>NC_142167.1:14806374-15475536 GCF_029865625.1 Vigna umbellata
AAAACCTTGTATAAATTAGAATAAGATTAATTTACATTAAAACATACAAATTTCATTTTATAAATTTTTTTAAAAAGTGAGTTAAGTTTAAAATTAAAATTATGAATTAAAATTTATTATAATAAAGTTTGTTGCATCCTAAGCCACTAATGTGTCAACATGTGGAGGTATGTTAAAAGTGTTATATTGATTAAGAAAATAAGATTAATTTATGATAATTAATAAAAAAGCTCATCTTTTAAAAAGTCAGTTTTATATAACTGAATATAAATTTTATTTTAAAAGTTGATTTTATAAAATTAAGTTAGAGTTTAAAGTTTATTGTTTTAAGACATAAATTATTAAAATTTTTAATTGTTTTATCTTTTACAATTAAAAAGTAATTATGGAGATTGAGAAAAATAGGTTTTCATATCATTATAAAGTATCAAGGTGTGTTGACCGATTTATAATTGATTAAACGGTGATAATGAACATTTATCAATTTTAATATTTGTTTCGGGTATAACATTGTGTCGAAGGCCGGATGAATCTCGAAGACTGGGCGGACTTAAGTGTTCCATGCTTGGCCGGACGGCTTGTGAAGACCACGAACTAAAAGAGAATGGGCAAAATGTTTCTAGTATAACATTATACCAAGGTCGGACGAATCTCGAAGACTGCGCGGACTTAAGCGTTCCATACTGTATTCGAAGGCCGGACGACTTGTGAAGACCACGAACTAAAGGAGACCGGGAGAGCTTCTCCAAAGCGGACGGACGTTGCTTCAAGCGCTCCAAATGGTTGTCCTCCTCCTTCTCCAAGCCGGGCGGGCACCTGAAAGCGGATGGACGTTGCTCCAAACTGTGGAAGACCGGACGAGTTCTCTCCTCTTCTGGTTCTCTAGTTGTGGTATTTGTTCTCCCTCCTCGCTCTCCGAGCCGGGCGGACACCTGTCAAAGGCACTCCGACGCTCAAGTCAGTAAAGTGATCGAGTAGTTATTATAGCGAGTAAAGCATGTGCTATGCAACCTGCCCAGAAATCATACCTGAGACCTTTATTTATAGCAGTTGTAATGGGCTTTTACCTTTTGTGGGTCTGATGATGGCCTAATCATGCTTAATCTTCATTAGGGGCTTAAAGAGTCATTAGTGTTTGTAATCTAATCATGTAATCGACCCGGGTAGGCGACCACTCGGTTCTGCTGGTTGGTCAGCTTGGATGTTCAGTCTTGATGGTCGACCTAAATGGACGGCCTTGGAAAGACAGCTCGGTCTATGTATGGTCAGTCCAAGAACGGCGTCAACTTAGACGCTCGGTCTTGATGGACGACCTTGGAAAGATCGCTCAGTCTATGTATGGTCGGTCTAAGGACGGCCTTAGAAGAGTCGACCTGAAGGAACCGTTCGGTCGAACTTGGGAGAACCGCTCAGTCGGGAGGACCGTACAGGACAATATTAATTAGTTTTATATCAAAAGGATATTTTATTACTAAATATATATTTTATATTTCGTATGCAAAAAATGTATTCTGTAAAAGAACTTTTGACTCTGCTCATGAGATACAGGTATGAACTTGACCAAGTGCATTTCGTCAAAGTCAATCATGTGCTTGGTTACCATCTTTACATTCTCGTATTTCTAATTTTCAACCACAGAAAAAAGTGTTATTTAGTTCATACATATATAATGTTAAGAATTTAAATGAAAGTTTAATTTAAAAAATATAAAATTAAGAAAATCAATTAAAAGATTTATAAATTTATTGTCTTTATATTTTAAATTAGTTTTAAATTAGAGTAATATCAACTTTTTTATATAAATTAACTTAACTTTTATTATTATTGATCTCTCACAAAAGAATCATTATACACTACTGATATAAGAGAGAACAACTTTTTGAGTTAGAACAGACGTTTTGAAAAGAGAAGAAAAAAAATAAATTGAAATAAATATATTAAGATTCTAAAGTCATAATTATTCTAACTTAAAAATATCAAACAAAATACTTAAGATAGAAAATTTTCATTGTTAATTGTGAATGGTCAAATTAGTTTTTAGAATTTTATTATTTAGTAATAAGATGAATAAAATATAAACTTTTAATATAACCTAGTTATATTAAAATATAAGATAATTTTAAACTGCTCGTCAACTGGAAAAGATCAAGAGACGTGTTGTTAGAAAAGAAAAATATTCTAGATCAATAATTTCGCAATGTTTTTATGCATCAATCCAGAATGTTATAACTACCCTAGTTTTGTCTCCACACCGGCAAATCCAAACTTTCTCTTCCACAGCATTAATTCTTAAAAATAAAGATTATAAGTTAATAATGTTATTAAATTGAGCTAGTTTTTTATTTTTGTAGATAAACTCTCTTTCTCTTTATTTTTTTCCTCGAAAATAATATTAGTAAATAATGATAAAAAAATTGCATTCCTATTACAAGAAAAATGGGTTTATAATCCTTTAAAAAAATCATTAAAATTACTAACGGATAAAATATTTGTTAATAAATTTTATCAATTAATTTTTTGATTTATTTTTAATTATCAAAGATAATTAACAACCAATTTAATCTTTCTCTCATTTTTATTTTTTTTCTTTATTTTTACTTCTTCTCTTCTTTCATAGTTGTCTTTATTGTCTGGTGTTACCACAGTTGTATGGTGTTGTCACTGTTGTCGCTATGTACATTACTTTGTCTCGTCATTCTCCTCCTCTTCTTTCTTCTTTTCTTCTTTCTTTTCTGTTGCTCTTATCACCGTTGTCGTCGTCCATCACCATTGTTGTTATTTTTGTCACCTCTTCATCCTCTCTCTCCTCCCTCTTTTTCATACTCATCTTCTTCTTCTCACTGGTTTTTATTTAATTTATAACTCCCTTCTAGTCTAAGGGAAGAATTGATGTCAATTTTATCATCAAATTTTAAACTAATATTAGTTAAAAATAGGCTTAATTACTCTGTTCATTTCAAATTTGGTTGAAAAGTTTTAAGTAAGTCTTCACTTAAATTTTTGTTTCAATCAAATTTTCATTTTCTGAAAAATTGACACAATTAAGTATTTTCTGTCAAATTGTTAGGATCCTAACGAAAAATACTTAATTAAGCTAATTTTTCAAAAGTTGAGACTTGATTAAAACAAACATTCAAATAAAAACCAACTTAAAACTTTAAATAGAGCAATTAAGTCTATTTTTAAATAACATGAGTTTATAGGTTTAAAAAACTTTTTTTTTCATAACTTAATAATAAAAATTGACTCTCTTTTTTCCTTAAAAGGATAAACCATATGCTATTTGTAAGAGAATTGATGTATTTATACCCTAGTCATTTTCATTAATAAAATATCTTCATTCTTATTTATCCTTAATCAACCTATTACCCTATTTTAATTTCATAATTTAGTTATATTATTTAAAAAAAATCAAATATATATTTCAGTATAATCTCAAAGAATTAAAAAATGTTGTCCCAAATTAGATTGGGGCGGAACGCGAAAAAGAAAAAAAAATAAGGATTTGTCTCTAATACTTATTACAAAAAGGTTTAATTCCCAATTTTGTCCTTAGTTTGGTTGGCAAATCTCAATTTAGTCCCTCGTTACAAAAGTGTTTGAAATGGGTTCTTACTTTTAAATTTTTGAGTCAAATTAGTCATTTCCGTTAAATATAACCAAACGGAGTTAATGGGATGATGATGTGGCAGAATGCAATGATAACGTGTTATTCTTATATTATATGCACATTGACGTGTTAGAAGTTAAACTCGATATTAAAGATTAAGTATCTGAAATGAGAGAAAAATCGATTTAGGGCCTTTTCTTTTATGCTAATCACATATGTCTCCCCCACCTCCACAAATTCCAGCACTCATTCATCACTCCACATACAAATACTTCATCACCTCCATTCACCCAAACCCCAAACTCATAGAGCACCTCCACAACCACCAATCAAAGCTGCAAACTGCCTAATTCCACACACAAAACTCTTCACCTCTCTTCTTGAACCATCCACGATCATCAATAGCACACACATTCATGGAGAATCAGTGGAGAGAGGAAGCAGAAGCATAGGAAGGGAGGAAGAGGAAACAGTGCGCACCTTAGCATGAATTCCTCTCCATCGTTTTCTCTCTCCTCGCTCGCTTCGACCCCACGGCATCATCCACTCTCCAATTGAGAAATGCATTGATTCTCATTCACATCCCCACTCTACCTCACATAAACCCAACCCTAACTTCTATCTTTTCCCTTCACACCGAAGGAGATGTTATGGCTCCTCCCACCTCGACGTCGTCCTCTGCCTCCTGCTCTAAACGTCACCACTCTCCTTTTGCCGCGCCGCCCCATTCTGCATTGCCGATAAATGTGCCTCTAATCGAACCTCCATTCCCGAGAATACCTTGATTCTCGAGAGCTACGTGAGGGGTTATATATCTAAATTCAAATCTAGTTGTTGTAGACGACATTGCGAAACATAAGTGTGATGGTGATAGATCTGGTGTGGTAACGGAAACTCGATTACAGTAGAAGGATAGAGAGCTGGATGGAGATCCAGAAGAGCGACCGATCAAAGAATTGGGTTCTCTGCCGCCATTTCTGCTGGTGTTCGCGGGACACATATGGCCCATTGAGCACAGGTGGAATCAACACCTGTCTAGGTTGAAAGTTGAAAGGGAAAGTTGGAAGGGAAAGTTGAAAGAGAAGGTTCAGAAATTTTCTAGGTTTGGATTTGGAAGGGGAAGCTGAAAGAGAGGTTCCCAAATTGGGAAGTGAATCAAAGACAAAATTTGGCTGCCCCACCTTCCCGGGACAAATTTAGTGAACGTCATGTAAGCGGGGACGAACGGAGGCAGAGGCGGAAGATGTGGGTGGTGGCTGCAGTATGATGAAAGCGGGGCGAACGATGTCATATTTGGAAGGGTGAGTAACAGAAAATATAATTTTTGACAATTTAAAAATGACAATATCCAGCTCAACCTTTGACAACTTAACATGTCACCGCATACAATATAAAAATAATATAAAAATGACACGTTATCACTGCATTCTGCCATATAATCAATCTCTTAACTTCGTTTGGTTATATTTAACGGAAAAGACTAATTTAACACAAAAATTTAAAAGTAAGAACACATTTCAAACACTTTTGTAATGATGAACTAAATTGAGATTTGTCAACCAAACTGGGAACAAAATTAGGTATTAAACCTTACAAAAACATTGAAAAAATCATTTATAAAAATATTACCCTGCAAAACTATATATTTTTTAGATTGGAAGTCTGTTACAAATGTATTTGCACCCTTCATAAATATTCAATATTTTCCCAACCTAAAAACATAGTTACTCATAATTAATTAAATATATTATTTATATTTTTAAAATATTTGTATTAACCTAAAATTAATTAAAAATTTACTTTAAATAAATATTAATCTATATTTTTTATTTATAAATAAATAAATTAGTTACCCTTGTTATTGTTTAATTACTATTTTTGTTACAATTTTTGTTGTTAGTTCACTTTAGTTTCCCTTATTTTTTTTATTTTTCAATTTTATTTTTGTTAAATCGATTCAATTTAATTATTTTTTTAGATTTACAAAATTTAAAATGTAAAAACATACAAGTACAATTCTGAAAACGATATAAAAATGATTTAGAAGTGATGATTCACCTTGTGAAAGAGAATATTTGTATCTATTACACTCTTTGTATCTTATCTTTTTCATATAATCTATCACACAATACACCATAATAGAGCTATAATATGATGTTTCTTTATTGGCGAGTCTTAGTATATTTAGAAAGTCAATTAGTATCCAAAATTTTTTACGAAAACACATATTCCTAACTCTAATATGATGTTTCATATTTTTATATCAATAATATTAGAGACTTCACACCAATTAAAAATTAAGACAAATTTATATTATATAAATAGATAAAAATCTTATATTATATGTAAATTTTGTAAGATTAAATTATATTTAAAGTTTGATTGTATGAAACTTATATGAAATTTATTTCAACAAAATTTATTATTTATTAGACTTTTGAAGATACAAAATTTTATTTAGAAATTAATTTTATAAAATAGAGTTGAAAGAATTTATTAAAAAATAAATATTTTTTACTATATGCTATATTTTAGTGGTTAACCTGTAACAAGTTATATTTCTTTTATCAAAAATTTAAATTTATAATATTTTTCTTTAATCTAGTCAAATTTTCACAGTTTAAATTTCTTGAATCTAAGGGTAAATATTGGAGTCCATTATTGACTAAAATATCATCAATTATTAAAATTATAGAGAAAATAATTTCTAAAAAAAATCAACCCAAATAATTCATTTGTATTAAAAGTTTTTGATTTCATAATATCTAATGATTAAGACGGATTACCAATTGTATTGATTTTATTAGGCTATCTATAATCAATAATGGCTTTCTTTTTTCATATATGTCATGTCATATAATTAAGCTAAATATTGCTAGCCTTTTTACACCAATGATAGCATAGGAAACACGTGTTGATGCAAAATAAATACGTCTTCTAGGTATCTATTATTTTTAATTTATTTAGGAATTGACATAAAAAATAATTTAAATATATTTTTTCTTTCAATTTATAATTGATAATATTCTTAAGATTAATTAATATATTCAAATAAAACCTCTTTAGTCCTGAAGTGGAGGTTCATTCCAATTCATTCAATAGTTTTGTATAACTTAACGGTGGAAACTAAAAATTATTTAAATACATATTTTTCTTCAATCCTTCAAAAGCTTCAACTTTCAAACCAGACAATATATATCAGGAAAAAAATATTCACAAAAATTTCCAAAAATTACTATATAACAGGCATTAAATGATTTCAATATCATTTATTAAGCAGAGAAAAAGAAAAGATATTTTGGAATTAAACAGGTGAAAATGATAAATAAAAAAATATCTACACTGTTGTATATTAAAGAGACTCAACATTCTATTGGAAGTTAATCTAAATTATAAATAAGATTAATTTATAATATATAAATAGATGCAAATTTTTTCACTGATCACTTAACTGAGATTGAGTTAGACTTAAATTGATTTCTTAACCTATTCCTTAAAGATAAGTACATATGAAGATGCCATTGATGAATTGAAGTTCAATAATTCATCTTGGTAGTGCACATGGCAAGGACAAGAAGAACAGTCCAGCAAATGACACCACTTTTTCTTGAATAGAAAATGGCAGTGAAGAAAGGAAAGGGTTGTGGCAGATATATTATGATAATGTTTTCTGACTCTGAATGAGGCCAACACATAACTCAAACTTCTAGAGGGAAATGACCCCAAAGCTGTGTCCTTCATGCACAATGACAATTTAACCAGACAACTTTTACTGTGCAAATATGGAGAAGAAGTTGCACCATGGTGGGTCAATGTTTCGAACCAGTACCTTTCCTCATATTCAACCGTGGATTCTGTCCCCAATTACTTTTTTGCGGTGAAATTGGTCTTTTATGATCACAGTGTACAAATAGGGACTGTAAAATAGTTTTTGCCTGCATGATGTGTAGCTTTTCTGCATATATATGTGGCTCCTAGCAACTACACTTTTGGTTATAAGACTTGTGTTGCAGCTATGGGTTCTTTTAATCACTATGTGATTGTTAAGTTCAAGGATGGTGTGGAAGTTGAAGAACTCATTCAAGGGTTGGAGAAGATGGCATCTGGAATTGATCAAGTCAAATCCTTTGAATGGTATAAAACTATATCTTGCTTTATTTACATGACTTACTTTTCTGCATTTACATGACTGGTTAATACTTCTGTGTGTGATCTATGAATAGGGTATCACTTTATATAACGTTTTATTGATTTTTGGTATATCGGTTGTCAAAGATAACCTTTTAGATATATAGTAAATGAAAAACACAACCAGTAAAGGTTGTATATATATATATGATCCTTAACCTTTTTAGGCTATTTTTGCATACATGCATGATTTTTCTTTAATTTAGTATTATCAAAGTTAAAAAGTATGTGTCTATAGACACACTTAAAAAAAGTTTAAATACTTTACAAAATAAAAATTTTATAAATTTATTAAGGTTTTGGATCGAAGGTATTGTGTTTTTCCGATTTTTCTATGTTTTTGAAAGATTGATCAAACATTTAGTAAATAATCATTGATATGCTAAGACTAGGTTTGATTCATGTTTGTATGACAGGGGAAAGGACATAGAAAGCCATGAAATGCTAAGACAAGGTTTCACTCATGTTTTCTTGATGGCATTCGATGGAAAAGAGGAGTTCAATGCATTTCAGACTCATCCCAATCATGTTGAGTTCTCAGGAGTGTTTTCACCAGCTATTGAGAAGATTGTGGTGCTGGATTTTCCATCTAAGCTTGTCAAAGCACCAGCATGATCCTCAACTTATTCAAGCAATTAAACTTTCCATCTTTAAAGTGCATGCATGCGTGTGCATCTGTTATGGTTGTTCCTAGTATTCCTACATGTTCTTGTGCAATTTCAACTTGATAATAAGCTCTCCTTTTTTCCTGATTAATGAAAGTTCTAGCAGTTCAATTGGTTAATACTATGAAAATGTTTCATGTGGAAAACAGCAAGATCTAATACTATTAATTCTCTCCATGTTTCTACCGCATTTGACATGTGCCAACACATTTTATAGCTTTCTAACACACTGCTCTCATAATTAATCGATGTAAACATTCTTTATACTCTGTTAAACAGATTTTTAAAATGTGACTCACAGATAGTGTTGAAAGTATAATGAATTTATAAAAGGTGTAAATCTCACTTTATAAATTTTTAAATTAATTTCATAAAGTTGAGTTAAACTTTAACATTAAGTTTTATATATATATATATATATATATATATATATATATATATATAATTTTGGACTTTAATTACTTTTAATTATTTAAATTTAATTTAATTTTATTAAACGGGCACATTTAACAAACAATATAAAGTAGATTTTAGTTCATATTATTAAAAAGTTGATTTTAAATTTCATTCAGTAATACAGTGAAATTTACATATAATTATACATTATAAAATTATTTTATGTTTAGTCAATGTGTAATTTCTAATTGGACCACTACTTTACCTGACAAACATACATACAGAGAAGAAAGAGTAAGTTAATATTGTAAAATAATCAAATCATGTAATTATAATCCAACATACAACACATTTTACTTTAAAATCAAATAAGAACCTAAGCATATATACATATTCTAGACTTGACAAATCTGGATACAAATATTTATATGGCGGGTTGTACACTTGTAGTGGAGGAACAACTGCCCCTTCTCTTCGCAAGATTAGTCCGTCAAACTACTTATGGACATAGAACATCATATGATAGACTAGGACCTCCTGCTACTCCTCATTACATAATCCTCTTCCTTACTTGAGATTGAACGATTATTGAAGCGTTAGAATAACTCCTAACACTGAGCTTCCTACATCAAGACCTATATTAGAGGGTACCACCATGGAATCTCTCCACGAAAGTCATGAAATTACATCCATCTATCACGCACATGATCAATACATACGCATCCTCATCATACACCATACAATTCAATAGATAGTGCCAAACAAGTATCAAAGTACCGATAACACTTAAACCTAGCAAGACACAAGAGAAAAGAATACACAAACCAAAATTGCATAGAGACGTCCAACACCAGCATTCTGACGCTCATCGTTGACCATGCTCGCCCAACGATCTCCCCTAGCTGGCCCAACGAGAGCGAAACCAGAGAGTTCTCCAAGCCCAACGAGAACTCTCGCTTAGCCTCTGAAACACACTGTCACTACTCTATTAACTCGTCCAGCCTCCAAAACTCGCTAGAAAAGCATAACTTAGCAATTAAATAGAGCCTTCAACGTTATATTGGATGACAGGAAGTTCTAATCTAAATGCACCTTGGACGTATCCAAATGACCAAATTGACTTCTTTAATGCTAGGATTGATGCAAAATAGGTTTATTGATGAAATTGAGTATCTCTTTGATCATTTCGTAAGAAACAAGATACACTAGATTAACCCAACCACTCAAAATCATCTATAACCAATTCTACATATTATAAACTAGAATTTAGCCAACTAAAGGTCCTAACAAGTCATACTTGACTCAACAACAGGCTCCAAACCTTAAATTTTATGAGAGACTTACTCCTCTACATATTCACCTATTAAAACCCCTAAAATGTACCAAAAACATCCTAAAACTCAACTTATGAACTACTTATTAACTCAACATAAGATTTATCATTAAAAATCCTAGACAAGTTTGTAATGACTTAAATACCGCTCTCAAACATCAATTATAGTTCCAAAGTCACTCTAATAGAAATTTACCTAATAAAACGCCAATTTAGACCGAAAACCAACCCAACAACACTCCATTTTCACTACTTTCAATTCTAAAACAAATTTGTACCCCTAGGACTCCAAAACAACAACATTCAAAGTTCAAACAAGTATCAATTCACAACAACATTTCTCCATCATCCAAATTCACTCATCAAATACAAATATTACTAAATAATTGTCTCAAATAATAACATATTCAATCAAATATCATTCTCACAACCTAGTAAATAAAAACTTCATACTTCGTAACACAAGTTAAGAAAATATTAGCTTCTCTTACCTGACAGAAGACCAAACCGCTCCCGAAAGCCTAAAACAATTCCAACATACAAAAATCTCTATATGCTCCTATGAACCACAGAAACACGATCAAGGTACATCGTTAGGACTACTGATCAATAGAGAGTCTTATAGAAAACTCAAACTTCACATGAAAAATAAAGAGAGTTAACATTCAAGAAATTTGACCAAAGAAAGGAGCATAAAACCAACTTACTTTATTTGAGAAACCAATCAGTTAGATTTAAAGATCTCACCACGAGAATCATTCAAACCGTCTCTGATATTGAAACAGATGAATGTAAGAGAAGAACTCTTAAAGAGAAGTAAAAAAACTCTAAAAAATATACCACCATTTTCTATATCTTTACAATAAGAATTATGATAAGTCATGATAAATTCCCTTAAAGAAAAACATTTATTTTTCTAAATCATTATATTGTTTAATATTTAATTTCAATTTCTCATTCCATAATATTAACTTTACAAATATCTCAAATTTTAATGATATTAATTTATAAATATAATAAACTTTATTATATTACAGGTTTGCACCTAACATCAAATTTTGTTAGTACAAACTATAAATCAAAATTCTAATATCATATTAAAATATAAATTTTAAATTTAACTCATACAAAACAAATTTATAAAATAAGATTTACACACTTATATATTATAAATTAGTCTTTAAATTTTTAACAAACTTTAATAAAAATAGAAAATTATCATTAATTTATACAATTTATTTTTAGATAAAATTAGTATCAAACAATTCCACTAAAAATAATTAGTGCTATTAAAAAAATTATACTAATAATCTTAAAGTATGTATTAGTTGTAATATTACTTTTTATAAGTGTGTCTTTATCTTCTTTTTTTATTTGAGATAAATTAGACAAGTATTATCTATTATATCTCTTACCATCTTATTTTCTTAGTCTTAGTCTTACAACATGAATTTGGGTGTCACTTTCTACCTCTCTTCTTTTCCACCTTCTCAATCTGTCTCTTTCTTCCACTTCTTTAAGAAATTTATATTCAACATCTTCCTTTTACTTTTTAGGTCATGTTGTCAACTTTTTTCACTTTCATCTCATTATTAAACTATTGTGTCACTCTTAAACAGAAGTGAACGAATCTATGAATAAGAGGAGCAAAAAAAAAAGTTATCTTCAATCATTTTAAAAAAATTACTTTTGTTATGTTAAAATTAAAATTTTTATGTATAAAGAGCCCTTATATATTTGTAATTTTAAAAAATGTTAACTTTGATATTTTAAAAATTATTTGACATGTTTATTTGCTAAAATTGAATCTTGTTTTATTATGATTCACAAAATGTCACAACTCGTTATACCCATCATTCTTTGTTAATGACATGTGTGGTAGTGAGATGTCTTCTAATAACACGTCTACAAATTTTACAACAAGAGATTAACTTAATTTATACACACACTATCTCTTAATACTAAAACATGTTTTATGATAAAACTATGAAAAAAAAACTGAATCCAAGCTTTAAAAATAATGTCTCAGATATAACTGAAATGATCATAACATTGTTAAACAAATGTGTTATTAATGTAAATTCAAAGATTAAACAGTGTAATATGCAATTTAAAGTATTTAACATACCCATTTAAGTTTTTCAAATTATTTTACTATAGAAGTTTTAATAGCCATCTAAATATACTTTACCTTATTTATATTTTATGTTTAATGCAATCTATGGAATTTCATTGTTTAAAATTACACGTGTCTTGTTAGCCATTGATGAAAGTGTTCTTCTATTGTGTCTATATGCTTAAAAGATGAAGTGAAATGTCATATTTTCTTTAAGATATTACTTTTACAAAAAAAAAATGTATAAACTTATAATTTTTAATGTATAAATTTAAATTCACATATCTTTATCTCACACTCACGTGCAACATTGGTCATTGCTGACTTGGAAATAAAATTATGCACACTTTGGTGTTCTCTAAATGCATCTTCCATATGCATATATTTTGGTTGGTTGATTGATGCATTGAACAATTGAATGATAAAGAGGATGGGGTCAAAATATTCATTTGGCCCTGCCTTGCCTAAAAAAGGCTAAACACCAAATCTACTTTAGTAGGGTATATGAAATGATGATCAATGGTGAAGACATTGAACATGAAAAAAAAAAAAAAAAAACAATCACCAATTTGAAGTAACACAACTTTTTGGAAGGATGGTCTAGAAAAGCACTGGCAACCTAAAACAAAGTAAAATTTCTAATCTTTTTATTTTTCTTAACTTTTATTTCATTTTATTTTTTTAACTTTTAGAATTTAACACATTAGTCTTTCCTTTGTTTTAACTTTATTCAACTTTTCAGATATCATGTGCTAATTAAGTTATTTTCATATTAGATTTGATATTGTTTTATTTTATTACCATAAATTTTAAAATTCCAATAAATTTTCCCTCCCATTACCTTTTTTCTTGGATTTTTGTTTTCAAGCATTTTAATCTTATTCTACATGTTATTATTGACACTTGAAATAATTTTACTTTTTTTCCTGAATTTTAGTTTGCCTTTTTCTCATTACTATTATTATTATTTTTATGTATCCACTTATTCGGGAGGAGAAAACAAAGCATTAGGATTTCTTATATTATTATGATAGAAATTTTGTGAGCATAATATTATCATTGGATATATTTTGGATATATTGACTCCTTTGTATTTAAATAATTTTTTCATTAATATAATGATTAAGAATATAAGTGAGTATAAATTTTATATTAAATAAAAATGAAAAAAATTAAACATCATATATAAAAAGAATACTCATGTAACATCCCAAAAATACAGTATAAAATCATATAATAGAATAATCACATATTAATAATAATTCAGCTTAGTCTTACACAAGATAGGGAGTATAGTTTTGGCCGAACAGCCTTACCAAATAACAGAGAATTTAAAACTGTACAACTTACAACCTAGACCGAACGGTTTACAAAATACTTATACTGAACGGTCTTACAAATAAAACCAAAGACCGACCGAACGGTTCTACTGTTCGGTCTTAACTTCTACCTCGACCAAATTTTCTTCTAGTGCCTCTTCCAGCAAGCTCTCGTCTTCTTCTACTCACATCCACATGGTTGATCATTGCAACAGAAGGACAAACAAACGAACGAACGACATAAACAAGACAAAATGTAGGGTAAGCTTATGTAATTTAATTCATAAATCAAACATAGTCATATCACATAATTTTATACCAATCAACTGTACAAAATCAATCATTCATTATTACATGCAAGAAACTAACATCTGACTTTGACCGTCTGGACTGTATGAATTCTGTGTAGCTACGACGTTTGTGCACCTGGGTGATGTAGTAACTGGGATACCTCAACAGCTGCCACCCGAGGTTGATCCGTTCCGTCCAAGTTAACCTTATGGACTAGGACCTCCTGTCATTCCCACACATAACTTACCATTCTCTACGTGAGAAACAAGTAATCACGGAATATCAGGATAATCGCCAGCTAAGTTTTGTCCACATTCATACTTTACCATTCCAATATCCAATCATGACATATTCCTCCCCGGAATACTCTTGTATAACCATACTCATTTCATCCATATCATATTTCATCACATTTCATTATAAACACATCGAACCGATCCAATTAGAATAGAATTCAATATGAAGTTAAATACTAAACAATAGTCTTCACATGGAAACTAAACCAAACACTTGGAGTGAGACCGAGAGGTCTCAGCTCTCAACAGATCAGAATTGAAAGAAGTATTATACGGGTTACGAGAGAGGCCGAATGAAATAATATACCTCAGCGACTAACAGAACCGAACGCTATTTACAAAGTGAGCCGTTTCATTGAACTGATTCCTGAGAGTTCAAACCGAACGCCACTAAGCCTAGGCCGAGTACTAAGACTCTAGGTCGAACACCATTGATAGAGACCGAGCACTTTATAATACCGAACACTATTAACAAACTGAGCATTGTGAATAAAGCGAACGTTATTTATACTTAGTCTTTAGTATGAGATTAACCTTAAAGAGGTCGAGTACTGGTATGAGACCGAACACTATAGAGAACGAACGCTATTGAGTTGGCCGAATGCTCTTATTTTAAAAAAAAATGATAAGGATAGATTACGGAAATGAGATCGAGCGCTTGGTTTATGACCGAGCACTACTTAGTACGAGCGCTTGGTATAAGATCAAGCACTACTAAACTTTTTGAGTAAAGGTTTGATAAATATAATAAGATACCATTAACTAGTTTGCAAGGGAGAACGAACATTTTGAGTTTATAACCAAATACCAAGGAACGACTTCCTTTGGCCGAAAGCTTATTTATAAAACTAAGACGCTCGTCCTCAACTGGAATTCTTTCCAAATGAAAGAATTCCGATATAACGAAGTCCACAAAGAAACCGAACGGTCAATAATGACCTTCAGCGACAACATCAGTTTTTGTATGGAATTACATACCTACAATTCATACTCTTATTAATACATGCTTCAGCATACATCTTCACATATTCATATAGCCAAAACATGTAATCAACATACTTCATAATCATACAGTAAGCAACCAAACATGTCAGCATTCAATGCAAGAATCAAAAATCAAATTATATAAGCTTCCCTTACCTCTAAGCGTGACCGA
Organism: Vigna umbellata; assembly: GCF_029865625.1. NCBI lineage: Eukaryota > Viridiplantae > Streptophyta > Magnoliopsida > Fabales > Fabaceae > Vigna > Vigna umbellata. The sequence goes on from NC_142167.1 coordinate 14,821,745, forward strand.
ACGCTCAATAATGCAGGATACAGCTCACCACCCAAATTCTTAGAAGACTACGATCGCGATTTACGAAACTAACTAAATGAAAGACCAGAAATGCGTTCAGAAAGGGTTGAGAAACTCATGCAACCAAAAACTGAGTTTGCATGTACAGAAAACCACACAGCTGAGGGAGAAGTGAACTTACCAGTTCAGATACAGAAACTGATCGGTGCAAAAGAAAGCTCTTGATACCGGAAATGCTCAGGTGTGGTCTGATTGAAGATTGGAAGAAGAAAACGGTAACAATTCTTAGAGAGAAGATGGAGAAATCTAGAGAGAAGAAGGAAAAAATGGAAGTTTCAAAAATCTGGGGAAGAAGATGGTTGCATGCAGAGAGTGGCGTAAATTTTTGAAAACTTAAAGTTTTACTCCTACCGTCAAAACGAACGGTCACCCAGCTGCTCACACCTACTTTCCACTTTCTGATTTCGAGATCCCCTTTGCTTGACACTTGGCTTTCACTACTTGGGGTTTTTAGTGAATTTTAATGGGTTATGACAACCCATAAATTTATTGTTTTAAAATTTTGGATTGAAAGTGATATCAATCATTTACGTGGGTTGAAATCACATCTCATTAGTATAGTGTCTTTCTAGGGATGACAATGTAGTTGATCCGTTCAGTTTCGTTCCATCTCATATTTGATCCGCAAAAAATAGATAGGTATAGTTCGCTCCACATAAGAAATATAGGCTAATTTCCCTACCCTGTCTCGCATACATTTACCTGTCTTGCATACATTTACCATATAGGCTTGCATATTAGTCCACTATCCACATAAGAACTTATTTGTTTTGTAATTTTTTTCTATAGATGTAGGATTTTAATAACTTTATTTTTTATTTAATTAAATTAGTATGAATAATAAAGTATATGAACTTATTTCTTAAAATAAATAATATTTTCGTAATTTTATAACTTCAAACTTTTAAGTATAAGTTTGTTGAAAATAGAAATGACTTGAATTAGATTGAATAAGAAAATAAAAGCAAATTAGAAAATTACTTTTTGATAGATTAAACTCGAATGAGCAAATTGATTAAAGAAACACACACAACATTTTATACTGGTGTTGTTGGATTTTATAAATTTAAGTCAATTGTGTTGGTATCGTTGGATTTTATAAATTTAAGTCAATGTGACCGGTGGAAGTAAACCCATCTTTGAAACACACCTAAGTGGATAAGCAAACTAAAATACTCGATTTGTTCTGCACTCTTTGTTTTGCACGTCTGCAAGTTGACCTGCTTGTACAATTTGTTGGATTTTAAACATTTGAAGAATAAAATAAAATAACAGTTAGCCCGATATAAAGATAACTTAAGACTATTACCAACTATAAAGTAATATTAAAACTACCGAATTTGTTGAACAATAAAAAAAAGGTTAGTAATTTGAAATAGATAATAGTCAGAAAAATCATAAAAAAGAGTTAAAAATTAAAGTAGTGAATTGAAAAAAAAAAGATTTTGAAATTTGAAGCCTAAGATTCCCTCTCAAAGCAATGTGACCTTTTTCTAGTGACTAAGGAAAAGAAAAGAAGGAAAAAGAATGTCACTAAGCATCCATGGGGCCAACTTAGAAAGAGATTTGGGAAAAGTGTTTTCTAGAGTTATTAACACCATGCTTTCTCATCTTCTATCATCACAAACAAACCTATACAAATATTAAAATAACTTAGTGAACATTCTTTGCATCCATTCACAAAAGGGATGAACATGAAGCCATTCAAGAAACCACAAATTCTTCATTCTTTACTCTTATTCAATATCATGTTATTAGGTTCTTCTATAGAAAACGATGCAAACTACTGTCAAAATATCAGAAAACAAACACCTTTTTTCTTGAATCCAAATTCTTCTATATTAGACAACATCGTTTTGTGCATATCTCAGAATCTCTATTTCAGAACATCCCTTGGCCTTTTTCATGTCTCTTCACTAGACAACAATGGTAGATTTCTAACCATCACTCACTCTTCTTGTTCTTCTCTGCAATATGTTTCTCCTACGGCTGTCACTGCTGGTTTCCCTTCTCCTCCTGAGCCTAACTCGCTTGTTCTCTTCAATTGCTCAAGCAGAAGACACCCCATTTTACCAACCATGCAAAATTGTAGAAACTTGTACACTTGTGGAGGTGCTGAAGAGAACAAGAACTACCTTCATCCATGTTTAGTTGTTGAAGATCTGAGAAAATTTGACAAGGATTTTCATCCACTGCATCTGAACTGCTCTCATTTTAGCTGGGTGCATAGAAGAACATCAGACGGTGGACATGATCAGGGATTTAAGGTTGGAACAAGGATATCTGTTGACATTCCTCGTGTACCAGAAATTTGTCAAGGGTGTGAAAAGCCTAATGGAAGCTGTGGTGCTGGTTTGAATTGTTTATGTCACCCTAAAGAGTGCAGTAAGTAATTAACTTGGTCATTACACATGCACACATATTTTCTTTGAATATAAGTAGTAAGAGTTTTATCTTATGTAATAAAAATTTACATCTTAATATCAGTCTCTTTGAGACGTATATATCTCCATATGAAAAGTTATGTTAAAAGTCTTTTATATATATATATATATATAAAAGATAAAATCAATTTACATTACATAGATGTAAATTTTTATTTATAAACTGATTTTATAGAATTAAATTATATTTAAAATATGTTTTTTAGGTGTTTTAACCTAGTAGAGGGTGTTCTAACCCCATGGATGAGGGATGCGAGGTGTTTTATAACTTCGTAAAGAGTGTTCCAACCCTAGAATGAAGGAAATGAGGTGTTCTATCATAATAGAGAATGTTTTAAACCTATGGATGAATGATCTAAAATTTTAGCTTTGATTGAAGGCAATACTAATACTTTGTTCACTTGAATGGATTTGGGAGAGAGTGATTGAATGGATTTGAGAGAATTTGGAGATAATTTTTTTGTTGTTTATTTGAGTGGATTTGGAAGTGAAGGTGGATTTGGAAGTAAATTTTTTTAATCTGTCGTATCAATCAAATCCTACACTAATTCTCATAAACTTTACTTCCAAATCCACTCAAATAAACAACAAAATTTACTTTCAAATTCTCTCAAATTCATTCAATCACTCTCTCAAAATCCATTCAAGTAAACAAAGCCTAAAAGAAAATTTTATAAAATTGTGTCCATCTTTTGCCTGTTTTCTATTTTTTTTTTCATTTCCCTTTGTTTTGAGTTGTGAGGTAATTGTTTGATGATTCTGACTGAATGACTAACGAAAATTTTGCAGAAGACAAGGTCATCTCCAAGGCAGTGATAAAATCTACTGGTAGTGTTTTTTTCTCTCTGCTTTGTTTCATTGGTTCAGTTAGTGTTGCCTTAATCATGTGTGTCTAAGAAAGTTTAGCTAAGGGTTGGTTTGTTTGTTAAAAGTAGTTGGTGGTTGTACACTTGTCATTTGCTATTAAAATCTAATATAATATGTATAATCTTTGAACATGTTATGTTAACTGTAACTAACATGTATTGCACATGAACCTTGTATATTTTGTCTAAAGGATTTTAATGTAAGCTCAGATTGAAACTTTGCAGAAATCGAAGATGAAATTAAATTTATTTAAATATTACAAAATAAATATTATAGATAAAGCTTTCAATTATTTATATATTAAAGTTTTATCTTACTTTCTGTCTATATTAAATTTCCAAATAGTACCTCGAAGAAGATTGTTTCAACTAAAAATGCCTATAATAAATAAAAATACGGTCCAAGATAAAATCTACAACCAAACTTTCAGGGGTTTATAGGAAATATAATTATTCATTTTATTTTACTGTTCTGTAAAGCCAACTGAATACACTGATAAAGGCATAATAAAAAGTTTTTTTCTTCAAGTCTAAGAGATCTATTAAAATACCTTTAACTTTTTTTTTGTTAGGATACAGAACTTCGTAAGTTTAAAAAAACTAAATATATTGAATTTAAAACAATCTCAAAAATTAAAATACATTAAATTTGAATTGTTTTCTATTCAAATGCATTTATTTTTCAAATGTTTTTGGTAAAAAAGATAATATTCAAATTCAACTTTAACTTTTCGTTTGGATAAAATATTTTCAGTATTATCAAATACAGAATTTACTCTAATATTAAATAATATTTAATAATTTAAATTAATATTTTCAATTAATTTTGGTCAAAGTTATTTATCAATTAAAGTTCATTAAAAAAAATATTAGTTATCATGTAAGGAAATTTTCTTTACATTTCGGGTAACATCAGTCACAATTATTTTTTTTCAACATTATGAATCAAACTATTTTGGTATGCACGTGTTTCGATCAATGACTAAAAAGTTCTCTTGAATAAAATTGACTACGATTTTGACCCACTTTAAATATAATTAACATAGATAATGTTATAAAAAAAATAATATTTGTTGACGTCGGAAAAAAAATCTAATAGAATTAAAAAAATCTGGTTGGTATCAACTAAAAAACTAGGTTATTTTGTATTATAGTTGAAAACCTTATAAATAATCTCAACTTATATTTATAAAATAAAAATAGACCTACTGACATTAGACAAAAGTTCATATTAAAATTGGTTTATAAATAACTTTGAACTTGTTAGCTAAAATTAACTTTAATTAACATTAATAAAAAAATTAAATTTGTAATAACATTAACTTAAAACAATCTTGGATGGGATAATAGTGTAACTATCTAATTAATCAGATATAATATATAAAATCGGTATATATATATATATATATATATATATATATATATATAATATTTCACGAGTGGCATATAGAGTTTTTTAAAACAACAAAGTTTAAAGATTCTAACATTACAACCAATATTTTGGATAACTAAATAGGATTCAAAACAAAAATTAAATCATGATTAAACTATAATTAGATCTTCTTAATCATATGAAAGATAAAATTCTAATAAAAGTATTATAAATGGATAAATATCACAGATAAAAGGATTAAGTTTTTCTTTGAACTAGATTATCTTTATAGGAATAAACTATTAATACAATATTTACTTGAACGTTAGAATGCCTTTACAAATATTCTTATCATTCAGTTAAAGCTGAAGACAAAAATACAAACTAAAATATTAAAAATACTCATTCAAAGACAAAGACAAAAATGATGAAAAAATGTGATTTATTGATTTTTTAGAATTCATCCAACCTTATGATAGAGAAATAATACTTTGACACCCATAATTCTTTTACATTCATTTAACACCATCATTTCTTATTTTTTATTTTCTTCTTTCTTGAAAAATACAAAAATTTATTTTTTATGATCATTTTATCTTTATACTGTGTATCAAATGAATGTAAAAGTATCACTCTAAAATTATCTCTTATAATAAAATGAAAGGATTTAAAATTGAAGAGAAAAGAAAAAATAAATGTCACTCACATATAACAATTGTAAATTTGAATAGTCATCTTGTAACAATGTAAAAAAGAAAAGAAAGGGACATAAAAAAATAATGAATTGAAAACTACCAAACTTGAATTCAGAAAAAAAAAAATTCGAAGTCATGGTTGATATTAAATTAAAAACCACAGAAGCTGGAAACAATGATAACAAAAAGTGAGGAGATAAAAAATAAAGTTATAAGAGTCAATTTCTATGGAAAATATTAAAGAAAGATTATTAAAAGAACCTTCACCTTATTTATGAAACCTCTTGCATCATCTTGGACAAATTTAATTGAAAAACTAAATCAAATCAGAAAAATTAAAAAAATTGCACAGAAACTGACAACAAAACAAATTAGGTTAAAAATATTTGATAAAAAAATAACATTTGAGTTGTGACATTAATTCAAATTTTATCATGCAAGCCTTAAATAAGAAAAACAATAAAATTATAAAATTACAAGATGTCTTAAAGTATTATTTATATTATAATATTGTGTTTAATTAATGAAATATAAGTGAAATTAAAATCATCTTTCTAATATAACATAACGCAATGAATTTATGAAATGTAATAGTTAACTTTTTAATCTTTATTTAATGAAAATTTTATACTCACTTAAATTTAATTATATTTTACGTTGAATGATTTTAAAAAAAATATTTTGTTTAATTTACTTTTTATTTAAAATTATAATTATATCATTTTATTTGATTTTTGTGAGCCATTATTTTGTTTTTCTCGTTTTTAATTCACTTTATTAACTTGTTTATTTCTTCTTCAATTATTGATCAATAAAATTAAAGAGAAAGATGCTAATTAATTGATATAGTATTACACTAAAATCAAAGTATGTAACACTTCTACGAAAATAAATAAACAAATATTTTTAAGTATGTAATAAACAAAAAAAAATTAATAAAAACTTAAGTAAATATATAAATAAATTTATAAGTTAATTAAGCCATTAAATTATACATATGTATGTAGATATTCAAAGGATTCAACTAAGACCTATGAAACTAAAATTAAACTACCGTAATATTTATTAAAAAAATCTGAATTCAATCTTACATCATTCATTCGGAAAAGATTAAATCTTTCATCCAAAAGAAGAATAGAACAGGATTGTGTCTAATGAAAAGTTTATTATGATTTTTATTAAGAAGAAAAAGTTTAACAAAGACAACAAAAAGATGAGTTTAGACATTTCAGGATGAAGGAAGTGGTCATTTCATTGTAAAGTTGAACGATAAACATGAAAAACAAAAATGGTGGGGTATATGTATAAATATAATATATGAAATTATTGATAATGGATAACCTAATTAATTAAAAATAAAAAATAGGGCACAAAAAATTGTAGATGGATCCCACAATTTTAGAGATTTTACGTAAAAGGTGTTTATGATTTTATGTTTGAAAATATATAAAGTATGAACTAGGCTGAAGTTTTTTCTCTATAACTAAGTGATGTTTAAGAATATTTTGTAGGAATTCACAACAGAAAAATAGGTTAAATATTTTTATTAAATTTTCCTTTTTACTGACCCTCCATCTTTGGATATATATTAATAATTGAGTATGTAGTTTATCTGTCCATAGTATAACTCGTTCCATGTACTTTCTATATAAATTAAAATAATTAGCTTGAATAAAAAAATGTCTTTGAGAATTATTCTTTAAGGAAAGTATATTAGAATTTTTTTTCCAACTAGAATATATTCTTTATATATTTATTAACTTCTAATACATTTTAATATGTATTTTTGTTTTGCTAAATTATATTTTAATATCTAAAAAATTTTCTCTCATAAATTATATTTCAAAAATATTTATTTATTATATATTTTTAATTATAATATAATTTGTGTACATTATTTCTTATTTAATATTTACGCTTTTTAATTAAAATTCATTATAATTTACTTCCTATATATTAATTTCAATTATAAATAATTGTAAAATCATTTATTTTTTTAGTACATCATGTTTCGGATTACAGGTGGAGAACTACTTCTTCACCCTTTCTCATGTCACTGTAAAGGTTAAGCATTAAATGCAATCACCTGTATCTTGGCGTGATCAATTACGTTATTTTGAAGGTTCTAGAAAGTAAATCAACCATTCACTTTGATAATTTGTTGACTGATTGTATATACGGTATACATCATATATAAGATTTTATCTCAAACAAAAAGAATCACATAATATAATACATATTTTTATACATATTTGTAAAATTACTAGTCATTATATAGTAAAATTACATGTAATATAAAAAAATCAAATTGTAATTATAGTTATAGATGAAACACTTTTATTTAAGTAACTTTTAAATAAAAAAGTAATTATTATTTTATAGAAAAATATTGTTCACAATATATTGCAAATGAAAATTAATTGTAATTTTTTTTATGAAAATATTACTTTACTTAATTGAATTATAAATAATATCAAAATTAATATATAAAAAATAATTTATAAGCTCTAAGTGAAATATAATTATTTTTAATAAACTATAATACTAAAAGTAAATTATTAAACCAAAAAATAGAAACAATAATTATATATATTTAAATTTTGTAATTATTTTACTTTGAAATATATTTTTGTATCTTAATTATATTAACTAATATTTTTATTTTTAGATCAAAGCTAGCAGTAATTAGCAATAAAAATGAGAAAAAAAATCAGTTAGAAAATATCACAAATTTAAAACTAACATAGATTCTTATTGGAATTAAAAGTAGACGGGAACTTAGTTTCCTTGCGGGTAATGTGAATGTGACTCTTTATGCACAACCATTCTTTCCCTATCTCAAGAACAATATCAAAGAGCATCAACATAATTTTTTCTCATCAATACCAAGCACAAGCAGAAGTATATAAAAGAAACAAAAACCGCTGTCTCAATTAAGCAAGTCAACAAAATTAATCCAAACCAATTCATAAAAGCATAATAGGCAGTCAAGAAAAACTCAGTGTGAACAATGGAGGTGTAAGCTGAATGCAAGACTAGTTCAGAGAAAATGCAAAAACATTTTACTTAAGCAACAACAAAATTTGAACCTATAACATGCACAGTTTGACTGAATCTAATCAGTTCCATGAATTTTCTAACAGTTTCCAAAATTATTACAAGCATGTTAAGCATCAGAAGCAGCTGGTAGTGAATGTTGTATATACTACCACTACCTTCTGCGCTTCAAGGGTCCTGTCTTATAGCCACCCTTCGTTGGCTTGCCCCAAGGAGTGCGAGATCCTTTCCCCCATTTTCCACTACTCTTGCTTTTACCCTCTCCTCCTCCATGAGGATGATCTACCGGATTCATTGCCACTCCTCGAACAACGGGTCGTCGACCAAGCCATCGGCTGTGACCAGCCTTCCTAAGCTTCCGATCTCCATGACTTGGATTAGACACAACACCAATGGTGGCCCTACACCGAGAATCAATTAACTTTTTAACACCAGAGGGCATCTGGATCAAACAGTATGCTGATGTGGGCTCTTTCAAGATCTTTGCACTGGTTCCTGCAGCTCGGACAAGCTTGCCACCTTGCCCTGGGTTCAACTCAATGTTGTGAATGATTGTTCCAATTCGCATTGCAGACAGTGGCATGCAACTCCCAATTCGTGAGTTTATGTCAGAATACACCATTTGATTCATCATACTCTCTCGCGTTCTTTGAGCGCTAGTGTTTGTCACCTCTGAGAAAAGGCACAACAAGTACATGTGACTAAACGATGGAGAAAGAAGCAATCAGGGGTAGCATAGAAGCCATAGTTTCCATTTTGCATAGCATTTAGCCCATAGGCCAAATAAAATGTACAAATTTCAAACCCCACTTTCGGTTTTCTTTAATTCTAAAACGCAACCCATATAAATTTTCTTTGGTTAGTGTACCCAATGCTACCTTAAACAACATTATCTTGAAGTAGAGCATGAACAAGGCCATTGCTTGATTTGACCGTGTTTACTAAGATGAATGATTTCGTAACCCACCATTAAACAGCATTGAAAAGACTAAGGCTTTATTAGAATAAGGTTAGGGTGTAAAGCAATCAAGTCATTTGTGCAAAGCTGTGGAACTAAACTGAAGAGCAGTCATAAAAAGAAACCCCAAGCAACAGAGACTTCTTTCCAATATTTTCCCCGTCTTGTTCCATTTGCTACAAAATACTACGAAATTAATGTTCTTATTGCTGAGTATTAAAGGAGAAACGAATGTACCAGAAGAGAATCCGCGAAGAGTATTGGCTAACAAGTTGAGTGTTGATGAAGCAGTGCGACTTCTCCACAGTGACATAGCCATTTCAAACATGCAATGCCTACAAATTCAGGGCTCATTTGCTTAAACTTACAAAAGCAGATTGTAAATTATATAAAGAAAAAGTCACATTTATAGAGGTTTTATGTTAAGCAGAAGTTTACATATGGTTACAATCATATAAAAAAACTTACCTAGAAATGTGATTTTACATATCATTTCTCAAGAAATAAGTTTGAATTAAAAAATTCTTTCTTTTGGTTCAGGTTAAAAATTTAAAAATATAAACCACAATTACATTCATAAGTATTTACAGAAAATTCAAAATAGTACAATTTAATAATGTTGTGTAATGAAAAGCAGTTGGCAAATGTCATTTGTAATGAAAATCCACCATATACATTCACGTACAGCAGTGTTGCACAGTACCAAGTGCAAGCTGCAAGCCTGTTTACTTTCATGTGTTAATTGTGCGTGTAGTGTAACTTAAGCTAATTAGTATCATGGAACCAGTATATGTTAAAGAGCGGAAGCAGTTGTTTGTTTTCTCCATTTTCTTGCAAGTACATTAAGGTATACATGCAAGCATAACCAATACCCAACATATATTTTGAAAACATTAAAAATGGGTCTGTAGTAGTGTGTACTAACTGATCTCTACTTGAGTCCTCGTTAGGAATAATAACCATCACTGTTTTTTTTAATAGAACTCATTATACCATCTCAAAATATTATTTCTATTGGTAAAAGTTAAAGGCCAAAAGGTCAAAATAATTGATGGTATCATGCCTTAAAGGGAGACAGAAAGGGCACATACTATGAATAAGAATCCTACCCAGTTTTTCTAAGCAAAAAGCAGGATATAAAAATATAATGTCCCCCAGTTCACACATATCAGTATTCATGTCACCCTTTGTAGACATGGATAGTTGTCTACAATGTCGGGTGCATTTTCAAGCTAGCCATGGTGAATTATGCGAGGTTTGCCTTGGTTTCAGGAAAAAAAGGTGAAGCAACAAAATATTGCAGGCAACAAGAGAATCGAGCAATAACTAAAAAAAAGAGCTTGAAATCATGAGTAGCTGTAACGTTTCAAAAAGAATACCCAGGAGGAGAAAGCCTTAACTCTAAACATATCTATCATCCATTTAATCATCTTAAAAGACATTTCTGGCAGAACTAATCATTGTTATTGTTTAACGATTGCCAGAGAACACTGCCCAATTGTGATAAATTAAAAACAGTATCAATTACCTTCTGAATAAGCATCAAACAGTAGGATTAGTTTCAGATAATGGAAAGTGCTACTGTCAGTGCAGACTGCAGTAATGTGCAACCTCTCTTTCAACAAGGTGTCCCTGTTGAGTTCACCATAAATCAGCATATGCTAGAAATTTAATAGGATCAAAAGAACAAGTTACCAAACAGAACATATAGGAATTAATTTCTTTTATAAATAACACATGTAGGAATTTATTTCTTTAAAAAAAAATGTATAATGGTTTTCTAGGAATAAAATGTGTCATATAGAAAAAATAAATAAATAAATAAATAAAACTAGTAAACAAATTGGACATTTTTCCATGGCTTCAGCATACGTTCAGTAGAAGATCAATTCAACATCGTACATTTCTAGTAACATTCAAAACAATCAGCTCCAAACGGGTTCAAGACAACATTGTTCTACAAATTACAACGACTACCCAAGATAATTTCTAACTGTTAACATAAGCCCAGTTATCAAACTTGCGAGCCAACTCCACATCCTCTAACCTAAATATCTCGCACGTATAATCGTTTCATTTTCAGTGGGCTCGTGTGAAGTCGATCAAAAAACGGTTTTGGAGCCGGTTCAGCGAGTTCGGTTTGATACAAGAAAAAAATAAATAAAAAAAACAACACTGAATTTGCTTGTTTCTGGGTCGTGATTTATGCAGAACGCACCTGGGCAAGTTTGTGTCCGTTTTGGGTGTCGATGCTGCGTCCTCCTATTGCACCAACAGATCTGTGGTGGTGTCTTTCTCAGGTCGGTTTGCGTTTCCCCCTTCACCTGGGAGCTTCTGCAATCTCAGGCCTTCTACATCTGAAATGCCGGAGTTTCCTTGCACACCCCCCAAATTAATTATTTCACCTTTTTAAGTAAATGGATATTGCGAAATAAGTACGGTTAAGTTACGGAGGATGTAACGACTTCATCTTAAGAAGTCATATTCAAGATTTATTGTGATATTTATTGTCATACACGTTGTTAAGTAATTATTTTATGATTTTTATTGTATTTTTTATTTTTATCTAATATGATATTTAGATTCTTTCTTCTATTTCTCACACATTCATTTTAGGTTTAATAGGTTCGGAGGTCTCTATATTTGCGGGTTCGTTTCACTTGGGTCCTCCGATTTTAGAAGTGATCAATATTAAACAGGTGGCATGCTGAGGCATCATTTTATTTGCAGGTGGCAGGGTTTGAGCTTAATACGTGGCAATTTCTGAAATTTTTAATTTGCATTCAGATTCCCTTGCATTTAACGGAAAGAGTATTATTGACTCAATTTTGTTAAATTAGGGACCTAATTGATCACTTTTAAAATTGGAAGACTCAAGTGAAACGAACCCGCAAATATAGGGACCTCCCCGAACCTATTAAACCTTCATTTTAAGCAAAAAAGTCTATCATTAATGAGGAAATATAACTAATAAGACCTGAACTTAAATATTAACATTATTTTCAATTTAAAATTTTAATATGATGAATTTATAGATCTTTATTTATATAATGTTTTACTTTCCTATTTTTATTAATATAAATCTTAAACACACACCTAGATTCTGAATAGTTAGAATCTTTTATAACTTATCCACTGACCGTAATTATTTTATAATTTATCCATTTGTATAATGTTTTAAAAAATTTGCAAAAAAAAAAAATCCACTCAATGCTTTAATAATATGTTAACTAAACACTTCCAAGACTCAAAAGAATGTAGGTAGTCCATTGCACCAGTGACCCGCTGTTTATAGAAAAATGAAGATAAGGTGTAACATCCAAACTTATAATATAATGTTTTTTCAATACAATGTTTTGAAATCACATTAAATGATTTAAATATTTTATTATGCACATTCTATTTAAAGCAACACAAATAATATCAAACGACGTGTTGGCTTATTGGATTTCCTACTGTGGAGAATAAATCTAAATAATGTAGACCTTTAGGTTTTACTAGGTTAAATTGAGATGAGTCAGATTAGTAGGGCAAATAAGAGTCATTTGAAGAGAGACAAAAGCCAAGTGAAAGAAAAAAAAAGAGAGAAAGTCATTTCCGCATAACCCTAAACCTGCACTGGTGTTTCCTTCACCGTTGGATCGAGCTGATTTTTGGACAGTAGGTTCCAGACATATGGTTCTTCATTCTAACCATTCGGATCATCAATAGGAGGTTTAGATTGGGAGAAATCGGTCCCACACCAGCAGTCCTGTTTTGGAGAATTTTCATCTTCTTTGTTCTCATTTGTAAGCATTTGTGCTTATTTAAATTGACTTATTGAACATACCATTTGGTGTTATTATTGGTGACGTACCCTATTATTGATCATAGTGGATTTTTCTTTGGTCTGGACGACTCGTGGTTTTTACCCTTACATTGAGGGGTTTTTCACGTTAAAAATTGTTGGTGTCTCTTTGTACTTTTGGATTTTATTTTTGTTCTATTTGTTTGGTGTTCCTCACGGATTCTCGCAAGAAGGGGGATTGAATTTTCGCTGCATTATTACTCTTTCCTAAGGTCTTATATTTTTTGGCCCTTTCCCCATCAGAGTGGCATCAGAGCTCTTTGGTTAAGGGATTGTTTAGTTTGCATGAATGATGGAGGCACATACAAAATTGATTCCTTTGAATGGAGAAAATTATCACCTATGGAGGCAAGATGAAGGACTTGCTATTTGTGAAAAATTTGCATCTCCCTATTTTTGCTTCCAATAAGCCGGAATCTAAGTCAGATGAAGAATGGGATTTTGAACATCAACAGGTATGTGGATTTATCAGGCAGTTTGTTGATGATAATGTTTATAATTTTGTTGCTAATGAGACACATGCGAGAATCCTATGGGATAAGCTTGAGTCCTTGTATGCCTCTAAGTCAAGGACTAATAAATTGTATTTGCTGAAAAATTTTGTGGAGTTGAAGTACAAGGAAGGAAATCCTGTTTCAAATCACTTGAGTGAATGTCAAGGACACTATGATCAATTAGCATGAGTGGGTATAAAATTTGATGATGATCTATTGGGTTTATTCCTGTTAAACTCTTTACTGGATTCATGGGAGACATTTTGGGTTTCCATGATAAGTGCTACCCCTAATGGTGATATTTCTTTGCAAATGGAAAAGAGTGCGCTCTTAATGAGGAGATGAGAAGGAAGACACATGGTATTTCATCTCATTCATAAGTGCTTATTATAGAGAATAAGGGAAGAAGCCAGAAGAAAAAACAAAATAGTGGTGGAGATAAAAGCAGGAACAAGTCCAAGTCTCGGTACAAGAATGTGGAGTGTCACTATTGTCACAAAACAGGGCATATAAAGAAGAACTGTTTTTTGTTGAAGAAAGAGAGCAAAGACAAAAAGGATAAGCAAAGAGAAAAAGATATTGATGTCGGTGATCGTGTTACTACTACTACATGTGGTGACCTTGTTTGTCTTCGTGATTATGACGCTATTAATCTTGTATCTGATGAGAACATATGGATAATTGATAGTGGTGCTACACTGCATGTTACATCCAGGAAGGAGTTCTTCACATCTTATACACCTGGTGATTTTGGAGTATTGAAGATGGGTAATGATGGAGTGTCTAAGGTTATTGGTATTGGTGATGTTCACTTGCAAACCAACATGGGGATGCAATTGTTGCTTAGAGGAGTTAAACATGCTCCAGATGTTCACTTTAACTTGATTTCTATGCAGGTACTTGATGATGGTTGATTTGATAACCACTTTGGTTTTGGAAAGTGGAAGCTCACGAAAGGTAACTTGATTGTGGCTAAAGGGGAGAAAAACTCTAAGCTTTACTGGACAAAAGCTTTGGTTGCTAAAGATAGTGTGAATGTCGTGTATATGGAGTCATCTTTGTGGCACAGAAGGCTTGGGCATATCAGTGAAAAAGGACTTAACTGCTTGGTTAAAAAGGATGTTCTCTTAGGATTGAAGAGTGTAGAGTTGGAGAAATGTTCTCACTGCATGGCTGGTAAACAAACCAGAGTATCCTTCAACAAGCATCATCCTTCCAGGAAGTCAGAGTTGCTTGAATTGGTGCATTATGATGTTTGTGGCCTATTGAAGGTAAAGTCTTTTAGTGGTGCACTTTACTTTGTTACTTTTATTGATGATTATTCCAGGAAGCTTTGGGTTTATGCACTACAAAGAAAGGACTAAGTGTTGGACAAGTTTAAAGAATTTCATGCTTTCGTTGATAGGTAGTCAGGCAAGAAGCTGAAGCGCATTTGTACTGACAATGGTAGTGAAAATTGTGGACCATTTGATGCTTATTGTAGACATTATGGTATTGCACATGAGAAGACTCCTCCAAAAACTCCTTAGTTGAATGGTTTAGCAGAGAGGATAAACAAGACATTGATTGAAAGAGTTAGGTGTATGCTTTTTGAAGCAAAATTGCCTCAGCATTTATGGGGTGAGACATTGTTTACAGCAGTGCATGTTATTAATCTAAGTCCTGCAGTTGCTTTGAACTCTGAGGTGCCAGACAAGATTTGGTTTGGCAAGAATGTTACTTATGATCATTTGCGTGTCTTTGGTTGTAAAGCATTTGTTCATGTTCCAAAGGATGAAAGATCCAAGTTGGATGTGAAGACAAGGCAATGCATCTTCATTGGTTTTGGTCAGGATGAATTTGGCTACAAGTTGTATGACCCCGTTGAAAAAAAATTTATTAGAAGTCGTTATGTGCAATTCATGGAAGATCAAACCATTGAAGATATTGATAAGGTGGAGAAGTCTACACCTAAGAAAGATGGTAATGTGGCTGATGTTGATCCAATTCGGTTGTCTATTAATGATTTGGATATTGATGTTCATGATGATGAACAACATGGTGATATTGATAATCAATAGGTTGGAGATAGCTTTGATGTTCCTATTGATAATATTGATGAAGAGGAACATGATTTGTCACAAGATGAGAGTCTTGGTGATGTACCTGAGCTACCTGAAGCTCAACCCAGAAGATCTGACAAGTCAAAACAACCTTCTAAGAAGTACTCTACCAATGAGTATGTGATGTTGACTCATGAGGGAGAACCTGAATGTTATGAGGAGGCCATTGAAAGTGAAGAAAAGTAAAAGTGGTTGGATGCAATGCAGGATGAGATGAAATCTCTGCATGATAATCACACTTATGACTTGGTGCAGTTGCCTAAGGGTAAGAGAGCCTTAGAGAACAGGTGAATTTTCAGGGTGAAGCATGAAAGCAATTCTACATCTACCAGATATAAAGCCAGATTAGTGGTGAAAGGCTTCAGACAAAGAAAGGGTGTTGACTTCAATGAGATTTTTCTCATCTGTAGTGAGGATGACATCCATCAGAACTGTGTTAAGTTTAGTTGCTACTCTTGATTTGGAGGTTGAGTAGATGGATGTGAAGACAACTTTCCTTCATGGTGATTTGGAGGAAGAGATTTACATGAAGCAACCAGATGTTTTTCTTGTTAAAGGCAAGGAAGACTATGTGTGTAGGCTACGAAAAAGCCTATATGGTTTAAAGCAAGCTCTGAGGCAGTGGTATAAGAAGTTTGAGTCTGTTATGTGTGAGCAAGGCTACAAGAAGACTACTTCTGACCACTGTGTTTTTGTCAGGAAATTTTCTGAGAATGATTTCATTATATTGTTGTTATATGTTGATGACATGCTTATTGTTGGGAAAGATGTATCCAAAATTGACAGGTTGAAGAAGCAACTCGGCAAGTCATTTGCCATGAAAGACATGGGAGCTGCTAAGAAGATTCTTGGTATAAGTATCACTCGTGATAAAAAAGAGAAGAAACTTTGGCTATCATAGGAGCACTACGTTCAGAAGGTATTGCAAAGATTTCAAATGGAAAATGCTAAATTTGTAAGTACTCCTCTTGCTACTCATTTTAAGTTGAGTGTTAAACAAAGTCCTTCAAATGAAGTTGAGAAGATAGAGATGAGCAAAGTTCCTTATGCTTCTGCGGTGGGTAGTTTGATGTATGAAATGGTATGTACAAGGTCTGATATTGCACATGTTGTTGGTATAGTCAGTAGATTTTTGTCAAATCCAGGTAGAGAGCATTGGAATGTTGTGAAATGGATTTTGAGGTATCTTCGTGGCACTAGTGGTTTGAGGCTTTGTTTTGGAGGTGATAAGCCTACTTTGGTGGGTTACTCAGATTCAGATATGCCTGGAGACATTGATTCCAGAAAGTCTACTTCAAGCTATTTGATTCAGTTTGTAGGGAGCCTTGGCTTGACATCAAAGTTGCAAAAGTGTGTACCATTATCTACTACTGAGGTCGAATTCATTGCACTTACTGAAGCATGTAAGGAGTTGTTTGGGTGAAGAAATTCTTGCAGGAGCTTGGTTTTGTGCAAGGGAAATACTTGTTGTATTGTGACAGTAAAAGTGTTATTCATCTAGGTAAGAATCCAACTTTTCATTATAAATTCAAACATATTGATGTGAGGTATCATTGGATACGTGATGTTTTGGATGCTAAGTTGTTGGAATTAGCAAAGGTTCATACAGATGATAATGGTGCTGATATGATGACCAAGGCATTGCCAAGAGGAAAGTTTGAAGTTTGTTGTGAGAACGCCGGTTTGGCGAATATCTCCACATAGTCGTGAGAGGGAGATTTGTTGGGTTATTGGGCTCCCTTCCTATGTGGAGAATAGGCCCAAATAATGTGAACCTTTAGGTCTCACTAGGTTAAATTGAGATGAGTCAGATTAGTAGGACAGATAAAAGTCATTTGAAGAGAGACAAAAGCCAAGTGAGAGAAAAAGAAAGAGAAAAAGTCATTCCCGCATAACCCTAAACCTGCACTGGTGTTTTCGTCGATGTGAAGTCATTCACCGTTGGATCGAGCTGATTTTTGGACAGTAGGTTCCAGACATATGGTTCTTCATTCTGACCGTTCAGATCGTCAATCGGAGGTCTAGATTGGGAGAAATCGGTCCAGCACCAGCAATCCTGTTTTGGAGAATTGTCATCTTCTTTGTTCTCATTGGTAAGCATTTGTGCTTATTTAAATTGGCTTATTAAACACACTATTTGGTGTTATTATTGGAGACTCTTTTGTACCCTATTATTGATCATAGATTTTTCTTTGGTCTGGACGACTCGTGGTTTTCACCCTTATTAAACACACTATTTGGTGTTAAAAATTGTTGGTGTCTCTTTGTGCTTTTGGATTCTATTTTTGTTCTATTTGTTTGGTGCTCCTCACAGATTCTCGCAAGAAGGGGGATTGAATTTCCACTGCGTTATTACTCTTTCCTAAGTTGTTATATTTTTTGGCCCTTTCCCCATCATAATGCTCTTTGAAGTACAAAAAGAAGCTCATAACTTTGTTTGTCGTGCTTTATCTAACAGAATAAAAAAGACAAAAAGCTAAACACTCTTCACTTGATGGACTATGAGAACAAAACGAGTTCACGATTTCCTCTAACACGCTTCATCTAACAAAATCTAAAGGAAAGACGAATTCACAACTTTGTTTAAGAAATTGAAAAGATTTGTAATGAAATTAGACAATTTATGTGGAATGAGCTAAAGCTTGCATAAAACAAACATTAATATTCTTATGAGCCAAATATGTTTATATAAAATTAATTTGACCATGTATTTGAAGGAGGTTATACATGGGTTTAAACTCAATTAAATTGGTATAAGATGGTCTACGATTTCTACAAGTTAAATAGAAAAATTGTGTATTGTAAACCCTTAAACGCAAACAAAAAACTAAGATTTATTTACCCTTAGTTATTGTTTATAACATGACAAGTTTAACGTAAAATATAAATTTGATTAATTGATTAATTTTTTTCTCTCTCTTCCATTAGCACCCTTTTAAGTGTATTTATAGAGATTGAAAAAAATGATTTCCTTACAACTTATCTTAAATGATTTATCATCTTATACTATCCATCAAAACTAACATTTTATTTGAAATTAAATTACAAAATCAAAGTTTAAATTAAAAAATAGAAGGCAATTATAATAATTCTTGTTATTAATATGGACATGGGATGTCCACACTTTCAATAGAAAAGAAAATTGAAACAAGTTAAGAAACAAATCTTAAAATGGGTGTTAAAGAGTGATAAAATGTTAATTTATGTAAGTAATGAATGATAAATTTATCATCTATTTGTTTGTTTAATTTATAATTGTGTCGTCATGATTTTGGGCAACCTCCCATAGGTACAATCAGCTAAATGATGGATTGTATGACTTTATGCACTTACATAATGTTTATAGATCATAACTAAAAGCAATGGTCACAGGCCTACTTCGATTTATAATCTACCCTATACTAATCATAATACATAAATTGCAAAGTAAGTAAAAGTAATCTTACCTCTACAAATTATCATATATCGCTACGAGAAACATTTACAATATGGTGTAGTTAGATGAGGATGAAAATGCATCAACTTTATAACAAATCCTAAGGATTATCCAAGATTTGAAACCTAAAAATAAAAAACCCATAAAAAAAACCATATTCGATCTGAAACCAAACAAGAAATACTATGAAGAGAAACAAAGACTACTTCATATCAAATGGAGAAAGTAATCAAGTCACAAGAAGAGCTACAAAAAGCCAACGAGGACCTTTAACCGAAAATGTGACGTCATGAGGCTCGTTAGGGTAAGGCTTTCAAAGGCTGATCCATGATCAAGAAGATGATCTTGACAAAATTGAATGCAAATCGATGCAAGATGTTTGTAAAAACTTTCACATTAACTATTTTACAATGCTTAAATATAATTCCAAATGGAATGATCACCTCTTTCACATATTCGATCAAGAGAAGCTCAGACCAAACAATAAATATTATGAAGAGAAACAAAAACTACCTCATATCGCCAATCCCTCACGGATTTGCTTTTGGTACCACTCCAAATCGTCTCCTTAGATAAAGGACCATGGTTCTCCACCTCCTCTACAACAGAAGTCTTTTTCTTATCCTCGAGTACACCATGGTCAACACTGAGCATCTCTTTGCCCTCTTTCACGATCCATGGTCACAACACTTGGGCCAAGCCCTCACGAATTTGTTTTTGGTACCACTCCAAATCCTCCCCTCAAACAAAGGATTATAGTTCTTCACCTCCCCCACATCGGAAGTCTTTTTCTTATCCTCGATTACACCATAGTCAACATTGAGCATCTCCTTGCCCTCTTTCACGATCCATGGTCACAACACACACATAGATCTCCACACTGGTAAGATATTGTTCGCTTTGGGCTAAGTCCTCACGAATTTGTTTTTGGTACCACTTCAAAAGGCCTCTCCCTAATGGAGGTATCTTATGTGTATATAAACCCAATTCCATCTCTTATTTTATCTAATATGGAACTTTGTTTGTACCCAACAACAATCAAGTCACCAGAAGAATTACAAAAAGTTAACGAAGACCTTTAACCAATAATTTGAGGTCACGAGGCTCGTCATGGGCAAGGTGTTCAAAGGTGATCCATGATAAGAGGATAATTTCAACAAGATCGAATGCAAATTGACATAAAATGTCTGTAGAAACAATATTTGATTGTGGACAATTTTTTTTAAATCTTCTTTATTTGTCACCGTTTATTTCATATAGGAATAACGAACTTACTTGTATATGTGGATATACGGGAATAAAATCTACACTCAATAGTTAATACCATGACTATCTATTACTCACGCATAGTAAATATTTTAATATTTGTTTATTAAAACGTTTGGTGTCTATCATCCTATTCATATTTACGAATACCATTTTTCACAAAAAATTAAGATTAAAATTATATTTTATTAACTTAAATTTAATTTATAATTTATTTATTTAAAATTAAATTTTAATTTATATTTAATTAGATTTATATTTTATCTTATATTTTTTGTAATCTATGTTAGATTTTATTTTAAAATTTATAATATATGTACGTATTATCCGCGCCGGACCGATCCCCATCTCTACTTCTATTAATCTATAATATTTTTATTAATCTATAATATTTCAAGGATACTGAGTTATTTCTTACATTATCGTTATCATGTTACACCATTATTCAAGGGATAAGTTTTTTTTTTCAAGATGATAAATCGATTTACCTTCATTTGAAGCTTGATAACTTCAAACACCTACGTTAATATTTTTAGTTTATCATTTGATTTTTATATTCACACACTCTGTCACCATAAAAATTATATTTTTACTATTTAAAAATTAGAAATTTCGCTAAAACATTTAAATAAAAGTATGATTAAATTATTCTTACATACAATCAGTTAAAAATATTTTTGTAACACAATAAAAATTAAAATTTATGTTTCTTAATCATATTCATGTTAAAGTTTGCCAAAATATGAATTATAAAAACAAGAACTATTTTTCGTCTCTAAATATTATAAAAAAACTATATTTCATTTTAAACTAAATTATAAAATATTCAGTCTCAGAATTTTATAAAACTCATAAAATATCTTTTTCGACTAAACAAAATTTAATTTAAAAACAAAATACACTTTTTATAATAGTTTAAGAAAAAATATATCTAACGAAAAAAACAGGAGTTGTAAAAAACAAGTTATTAAAGGTAAACTAAAAGCAAAGGTTAAATTATTTATCTGAGAATAAAAAACCAGACAAAAACACGGTCATTCAGTGACAGAGAGAAGAGATACCGAAAAGAAGAGGCGAAATGTCACAACAGGGAAAGCTAATGCCATTGACACTGCCATGGTAGCCATATTCTCTTTCATCAATTCCCGCCACTACTTTTCAACGCTCTCTCCAAAACATGCGCTCCAAGGACAGAATCGCTTACTTCTATGACGGTACGTTTTTTCCTCATATTCTTCTAATTGCGTTCCTTCGTTTCTTTGTTTTCTTGTCCGATTCTTCTTTCACGAAATTGAACTCGTGATGTTCGTCAACGCTCTTCGTATCACGCGATTTTCAAATTCCTAGCTCAGTTCGTTCTTGAATATCGAAACCCTAGCCATGTGAGGTTTTTCATGGCGAGATACCGAAGATTCGTTAACCGGTAACAACGAGTTGTGAGCAATACTATATAAAAAGTACAGGAACTATTTTCAACCTAAAATCAAGAATATGGGATTATAGTTCTTTCTACTTATATATTATTCATTTTACTTGATTTTATCAACGTGGAAGTTTCAACTCACCTTAAATTCCAAAGAAGTCGCCTGTGCAATAAGGATATGAATCTGTCTTTAGAACTGTTTTAGGTTTCTGATTCTGCTCCATGCTTTGCTCGGTATTTTTTCTGAAAGATTCAATGTAGAGGATTTTGGATAGCTGCACTATAAAAAACTCTATTTGGCGGTCACTATGGAGTTTAGTTTTACATTTCTTTTTATTATTACTCATGCTGTTCAGTAAGAAAATCAGCACGTGCAATGACAGTCGAGTTCTGTGAGGAGCTGTTCGATCTTGAATACCAATTAGTTTTCGGGTTCTAGGTTTTAAATTTTGGTGCACATTTGCAATTGTGGCTGCAACATCAAGGTTTTTGTGGTTTTCACAAATGAGGACACCAGCCGCGTTTATTTGCAATATGACGAATTGAAGGTATAAATTGAAGGTATAAATTGAAAAGTATAAATTGAAAAGTATAAAACCTTGGCTCATGTCAAGAAGTTCCTTTACCACATTTTTTAGGAAAGTATAAATTGAAAAGTGAAATTATTTAATGAAAGTGCAATATTTAGTTCATTGAGAACTTAGAAAAGCTTTGCTTATTTCCATTTACTGTCTGTTTATTTTTGGGTCCTTAACAGTCATGACAGCGGGATTGATATTTACGTTATCTGCTAGGTTTTGTTTCTTTGCATGTTTTTTATCTACTCATGTATTTCAATGTTCATATTGCAGGCGATGTTGGTAGTGTTTACTTTGGTGCAAAGCATCCAATGAAGCCACACCGGCTTTGCATGACTCATCATCTTGTTCTCTCATATGACCTTCATAAGAAAATGGAGATTTATGTTAGTTACATATATAGGCTGTTCTGCATTTTATTTATGTTTTTTTTTTTTGGTTGCGAAGTTGTTGATTGCATAATTTTGTTCTGATGGTTTCTATTTTATGTATGATCCAGCGTCCACATAAGGCTTATCCTGTTGAGCTTGCCCAGTTTCACTCGGCTGATTATGTTGAGTTTTTGCACAGGATTACGCCTGACACTCAACACTTGTTCTTAAATGAACTGACGAAATGTATGCTATTCATTTTTAAATGCATTCAGATGTAATTTTGAGAGAGTTACGATGAAACCCAAATACTGAACGTGTTTTGTCCTAGATGCAGCTGTCACTAAATTAGGGTTCCATGTCCAAAAACATTTGCCTGAGGAGGGGGAGGGGGCAGAGGAGGATAGTTCCATAAATGTTTTGGATTAACATTATCTAACCCTAATGTTCATGGCAGATAAGTATAGGGGGAAAGGGAGGGATTTTGAAAGTACTGAAGAATATAGTAAATGTTTTACCTATAATTCCTGTTACTTTTGATCAAATATGTGGTTTCCTCCCTAGTCCCTTCTATAAATTATTGATATTTGACTTTTGAAATTAATGTTTTCCAACCACAATGGTTATATAATTATTTTTCTTATATATTATTAACTTGTCGTCTAGCTTCCGACTAATATCAGGTTTCTCTTATTTTTTTAATCATGTGTCAGATAATCTTGGAGAAGACTGCCCTGTATTTGACAACTTGTTTGAATTTTGTCAGATTTATGCTGGCGGAACTATAGGTATGATATGTTTATAATAGTGCTTCTCTGAATTTTTGTTATGCCTAGTTTGTCATATGTATGCTGATTGACTCATGTGCCTGCAGATGCTGCTCGTCGATTGAACAACCAACTTTGTGATATCGCTATAAACTGGGCTGGTGGACTTCACCATGCAAAGAAATGCGAGGCATCTGGGTTTTGTTATATCAATGACTTGGTTTTAGGAATCTTGGAGCTTCTTAAATATCATGCCCGTGTTTTGTATATTGATATAGATGTGCACCATGGTGATGGCGTAGAAGAAGCCTTCTACTTCACTGATAGGTCAGTTGGTGTTTAATATCATGTTTGGCTTATGAGGTGAAGCTATTAATGATTGAGAATATAGGGAGTTTAGCCATACTTGTGACTTCTCTACCTTTTTAAATGGTAAACTTTCTCATTACAGGGTGATGACTGTCAGTTTTCATAAGTATGGAGACCTGTTCTTCCCGGGTACTGGTGATGCTAAGGTGATTTTCTTTATTCTGTTTGTATCTTTGGTTGTGCCAATCAGTCTATTCTATCAGACTATCACAACCTTATTATTACATTAATATTAATATTCTAAATCTGGATTTCACTGTTGCCCATGTTGTAATCTGCTGAATGGAATGCTCTGTGCTTTCTGAAAAGCTTTTTAAATATTCTATAGATTGGAATGATTTGAACTGATTTTACCATATTAAAGGAAATAGGAGAAAGAGAAGGAAAGTTTTATGCGATAAATGTCCCACTGAAGGATGGAATAGATGACCTTAGCTTCACACGACTTTTCAAGACTGTAAGTTCAATTTTTTTTTTCCTTTTCTTTTTTTGCCAAACTTCAACCTAAATTATAAAGCTTTCTCATTTCAATACTCATTTCATTATTTCTGCTTGGTGGTAATTTGTCTGAACTTTTTTAAATACTTGTGCCATAGATTATTTCCAAAGTAGTTGAAACATATCAACCTGGTGCAATAGTTCTCCAGTGTGGAGCAGATTCGCTTGCTGGAGATCGCTTGGGTTGCTTCAATCTCTCTATTGATGGTGCTTATCTCCCTGTAAATTTCCTTTCTGATGAAAATATCACCATTCAATGTTAGGGATAAAGCTTGATTATGTTCTCAGTCTGTCTTCTCAAATATTGGTCTCTATTGCTTAGTGGATGGTTTAGCTTGATTAGAAAATTTAATTTTTCGATGTTTCTTTAATAGGTCACTCCGAATGTGTTAGCTTTGTAAAAAGATTCAATTTGCCATTGCTGGTGAGTTTATATTAGTTTATGTTTGCCTTCCACTCACATGCACAATGGATGATTTTACTAAAATGGACTTGTCACAGGTCACTGGAGGTGGAGGATACACAA
Source organism: Vigna umbellata (assembly GCF_029865625.1). NCBI lineage: Eukaryota > Viridiplantae > Streptophyta > Magnoliopsida > Fabales > Fabaceae > Vigna > Vigna umbellata. The sequence continues at coordinate 14,846,874 of NC_142167.1, forward strand.
AAGAAAATGTTGCTCGGTGTTGGACTGTTGAAACAGGAGTTCTTCTAGATACAGAGCTTCCTAATGGTATTAGTCAGCCTCTTTTCAAGTCTTGAATTATGAAATGTTATACCAAGATTTTATTTTCTTTTGTTAATGGGATTGGATATTTATTTTGTTCATGCTTCAAAGTGAAACTAAAACACTATTGTCATGTGAATTGTCAAGTGATGGTTATTTAAACACTACAGACCTTTGAGGCTCTGTAAACTTAACTGAGTAAAGCCACCCCTCAAATTCACCGAATACTGAATCTCCTCTATGTTGCGCTTCCCACCCTTTTATTATCTTTGTTACTTCAAATGGTTTCCCCTTCCTTTCTACCCTCTTTGTCTCATAGGCAAGGTTGTTTATTGTTATGACCAAAACCCCTGCTCTGCTCCTTTCTCATAATCTCTATGAGCATAGGATTTCAGTAATTGCATACAACACTTGGAATGGGTGAAAAAAATACGCAATACCGATTTTCCCTCAGGAGCATAGTAGAGTTTGCTTTACATTTAGTAACTGTTGCATTATATTTGTTTTGCAACATTTGCCCGGAGAGTAATTTATCCCCAAAATGCTTTCTATCTTAGTTATAAGTTTGTCCTTAACCCTACGAGTCCCTAAACAATACCATACATGTGTTGTCCAATATAGTCGATTCCGCATTCCAGATTTAAATTCTGTCCTATTGTTTTCAGATTGGAAATGTTTCTTACTTGCTTTGTTCTGTCTTGCAGAGATTCCGGAAAATGATTATATTAAATATTTTGCACCAGAATTCTCTTTGAAGATTCCAAATGGGCAGATAGTATGTATTTATTTGTTGGGGTTTCTCTTCTATTGAGTTTAATTTCTTTGATGATTTGGATTTCTTTTTGACATTTAATGTCTCTGATTTCATTGGATAGGATTAAAAAATACTCATTAGAATGTTTAATTTTCATCTAGTGGTATCTTTCCTCTTTACAATATTGCTTGTACTAATCTTTCCTTTAAATTGATCAGGAAAACCTAAATAGTAAATCATATCTTAGCACTATTAAAATGCAAGTCTTGGAAAATCTTCGTTGCATCCAACATGCTCCAAGTGTTCAAATGCAGGAGGTGAGTGTGAGTTCATCCTTGAAATAGGAGGACCCCATCTTGTGAGCAGACTCAATTACTTTATCATAAAATTGTTTCTTGTGAATGTTTTGTTTTTAGAGGTGTTGTGTTAGAAGCTCTTTAACTTTCTTGTATTAATAATCTGTTGGCAATGGTTACTAATCAATTCTTGGACCTTTAAGCATTTTAAGTGAAAAATATTCCTTCCTATGATGCTTCTAAATTAAGACGAGAATCATTGGTAGATTGTGGAGAGTGAAGGTTTCTAAAGTTGGGTGGAATTTCAGGAACTATTTATCAACTGATTCTGTAAAATTGTTAAACTGAAGGATGGTAGCCATTGAAGTTGGGCATTGGGACTATTGAAATCTATTATTTAGGCTATCCTTGTTAGTAAACTTGGAATCTCGCTAATAATTAATTCTTCAAAATGTTTCTTGTCGCTCTCCATTCTTTGTTGAATTGTTTTGGACTTGGGTTCAAACCCATTTCATGATGTCGGATCCAACTACTTTTAGTAATGCATCAACTAATGTTTTGTGGATCACAGGTCCCTCCTGACTTCTACATTCCAGATTTCGATGAAGATGAGCAGAACCCTGATGAGCGTATTGATCGTAAGGAAAAAGAAAATAATTATTAATTGCCTTTCTGATCTCTATATTGATCTGTGATTTTGGAATGTCTAATTTGGATTGCTCATATCTAGTCTTGATATTTCTCTAATTGTTCAAATAAGTCGTAAACCACAATTTTCCCCTTCAATAACAGAGATGCAACATATCACTGGGTTATATAAATTAACCAACAAAAATGTGTAAAAAGTTTGAGAGAGTAGCAGAGGAGATACTGTCCATCTCAATCCTTTATTTTCTGCAAGCAACTAATTTTATCAGTTAGATTGAAATAAAATTAAAGAGGAGGGTTAAAATGGAGAGTAACTGTTACGTACCTGAATAAGAGACGTAACGAAATCAACCTCTCACACTCACAACAAGCAAAAGAATAATGAAATAATAGACTTGAAAGAATGAATTTCTTTTATTGATAGTAACAGCTGAATAAACAAAAGTAAACAATAATTGAGAGCATAACCTTCATTAATTATTTGAGAGCATAACCTCCCTCAAGACAATAATGTCTGTCACAAAACTCAATAATTAAAAGCATACCTTTAATCCTAAACTCTCTTTTTATTTTATACTAATTATTTCCTAAATAAAATATTTTCCTAGAATAAAATCTTTACCTAGGATAAAATATGAATATTGTTTTAAATAAAATATTTCCCTAAGATATATTCTTATTTACTATAATTATTTCTAAATATTTTTTGCCTATCCTAACTGTTGTCCCAGTTAAGATAGTCACTTTTCAATCACTCTTCAATTGATCGGCTCAGGTCATTTATTGCTTCTCACCGTTCGGCCTGGTCACTCTCCCTTGTCCATCGTTCGGCCTACTCGCTCCCTGCCTTCCACCATTCGGCTTGCTCGCTATTTGCCTTCCATCGTTCGGCTTGGTCGTTCCTCGACTTCCACTGTTCGGCCTGGTTGCTCCTTGTCTTTCTCCGTTCGGCTTGCTTCCACTTGTCTTCTACCGTTCGGCTCCAGGTCTTCACCACCTTCCACCGTTCGGCTAGACCTCTCCACGTCTTCCACCGTTCGGCTACCATTCGGCCTTTACAGTCAATATCGTTCGGCCTCACTTCCCTCCTACCTTCCTTCTCCTTCTCATATTCTTTCCAAACCTTATTATTATTCCCCTACCTTATATCGTAACATTACACCCCGCTGCAAAACAACCTTGCCCTCAAGGTTGGAATTGTGAAACTTGATCTCCTGACTTCTCTTCATCATCGTGTTACCATATGAAGGGTACTCACTGGTTGTTGCCCTCCAATTGAGGTCTGGAGGTTTGGGTTGGGTGGTGGTAAAACCCCCTCCAATGTCTTCCATTCTTCATCCAACATTCTGGTCACCACTTTTCCAGAATCATAAACCCTGAGGAATTGGTCTTTGATGTCTTTTAATACTTCACGTCGCTCTCTCCCTTTGGCTGGTGTATCAAAAACTACAAACCCCCTGTTCTTTTCGTTGGCCCACCTTCTTACAGAATCCATTGTTCAGTCCAAGGTATTGATTCTTCCATCTGTCCTTCCTTCCAAAGCCTCCATTCTTCCTTCCAGTACTAGCCTGTTTGATTCCGACAGTTTGCTCACGTTCGATTCTGGTCGTCCTTTCACGTTCGATTCTGGTCGTCCTTTCACGTTCGAATCCGTCAGTCAACTACCGTTCGGTTCCAGCAGTCCCTTCCCATTCGGCTTGGTAAGTCCTCTCTCTTTAGGTTCTGCCCGTTCTCTCACGGTCGAATCCAGCAATCTGCTACCGTTCGGTTTCAGCAGCCCCTTTCCGTTCGGCTCGATAAGTCCTTCCTCTTTAGGTTCCGCCCGTTCTCTTACGATCGGATCTAGCAGTCTGCTACCATTCGGTTCTGGCAGTCCTTTCGCGTTCGATTCCAGACGTCCTTTCCTATTTGGAGTTTGGACGTATTCTTCCGCGGTCCCCAACTGCTTACTGGCCGCGAGTCTTTCGAAGACTAACCCAAAATCGGATCACCATCGCCTCCTTTAAACCTTTCCAAGAACAAGTCTTGGCTTTCCCCTTCCAAAATTTGAACCAGTATTCGACCTTTTCCTCCATACTGATGTAGGCTAGGCACACCTTCTCTTCCTCCGACACCCCCTTGTAGTTCAAAAAATTTATCAGCTTTATTGATCCAATTCAATGGATCAACCCCGTCAAAAATGGGTAACTCTACCCATTTCTTCCAGCTGGGTTGTGCTTCATGGTGTATTCCGCCCAACTCTGCCCTCAACCTCCTTATAGACAACTCCATGCTCTCTAGTCTCTGCCCCATGCTCTCCAGTTTCCCTTCAACTGCATTCATCCTTCCCTCCATGATGTCTCTCATTCCTCTCTGTTACTTTGGCTGGCCACACACTCCTCTCCTTCAATCCGACAAATAACTCCCTCACATCCTTTTCTCCTCTCTAACGATCCGACAGGTCGGACCAATTGTTACGTACCTGAGTAGGTGATGTAACGAAATCACCCTCTCACACACTCACAACAAGCAAAAGAATAATGAAAGAATGGACTTGAACGAATGAATTTCTTTTATTGATGGTAATAGCTGAATAAACAAAAGTAAACAATAATTGAGAGCATAACCTCCCTCACAAGATAATAATGTCTGTCACAAAACTTAATAATCAAAAGCATACCTTTAATCTTATACTCTCCCTTTATTTATACTAATTAATTATTTTCTAAATAAAATATTTTCCTAAAATAAAATATGAATATTGTTCTAAATAAAATATTTCCCTAGAATAAAATCTTAATATTGTGCTAAATAAAATATTTCCCTAAGATATATTCTTATTTATTATAATTATTTCTAAATATTTTCCGCCTATCCTAACTGTTGTCCCAGTTAGGATAGTCATTCTTCAACCGATCGGCTTAGGTCATTCGCTGCTTTCCACCGTTTGGCTTGGTCACTCTCCTTTGTCTATCCTTTGGCCTGCTCGTTTCCTGCCTTCCACCATTCGGCCTGCTCGCTATCTGCCTTCCACCATTCGATCTGGTCGCTTCTCACCTTCCACCGTTCGGCCTGGTTGCTCCTTGCCTTCCTCCGTTCGGTCTGGTCGCTCCTCACCTTCCTCTGTTTGGCTTGCTTCCACTTGCCCCTTACCGTTCGGCTCCAGCTCTTCACCATCTTCACCACCTTCCACTGTTTCGCTAGACTTCTCCACGCCTTCCACCGTTCTGCTACCGTTCGACCTTTACGGTCAATACCGTTCGACTACCATTTGGCTTTTACGGTCAATACCGTTCGGCCTCATTTCCCTCCTACCTTCCTTCTCTTTGTCATATCCTTTCCAAACCTTATTATTATCCCTACCTTATACCTTAGTAACTCTAAAATTACTCTAGGAGTAATTTGATTTTGTATACAACTTGTATATATTGTCACATATCACTTTTTTATTATGCGTCAAAATTCCATTGTTATTTATTTATTTATTATATTAATCAGTGTGGATAAACTTTTGGGACAAATAACTTAATTAAAAAATCATAAGGACTAAATATCCGTAATTATGAAAATTGAATTTAGACTTTAAAAGTGTGATTAAGTAAAAAAGCGGCATTTTCCTTCCTCTCTTTACCTGTGCCAAATCTTGGTTTATGGATATGACAATTCTCTTTTCAGAGCACACTCAAGACAAGCACATCCAGCGCGATGATGAATATTATGAAGCTGACAATGACAATGATCAAATGGATGTTTCATGAAATTAGCTGGACCTTGATTCACTGCAGTCACATTTCAGAGTCAAGGGGTGCAGTCATGATATAATGACTATTTTCTTTTTATCTTATTTTTAGTCATGATATGACTATTCAATGCCAGAATCTCTCTTTTTAACATAATCTTCCTTGTACACCCTCTTCCTTGTATATTTAATGGAATTTTTAGTTTCAAAGTTTTATATATTTGCTCGAAAGTTTGATTATTCTTGATTTCTTTCTTGGTATTACGGGATGTATTTTTTTGTGTGTGGAATGATAATAGAATGAGAGCAACTCTGATACGAGCTGAATGGCATTATTTATTTGTACTTTTTTCAAACAAGGTGGCATTTCATGAACAATGTTGGCACTATTGTTGCACTTGTCTAATTACAGAACTGATCGTATCATCAACTAGAAACGGAAGGGAAGAAAGGGGCTGTGATATTTGACTCAATTTATTGAAGGGAAGAACACAGAAATGGGGGAGAGTCTAATTTTCGCTTATTTAGTCTTTCCCCTCCATTAACAACAAAATATTTCGTATTTTAATATGTGAAAACGAGAACACAAACAATAAGGTAATGTTACATCACTTAATTAAAAGAAAATTAATGACGAAAAATCAATTAAAAAATATAATTTTTTCTTTTACTATCAAATAAATAAATAAAGTAAAAAAATTAATTAAAGATATATAAATTATGAGAGATGTATAACTTAATTAACAGAATAAATAATATAAAATACATTATGAATAAGTATTAAAAAGTGAACAAATTTTAATTTTAAATAAACTCTTGTAATAAAGAAATGAGAATATTGAAAATGTTTCCCTGGAAACTCTTATCCTCTACACCAACCAAAACATCTAATCAATATCACCCACCAATAAAATCTTCCCTCCTCCGAAGCAGACAGCCTTGACAATTTTTGAAAATGCATTTTTGCAATTTTCTTCAAAGTAAATCAACTTGGTGCCTACTGCATGATATTCAATTGAACTTTTAAATGCATTCACCACCTCATTGCTCCCAATCAATGGTAGTAGGTAAACCTTGACAAACCAAGTTAAATGAATCTGAACTTTTGGGTTGAATGTTGTAACATGTTACAACTAATAATGTGACTCGTTTGAAAGGCTTACACAACTAATATTTGTTTGGACACTCTTCTTAAACGTATAAAATCACGTTCAGTATGTGAAAAATGTACAAGTTTTGATCCATAGCTTCTGAAAAGATGTGTAACATAACATGCCACTAAACAACCAAGTTAAATGAATCTGAATTTTAGGTTCCATTCAGTGGTTGCATCTAACAGCTAATAACAATATTCATCATTTGAAAGGCCTACACAACTAACCTGTGTTTGCCTCAAAAGTATAGCTTCTGAAAAGACGTGCAAAGCACACCAGTAAACACACAACCAAACATGCCACAAATCAGTCCTCACCCATGCAAGAATTCAAGAACATGTACCTCAACATAATAGCCACCAATATCATTACATACCTCTGCTATATTCTGCTGAATTTCGGCATTGAAGGTGACTACCAGAAGAAAAACAAAGAGAATCGAACTTATGACTCAGATTGTTATATGAATATGGCAACAAGTTTCCAACAATATATAACAAATAGTTGCCTTTAGGACAATGAACCACTGAAACAAGAAGATATTATGACAAGTGCTTTTCCAACAATCAATGGATTTATAACGTTTCAAATAAACTCTTGTTAGGTATCACTATACACTTTCACATCTCAACTATGATAATACCTTATAGTCCATCTACCATTTGTCATCACATAAAAAATATTATTAAAAATAAAAATAAGAGAATACAAAAAGTACAGGGACCACACCAAATCCATTATAAGAAATTCTAACATAGATAAACTATACCTATTATAAAAAAAATATAAAGAAATAAATGAAATGGATCTATAACTTCATCACAAGATTGAATCTTCTGTACATGTTTTTAGGATTCTTATACATGTTTTTCTTTTATGCCAAAATGGTTTTCAGTTGATCCGCAATCATTTCTAGCAAGTTGAACACCTCCCAGTGCCAACTTGATGATGATAAGTGTTTCGGTCGGATCTGATCTAACCCTGTTAAAATACTCAAGAGTTTGTCGAAGACCGGGTGGATGCACTGGGAAGGGCCGAACGGGCTCTCTCGTCTTCAAGTCCTGGTTGTAGTATTCGTTCTCTCTCCTCGTTCTCCAAGCCAGGCGGTCGGGTACCTGTCAAAGGCACTCTGACGCTTAAGTCAGTAACATGACCGAGTGGTATGTAATGCATGTATATATTGCACCGTAAGCAATCTGTCCAAAAATCATACCTGAGACCTTTATTTATACTGGTTGTTATGGGCTTTTACATGTTGTGGGCCTGACGTTGGCCCAATCATATCTTAATCTCCATTAGGGACTTTAATGAGTCATTAGTGCTTAATCGTACCGTCGACCTAATGATGGTCAGTAGGGTGGTCGGCCAAGGTTGTTGCCTGGATGGGTGGCCTTGCGAAGACCGTTCGGTTTATGAATGGTCGGTTCTGGAACGACCTTAAAAGAGTATGTCGCGGGGGAGCCACCCGGTCAACCTTGGAAGAGTTGGCCTTATGGAACCGCTCGGTCGATCTTGGAAGAGTCGCTTTGGGAGTCGTTCAGCATTCAGTCAGTCTCTGGGAGTGACGCTCAGTTTATGGGTCAGGATGACCAGACAGTACAATAAGCAAAGCATCAACCAAGAGTAAATAGTTCTACTGAAGTTCGTTCGTTAGTGTTTGTTATCTTTGAAAATAGATGCATTTATTGAATCATCAAAAATTTGAGACAAGATCCAGCATGCAATATTCATATAACAGTTTATTGAACCATGTAGTACCATCATTCAAAACTATCGTAGCACTAGGAATTAACACTCCACTCCAACATACAAAGCTAACCAAGTACTACCATAACCAACATGAATATAATTACCTTCTCAAACTCTTGCGTTTCACTTTTATCAGGCTTCTTACAATATGAACACATCAACTTACCGGCATCATCACAATCCTGGTTAGACCAAAATGCATACCAAACAAAAGCCCCAAAGAAGAGCAAGACCTTACACTAACCTTTTTATGTGCATCATCCTGTAAGGAATGCTTTCCTTTCCATCTGTTAAAAACCTTTTTAAACAATCTATAGAGTTTAAATACCACGTAGTATGAAAATCTTTTTGGATGAAATGACATTAGGTGTTTGTTATAAACACAACACAAACCCACCTCGTGGTAATTGATGTTGCCAGCAGAATCACCTTTGGACATCAAATTGAGGTTCTTTTTGTTGACTAAGTCAGTGAAGACTCCTTCCGTAACGGGGCTTCTGCAGATGTTGCTTAGGCACACCAAGAGAACGGAAAATGGCTTTGTTTCGTTCTCCGAGGAGGCCACGACGCACAAATTGGAGAAAATAAACGATTTTTGAAAGGACATAGCAAATGGGGTTGTTGGGTTTCTCAGAGTGAAGTTTGGGATTTGCAAAGAAGGAACAATGCATAAGAGATTTGGTGAATGGAGGAGTTGGGAAGAGTGGCAAAACTGTAAATTAATAACATTCATCGTTCTTCCTGATGACAGTGTTTTCAATTTTTTTTTCTCCTAGGACGTTTTTTTATGAGACCAAGAAAGAAAAAACTTCCAATAAAAATTATATATTTTTTCATTAATTTCTTTTATAGTGTGCTATTTTCTATTTTCTTATTATATTAACTTTTTGATATGTTTAACTAACTACATCTATTTTCTATTTTTTTTTTCTATTTTGCTATTTTGCTATTTTCTTATTATAACAATCTGAGATGTTTAATATGTAAAAACATGCTTAATTGTGGTAGAACATTTGTTTCCTGCAATATCTTTGCCTGTTTAGTTCTACTTTTTCTTAGAATAAATTTTTTAGCTTTAGTGCAATTTTAGTGTAATGTTATGTTATTGATCGGTGAATTTTAACATTTGAATTTGTTTTTTCATCTTTTATCATCAATATTTTTCATTTTCAAAAAAATTATTTATAAATTAAGTTTATAATAAAGTATTTATGTATATAAATATAATTCTTTTAATTCAATTATATTAATTTTTGTTTACGTGGTAAATTGTATTTTAGATTAATATTTGTGGTTATAAGATTCAACCAATAATGTCGATTTAGTATTCTTAATTTTAACATATAATCACTTTATTATAAATTTAACACGTTAAACACTTGAAAAAAAAGTGTGGAAAATAATTTTGAGGATAAAATTAACCAAAATGATAGTGGTTAAATAATAATGTATGAAAAAAAATGCCTTTTAATATTGATAATAGAAAGAATGAAGGAATAATGGTAAGAAAATTACTATAAAGGAAATGTATTTATATTATTATTGGATAAATATGTTGAAAGTATTTTTACCCAAAAGACAATACAAAAATTAATTAGATGGTTCATTTTATACATATGAAAGTTTAAAGAAGCTAGAAGAAGAAAGGAACAACGAACCACAAGAACAATTATATTTTTTTTATGAGTAATAAAAAATATCAGTAATATGTATAATAGTTAGAATATATTGAAAAACACAAAAATATAAATTAAATCATCTTACTCAGTGAAATCTTTTAATTTCAAATTCCTTTTAAATCATGCACTTTAATAACAGAAAAGCGTTTGAAATAATCCCTCCCACTTGATAATAAAAATTAAAGTCAAAATGAAAGAAACACTAAAATTACAATTGAAATATAAGTGTTTCTTATTATTTTAGTAGACTTTTGTAATATTGTAGGATTAAAAATAAGAAAGGTTATTTAAAAAAATTACCTTCACAATTATATTGATGTTATATCATAACTCATAAAATGCTATTGTGGAAATGGCATAAAAAATTACCTTTTATTTTCTTTCACACCAAATAAGATTTATCTCTTTTATTTTTATTTTCGATTCACTTTAATTATATTATTTCACCTAAGCAACCTTTTTTCTTCACTTTGTTTTACTTTTTTTGTCCATTCATTTATGATATAGACTGTAAAGGAGTTTGTGAATTTAAGATCTATCAAACTAAATTTATGAATCAAAATTAAATTATAAATTTTGTTGTGTTGTATTTAATATTTTACTAATGTAAATGTATACAAGTCACATAAATAAAGCAAATATACAATCTATTTTCAAACGGATCATAAAACTATTTTTAAGAATCATGAAAATGAAAAATTAGAAAACAATATTAATAAAACAAATAAAAAGACAAAAATTACTAGGAACTCATTAATAAAATGTTTTTTTCACTAAATATAAAATTATGATATATATATAACATAATATTTTGACGAAAAACATTTTATTACTTACCATATTAAATTTGGTAATAAAATAATACGATGTTTTTTTGCAATGAAATTTTTTTAACTCCAATTTTCATATAATTTTGAGAAAATCTAACTACAAAACATTATCAATAGTTTTATGATAATATTAATTTTGAAGATATAAACTAAACATAAAAGAAAACATTCTTAATTTCAAATTCCGGAAAAAAAAATGTTAAGCCTTCTTAGTCATTCTAATTTAATTAGGAAACAAAACCTCTTTAACAATAAACACCAATTTTTTTTGTCTTAATTAATCCTTAAATTTATTTTTTGCATGAACATGCACTCTAAATTTATACTTCGTTCCCATAAGTCATTATATTTTATCATTTTAAAAATATAAGTTTTCAAACGTACATTTTAATCCATTCTTAAAATTTATTCCTTTACATATATGATCATGTACTCTTTAACTTTGATTTCTACTTATGTTCATAGTAATTTGTGATGTTTTTTCTGCATTTCATTTATTTATCGTCATAGCGTGACGTGTCTCCAAAGACACTCAAAAAAATAAAGTTAGCAAACCATAACAAATGCATTATAAATGATTAATAAATAAACAACATAAAAACACAATAATAAATAAATGATACAGGTATATATATATATATATATATATATATATATATATATATATATATATATTATTTATAAAATTTTATAATATACAAAGTAAAATGAATTAAATATACATTTTGCTTTGTGAATGAAAATGCAATAATGCCATTTTTTTTTCTTCCATTGTGTTCACTATCATATACAGTTACTTTTGCATGTTAGAGATGTGAAACTTAAAATAAGAGTTAAAAAAAAGTTTAAAATTAAGTGTTACTAACATTAAAACTCTTATAAAGACAAAATATAAATGAACCCTAAATCTGAAGATACTGGTGCTTCTTCATGCACGTGAGAACAGTAAATGACAATGCAGAGCTTATTTACTCCATGTTTTAACGCTCACCTAACCTTTACAGTTGTATGAAATATCCAACATCAATGTTCTTTATTTTTTTTCATTTTCATAACATTATGTTTTTAGAGATTAGTTCGAAGTCTAAAGTAGTTCAAAGATGGTCTTTTGTTCAAAGTCGTTGTTTGTCAAAAACAATTTCGAAAGTATATGCAAAAGACATGTTATAAATATTAATGGTGAATTAAATATAACACCTTTTTATTTTATATTTATATCTATAGGTTTTAAAATAGGTTTTTAATCAAGACTTAATTACAGTTTAATTATTAATAAACCTAACGGTCCAATTGTTAGTAATTATATTTTATTTTAAGTTATTTTGTATTAGAATTAATTGTTTTTGATTAATTGTTCTGATTCACCATCATTTGAACTTGATGATGATTTGTTCAAACACTTTACTCATAGTTGATTGTCTGATCTGTTACTAACTAGTTGATTGTCTGATCTGTTACTAACTAGACAATTATACGGTATGCTATAATATTATAATACTGTAATATTATAATATAACCGGACTTTTGATAACATAAATAAATTTGATGGCATATATGTTGGAGATTTTCTAACAAACTTATTGAAAAGATTTTATGATAACAATGAGAGAAACAAAGTGAGAAAAAAAAAATACATGTTATGTAACTTGATACTAATAACTTACTCATGAATAAATTTATAAAAGAAAAATTAAGACATTGTTTTTAATGTGAAACTTTTTAGTTAAGAGTGTCAAAGAGAAATAATATAGTTTATATATGTTGATTTATTTAAGAGTGTCAAAGTGAAATAATCTAATTCATATATAGGTTGATTCATCTCCGGTTAACTAAAAAAATATTTAAAAATAATATTTTAACTTATTTTTAATGAATTTTTTTTATTTGGTAACTTAAATTACTTAATCATGTTTTATTTTTCAAATTTATCTTATATAATTATTACATTACATTTAGAATGGATTGAATAAACTCAATTTTTAAAAATAAATAATTTAATTGACAAATAAATTCAAATATTATTGAATCATATTCTAGTATTTAAAATAATAAAATTGTTATTGTTGATAGATAAGTTAAAGGTTAGTCTACTTTCAAACACTAAACTCTATTTAATTGATGAATTAAATGAACTAAATTGAGTTTGACTCATATTAATAAAAACATTAACCTTTTACAACTTAACACGGTTTAACACTCAAAATCTGTGTGTTTAAATCAAATTTAAACTCATTTTTTGACATTTTTATTTTTAATTATACTTAATATTTTTTTTATATTTATTTATCTTTCATATAAGATGTTTTGCGTGATTCTTAACACTTTATTCACTTGAACATATTCTATTGTTCAAGACGAAAAGCGAAAACTGATTTAAGAGATTTTTTGTGTTCGCTTTAGGAGTTTTGCAAAGACATAATTGACTGGATTTGTTAGATGAACGCTTTTTCTATCACTCGTTGATATGGTGCGATTTGGAGTGAACTGAGAGTGAAAGTCACTTTTGCCCTTCGTACATATGTGGCTGCTGCCAGGAACATGTGTTGAAGATGGAGAACATGAAGAAGAAAAGTAGGGGTTGAAGAAGCGTGATTTTGGTTCATCCAGAGCTTTTGTATTTGGTTCCAGCACATAGAAGGAATTGAACACCAACTTGTATTCGGCTTTGGCGCCCTCTCTCTTCGGTTATAGCCTTTCGTTCACCATGGTGTGTGGTTGTATTCGGTTCCGCGTGGCTTATTCAGTTCCAACTTTCCAGTGTTGTTGGATGACTATATAAATAACATGTATTTTGCTAACTATAAAGTTTGGTAAGAGTGTGATGTTATACATAGCCCAAGTGCTTGAATATTATCTAACGATATACTAGATGACAATACAATCTCGTTTTCTTTGTTATTAGTCATGCAGATTGCAAAGAATTTTATGAATGTCAAAATAATTTATGAACCTTGTATTGTATTGAAGAATAATATATATACATTTTTAAAATAAAAAATTATTTCATTTTACTAAATTACATTTTTTTTACATTTCTAAAATTAATTTTAATAATTAATTTTAATTTTTTTTCTCTTTATAAACCTTTTTACAATTAAATATAACAATAACAATTATCATTTTATATTACTTTAATAACTAAGAGTATTTGGTAATTTTCAATTTTTACAAATTCTACCATAATTCTCACAATATTTCTAAGTTGACTCTCACTTGTCTCAAATAATAATTAATTCATATTCAAATGCATCTACTCACTCTTCCCAAAATCATTCCTACAAAAAAGAAAAGACACCTAAATGTTGTAAGTGAAACTCAAATTAAATCATGTAGTTTTATTTGTTATTTTGTTGCTCCATATACCCTCTATGCTAATTACAAACAACATTCTTTTCTTCCTCGGTAAATTAATATTAGGTTTAATGTCTCAATAGGTCCCTATTTTTGTTCAGAATTTGAAATAGGTCCCTTTATTTTTTGGCGTCTCAATTGGGTCCTTATTTTTGTTAATTTGATGCAAATAAATCCTTTCCGTCAATTTCATCAAACGGCGTTAATGAATGTGTGACGTGGCCTGAGGACAGTATTGACACGTGTAAGGCCACGTCACACATTCATTAACGTCGTTTGATGAAATTGACGGAAAGGATTTATTTGCATCAAATTAACAAAAATAAGGACCCAATTGAGACGCCAACAAATAAAGGGACCTATTTCAAATTCTGAACAAAAATAGGGACCTATTAAGACATTAAACCTTAATATTATGCAATTGCTTAACTGCTTCTCCTTCTTACTCTAGTTAAGAACTATTATCGTATCCTTAAGTTAAAATTATAGGATTTTAAATTATATACAGTTCACTTTAATATATGATTCTTTTATATAAACATGTATAGAGGTTTACTGAAAACATGGACTAAATGTTAGAGAATAGGAAGGTACTTCTTTTTTTAATTACCTTGTACTGAGATTATCTTTTTTAATTTTTATTTTAAGATTTTCTGTTTTATTTTCATAAAATGAATGTATTTTTATTTTATTTTATGTCTACAACTCTAAAATGGCTAAGTTCCTAAAAATGAACAAAATTTAATTTCCATTTTGTTTTGTTTGTAAAAATTTTAAAATTTAAAATTACCATTTTCATTTCTTTAAATTGATTTCGAGGTGAATAAACAACTTCTGATTAGGATTTAAAAAAACATATATTAAGATTATACCACAAACACTACTGACTAAACTTCTGCTAAATAAACACAAAAATCATTAACATATGTTACGCAATAACATGAACCAACAAATAAAATTTGATTTTCTTTTGAAAATGAAAAATAAAAGTATTTTTTTAAATCAAAATTCTAAATCAATGATTTAAAATAAAATTAGAAACGTATTTAAACTTTTAAAGGAGACATTTCTACAAGGAGAATACACTGTCATAATAATATCTGAAGTAAAAAGAAAAAAAATTTGATATTTGAGAAATTTATTTTGACTTTTTTCAAAATTTAGGTATTTTTGTTATAATGTTTGAAGGTGGGCCAAGCCCAGATTCTCGGCCCAACCCTTTCGAGATAGAAAGCCGCGTGTGGCTCTGGAAAAAAAAAAGGAAAGGATCTAACCGACAATTACCCTCTTTCTCTGATCACAACCTCTCTCTCTCTCTCACACACGCACACTCACGTACACTTCAACTTCGTCTTCTTCTTCCATTCTCATCTTCATTTCTATTCCCAAACACAAACCATGGACGCAGAGGATCTAGCCGACGACCTTCACAGTCTCAGCTTCGCTTCCACCACCACCACTACCAAACGCAGCACAAGTTTCAGCTCAGAAACAACCACCGTCACGCCCTCCACCTCCTCCCACTTCCTTCACGCGCCAATCCCGAACGCCAAGCCTCACGCGCCCTCCTCCGACCCCTGCGCCTCTTTCATCCACCGCACGAGGCCCCTCGCCCTCTCCCACCTCCGCTTCACGCGCCGCCTCGGCTCCGGCGACATGAGCGCCGTCTATTTGGCGGAGCCCAAAGAAGAAGGTGGCGGCGCCGTGTTCGCGGCGAAGGTGATGGAGAAGGAGGACTTGGCGAGGAGGAACAAGGAAGGCAGAGCGAAGACAGAAAGGGAAATTCTCGAAATGTTGGACCACCCTTTCTTGCCCACGCTGTACGCGTCCATCCACGCGCCCAAATGGCTCTGCTTCCTAACGCCCTTCTGTCCCGGCGGTGACTTGCACGTCCTCCGCCAGCGGTTCCCCAACAAACGCTTCCTCGAATCCGCCGTCAGGTGCGCCCGCCGTTTCCTTCCAGTGAAATCATTGCAATCTCTGTTTATTTTTTTGGTTTTTTGTTCTGGAGGGAAGAATCCTCGGGTTAAAATATTCATTCACCAATCATATCAATTAATAGTTATAATATTATTTAATATAAATTATAATTCTAAATTCTAAATACAATTAAAGTATTATTATGGGTTTCCACCTTCAATTAAGCAAAATTACGTGCTTTTCCTAAAAGGCCACCACATTTGAAAATGGTAGGAAGCTTTCAGGTGAAATTAGAATTTTTCTTTCCCAATCGACACACAAGGAATTAACACGGAATTAGGGAATTGATTATGCATTTTAATTTTTAATCTAGTGTTTTTTTCATTTATTAAAAATATTAAAGTCTCACTTTTACAACTTAACCAACCAAACCAAACAGTTATTACAAAAACTGTTTTGTTAAGAAGTGTGGATTAATTTTAAACAAAGAACACTTAGAGTAATATTAGAGTAGGTTTAGGAAATTAAGAATGTGATGATGACGACGTTTTGGAGAAGTGATTTGAAAATGGCGGCACGTGATGGTGTGATTGCCTATGCATTCTATGTAAAATTACTTTCAAAGTCAAAACGACAAAGCACGCTGGTAGTTCAAATTTTTTGTCATAAACTTTGTGGTACCCATAAGGTGCGCATGATCACCCTTCGAAGTCGTGGATAAATTTTACTCCATCTTTTATTTTCTTAATGTAAATTTTACAGGTTTGTGGGGACTACGCAGAGTTTTTTAACCTGAAAAAGTTCATAGCTTTTTTCTTACGGGAGAATCTTCCCCTGTTGACGAATCTTCGTGCTTTTTTCTCTATCTAGGGGATAAGATAAAACATTTTAAACTTGATTCATAATTTCTGCGGGATTTCTGCGTTTTATTTCTTAAAATTAGTGAACTGATTGAGAGCAAAATCTTGCAGTGGTCCCTGTTATGGAAATAAATCCCCTTGGCCAGGGGATATGGGATTTTCCTGATTAAATACTATGCAGAGTATAATTAAATAATTAATTAATTAATTAATCAATGAATTAGTTTGTTAATCTTTGTGTGATGTAATGGAATTTGCTTTTTGAATGTTCCCTCATATGTTCCCATATGGTGAGATAAAGAAAAAGAAAAAAAAATGATGGTAACAGGATGTCTGTTAGGCAAGGATTCAAAAGATTCCAATGCATGTCAAAATGTTTCTTTCATTTTCTTCGTTCTTCCTTCTCTGCTTTTGATTGAGCAGGCTTTTACGTGTTAGAAAACAGCACAGCATAGATCAATGGAAACAAAGCTGAAACTTTCAGAGACATGTTCAACTACCCCTGATTTTTATTGTGGGTGAAATTACAAGAAAATGTTTCCTTTGCATGAAGAGTCACTTTACTAACTGCTTTTGTTCTCTTGTCATTATGTGCACGTCTCCCTCTCACATGAAACATTAAGACTTTTTTTCTTAAACATGCATATGGTTCTGTCGTTGACTTCTCTTATTTTCTTCCATTTGCATGGAGATTATCGATGTTGTCCCAAAAATGTCGCACAACACATGGCAAGTTGAAAACCAAGCCACATTTCCTGTCTTGCAAACAAACAAAAGTTGTGATTAGTCATTTTAACCAACCTTGTTCAATAATTATGGTGTTAATCACAGGTTCTATGCATCGGAAGTGTTGTTGGCACTTGAATATCTCCACATGTTGGGGATAATCTACCGCGACCTGAAGCCCGAAAACGTCTTGATAAGATCAGACGGCCACATCATGCTCACCGACTTCGATCTCTCACTAAAATGCGACGATTCCACATCAACGGCCCAGATCATCTCCGACCAAAACCCCCTTCCCACGCGCAACGATTGCCACGTGGAAGGCGCGCGCGTGGCGTCGCCCTCCTCGTGCATAATCCCGAACTGCATAGTCCCGACGGCGTCGTGTTTCCAGCCAAAACGCAAGCGAAAGAAGAAGCAGAAGCTCCGTAGCGGGCCTGCGTTCGTGGCGGAGCCCATGAACGTTCGGTCGATGTCATTCGTCGGGACCCACGAGTACTTGGCACCGGAGATCGTGTCCGGTGAGGGCCACGGTAGTCCGGTGGACTGGTGGACTTTGGGGATATTTATGTTCGAACTGTTTTACGGCGTGACACCGTTCAAGGGCATGGACCACGAGCTGACCCTGGCGAACATCGTGGCTCGAGCCCTTGAGTTCCCGAAGGAACCGGCGTGTTCAGGGGCCATGAAGGACCTTATATCGCAGCTGCTGGTTAAGGACCCCGGCAAGCGGCTAGGGTCCCTGATGGGTGCTTCTGCGATCAAGCAACACTCTTTTTTTGACGGCGTTAATTGGGCGTTGCTGAGGTGTACCACTCCACCCTTTCTTCCCTCACCTAATGCTAAAGCTGTATATGATGATGATCATCACACTTCACCTGACATTTTCGTTGATTCTTATTAATGGAGACACCTCCATTTTCCACGTTCCTCTCTTCTTTCCATTTTTTTCCAACTAATACCATCAAATCGCCTTTTATATGTAATTCTACTACTACTACTAATAATATAAATATGTATATTCACAACCATACTCAATCCTACAAATAATGAAATCTTAATCTACTTATCATCTCATCTTTTCTGTGCAATTCATAAGCATATGTCAAGCAAATGCAGATGTACTTAGTTTTCGGCTCCGTATTTTAAGTCACAACCGTTTGGTGAGTGAAAATTGAGTTTTCATATCCAAATTAAAGTGAGCAGTGATTTTTTTTATATACTTTTTAATTGGTTTTACATTATTTTTAACAATAGAAAGACTGTAAAAGAAATCCACTTATAATATTAATGAATACAAAGATCTTTACACATTAATTTGAAAACTTATTATTTTATTTTGGTCAACAGATACTCAACTTTTTTATTTTAAATTAATCTAGTTTACTTTCAACCATATATTTTGAAGCTTCTTTTTCATTATTTATAGGAAATAATTATGTACTTTGAACACATTGGTCTGCTATTGCAGGGTTTTTTCTATCATTCAGAAAAGAAAAAAGGAAACTATGAAAACATGACATCAGTCAACAACAGATACTGGTTATAATCATTCACCATGGCAGATTTAAGTAACTATTAGATCATCATGTAATAAAGATGATTATCCAATATAATTAATTAATCAATTACTTAAACCTTTTAAAGTAAAAGCCTCGTTAAGTTATCTGAATAACTGGTGGTTGATGGCTTGGGGCCAGTGTTTGGCGGCTTGATTATGGGCTGATTGTGTGGGATTTTGGTTTGCCACAATCCCTCTTTTCCCTCCAAAAATCTTAATAAAAAAAGTTACACTGCAATACTTTTTTTCATTTCATTCTTACCAAACACAATGAAAAATAATTATTGCATGTTCTTGGAGCATCACACATGAAAATGGTCCTCAACCAAGCACATTTATGATTTTGATATGAGAATGGTCCTGAATAATAACATCTCCAACTATTTATGCAGAAGTAAATTCTAACTGCCACAGAATTTAAAATCAAACCAAGCTATTTTTCCTACTTGTCACAGGTTTGTCATAATTACCTCTCAACATTACTTTTAACTATACAACTGAAGAAATTTAATGTATTTCAATGTTCATTCAAATGTATTTAATTTTGCTTTCATTTCACTTGTCCACACTTTACTCCAAGCATCATGTAATTAATAAATTGCAGTCATTAATGTACTTATTACTACCACTATGATGGAATACAAGCTATTCGGATATACCCAATATTTAACACTCAAAATTAATAAAAAATTTAAATATTTCTTTCTTCTTTAAATTTTTAAAATATTTAAAGATAAAATTATAATGAAATTTTTAATTCTAAAGCGAACAATATTTCAAAACTATAATAATATTATGTAATCAATATTATGTAATCGTACTTGGAAATGATACCAGCAAATGTGATGAAGCTACAAATGGGAATCTCGAGTAGTGACTGCATGGAGCTGGAACATTGCCGAAAAAGCAAAATCTAGGTTACCTATTAAGAATAATTAGCTTGATATGTGTTGAAGGAAATGAGCTTTTACTATGTGAGGATTAATTTAACAGATTTTAGATTTTAATGGTTTCATCTAATGCAAGGACTGATTTGCACTGTTGATGTCTGAGTTATTCATGTTATGGCTTTCTGCAGGACCATTTTGTTTCATCGTTTCTCAGTTCATGTATATCCTATGGAAACGTAAACCAGCAACAAATATTTTCTTCTAAATAATGGAATGGTAATATATGTTAAGTAGTGAGTTGTTATCATATTTCTACTTGTTTTCCTTAGTGTGTTGACGTTACTGAACACTAGTATAATACTGATTGTACCACTGTAGGACGACAAGCAACAAAACAGTCGATCATTAATTAAGTTAATTCTAAAACAAGTTATGGATATATAGATCCTAATTACGTTAACTCTAATTAGAATTCATTACAAAAGTTTATAAATAAGGTTTTATATTCAAATAGTTAATCACTTTCATTACATATTTATTTCAAAATTATTTGGATAAATATTAACTTGAACGTCAGAATATTTTCTTCACCTCATATCTGAACACACCGAATGTGATATCTAAACACACCGAACGTGATATCTGAACACACCGAACGTTGTAAAGACATCTATAAAACTAAGTTGTGAGCTAAACTAAGAGTATAAAGACACTTGATACTGAAAGACTTAATCTCGATCCCACTGATATTATATATTTGAGTGATATTATGTATTTGAGGTAATTATGTAGTATGGTCTCACACAAGAAGAAATTCCATCTACATATTTGAGTGCATATCCACAAATGCTATTCTGACTTATGATATTACTTATTCTTTCGGGTATAGGGTTGAAGTCCCTTACTCAAAACACTCCAGGTTGTCTTGAAGATCGGACGGACCTTGCTCAAAACACTTTAAGTTGTCTTGAAGACCGTACGGACTCCCTAGTTGTCCTCCATCCCCCAAGTTATGTTGCTCATTCTCCCTTCTCTTTGTCCAAGCCGGGTGGACAGATACCTGTTAAAGGCACTCTGACGCTCAAGTTAATAATGTAACCGAGCGATTGGCACAACAAGTAATGCATATATTGTGCATCGTGATCGTAAAGTCATACCTAAGACCTTTATTTATACTAGTTGTGATGGACATTTACCTTTCGCTGACCTAATGACGATCCAATTACACCTTAATCTACATTAAGGACATTAGGCGCTTAATGAGTTATTATCGTTTATAATCTAACCATGTGGTTGGTCTAGATGGTCGCCCTGAGTGGTCGTCATGGAGTGATCGGCCTAGAGAGTGGTCGGCCTGGGTGGTTGGTCACTCGACCCGATAGTACTAGGGGACCGTACGGTACACTTATATTTTTTGCATATGAAAAAAACATACAGATATTTCTGAACATACTCCACAAGGAAGCCTTGGGATTGAGATCAATTTATGATATCAATCATATAACAATGCTTAAACTTTCAAAAATATTAACTATGGTTAGGATTCAAGTGTGTTTGAGTATAATATTGAATAAAAATAAATGAGATCAGTAATATATAAGACCTACAAATTATTTATTTTAAAATTTTGAGTTAATGTAATATCTAGATATCTTATATTGTTATATTGTTTGCTTGCGGTTCATTGTGTCAAAATTTGAAGAGTTTTGGATAAGATGAGAAAATTTAACCGATGATCTTTTGAAAGCAAAATGGTGTGCAGTGGTAGTTTTCACGTGCACTCGTCCTAGTATTAGAGGTAGCCCTTGTGCTGGTTGTATGCATAACAGTTTCGAGGATTTTCTTATAACATTAATAAAAGGATTTTTCTTGTTTGTACATTGGCTTAGTTGAAATTATAATAATAATAATAATTATTATTATTATTGTAACATACAGACCGGACGGTCCAAAAAAGGCAACGCTGAATCAACCTAACCGGACGGATATACTAAGACTGGCCGGTAGGTTCTCTGAATCATTAAGACCATGATTAAGGTAAACAACGATTAGAGCCATTGGGTTAAAATTGGACCGTGATTAACTCTTCACTAATTCCAAGCCTATGACGAAAACTATAAATATAGGTGAAAGGTAAGTGGAGATAGGTTGCATTTAGTGAACATTTATTACTGTTC
The DNA here is from genome assembly GCF_029865625.1 of Vigna umbellata. Classification (NCBI taxonomy): domain Eukaryota; kingdom Viridiplantae; phylum Streptophyta; class Magnoliopsida; order Fabales; family Fabaceae; genus Vigna; species Vigna umbellata. The sequence continues at coordinate 14,869,247 of NC_142167.1, forward strand.
TAATGAATTGCCGAACGGTTCGAATACTGAGTTTGGCATCGGATAATCTTTGACAGGTTCCCTCCCGGACGGAAGAGCAAGGCAACGGAGCTTGAAACGAGACTGGACGGCAAAAAGGAAAAATTGTGAAGGACTTTGGTGACTCAGCTCCATGACCAAAACAATTATTATAATTATAATTAATATTAATAATACCAATATTAATAAAATATAATATTGATAATAACTATAATAACAATATTGTGAATTTTTATTATCATTTAATAGGATTCTATAAACTGTAAACATTTGATTTCATATACAATAATATCATTTTATAATAAAACTTAATTATTGTTATAATTATAAAGATATAGAAAATAATATTTTAAAATTGATATAATTTAAAAAAAGTTAGACTTGATAATTTTAATATTAAAATAATTAAATATAAATAGTTTTGTTATATATGTTTTATTATTTTAAAATACAATCTTTATAAATATTTTTTTAGAATTTTATGGCTCTTTTCAAGTATACTTTCCTTTTTTCATATCTGATTGTAAAATCAAGATTGTATGATTGATTCTCATGTTTTTTTACTTTGGATCGATTAATTTTTTAGGTTTAATTTAAGTCATTTTCTTGATTTATTTCTTATTTATGTTGCATGTGTCTTTTTAATTTTTTATTTTTTTGCATATGTGCTGATAGTTCTTGTGATATTTCTATATGTACAGAGAATGTTATGTGAAATTAGAAGAATTTTAGATTATTAGAATTGTTGGGTTATCTTTTAAAGGTGAGAGGAGGTAAATTAGTACTTTCATGTTAAGTTAATAAATTGATGTTGTTAAAACGTGATATTGATGTTTTAAGTTGTGAATTATCATTTATATGCTCTATTATGATGAATTACATGGAACTATATGTGTGAATTGTTGATTTGAGTTTTGAAATTGTGTAGTATGCATAATTATGTGTAACTTGTATTGTATTGGTAAAATACTTGAAATTGATCAATGTATTACCGAGAACAATGTTGTTAAGATCGCGAGTAAGATGACAAGATTACACGATCTTGTGAGTTTTGACCCCCAAATAACACATACACTAGATCAAAAGTTAGCCAAATAAGAGCAATCTTCCAAGTTTGATTGTTGGATCGTTCATCATGTCAATCTTGCTTCAATCCTCCACAATGCGATATTAAAATTTAAAGGACTTGTGTGAATTTGTGATAATAGAGTATGAGTTGTGGTGAAGTTAAAGTCTCTTGACTCTCGTATATAAAAGACAGATTCATGAACAATAAACACACAAATTTGACATTACTGTTTATATTTTATAATTAAATATTTTCTATTTTTAGTTTTTTATATTATATTTTATAATTTCATAAACTATAATTTTAATTAAATTTTAAATTGTCTTGTTAAATATAACAAATTTTAATGGATATCTTATCTTCATAATATCTTTTAATTAAATAATATGTGACTACTTCTAAATAATATGATCAAGCAAGAGGGTTTACATCAAATAATTACTATGAATATTTATCTAGAAAGATTTAATTAAAAAAATTAAAATTTTAAAGATTCAATATGTTACAAAAGTTTAATAGAAACTCAATTTAAAATTTTTCAAATTTATCATATTCAAAACATAATTAAACCTTGAAAAAAAAAGAATAAAACATACTACCTTTATTTACAGTTATAACTATTATAAGTTAATTAAAAAAACCAAAAACACAAATTTAATTTCCAATGCCGGTTAAAACCATTTTTAAAAATCAACTAACACATTAAAAAATGAAATTAAACAAAAAAAGTTAAAAAAACATAAATCATATTTAAAAGAAAAAAAGGAGAGAAAAACGTGTTTCCACACATAATTTAAAATAAAATAGAAATCAAGTTTGAAATCACAATTTCAAAATCTATACTTTATATTTATATATGTAGAAAATTTGCTTTTCGTATACATATATTTTTTTCTATTTTCTTTAAGTAACTGTTATTTTTAAAATAAAATAATTATATTTTAATTTTGAATGATTCTTCCTCTCTTCCTCTCTTCTTCACTCTCCATCATCCGCCGTTCACTGAAACATTCACTGTCGTTTCCGTTCACTTGCATTGCACTCACTTTAAAAATTTTCTCATTCGCGTACCCTCACAAGAGGGTTTCTCTCGTCTCCATCATTAAAGGCTCTCGCCACAGTTCAAGCAGTAAGCATCTTTCACCCTCAACTGCTAGGGTTTCTTCGTATCTTCATCTTCTCACCTTTTGACCGATTGTTTACCTTTTTCTTCATTTTTCACCGATTGAAATCGGTTTCCTCAGTTTTTGTTCCGGTCAAGCAGTGATTCGACCCGTGGAGGTAGGAGCTAACCGAGGTAGATGTGGTTGATGCTGCAAGTGTAGCTGCGTGTTCGTTCCCCTTTCGAAGTAAGGGTTTTTGTTTCGTAATTACTCTCTGAGGTAGGCAACAACTTCTTCTGCCAATAACTTTGATGTCTTCTTAATAGCAATGTGTATACACACTTCATTTATACACAGAGAGGCACAGATTAGTGTTTTGCATTAATTCTCCTGTTGATACTGTTATATTTGGTTAAGGGAATGCTAAATGAAACATCAAATTGGGTAGCTAAGTAGAGGTTGTGGATTATTCTGGTCGTATCAGATAATGAAAGCAAACTTTTGAAGCTTATAGTGACCGTGGTATCCCCACATTACATAAAATATTTTTTGTAAAATGATTAATATGGAGTATTGTTTTTACCATAATGCTATCTTGTAGCTGATTATGTTATTGATGGGCATTAAGGTTTGGCTTGGCATTATTATCTTCAATTAATTTCTCTAAACTTTTTAGGAACAGATTCTGAACTTTCATATTGATTTTTGGGTTTTCACAAATGTTTTGATAGCTTTATTTTTCAATCAAACTGTTCTTTTATATATGTTTTTCTGTTTTCTTATCCTATATTTTATTGGTTTACTTTGAACAGAAAATTATATTATTTTTAAGGATATTATAAATTAATTCTATTTCTATTCAATGTGAGATTTCCAATGCAGAACCAAGTCTAAATTGAACTTTCTGGTTTCCAATTTTGCTGTTTTGCACTGTTAGGATGCTTGCATATATGAAATTTGCATTGCACCAACTTTGTTCTTATATCTTACTATGTTCATTAGTGCTCAAAGGAATTCTAGCATGTTATCATGAGCTGACAAACTATTTATGTAACTACTTGGATCTAATTTTTGCTGTATTTGTCTTGTGCACAGTGCTCTAATGATAACCAGAAATGTTGGTCTGATAATCAAAGACCATTTTTGATCCTAACATACCATTGTTTACTTTGCTCACTGTTATTTTCTGTTTTTTTTAATGTTTTTCTGTTTGTAAGCAAAGCTTTTTGATTTTTCCTCATTATTGTCTATGCTATATCTAATATTACTCGTTGCATATTGGTCAGGAAAATAGGGTAGATATTACAGCAAATTCTCTTCATCCAGGAGCAATTATAACCAATATTTATAAGCCAGAGATTAGTGGCGCTGTGCCAACAGGTACTTAACACATTGAACCATTCATAGATGAATTTATGGTTTTTCTAGAATTCATGCAGATCTTGAATTTTGGGTTCAAAATAATCTCTGAGTCTTCAGCAAATTTACAATGTAATGAGATCCAGTTCCTCTTAATAGTTTAAGTTCAATAGCTAAGCCCCTTCGAATACTAATTCAGACATTCTCAACAGCATCAAACTTTTAACAATGATTATGAATAATGTCTTGGAAGTTACATCCACTTCAAGGCTTTTGATGTATTTGCTTCAAACTAAAAAAATAATATTTCCTTAGTAAAATAATTATTTGTTAACAGTTTTCATAAGATAAACTTAATTTAAAAAGCAGAAAAAAATTTGCAGTAAAAGAGAAGAAAGTTGAAAAACACAAGAAACTGTTATAGAAATTTGCAGTAAAGCTAATCTTTTGTGTTTAGAAAGCGATGTATAGCACGTGGGAGCCTTTTCTGAATAACTTCACCTTTTTTTACCTTTTCTATTGAGGATAAGCCAAGAATAGAGTCCATAATTCAGCTGATTTTGTGTGGAAATCTTTTGGAGTTTGAATATATCTGGATCTGGAACTGGCTGGCTTGTTCTCAATGCAAACATCTCAGAATAATCTCAATGCATTTTATATGTAGTTTCTTGAGTAGTCATGTTCATGAGTATTGTATATGATGATTTGTGTGGTACTATAATCACTCTGTTTCTTTTCATGTCATGTGCAGTCAAGGGGTTCAACTCGGGATGGTACTGGAGTTCACGACAGCATAGTAAATCAGCTTCTGATTAAGGTCAGTAAAGTTTTTGAATGCTTTTACTGATAGAAGAGATATTGTTTCTATAGTAGTCATATCAATATTATTTAGTTTAAAATAAGCAACCACTTCCAAGTGTTTATTTGTTTTTGTCATCATCATTACTACTCCAATTGGCCAATAATTCCTAATCTAGATCACTCCCCCTTCACCTGTGTGTCCTTGTCAAATAAAATTAAAAATCCCAAGCCAAAGGAACTTGCCATGCTATCTGCCCTGTTTTCTAGCACCTAAGTGGGATGATGAAATATTAGGAAGGATAAATATCTTGATGATTTATTTCGACTAACTTATTAAAATGTCAAGACTATCTTGGGAATTCAAGTTTCCTATTGGCTGTCCATATTACTCTTCTCATTGGATATACAACATGTTTTACTTGTTTTTATTTGCAGGATAGTACTGTGATATTGTCTATAAATTTTGGAATATTGTTTTCATTTCTTATCATAAACTAGAACTGTAAGATTAAGTGTAAAGTTAACATGTCAAAATGGAAGTACTTTTTCTTAAGTATAGTGTCTTTGTCAAATCTACACGGATATGGGAAAAGCTCTTGTAAGTAGATTTCTTTTCTTTCTATGGATGTTTTTTCTTTCTGCTATATCCTTGAATTGATGTTTGGTAAAATCATCAATGGTTATAAAATAGGTTTTTCTATTAAAAGTTTTCTCTTCTTATCATATAAGATGTCCCATTATTTTCTAGTCAACTTAATCATTTATATTACTTTTTTGTAATTTCACTATATAACTGGTGCTAGACGCCTTTTATTTCTAGCTTGTTTATTTTTTCTATGTTTTTCTGATTAATTTAAAGTGTATTTAAATTTACAATTATTGATGTTTTATGAATTATATAAATGTGATTGTGAGTATGGATTATATGTAATGTGAGAACAATCTCAATGAGAAGTTCTGTGTTTGAGACACTTGTTGTGAATGTTTGAGAGACAAATTTATGAAATGAGGTATCATGATATTTTACCAATCATTCAACTCATGTAGAGATGAATGTAGTAACAAAGAGAATGACATGAGGTCTTTACCTAAACTTTTGAGTCTTATGAGTGAAATATTAACCTCGTGAGTAATAGGTTGAATCATCTTTTTTTATAACTCTGCAGAGTATAAATACTATTATGAGTGCAAGCCTTTATTGAAGTTTATGTCAAAACATTGTATCCGGATAATTGAGTCTAGGGTCAAATGATTATATGTTTATATAAGTTATAGAATGTTTTAATGTTGAACTAATATGTGATGTATTAAATTGTTTATGACGTTTTCTTTTAAACACTAGCTTATCCTGTTGTCTCTTTTGTTGTTCTTGGTGTGTTGTTTGTTTCTTTTATGATGATCACTTTATGGTGGAAGCATATGAGGGATAAGTGTTAAAGTATTGTGGGTAGAGGATGATGATGTTGCATATGTCTTCTTGATTGTCTAGTGATTAAGTTTAGTGCTTATAAATATAATTATTATTATGGTTATTTTATTTTAGATAATGTTATTAATACTATAGCTAAGCGGAGACAAATCTATTTTGTTTATCAATTTTATAACGTCTTATTTTATTAGTAGTTGTTAAAAAAAAAATTAGAATATTACAATTTTTTGCTAACGTAATTTATATTGTATATTGGGGAGCTTTTTTTGTTGTATAAATTTTTTTTAACTATTATCTTAAATTAAAATAGTCATGTTTTTATTTTTACCTTCAAATAATCACTAATCTAAATTTAATTATTTTATTCTCTTAATATATACTTTTTTAAATTTTGAATAATTATTAATGAAAACTTATTTAATTATAAAATGTTATACAAATTATTTACTTTTATAACTTAATAAATTGTTGCTAAAATAAAAAAATACACACATGTTTCGAAAATATTAATTTACTCTTTTTGAAAATATTAATTTACTTTTAATGGTTCTGTATGTAGCCTAATGCAAGTTAGAATTAATAATTTCGAAAATATTAATTTACTCTTTTTGAAAATCTTATTTTTATGATTCTGTTACAGGGATTGTGCAATTGCAATGGAGCTCTCAGAAGAATGGAAATCATTCTTCCCTGTGGGTTCCTCTACAGTAGCTCCTCTTCTTCTCTCCGGTTCCCCTTCTCTCCCTTTGGGTCCTCTTCTCTTCAACCCTAACCCTAATTCGCTCTCCCTTATCTTCTCTTCCACCTCTCTGCAACCCTCTCTTCACTACACTCCATACCTCTTACCTTCACGATTCCTTTTCTCTTCCCACCCTTCCATTCTCCCATCCACCGCTTCTTCCATCGCCTCCCTCTTCTCCACCCAACAAAACGACGCCGCTTCCCCCTTCCTCTGCAACCGCCTCCACCTCCTCACCTACCCCCATCGCCCTTATGCCCTCATTTTATTTCCCACCGGCGACAACGACCACAAGCTCGCATTTTTCACGCTCCGCTTTGAGGACTCTCGCTTCCATACTCAGCTTGATACTAACGGCGACATTTTTTATGCGTCTACTGGCTCCTCGCACCGTATCTTGAACATTTCTGTTAACCCTGTTACTGATTATGACGAGGTTGATGGAGTTATCGGGTATTTTCTGGCTACTACTCTGTATTCCGTTCATTGGTTCGCTGTGAGGCACAATCAAATTTTGGATAGACCTAGTGTGCTCTGTTTGGGTGATAAAATGTTTAAGTCATGCCCTGTGGCGCATGCTTGTTGGAGTCCTCATATATTGGAGGAGAGCTTGGTTTTGTTGGAGAGTGGCCATTTGTTTTTGTTTGATTTGGAGTGTTTTGGCTCCGGTGCTGGTTTCAAGGGGTCTAGGTTGAAGGTGCCCTGGAATGATTCTTCAGAGGGTAAAGTGTGGCTGAGTTGTGAATTTAGTTGGCACCCCAGGATTTTGGTTGTTGCGCGTTCGGATGCTGTTTTCTTGGTTGATTTGAGGCTGAACGAGTGTAGTGTGAGTTGTTTGATGAATATCGAGACACTGCGAATGTATGCTCCGGATGAGAATGAGCGGTTTCTTGCGTTGTCAAGGGCTGCTCCGGACAATTTTTACTTTGCTGTGGCTTCTACTAGTGTTTTGCTTCTATGTGATGTGAGGAAGCCTTTGGTGCCGATTTTGCAATGGGTGCATGGGATTGAAGGGCCTAGCTTCATGTCTGTATTAAGGTTGTCAGATTTGAGGTCCCACTCGAAGGAGGATGATTTTAAGGTGGCTTCTGAATCTGGGTTTTGTATTATGTTGGGATCCGTTTGGAATTGTGATTTCAATATCTTCTGCTATGGGTCTATATTACCATTTCGCAAAGGGTCTGTTACTTCAACGATTAACCCAGCCATTTGCGCTTGGGAGCTTCCACTTGAGATTAATTTGTCTGGTCATGAGTGTCACTGCGGAAGTTGTCTCTTAAGGAAAGAGTTATCGAAGGATGCACTTCCTGAGTGGACTGATTGGCAGCAAAAGAAAGAGATAGTTTTGGGATTTGGCATTTTAAGGAATAAACTTGCTGCATTACTCACTGAACCTGATGAAAATGGGGGTTTTACACTGATAAGGCTTACTTCATCGGGAAAGTTTGAATTGCAGAGATATCATGCCTCTTGGGCTCCAACCAGAAACTTAGAAGATTGCCCTGATCAAGTATTGTGTTTAAATAGACACTTATTGTATCCCATGAGTGATGAGGATTACAAATTTCCAAAAAATTATAACTACCTAAAATTGGATTACCTTGACTCATATGCAAGTGGTGGACTCACTCGATTCCTGGTTAGAAAACTAAAAAGAAACTTTAAGGATGCTCATGACAGAGAACCTTTTAGCGCAGAAGTGCATGAGTTATTGTGTGAGAAATTAAATGCTTGTGGATTTGGTCAACTAAGATCCTGTCCTGAAGTTACTTCTGTTTTTAATGATGTCAAGCTACCAGCAAGCTTACATGAGGTTGCTTGGAGAAGAATGTGGGCTGACTTACCTATGGAACTGTTGCAGTTGGCGTTTTTGAGTCGTGCTGAATGCCATAAAGTTATTGGAAACCTGGATCACAATAGGGTGGCATTGGAATCTTTAGCTGTTCCCGAACTTCCTCAATTGCCTCCATTCTTTTCAAGGAAATCATCACCGCACGGCAATAATGACATTGTGGGTCCAGTTATTCCTTTTCCTGTTCTTCTTGTGCTTAATAAATATCGCAATGGGTGCTCAAACTTGGAAGAAGGTGAAATTTCAGTAGAAACAGAGCTTAGCCTCAAATACAAAGAAGTTATGCAGGTGGCTGGCGAGATTGCTGTCTCAGCTTATGGGCCTACACACCTTGATGATCATGCAGTCTCCCTTGCTGAGGATAGAGACGAAACCTGGGCTGGATATTCGAAACCAAAGTCTTTTTTGTTATACCGTCCAGTTTCATTCAACTTGTCTGCAGCCGACCATGTACGTGAAAAGTCTGTTTATAGTGACGCAAATTATGATACATTCATTTCTCATATCCCAGAGAAGAAGTCCACTGAGCAGACTGAATCTGTTGGCCAAGAGATATTTGATGATCTTTCCCCTGTTGAATTGAGATTTGATGCTCCTGCGAAGAAGCTCGAACCTCTAGGTTTAAAGGCATATAATCTATTGAAGAGACAGATGTCTAAATGGCAACAAAGTTTTGATTCGTATAAGGAATTTTGTATTCAATCTAGATTTGAAAAAAAATAGTTAACGGGTGATCCCTCCTTTGTTCATCGTCTTCCCCTTAAAACGTGGATATCTTAGAAGCAAATGGATCCCCTCCTCTTCCTATATGTTGCTTTTGGTTGATTCTTGGAGACAGGTATGGTTGGTGTAATTTTATGTAAGTAATTGACAATTAAAGATGGTAGAGTTGAAGAAGATGCTCCTGGTGAAAAGAGTCTCTTGTCAATTTGAAGAGGAAGTAGGCAGCTAGTTCTCAAAAACTCTAATCTATTTGGCCGATTTTATACTGCTTCCTCCCATCATTCTTAGTCTGTATAGGGGAAGATGATCTTCTTTTGTGGCTGGTTTACTTAGTGAACCTAAAAGGAGTTTATCCTCTGCTTCCCCTCAAGATGATTCAGGAATTGACAGAAGTACAGTCTATCAATTATTTATTGCTCGTACAAGAATGATATTCTGTCTAAGCAACATCGGTATAGATTTTAAATCCTGTCTGGGTGAATCTGATATCCACTCTTCGTGATACAAGGCTCATTAAAACAAGAAAGCAACGGGGTACCCATCTTTCAAGATAACATCAAATCCTTTTCTAAAAGGTGTCATAAGGGAGAAAGAAATAAGCAATATCCAGTGATTTATGCATCTAAACACCTTTTCAGGACGTGGATACAGTGATCTTCCCCAATGTCTATCTAGTCTTTCCATGAGTCCTTGCTGATTATGAGAGTGGAAATCTTGTTTTGTCCAACCCAAAAACAATTCACAGGCTTTATTAACCAGTGCACTGCCAGACTCCTGAGGGTGAAGATCAGTTTAGAAAATGGTTGAAGGCAGTTGAAGGGAAACTGGAGAGCATGGGGCAGAGACTAAAGAACATGGAGTTGTCCCTAAGGAGGTTGAAGGCAGAGTTGAGTGGAATACGCCATGAAGTCCAAGCTCCAAACAGGAAGGGACTGCTGGAATCGAATGATAGTGGACTAACGGATCCGAACGTGAGCGAACTGCCAGAACCGAACGATAGCAGACTGCTGGATCCGAACGTGAAAGAACGAACGGAACCTACAGAGAGAGGACTTACCGAGCCGAACGGGAGGAGACAGCCAGAACCGAACGTGAGAAAACTACCTGAACCAAACGGTCTAGTATTGGAAGGAAGAATGAAGGCTTTGGAAGGAAGGGCAGATGGAAGAATCAATACCCTGGAGAGAACAATGGAGTCTGTGAAGAGATGGGGCGACAAAAAGAACAGGGGGCTTGCAGTGTTTGGTACATTGGCAGAAGGAAGAAAGCGACGTGAAGTACTGAAAGACATTGAAAACCATTCCCTCAGGGCTTATGATTCAGGAGAAGTGGTAACCAGAATGCTGGACGAAGAATGGAAGACATTAGAGAAGGTTTTACCACCACCCGAACCTCCAGACATGAATTGATGAGGAGCCATGAGATCAAGTTCCCCGTTTCCAACCTTGAGGACAAGGTTGTTTTGCAGCGGGGTGTAATGTTACGATATAAGGTAGGGATAATAATAAGGGTTGGAAAGTATATGAGCAGAGAGAATATTTAGTATAAGTTAATTAGAGTAAATAAATATAGTATAAGTTAATTAGAGTAAATAAATATATATTTAGGGAAATATTCAATATAAGATATTTATAATTAAGGATATATGCTAGGATAATATAGGGAGAGATATTTATATTAAATATAGGGATATTTATATTAAATATAGGGATATTTATATTAAATATTAAATATAAGGATATTTATATTAAATGCAGATATATTCTAGAGAAATATTTAACAAGAGATGGGCAGGAAATAATTAGTATAAATAAAGTTAGAGTCTAGGGTTAAAGAGATGCTTTTGATTATTGAGTTTTGTAACCGACATTATTATCTTGTGAGGGAGGTTATGCTCTCAAAGTAATTGAAGGAGGTTATGCTCCCAATTATTGTTTACCCTTGTTTATTCAGATATTACCATCAATAAAAGAGATCCATTCATCCATTGTTATTCGTTTATTGTTCTATTACGTGTGAGAGCGTGAAAGGTTGTATTTGGCTAGTTTACGTACTCAGTACGTAACAAATTGTAACATCCAAGGAGACAACAAATTTTTACACTTATCTGGAACTAAGATGTTATAGGAATTAAATCATAAAAAACTGAGAAACTTGACCATGAACCTGAGGATAGAAGCTAGTTTCTTTTCCTTACGATGCACATTAACATAATCATGCTTTATTAGATACGAGCTGGGATGATCCGGAGGTCCCAAAGTTTTCAGTATGGATCTAATTATTCTAGTTCTGGAATTGATCTATTCTATCTTCTCCACCTGCCCTCATTTAGTATGGAGAATAAAAAGTATTAGGGTGCCTAGTTTGACTTACCGATTGTCTTTTTCAATAGCATGAGGAATTCTTGGCCCGGTGTTGCTGGGAAGGGAAACACCTCTTATGTGAAGGAATTGATTCTATAATTTTATACACTCCCCAGTTCTTGGAGAATCAATCAACTCTTGAATTTGTAGAGAAAACAGTCCGGCAAGAAGGCCATCATGTTGAAAATGTATCCATTTTCTATTTTTAAATTCTAAGAGCCAAATATGCTGGTGAGTTGAATAGTAAATTTAATTATTATGGTGTTTCTTCAGGCTGGGGATGCTGCCCTACCTCCATGGGCCAAAGGTAGCCCTCGAGAGTTCATCAGTAAGCATTGGGAAGCTCGTGATCCAGACTTTCTCAGAAAATTTGCATCACTGGATAGACCTTATTTTTGGATACAAGCAAAGAGTGAAAGAAAGGTATTGTTTTGATGTATATACTTGCCCCTTCGTGATTATTTGGATGTCCAAATTTCGTAATTAGATTATTACAGGTTAAATTTTTTACTTTTTCTTTCATTTTTGTGGTCCAAGGTTTAGCCCTACAATCCAATATCACTGTCTTTAATTGTATACACTTTTCAAGCATATATTTATATGGAAATGTATGACATGGTTTGTCGTTGAACATGGTCATTATACACTCCAGTGATAAATGATGTCTTTATACCTCGTATAACCATGAAACAGTGGTTACGAACAATGCTTTTATGTCTAGCAGTGCACAACCTTCTGTATAATTCGTATTTGTATCCTTTCACTTGATTGTCTCGCTTGCAATGTCTCACTTGAATGGCATAATTTCTTGCATTTAATTTTGTGGCATTGCAACATGATTTGACAACCATAATTTTGTAGTGATCACCAATCTTTTGTTACTTGTAGATACATTGAAATCCTTAGCAGAATCTTCTTGCAGCACACATGTAAATTTACATGGGGTAATCAAATTCAGTACAAGTTAATGCTACACTATTTGTAACAGTAAATGAAAGTGATGCACTTCTTTTGGGTATATACACTTGATCAGAAGAAATTACCATTAAGTTTAGCTACTCGTAACACACTTCATCTTGATTACTTGAGTTCTACAAGCTCAATATTCAAATGTCGATTTTATATTTAGATATTCAATTTCTTACACTTAGTATATTAATAATTTTGAAGTATGAAAAACTTTATTTAAGATATTAATAATTCCTTGATGATATAAGAATACAGGATATTACCATCTTATCCCTATCAATATAATCTACAACTAAGATGATGATCACCCACTTAAACACTAATAATGTATTAAGGTAGTTGTTTGGACACTTAATTTGGACCAATTAAGATAAAAGCTTATTAAGAGACTATAAGTATGATAAATCCTTCATTAATTACACACTTATTCTTCGTTCTCAATCTTAAAAAAATTGAATATAAAGTATCTTATGCATACCCGCCCAAGGAACAAAAGTTAGAAGAACACATTTAGGACAAAGGAACATATTCTACTGTATTAAACATATAAATAAGAAAAATTGAACTTGTAAAATCATCCCCATCTTTGTAAAAGCAAGTGTAAGCTAGGATTTAATAGATTGAAAATCAATCTATGCTGTAAAAAAACAAATTAAATACTCCACAATATACATGTGGTCAAGAATTTTGTTTGGCAGAAACCACTCAAAAACAGTTATCCATTTTTTTTGTCACTGTTTCTATTTCAATGGTAAAATGGAATATATAAAAAGTGCAGAAAAAAACAACAGCGAGACGATAAAAGTCATCCTTACGAATGAGTAATTTTCATCTCACTAACATAAAAGGGCGTAGAAACACTGTAGGAGTAATTTGGACTTCAACGTTTCAAAAGTAGTTTAAGCCTAACACTTCACCTAGCTCATATTAACATCTAAGATTGTTCCATTCCCAATACTAAATTAACACAAAGAGCACGAAAGTCAATGCATCTTAGTGTGTATGGTCATTGCCAATGAAACATATCACCAATGAAGTTGAAGAAAAGAGATTATTAACAGATTTTTGTTATCTGGAGTCCAAATATTAGAAGAAGCACTAGGTGGGGGCAATGGTGGCGAGATTCAAGAAGCTTCAATGTCTCATTTTTTAATGTTAAACCTTCCAACTTGTTGGCCTTCAGCACCACCTATACCTACCCCATTCTCAATGCTAATCATCAATTATCTCATTCCAGCCTATTATTTTCAATGCTAGAAACTTTTCCATTATTTTCTTTTTATACATCTATCATCATACTTCTCATAGATGCATCTATGGCTTGGAATTTGGGTTTTCAAAGTTATTAATAAAAAGAATAAGTTGACTAAGCAAAATGACCATAAACGTATTGTTTTAAAGTTTTTGCTTGAAATAATATTTTGATTTTTTGTGTAAATTTGTTTACATTTTATTAATATCTATCATAATAGTGTCAAGTCTTTCTATCTTCCATTGAAAAAACCTCACATGTATTATATATTTATTTTAAACCTATTTATTTAGTTTCATATTCAATATTTTATGTAGTTCATCTTATAAGTTTGTGATTAACATATATTAATCTTTAACAAAAATTCAGTCAATACACAATTATATTCATCGATAAATACTCAACTCGTATATTTCATAATAAAATTAAACACAATTCTAATAATTCAAGTCATAATATTTGAATAATTAAGATTTGTTTTTTAGTGTTTAAATTTAGTTTCATGCACTATTTTACTTTGAATATCATCTAGTTTTATACTTTATAACATTCTTCACTTTTTCTAATATTTATTTTTAGTTTAGCTAGTAGTTTGGTTATAATATTCGATAAATTGATTCAATATGATTTCCTAATTTGTTTTGCCTTCAATTCAATTTCTATTTTATTTATAATGATTTAATGTGGTTCATTTCCTTAAATTAGGATTAACATTGTTAACATTAATTTAACATTAGACACGACACTAAATTATTTTAAATAAATGAGAACTGAATTCAAGAAAAAAAAACATAAAGGATCACATCAAATTAATAAGAAATATTAGAACAAAAATATTGATTAAGTAATTTTGTACAAATCCACAATTATTTTAAACACTTTTTTTTATTGACTAATTTCATTTTAATTATTAAAAGATTTTGTATCAATTAAAGATAAAATAAAATTATAATATATAAATGAAAAGTATAAGTCACTTTATAAATTGGTTTAGTTGGACATAAACTCAGTATTAAGATAATATTATGGAACTATTAAACAATTTGAATAGATTAGAGTTAGTATGTTAATTGAGAAGGTTAGGCTTAAGGACATAAATTAATAGGAGAAAAGAATAAAGTGTAATAGAAATGGGGAAGGAAGAAGAAGGAAGTGCGAAAGTAACATCCACCAAACAGCAAAGTAACATGGAAAGCATAATTGAAACGTACTCTGTCATGTAAATGAAAAAAGAAAGGGAAATAAATTCGAAAGATGACTGACACTGTTACTGAATAGTAGTAATACTGAACGCATCTTTGCACTTTATTTTCAACAAAGTTCAAAGGAAAAGCCAGAATACTACCCAGAAAGGAAATCAAACCCTTCCATTCCAATAAATTTCAGTACACAATCTCACCAGTTAAAGTGAGATGCAGGTTATATCTTCAAACCACAACAAAATTTATATTGATAGATGTGAGTCTAAGTCAAGTACATACATCTCCAACGTAGAATTAAACATTTTTAATGGGTGGGTAGCAGCGGGTGGAACAATATGTCCAACAAATAATAAATATCACTAGGATAGGTTCTAATCATGACTCTAATATCATGATAGAAGTAGAGGTTAAGCCTAACTCAATCCCATAAAACCAACTTATAGGATGAGATTTGCACCAATTTCTAAATTATGAATTGGCCTTATCTCTAGTCGGTGTGGTCTTCCAACTTATGATACAAAATTCCAAAGTTATATTGTTAAATGTGTAACATCCCAAAAATACAGTATAAACCATATATGAGAATAATCACATATTAATAATATGACAGATTAGTCTTACAAAAGATCGGAAACACAGTTATGGCCGAACGGCCTTACAAAATCCTACATAATTTAAAACTGTACAATGGCTATAACTAGACCGAACGGTTTACAAAATAAACTTATAACGAACGATCCTACAAAAGAAGAGGTCAACAACTAACCGAACGTTACTAAGGTTCGGCCTTCACTTCCACCTATTCCAGTGCTTCTTCCAGCAACTCTTTTCCTTCTGCTCACATCCACACGAATGATCATTGCAACAGGACAACAACCGAACGTACAACACAAACAAAATGATAAATAGGGTAAGCTTATGTAATTTAATTAATTCAATAAAACATACAATTTTCGTGATTAAATTAAACAACAACCAAATCATAATTCATACATCATGGCATGCAAAGACCGACCACTTGACTCTGACTGTCCGGACTGCATGAATCCTGTGTAGCTACGACGTTTGTACACCCGGGTGATGTAGTAACTGGGATACCCTCAACAGCTGCCACCCGAGGTTAATCTGTTCCGTCCAAGTTAACCTTATGGACTAGGACCTCCTGCCATTCCCACACATGACTTACTCCTCTCTACGTGAGAATGAGTAATCACGGAATATCAGGATAAACGCCCGCTAAGCTTTGCCCACATTCATACTTTACCAATCAATAACTACTTTCTGAGATATTCCTCCGTGGAATACTCTTTCATAACCAAACTATTTCATTCGCATCACATTTCAAATTCTCTTATACTTCATCATCAATATATTCAACTGAAATAAGATCACACTTTCTCATCATAGCACAAGTCCGAATGGAATAACACTTCTTAAAAACTAACATGACCGAGCGTTATTTACGAATTTATCCACTTCAATGAACAAACCCTTAAGAGTTCAAACCGGACGCCACGAAGCCTAGGCCGAGTACTAAGACTCTAGGCCGAACACCTTTTAAAGACCAAAACTGTTTGACACTAAATACTAATAACTGATGAGATATTATGAAGAAACGAACGCTATTGAGTTTGACTGAAGACTCTTATTTTAAAAACGGTAATAATAGATTACTGAAACGAGACCGAACGCTTGGTTTAAGACCGAGCCCTGTAGAAACCGAACACTATTGAACAAGCGCTGGTTTAAGACCAAACACTTATCAAGAACGAGCGTTATTGAGACCGAACGCTTGGTCCAAGACCAAGCACTACTAAACTTTAAATAAAATGAATGAATTTATATATATATATATATATATATATATATATATATATATATATATACACACAATTGCGCCACCCTTATTTTTAATGAAAAATAACGATATCATCTACGATTTTAAGTAGTATAGAATACATTAACTAAACTGTTTAGGAAACCTAAAGGAGAACTACACCTAGGCCGAACGCTCATTTACATATATCTAATGTTATAAAATGATCTTCATGAACGAAATTCTCTCCAGAAGAAGAATTTAGTTTAGATGGACGCTGAAAGGAAAACTGAACGACCAATACTGACTCTCGGTTACAGTTTACATAATTCTACAGAGTATTACAGAATGACTCTCAGACAATATCCCTAAAACATGAGAAATCAATTAAAACCATACACTTCCATGAAGAATCGAACGATCACGAATGACGCTCGACCATACTTACAGCATTTACTCATAATACTGCAGTTTGAATATCAAAACCTATTTGAACTCAGTTCACACCATTTATCAATCATTCATCCACACATCCAAACATGCAGTAACACGAATACTTCATATTCATCAAATAATCAAACAAAGTATCATACAAACATACAACCATTCAAAACAGAATCTTAATCAAATTATATAAGCTTCCCTTACCTCTAAACGTAACCGAACGCTCACAGATGCAGAATATAGCTCACCACTACCAAAGATCTTAACGTTTGACAATCACGCTTTAAGAAACTGAACCAAACAGAAGACCAGAAATACTCAGAATAAGATGATCCGCTCAAGCAACCAGAAATCTGGGTTTTCATGCGAAAAGAAACGAACGTGCTAAGGAGAAAGTAACTCACTGGCTTAGAGCCACAACTCGATCGGTTTAAACGAAAGCCCTTAACGCCGGGAGAGTTCAAACGGTGCCTGAGAGGTGATCGGAAGAAGAAAAGATGAGATTTTCTTAGAGAGAAGGTGGAGATGGTAGAGAGAAGGAGGAGATTCAGAAGGTTGAAGATGAATGGTGCATGCAGAGAAGTGGCACGAAAATTTGAAAGTTTCAGTTTTACTCCTACCGTTAAAACCGTTCATCCAAACTTCATCACACACCTATCTTCTACTTTCTGAATTTCAGACATCCCTTTCGCTTACACATGTACTCCACTAAGTTGGGGTTTTTATGGGTCTAACAAAATGTATTATAAAAAATCTTGGTATATATATCACTTGTTTACCTTTTCCAAACCCATTTTTTCATTCATTTTTGTTACATATTTATCATTTCCTTTGGTTTTCTTAAAGAAATTACTAAAAATCATTTTTTTATTTAACTAGTTATCTCATTTACAAGTGTCACAGTTATTTAAAAATTAAAGCCGTTTAAATTTCACAAACACATATTTATACTTTCTAAAAAACAAACAAAGCCATAAAAATACATATAGTTTACCGATAATACTTCAAATATGAAAAATATGAAAAGTCTAAGGTATATAACAAACAAAACTCATCATACATAAAAGGAAAGATTTACATAAAATTTTCCTTTATAAATTATACGTAGTTAACCTTATATTTGTAATTTTTAAACTTTAATATGAAAAGTCTAAGGTATATAACAAACAAAACTCATCACTCATAAAAGGAAAGATTTACATAAAATTTTCCTTTATGAATTATATGAAGTTAACCTTATATTTGTAATTTTAAAAATAAATGAATATAATTTTTTTAATTTAATGATATTAAATTGATTAGATGTTAAACTATGTTTCTAGTTAATATTTTTTAATTTAACGATATAAATAATTCAAATGACCTATGTCATGCTAGAAGAATCATGTTTATTTATTTTTAACGTTTGGAAGACTAAACTCTATCAAAATTTGAGAAAAAAATAAATTTTAATTTTGCATAAAAATATAAAAACTAAAATTATATTCAATCTTCAAATTGGAATTTCATATAAAAGTATAAATGTTTCATTTGAAACTGGTTTTATCCAAATGAACTGTATCATTTGTCACCCACTTTGCATCTCTTTTATAACGCATGCATAGAGAAAGTAGGTGATGAGGATGATTGGGTTGAGAGAGTGAAGTGGAACTTTGGAGGGACCAAGAGCCATAAACACATGCCAAGGCATCTCAGGACAGAGGAATAGACCATGATGCAAAATCAAAGGTTCCACCACCTCAGTAAAGACAAACCCAACATTTAAAATCTTGTAGCTTCCTCCCTTTGAATCATTTTCGAATGAAAGTGACCCGACCAAACCAAACCTTCTTTTTCCTTTCAAGATAATGATAATTTGACAATAATTTTTTACAATATTTTAACATCATTTATGTATTATTGATTGATTCATATTGATATTTGTGATTATTATTATTGATTGTATAATAATTTTGGACCACCCACGAAATAATATGTACATATTGTAAAAAAAAATATTTTGAAAGTATCATTATCGCGGAACTAATCCATGCTTAAATCCTTTGCAAACACTTCACTTACACTTTTAAGGTTTTAAATAAAGTGCTATCGCAACCAAATGCTAAGAAAGATCCACATCGTACCCTGTCGTGTAACATCTATCTTCCCCTTTATTTATTATACTTCAACGGTTATCATCAAAATCAAGTTTTCATCTTTCAACCAAACATTACAGTGAGGAACAGAATCGTAAAGACCAAGGAGAGAAGACTGGTCAAGATATGCTTCATTCCATTTCCACTCACAATACTCTTTTAACTTTGTTTCCCATAAAAGGCTTGCCAATTTAACCATGACAATCAAACTCTTCCATTATTACCCTTTTAGCTGAATTTCGTCTGTGTCCAAGTCATAAACCAGAAAAGAATAAAACTTGGACCTTTTTCCTACTGCTTCATGCTCATGTTCAGTTGAAGACCAATTCAACATTATAACACAATCAGCTCCAAACGGGTCAGAAAAACGACAGCATTTTACAAATTACAATGACTGATAAGATAATAAGTTGTAGTTGTTAATTTGATAGAGTGGACCTAGTCTTGGGGATTGGATGATTCCGATGGAAATTTCGAGTTCAAAGGTTATGGATTCTAAATTACATGACAGATATATCAAAGATGGTTTGCCAGAGTTTGACAGTTTCGACACCAAACTAAACTAGGGAGAAAAATACAATTTTTTCTTGTATAACTAAAACTTCTGATGCTGAAAATTATTGTGTTTCTCTTAGAAAAAAAGGGTATGTTTCCTTACGAGAGGAAAGGAAAGAAAAGAAGAGTTAAGGCAAGGAAAAACTAAAGAGACGAAAAAAGAAGTTAAGAAAAAGCGAATGAGAAGAACAATTTGAGTTCCTTTATGTAGTCTTACATGCATAGATCAACAAGGAGAATTCAACCCTGTCTTTATCTTTCTGTGCATTCTTTTCCTCCAACCACAACCTGCTATCCATGCCACTCCTAGTCCTGAACATGAACACTGCATACCCAGAAGAAGATGAAGAAGAAGAAGGGGTGAAGAACCAGTCATGAACATCCCAAAGCAAATCAACCAGCAACCCATCAACGAAAATCGTTTGATTCCCCCTGAAATTCCACTGCAGCCTCTTCACACGAATCACGGTCTTCTTATCTATGCACACGCACAAAACCGGTGACTTGAACAACCCTTCATTCTCCTTCTCCATACTGCATCTGATCATAACATCGTGGCACGTGCCGGTGTCGCAGAACTGAGCCTTGGTCGAGTAAAGGGTGCTCCCAGAACAATGCTCTGTTCGTGACAAAAGAGAAACCTTAGCCAAACCCGTGTTTATGTTGTTGCTTCTGAAATTGAGCTTCTTGGAAAGAACTGTTTCTTCAGCGGTGTCACCGAGAACCAGGCCAATTTCCGAGTCAATGATGATCACAAGGTGAAAGCCTTGAACGGGTTCGGGGCCGGATTCGTACCTGGCGTTTGAAAGATCCCACAAAATTTCGACCTTGGACGAGTCAGAAGAAAAGGGTTCGAGGATTTTGGTGCCCTTTTTCTTCCTGAAAAAACGTGAATTGGTGGTGTTGAGTCTAAAGGGTGGAGGGTCCTCGTGGTTGAAGGTTATGGCGAGTCCTTGGTTGGAGTGGCTCCTACACCATGAGACTGTGACCAGAATTTGCTTTAACGTGGAGAGAACAAGCTTGTAGACGCTGGAAACAGAGTTCTGGGTGGAGGGTGCAACGTTGGAGGGAGAGATGCATGCGTTGTTCGAATAAGAAGAACACGAGATTGAAGAATGAGACACGCCTACAGCGTTCTCGCTGAAGCAAGTAACAAAGTCTCTCATTTTCACGTTTCAACTAGCGAAGATCAATGTGGGATTTTCAGTTCTCACAGAAAGATCTGAAGTTTTTGGAGAAACTGAGGTCGGAGAAAAAATGGAGGTTATGGTTGCATTTTCATGTGTCTTGGGTTTGTGAAAGGGGAAATTCAGAGGAAGAAGACTTTGCATTTAACATGGCACAATGTCTCTCTCTTCTTAGAATATTGTGCGTCTAATGAGAGGAAAGAGAAACCTTGGTGCTGTGCTTTTTTAATCTGAGTTGCCAGCAGCTGAAACTGCAATTTAAAAAGAAAAGAAAAAGATGAGAGAAAAAAAGTTCACCATGTGTGTTTCAATTCAACACCGGTTTTTTATTTTATTTTTCTGTTTATTTATTGTTCATGTCTTGGGTTTGATGATTATTAATAAATAACTCCAATTAAATAAAACACGTTATGAACAATTTATTAGCCTCATCAGGTATGAGTGATAAAGATGGAAAACATCAAAGTGACATAAATGAGAATGAATCAGCTTAATAAAAAAAAAAATTTTAACAATTTTTTTAATAATTTTTTAATAATAATTAACGTGATGGATTCGTTTCAAATATGACACATAATCTATGGTTAAAATAATAAGTTGTTAAAATATTGGTCAAAATAAAAAAAAGAGAGAAATCTCCTTTGGTTCCTTTCTCACCTGTTTTTTTGTTTTCTATTTTACTTTATTTAAAATATATATTATTTTAAAAAATTAATAGAGTACACTTAAATGAATTCCTCTTGTTAATATTTTTCTTACATACTTATTCTCATACTCAGTCATCCTTCATTCCATTCCATTCCATTCATTTTTGCAAGAATCACATTAGAAATTAACTTCAATAACTTTGTAAAACTTAATTTAAAATTAATCTTTGCATTACTTATTTAATTAAGATCCGCTTTTTGAATTTAATATCTATTAATGAAGAAAGAGATTACAAGAATTAACATCAATATAAGTATTTCAAAAAATAAAATATGCCCCCATTAGTGTTAGTTAGGATAGGAATAACTTTGAAAAAGATATAAATTGAACAAAATGTGATATAATTAATTATATCAACTATGTTTCAACAATAATCACTGAGCCTTATAAAAAAAAGGATAATTCACTAATTCTTTCTTATAAGAATATCTTTATTTGAAAAATCAGTCAGTTTTATCATGTGTAGTTAATCATTATACCCTTATATTTAGCAGAGAAATAACGTGAGATGACAGCAGTGGATTTTACTATTTTTTTTTTTTTTTTGGGAAGTTTCCTTTGTCAACTCTTATATGTTAATTAAGTTTTAGCTCCAATGTGTCGTTAATTCCATTTATTAAATATCTGTGGACTCTTCCAAATACCCCATAAATTTTTTTAATTCTTTAATCAGTACTATTACAACATTGGTTATCACTTCCCATATAAAAATAAAAGACATAACTCAATAAAAAAAAACAATATTTTTTACTTTGTTAAATACAGATTTGAATTTTCTAATGAGTTTTTTTTAATATATATTGTCTGTTACATTTTAAAAATATTGACGTTTTAAAATATATTAAAAAAACAACATAACCTAAAATAGTATATTTTATAAAATACAGTAGGGTTAAATATGTTTTTAGTCCCTAAACTATTGGTCGTTTCTGGTTTTTGTCCCTCTTTTAAAGTAAGGTACAATTTGGTCCTCATTCTTTTCAAAACGTTCGTTTTAGTCTTCGGAATTTTAGTTTTAGTCCTCATTTGTTGCTAAATGAGGACCAAATTTTTAAACATTGTTTAGTTTTTGAGGACTAAAACGAACGTTTCGAAAAGAATGAGTAACAAATTGTACCTTACTTTGAAAGAGGGACGAAAACATATTTAATCTAAGAAAAAACTCATTAGAAACTCATTAGAAATGGCCAATAGTTTAGGGACTAAAAACATATTTAATCTAATACAGTAAAAAGAAAAAACTAAGAAAAGAAAAAAAAAAAAGTCGTTAAATAGAAGTTTTCTTAGGAAAGCATGGGAGAAAAAGTATGCTGGGATAAATATGTCATTGTTTTTTCTTTCTTTCTGCTACCAAAAACTCCATATCTGTTTCTTGCAATAAACCAGCAAAGTGAACAGAGGTGGCATGAATATGCAACAGTGAATGTTGGTCCCACAAAATAAATCTGGATTTTGAACTCATCCCAACATAAACTCATCATCAATGAGAAATATTTAAGAAGCCATAGATGCATGAAGGAGTTATGTACCAATAACTTAATCAGCATTATGATCTAATCGTTACATCAGAACAATACAAAGCATCATGTGGTTTCGGTTGGGAAAGAAGAGCACTTCAATCAACACAAGCACATGAAGTATTAAAGCATAACTGATCATCCAGTTTCTATCCCCTCATGTTACACTTTTCGGAAGTTTTATCAAACCAAACATAAAGTACTCTGTTGGAGTACAAGTGCACGTTAAATATAAATAAAAATAACAAAGTTAAATATTTTATAAAAATTGTGAAAATTTATAAATTTATTGTTTTAAGGTTTTGAATTAAAAACGGTTGTGAGATAAGTTTATGTTTCAATTATTTTTTTAGAAAACTTATTTTGTATTGTATAATTGTTCCTCCAAAAAGAATGAAAATTTCTTAAATCCAAAGCAAAGTTGTTTTTCGATCGATTGACCACCGCTTCTAGACTAGACCAACAGATAATTATATATTAAAATCATCATCACAAATATAAGTATGAGTCTAAGTCTCATACTAGATAGAAATGAGAAAGTAGAACATTATACAAAGATGAAAGATTTATTAATCCATTATTTTAAGGTTTTGGGTAGAGAGTAGGTTAATCCTTTATATTATTAGTCTCAAATGTCGGTGACCCTCCTCACATGAATGTATTGAGAACAAACTTCATTTTTAACAAATGAGATTTGTAAAAAAAAATTTAAATTTTTTTTTTTTTACATAAAGGTGACAACCAATTTCATAAAGTTGAAATTTGATTTGGTTTGAAGTGAAAAAGAGAAGTAAATTGACATAGGTGTTTTGTGTGTTAGGTTATGGTTGAATTATTGTTGAAAGTGTGAAGAGGTAAAAGAGAAGTGAAAAAAGGGAATGGTGGATTCTGTCACAAACAATATGAAACAGCGCATAAGGGGCATCATTACTTTCTCTGGTTGAGGTACAAGTGTAAGGGCATGTTGTTTTGGGCCATGGACCCCAAAAACTCTGGTCCTGTTGGGAGCATGTTCTCCCTTCCTCATTATGAATCCAACATTCAAACTTGCTTATGGTAAACGTAAGGATTCTTTCTGTGAAACTGCATCTACAAATCACTCTGTAAAGTGCCATGGCAAATTCATACGAACAACAATTTTACTTGTTATTTAAGAGGGGAAAGGAGAAGCAACAAAAAGGTTAATAGAATGCATGCTTCTTGTGACTTTCCTCGTTTATAAAGAAGCCATGTTAACTTTTCTTTTTCTTTTTCATCTACATTTTCAACTTTTCCCTAACAAAGGGGAATAACCATATTCCTCACAAACCATATGTTTCTCTCACCATAATATTAGCTAGCTACAACTTGCACTCAATGCAAATGCAAGCAAATCCATAAGTAAAATAACATAATCATATCATATTATATATTATATTATATTTATCATTATTTTATTAACTCTTTACAAATATTTGAAACGGATCGATCACACTTACGTAAAAAATTGTTAAAACAACATTTTCAGGTTGGTTGTGCACGAAGCTAGCTGAGAAAAGGTACGTATTTGAATTTAGAAACCTTGAAATTTCTTGAGTCTTTTTGTTTGCTTAGAAGCAGTAAGCCACAAAGCTAACTTATCCTATCCCATCTAATTAGCTTTTGAAAAGTTCATTGTAGCAGATAGCTGGTAACTGAAACAGAGACTACAGATCCATGGTAGGGACTCATGAATCAAATCGATGTGTTATGATTAACCAATTATAATCCATGTGTCATATAGACACACTTTGTAAAACAATAAATTAGTAATGCGACCCCATAAACTCTACTCTTTTTCTAGAGTAACCTCACTGTTTTCTTCTTTCCCTTTTCATGCTAAAGAGTAGTTAGATTGAGATTCTAAAGGATCATGATTATGATGATACATATAATTTAACTCAAAGTGAGTGTGATGGTGACCAATGATGAGAGTTTTGAGATGAGAATTCATTCTACAAAAACAATAACAATGAAATCTGTTGATGAATTTGAATTTGAATTTTTGACAGATAATAATGCAATGCAGACTTGGTAGCAATAGATGTTAGACTTTATGTGTTGATGAAAGTTGAAGGAAGGTGTTACCCATCTGCGGGAATATTGGTAATTTAATAAAGAGATTGGGCCAGCCTTAACCTTTTTTCTCAACTTTTTCTTTGGTTCTTTCCTAAGGGCAATTCAAACTTCAAATCCAAAACGAATATTAATATTATGCAGAAACTGAATTATGCAGACAAACAATTTGAAACTGATAAGAATGATGAGGCTGTGGACTAGGCAAACTCTCCTTGCCCTAGCCAACATGTTCTCTCCATTATTGAACACATTCTGCACAATCACTGTTAACCAAGGAGTACACAACAATTTCTGGGTTTTTTTTTCTTTTAATTTTACAACCCTTCGTATAACTAATTTCAGAGATATTTAAGTTTTTTGGTTTTTTTATCGATTCTTGGAAGTCATTTGTTACAAGAAATTCAAATTACTTGCTTAAAAATGAAAATATACCAAGAATAAACTTTCTGAAAGAAATTATAGAATCATAAAAATATGTATAGTTATTATCCAACTTCTTTTAAAAGTATATTTATAGTCAATTATTATATAACTTTTTTAATAAGTTGACATTTAAAGGTAAGGAAATTCCATTTTACAACACTCCTATACGAATCCTTTTTATAAACCTGAAAAGGTTATACTTTTATTCCACTTCTTAAAAAATGTCAATATTTTAATACCAAAAATTCTCTCGCAATCTACATCACTCTATCAATATTTAAAGAATAATAATACTTTCACAACATTTTTTAATAACATTTTAACACTATTTACGTGTCATTCTGTGATTGGTCTATATTAATATTTATGATTATTATTATTAATTGTGCAGTAATTTTGGATCAATCACATAATATGTTAAAATATTATAAAAAAAATGTTAAGTATCATTTGATAGTAGACAAACACAATCCTCCGTGTATATACTCGACTTTCATCAAGTGTAAAGAAAAAGATATTTTATAATTTCGTTTAAAGATAAAATGTAAGTTTTTATAATAATTTGAGGATGAAAACTTATTAATTCTAAAAATAATTACCATAATTTATGATATTGACCTACTTGTAAATGTTCTTCTCATTAAAAACATGTTTATTGTAACATATTTTGAAGTAGCTGTCTTGTATAAACCATCTGTTTCTTGGATTGTACAATAATACAGTGAGTAGTCTAACGTTGGATTCGATGAGTCACAGATTATTAAATGTCTTAAAACCAATGGACTTTAGAGTACAGTTCTTTAAATATGATATTCAATGATATAGGTGAATGTTTAACTAAAACATCCGTTTAAAATTATTAAATGAGCAATCTTTGATTAATATTTTTGTTAAATTGAGAGAATTATTAGAAGGGTACATCAAAACATTATAAATGCATATGCTGATGTAATGTCTATGTTACATTAAAGAATAGTTTTGTTTCATCACTTTCTTCGGTTACAAGTTTGTGCTTCAAACATGATTTGGGGCTTACCTCTGAAATAAAGTTTAAAAAAAATAAAAAATTCATAACTCTTTTTATTTATCTTTTTAACTTAATCTTACTATTTTAAATGTCATTAATTATACTTTATTTTGTTTAAAGTGAATTAAAAAAATTAAAATGATAAATTGTATGTCACTAGTAAAATTAAAAAAAAATAATGTAATATAGAAGGACTTTCTCAAAAAACTCTTCATCAATTTTTTACGATTTTGATAGAAAATCACAATTAAGTTTTGCCCTTTTTTAAATAATGTTTCAATAATTTACTAAGCAAAATCGTGGTTAAATATTTTTTATTTTTTATTTTAAATAAATTTTTAACGAATTTTTAATCAAACCGTCGGTAAGTATTAATATATACTTTTTAAATTAAAAAAAGGCTTTTAAGCAAAGAAAAAATGAATTGATTGTAAACTAATAAAAAAATGAGAGCTTTTTTACAAATTGAATTTAACTCGTTTTGGTTTGGTTATATGATTTCTTTATTTAGAATAATAGACAATTGACTTTATTCTTATTCTAATTAAGTTAAGCGATTGGTTTTGGCGATAACGACAACAGACCAACCAGCAATTGAAATAAATGACTATTTTTGGCAATTTTATTTCTTTTATTAAATATTTTATCTATTGTATAAAAATCATGTGCTAAGTACAAAGTCAATGGCCCAGGATTGTGGACTAAATTTCCCATTTTTTTTATTTATTTTGAGTTCAGATGTTCCTAGTCTAGATCCGTTGCGTTGTACTGAACTTTTTAATTATATTTTTTAATATAGTGTATACGTTAAAATAATTATAATTTTTAAACATAATATATATATATATATATATATATATATATATATATATGATATAATACCTATTTTTGTCCCAATTTTGGTTGAAAATATTCGAAATGGTCCCAATTTTTTTTTGCTGTTTAATGTAGTCTAAAGAATGTAGTTTGTGTTCAATTTGGTCTTTTTTGCAAACGCCGTTTAAATCGTTAATGGCCAGATGTCCATATGTGCAATTACAGAGTGAAATGTCATGTATTGACTTATGTGGAGTCCTTTGTGGCGTTGTGAGTTGAATGGCCGAGCAGTGAAGGAGAAGAAGAAGGGAACCGAACGGCTGAAGGGGTGAGGCTACCAAACAGTGGAGGTGATGGAGGTGTGTGCCGCGACGAATTTCTGGTTCTTGTGGTTTGCAGGTTTGGGGTTGGCAAGGATGATGGAGGTGTGTGCCACGGCGACGCGTTGAAGAAGGGAGAGTGGTAGTAGTAGTGGTGGCCATGGAGATTCCGCTGTTGGATATGAATGTTGTACGAAAATCGCGATTTAGGTTGATGCTAGAGGAGGAAGACTCGTGATTTGCTGCAGGTTGGATGGCGTCGCAGATGGAGATGTGGTGGTTGCAGGTTCTCGCGTTGAGTGGCACGATTGTTACAGCGACGACGACCTAAAATGGGCTTTGCTGCGCAGTGGTGGTGGCAGCCTAAAGTTTTGGAAGTGCGAGGAAGATGATGCGCGAAGATGGTGGTCTGTCGAGCTGAGACCCTAATCAGAAATATATTTTCAATAATTAGGGCTTAGGTGGTGGAGAAGATGATGGAGGTGCAAAGATGGTGGTTGGCCGTGACCGTGACGGCGGCAGTTAGGGTTAAGTGGTGGCTAGCGTTTCTATGTAGGGGAAATTATGGCTTCTGGAGGTAGGAGATGATGATGATGTGTCAAGGGTGATGTGTCATTTATTGAACATCTGAACATCTGGCCGTTAACGATTTAAACGCCGTTTGCAAAAAAGGACTAAATTGAACATAAATTACGTTCTTTAGGACAACATTGAACACTAAAAAAAATTAGGACCATTTCGAATATTTCCATGGTTGTTAACGATTTAAACGTCGTTTGCAAAAAATGACTAAATTGAACATAAATTACATTCTTTAGGACAACATTGAACACTAAAAAAATTAGGACGAATATTCCCAACCAAAATAAGTATTATACCTATATATATATATATATATATATATATATATATATATATATATATATATATATATATATATATATAATTTTTGGGTTATAAAATAATGTTATTAGTTTTAACTTTTGAAAACATATTTTAGATTTAATTATACATTTTAATGTTTAAGTGTTACCGTTTTTTTTTTCAAAATAGAATTACGTTAGGCATCACGATAATTATATAAAAGATTTATTAAAAATAAAAAAGAACAAAAAGATACGAAGAATCATATTAAATATGATAAAATTACATTATATCCATGCACACAAAAATTCTATGAAAAGAAAAATTAAGTAAATATATTGATAAAAGATAGTAAACAAATACAACACCAAACAATTTAATAATCAAATTCATTAGTATATTACAAGATTTATCATTATTGATCTCTCTCATATTTTAAAAGACCTTTAAAATTTACTATTGCATTTTAGAAATCTTTACTTTCATAGATTTAGTTAATTTTCTTTCACTTATCTCTACTAAGTTTATTTGTAGTATGAATAAACTCATAATACTTAGTTATTATAATCATGCTTTTATCAAGCATATTATTCAATTTAAAAGTCATTTTCACAATTCTTAAAAAAAAGTAAGTTTCCTTGAAGATTAAAAAACTAGTAATTAACTATTTCATTTGTACACACATTTGAAGAATATTTAAAGGTAGATGGTTTTCCCTGATCATGATCTTGTAAGCAATCCCAAGGCATATGAAACTTCAAAGAAGAATATATTATCCATCTCTTTCACACTCTAAATTTTGAAAAAGTATCAACCACTAACTACCTGACAAGACTAACTAGCACTACTCACACAAATCACAATAACCCAACACCTACAAGAACCTAAAAGCATCAAGTTGTGTATCAGAGATGGTATGAAGGAAGAAGACCTACAGTGGGAGAGGCGCTCATGGCTACAGTAGAGGAGGAAGACATAGAAGTAGAGCGATAAGCTAGAAATAGGTAAGGGAAACACGAATCTCTTATTGAAATTGTCTATTACTTTCTTACATGGGAGAAAAGGAACTAACGATTACTATCTCTAAGCAGTAATCTCAACTAACCTAACTGTTTTGATAGCCTCCCATTGAATTGGATGATGTATGTTGACTAATCCAAGCTTGAGGATGATAGATCGAAAGTGAACACAGTGAGAAACTTGATGAAGATGTCAACAAATTGTTCATTTGAACGAATTGGGAGAAGATGTAAGATATTGACTTGGTTCTTCTCGCGTACAACATGACACTCCAAGTCATGTTGTGAGCTATATGCTTGACGGATTTATTGTTACGATAAAAAGCTAGCAGTCTGGATGTGGAGATCATGAAAGAGATAGTGAAGCTATTGTATCTCATAAACGAAACAGCTAGAGCACGATACTCGACTTCAGTGAAGGACCTGAAAATAATGTTATGTTTCTTATACTTTCATGAGATGAGAGATGAACCTAGGAAAAATGCAGAAACTTGTGGTGGACCTTCTAGTGTTAGGGAAAGTGGTCCAATCTGAATCACTGAAAGCCTTTATCTAAATATGGAAATCAACAACAAAGAAAAATCCTTCTGAAGGACTAGACTTCATATACCTAAAGATATATTACAAAGGTCAATAATGATATAATTAGTAAATGATTGCATAAATTAACTTAATAAATTGAAAAAAAATATAAGTCTTGATAATATAAAACAACTTTTCTTTCAATATGCAATAGAAGTTGAAATTGTCTAAATAACTTTTTATTTTATTATGAGAATTTATGTTAATTAGAAAAAGAGTAGAACATAACTCACCGCTTAACATTCATGTTTCTTTTAGAATATCCAAAACATTTGACAAAAATGAATGGACTTAGACCTAGTGAGATGAAACCCTATAAAGTATTTAAGTATATAAACAATTGCATATACAAGATTTTACGATGCATATCCTATTCACCAACATGATTATAAATTATCGAGGATTCAAAGTTAGTTTCTAACCTTTATTAACAGAAGAAACTTAATTATAAACACAATGTATGAGTTAATTGTTTAAAATTTTGATGCAGTGTGACCATTTATTTTTTCAGTTAGTGCTCTGTATAACTTTTTTTTTCTCTGATAAGCCTGTGCAATTAGTCCTATGTCAATATCACCAGAGATAAGTAAAAAACTGGAAATAAGATACCTAAAAGTAATAAATGAATCTTTGCTGCAAAGACAACTAGGAATAAAAAAATGTTCCTTTACATGGGATTTTTGTGTTGCTTTAGGGAAGTTTGGTTAAGGGTTCATTTTCTCATTAACACATGTTAGAAAGTGGGTTTTAAGCCTAACTCAACCCCACAAAACCGGCTTTTAAGGTGAGGTTTGCACCTCACTTATATATTATAAATTGGCCTTATCTCTAGTCGATGTGAGACTTCCAACACACCCCCTTCACGCCGAGGTATAGACATAGGCACTAACCATGGCTCTGATACCATATTAGAAAGTGGGTTTTAAGCCTAACTCAACCCCACAAAACCGGCTTTTAAGGTGAGGTTTGCACCTCACTTATATATTATAAATTGGCCTTATCTCTAGTCGATGTGGGACTTCCAACAACACAAGCTTTAATTAACTTGATTGATGAAAGTGACACTTAAAACTCTGAACACCCTTTTCTTTTCTTTCTCAAAGATAATCAGAATATCATATCTGACAGTGTCGGCAAAATCAACGACTAGTTCCGTGTGATGGGACGGATCAAATGGTATACTAAATCATTGAACAAGTTTAAACATGAATCACAGTTTTCAATTTGTGAAATTCTATATCTCTTTCAGTTCAAAATGAACAAACAACGGCTTCCATTGAAGAATTTTGGTGACTGAAAATGCTTCAATATGTTCGATTTGTATTATCTTATTGGGATAATATTATTAAGTCAATTACTCGTTTTAGATATTATTTGTTTTTTAAGTTTGGAACTTCTTTACTTTGGTAAGTAAAATAGTTGAATATGTTCAATTTGTATTATCATATTGTTCTGACTTAAGTACATTATTAGAGTTCATCCATTTGATGTATTGGTTGCTTTCTAGTTTAGAAATTTTTTCTTTTAAAAACTTTAGTATTTTTTCGTCATTTTTAAATATTGGACACAACAAAAGAAATTTATGTGAGAAATCTTTTAATCTACTCCAAATAATTTAAGATAAGATAGGTGAAATCTGTCTTTAGAGTTGTTTTTTGTTTTTAGTTTTTTTAATGCATGCAACATTCTAAAGATTAATTTTATTTTTTCCTTATAATCTAAAAAATTGATTATTTTAAGGTTTAATTGTATATATATAAGACAAATTTGAGAGAAAATTGATTGTGCTCAAAATAAAATTCAGTGAAAATACTCTCATTGAAGTAAGGAGAGTTAAATATTTAAAGTTATAATGACTAAAAGAAATACTAATTTTCTTGAAAGAAATTAAAATAATGCATGAATTAGTGAAAGAAATAAAATATTGATTTTGATAAAACATTATGTGGTAAAATCACGTGTTATGTAATTGAATGTGAATGCGTTTTTTATTTGGTTAATATATATATATATATATATATATATATATATATATATATATATATATATATATATATATATATATATATATATATATATTAGCATGTTATTAGTCATATTAAAAAAAAAGAATGTGTTTATTCAGTTTTGTACAAATATTAAGGATGTTACATATTCAATCTTCTTAAGTCTAAAAATTCACCATCTCATGGCAGAATTATACAAATTTTGCTATAACAAGATTCTACAAATTTATGCAGCTAGAGAAACAGAGGAATAGATTAATGCTCAACTACATTATTTAAAACTATACCCAATTACCACTGTTTCTGACACTATTCACCTTATTCTTGTGACAATGAGTGATAGTTAAATATCGCATAACGTTATTATTCTCACGTTTTAAAACATGTGTATCTTATCCAATAAATTTAATCATACCTGTTCTTTTTATAGTTGTTTTAAGTAATATTTTTACTATTTTACCAATGAAATGAAAAACGGTAATGTATGATTTTTTTTATATTATTCTCTAACCATTAAAACTTTTATTTCGTAATGTATAAATAAAGTTGCTTGAAACCATTTAAGAAATGAAATACTCGGAATATAATTCTCTTTAATATGTACATAATTGTATATATATCATGATGATACAAAGATTTATAAATGTCATAATTCAGTGAATTTTTCTTTCTAGTTATTTAAGGGAGAAAACTTATTTAACAGTTTATTGGAGTTTCTTAAGAAAAAAGTTTATTTCTTTTTATGTTTGTATGGATCTTTCTACGTTATTCATTAAAGACATACAATATATGAGCCTACTTTACATAAAAGATTAAAATTATTTCAATTTTCAAGATAATGAGTATATACATTTTTTTAAATGATTTTTAATTTTTAATTTTTATTTAATGCAAGACTTAGATTTATATTTGAATTTTCAAAAAAATTGTTTTTTCTTTTTTTTTCTTCCTGAATTTGATCACTTTTCTTTAATTATGAGTGGTGTTTGGTTGAAATGCTTTTGTTTCTGGATTGCATTTATGCCTAAACTTAATTTAAATTCATAACACAATTAAAATTATTATTTTATTTAGGAAATTAAATTGAGTTGAAGTTAAAAAACATAAAAAAAAAAAATAAAGAAACTCAATGTTGGAAGTGAAGTGAAATTTCAGGTAAATTTGACTTACTATATATACATAAAAAAAGAAAAGAGTGTTGAACATGTTAAAGCATTGTTAAACGAGAATTGAAGATTGGTTCAATGGAAATTTAAAACACCCTTGATAGTTGGATCTAAAAGTATATAATATTAAGAAACTTGTTTTCCCTTTCATATTTCTCTGGATTCATTATATTAAAACGACATATAGAACACGTTTTCTTTTACTACTTATCTGTAGAAGAAAGGAGAATAAAAAATACTAGACAGAACAACTTTTGTTCTATAACATGTTCAATGCCTCTCCAATAACGAATTTCATCAGAGTCGTAGCATTTTTTGCTGTATCTTTTGAATTCTGCCAAAGAGCACAGTTCATTGATTTTGTTTCTAGACAGAAAAATAGTCACGAATCAACATAAAATTCTATATTCTAAATTGCTATATGAAAAGAAAAATGCAGCACAATTGAGAAAGTAATCTTGGATGATTGGTGTTATGAACTGTACGTATCACATCAAGCAATATCTATATCTTGAAGTGATCTTATAAGCGAAATACCTTATAAGATTTCACTTTTGCAGTCATCATATCATGCCTTGAAATTTCAACCATCTTGACCATGTTGAACCTCTGAAACTCTACAATTCAGATATGGGTGTTATTTCAATTCCATTTTAGAATCACATGTTTACACTTAAAACTCTTCACCATCTTCTGTTGATCTTGTGATAGGTATGGACCATCTCCCCAAATGTGCAGTATAATTTATGCATCTGATGACACCTTTTCCCTTAGCTCCATCAGGGAAGTCAAGAACACTAACGCTACCTGCATCAAGATGAAATGATCCCAACCATTCTTTGCTCAAATTAAGGCAGTGCCCCATTAGTGCTATGTTGATTGCAGGATGACCAACTGCCACTATAACTTCTCCTGGCTTAGATTCACCAGATATTTCATCCAACAAAGATAGCCAGGCTTTTCCAGATTGATTCCATAATGTTGTTCTCAGTCCATCATCTACTCTATTTAACCAACCAGGTTGAAATGGCGGAAAATTGGATATATCCTGCAGTAAATAAATGAAAATTAGACAGAAAATACTAATAATGCACACATAAACTGTTAGCCAATTCTTGTTGTTTAAGAAGACTAAAAAGATGGATATTGAAATTACAAGCAGCTATTGGTACCAAACACTTGGCAAAACCTTTTTCTAGTTGAATTTCTTGGTACATTGAGATGGTCACAATTTCCTTCTACTTCTCAACATTGTTTGTCATCACGCTTTTTATCTATATCTTCAATTGGTATTTAGCAAGTTTTTGTGATCATTCCTTTGTAAACATCCTCCCAGTACAGAAAATACTACATTGACTAAGGTATCCATTTCAGTGAAAGGAAAATGTGAACAAATGATTGATCCACGTTTCCACATTCAAACATTACTTGCCGTTTCAGATTGTTTGAAGATAGCTTCAACATCAAGGTCCCCCATCTGCTTCATCTCAACATATCGAGGCACACAGTCAGCTCCCAAGCAGTCTGCAGCTTCTTGTACCTAAATTTAAATCTAACAATTTAATCAGAAGAGAACAAATATAAATAGAAAAAGAAACCAAAACTCTCCAGAGGAGAATGTGTGTATAAAACCAGAGTCAGTGTAGAAGTAGATGCAAGTACTTGCAATTAATAGATTAAACTAGGAAATAGGAATTTGACATGATAGAACTAGGAATTTGGCGTGAAGGAACTAACTACAAAGTACCAAAAGTGAGCCTACCTGGGAGATTACCGAGGCTGTCCCAACACAGGCTTTATTAGGACTGCTAATTATGGAACTCACTCTCAAATCAAGTAGTAGCTCTGCAGATTTCTGGGACTGTTATACATGCAAAAGGTCAGATGAAATAACTTTTCCCCATCTATTTCTGATTATTGGATGTAATACCTGTATGACACCAAGCATGTTCAATGGTTGATCACCACCCAAAGGAAAACCATCCTGTTAACATAAGGTAGTTTGTTTAGAACCTGGATGTGAAGAAATGCATTTGGGATCATAGACCAGATCAATCGATCATCCCAAAAACTTAAATTATTTGGTGAAAGCACAACTCTAAACCACATGGTTGACTATATGAAAACCTGAAAGATGAACTATCTACTCCAAAACCTTAAGCTTTTTGGGTAAAATATCCCCAAATAAGTTCATGATATGCATCACTGCCATCACATGAAAATTTTATTAAAACAAAAATGATTTTGTATCTCACATGAAGATTTTTGGGTGAAAGCATACAAATGGTTTTATATCTCACAATTTTCATTTCAAGGCAACTTGCATTGGATATTAGAATGAGTCATAAGAACGCTCGGTAATTACTTAATGTTTCAACTGACATTGCTTGGTTCATAAGAAAGTACTTCGCTGCAAGTACTAGAAAAGAAATGGCTCAAAAGGGTAGAGTATCCGCAGCAGCATATCAGTTTTAACTTCACAGAAGTAAGTTAAATAAAGACTCAATTTTTAGAAATTTATCAAATACATTTTAGCCATTGTTTCATACCTCTGTATTTCCTTGTGTTGATCCATTACAAACAAGTACGATCCTCTTACTTGTCTCTCGACCTCCAGATTTCCCACCAGCAATAGGTGAACCAGGGGTCTGCATTAAAGTTCAACTCTGTTTGTAGAACAGTTTTTTATAATAAAAAACATTTTTTTTGTTAATAAAGAGGGAATAACACACTCTTCATTCACATTAACTTTGAAGTTATGGCAGAGGATAGCAAAGCCAATTCCACATTTAACCTCAGATGGTCCACTTTGTGGCATTGTACCAAGTAAATGGGGCATATACCTGATTTAAGCGGTTAAGGCAAATATGCGGAGATCCATCATCAGATCTTGGGATGAAGTCCAGCACACTAACACCACAATTGCTCTGAAGTAATGTTCTGAAATACTCAGACCCCAGACCTGATTTTTAGGAATGGAAGAAAAAAACTGAGCATACTATTCAAATTGACAAAAATTTGATCTTTTCTTTTCATCATCAAAATTTCCTCAGAGGGAGAAACCGGTACCAATTGCTGTGGCAACAAGAGCCTGATTAACAGCATTGTGAGCAACCACAAGAACAGACCTGCTATCATGAGCTAAGATTTTAGTCCAGCAGCTTCTAGCACGTTCCCACAATTCTCTAACTGGATAATGACCATCAATGATGAAATTCTCAGCATCCACCTGCCATTGACGATAAGCAGAACCAAATTTTGCTTTCCCCTCATGCTTCAGCAGACCCTAAAGTAACACAATATCAGTCACACCTCACCAAGTCACAAGCTATACCTCGGTACAATACAAACACCATTGTAGTACTTAAAAAGATACAGGCTTATTTAATTTGTGCAACAAATAGTAAAACTATTTCGTATATAAATCTTTGACATCACGAAAACGTGACACGTTTTATGACTACATGTAAAGCAACAAAAGAATGAAAGCAAAACGTTTTCTTAAACAGTTATTCTATTTTTTCATACAACTGGTTTTCTCCAGCCTATTGGATACACTAGTATCGTCGGCTCAACGTGCTTTCATGCACAAGGAGAATCCTTCACTTTATGAATTTTTCACTAAATGAATTATCACCAGCATGTATGAGCGCAGGTATCTGACCATTAAGTCAACACAGTGCACTCTAATTATGTTCTTTTTTTAATTACCAGGGAACATAAAGAGAGAAAATAGAATATAAACAATCACAGTGAGCATGATTTACAATTGGTCAACACTGACTATAAAAGTTGCTAAACAGACATTAAGTAGAAATTGAACTAAAAAAAATGATAATTGTGTGAGAGTGGAGCATAGCATACTTGAAAGGAGTACAAATCGATTTCCCTCAAATCAAAGTCGGTAATGATGGGGTCCTGGCGAGATCCCCAAATGATTTCGGCGGTTTTCTTGGATCGAGCCAAAGGACTACACATTATTGGAACAATAAAGAGCACAAAGAAGAAAATCCAGTGTCACGAAGAGCCATAATCATAATAACTAACAATTGCATTAAGCAATGGAAGACGATGATAATGATGATGATGATGATGAAGAAACCTGGCAAAGCAGGCATCGAAGTGGTCGTCGATGAGCATTTGGCGTGAGGTCTCAGCCTGAGACTCCCCCTTCTTCGTCAGAACAGAGAAATTAGAGCTTCCTTGGATTCTCCCCTCTGCGTTCCACGTGCTTTGCCCGTGCCTCACCAGAACCACCCTCTTCGCCGCCCTGATCGGTGGAAATGCCAGCGAAGGCTGCAGCTCCGAATCCAATTCAGCTTTCTCCTTCTTCTCCTGCACGCTGCTGAGCGAGCATCGAATGACGACGTTTCTGCTACGGTGCGATGTGGGAGTGGGGTGAAGACGATGAATACCCGCAGAAGAAGAACCACATGGTCTTACCACCAAAAACATCGTACTGTGTCTGCTGCCACTCTAATTGGGTTGGAACTTCATATTCTGTTTCTTTTTAATTTTTTAAGTTATTATTATGTAATAATATGGTTGGTTGCAGTTGTTTCCATATCGCTCTGCGTGGAGGGAGATGCCTGCGGAAAGACACGTGGTCCAAGAACCAAGCCTCTATCTTAAAAATCTTATTATGTATAATTTTTTAAGATAGTCTAACTTTTAAAGATTAATAAAAAATTTACCGATAAAGACCAAATTTAATTCAAACAACTATAAATTTCCACGAACATATATCTTTCAAGAAAATGAAGTTTTAATAAGGAAATTAACACTATAAATTCAGCTGCAAATCTTCAGAAGTCAGCAGCAGAATAGATGAACACTATGGATCCAACTTCTAAGCTTACATGGATATTAGTATACCCCAGACATTCTTCCATCTAGCCGTAGGGTTTTGACCATCAGTCTCATTATTATGATTTTGAGGTAGCAAACAACGCAACACCTCTTCCTCATGGTTTTTAAGAGCTACAACACCTCTTCCTCATGATTTTTAAGACCCAATCTTCTTCCTTCCTCTAAGGACTTACAGAGATCCTCATCATCATCTACAAAAGCTGAACTATGTTACTATGGGTTCATAGCCGACCGATCGGTAAAAATGCAAGAGAGCCTTTACGTTATTTTGGGCTTATATGCTACCGTTCGATCCCGACAAGCTTCTCAGCTGTTCGGTCCCGATGTTGAGCAAAATTAATGCACAAATAAATGTGATAATGGTTATCGTTAAGGTTTGCATTAATGACCATTAAGAATTAAATTAATTGGTTAGATTATTTTAAACTCTATAAATAAGGATTTAGGTTCGAAGTAAACTCACGTTCAACTCACACTTGATAAACAGTTATTTAACTTTAATGAACCGTTCATAAAAATCGCTCCTAACTTGAGGGTGTCTTTTACAGGTATTTCCCTTTTTTTCCATGAAGTAAATCGAGCTATCAAAACTGAAGTCCACCAAATAGTCAATACTAAAGATAACCGAACGGTCTAAACTGATAACATACAAGCGGATCACACAAGTCAAAAATAAATGTCTCGGTCACACAAAATCCCAAAATGTTTCGGTAGCTATCAATTCAAGATTTCATTCCATTTGATTATATTCTACTATTCTAATATGACATAATCTTATATATATTAGTATGTTAAACTATTAAATATTATATTTAATTACTAAGTTTTTTATTATTAGTTATCTATGTATTTAATATATAAAAGCTTGAAATTTAATAGAAAGAAGCAAAAATGAGAAAATGATGAGTGAATTGAATTATTAGGAAGAAAACCTCTGTGGCGGATGGTGTCATGTTTAAAGATACTCAACTTTCCTGATTCGCGGCTATAATACTCAAAATCAATCGATGACTGTGTTGAATCTCCAGATAAAACTATTATGATTTTTTCTTATAATTTGCTTCTTTCAGTGCCAACCACATTACTTGTCTGCTTCATGCTCTGCTTTTCTCAAACACAACACACCATGAATCCATTTCAAAACAGAACACACTAAACACAAACAACTTTAAATGATTTTATTGAGTCGGATAAAATTAAATTATTTAATTTAATATAAAAAATTGACAAGAACAATTTTAAGTTATGAGGATCAATGTGAAAGTTATTTTGATGGAAGAGAAATATGAACAATGAGGTAAAGATATTATTTTCACTGTCACAAACATAAAAGTGTGAAATGATAAAACAATGAAATCAGAAATATTATAATTTTATGTGAGTTGCATTAAAAAATAGTATAAATAAAATCAGAATAATCGTATATACAAAATCATTGACGCTTATAATACATTTAAAAGTAATCATATGTGTTCATAACTAAAAAAACCAAAAGTAATGATTGATTAAGTCGAATACATTCTAGTGATATAACATCAAAGTCATACACAAAGAGAAACACTTTTTTATAAGAAACAATGAAAGATTGTTATTCTCTTTTAACATGTTGACAAAATTTACAGATAATAAGAACTATGGATTGAAAGTTACGTGTATATTAAAAATAATATCAATTTTGAATATATAAATAGATATAAATTTTATTTTACAAACAAATTTTATAATATTAAGTTTCATTTATTAACATAATATTAAAGTTATAATTAAAATTTAAACATAAAAAAGATATATTAGAAGTCCAAAAAATAAGATAATTTAGAGTATACGAATAAGTATAAACTTAACAAAAATAGTATCTTAATAATCTTGTTAACTAAAAAAATTAATTAATAAATGATTTATAAATATTTTAAATCTTAAGATATTTTCAAGTATTGTGAGTTACTGAATTCAACTTTTATATATATATATATATATATATATATATATATATATATATATATATATATATTATTTATCAATAAATAGTTCCTACACTTTACGGAAACTAGTGGAGTGTACTTTTATTACAAGTTTAGAATGCAACTATAGATATTTAAAATAAATTAAGTAATATAATGGATATATTTTAAGATTTGTTCTTCCTCATAGTATAAAACATTAAAACCACTCAAACTAGATTGAAGATTGCTTTTAAACCAACTAAGGTGAGTTGTCCAAACGTCTCCATTTTAACTAGAGACAATTCTTAAAGGAATCAAGATCGACATTGTACTATAAATATATTAAAACTCTTACAATTTTTTTTGCATATTATTTCATATTATATATAGAGAGGTAGGGTTGAGATCTCTAATTCAAAGTATTTAAAGTTGTCTGTCCTATCATCCAATAGCAGTTCTCCCTGCACCTCACCTCCTTCTCCCTACACCTCCCATTTTACACTTTTTCCCTCTTTACTTAATGGTTTCTCAACCACCAGCAATCTTCCTAACCTTCAACAACCCTAAATATCATTGTTATTGTACATGCACCCCTTCACTGTTATTTTTCTAATTTTCATTTTTCACTCCTTCAGTTCTTCAATGCACTGTTATATTGTTTTCTTCAGTTCTTCATTTAACATTAAACCCTAACAAAAAAAATCAAATTTTACAAACAAAACAAAAAATTCTTAAAATAAAATATAGGTTTAATACCTCTTTTGGTCCCTCGAAAGGGGGCCAAAGTTCAATGTGGTCCTACCTTTTTTTAGAAGTTCAATGTGGTCCCACCTTTTGTAAAAAGTATGCAATCAAGTCCTTTTTGGAAACGGCGTTGAGTTTTTAACGGAGCAGCTGACAGGGTGGACTGAAGTTAGCTACGTGGCAGTGTGTGGGTAATACGTGGCTGTGAGAGGGTGATACGTGGCTGTGAGAGGATAAATGTGATAAATGTGATAATATTACGCCTTCTCTTTTCCTCTTCAGAATCCCACAAACCCTAAGGAGAGCCTCTCCTTCATTCTTCGTGACCGAAGCAAGAGCGGCGCCGCATGGACGGAGACGACGGTTATGACGGAAGTTACGGCGACCGAAATCGACGTGAGTGAACATTGGAGTTAGGAGGGGACAGATGTGGAGGAGATGGCCGAAGGTGGCGCGATGGTGGAGTTGAACGGAGGTGCGACGTTCTCGCGAAACAGCCTTCGTGGTGGCTCTGCAGTTCTGAGAAGGAGATAAGGTCGCGATTGGGTGGCTGGCGAGAGGGTTCGCGTTCTATCTTGTACCATCACTCTTTCCTTCTCTAATTCTCCCCTCTGTTCCAGACTCTTTTTGTTTTTCTTCTAGGCCCTTTCATTTCTTCTAGGCTCTTTCTGTTTTGATTGCTTCAATTCCTTCTTGCGAAAGAAAATTTGGCTGGAAATGGTATCAAGTAAAAGTGGAAGAACAGTGGAATAAACAGTAAGAGTTCATTACTTCTTTCCCAAAATGCAGAAAGAAACCGTAAAAAGACTAAAATCAAATAAAACAAAATAATGAAATCAAATCAAACATAATAAGTAAAATCAAACAAAATAAAATAAAATCATACAAAATAAAATAAAATGAAATAAAACACC
This sequence comes from Vigna umbellata, assembly GCF_029865625.1. Taxonomy (NCBI): domain Eukaryota; kingdom Viridiplantae; phylum Streptophyta; class Magnoliopsida; order Fabales; family Fabaceae; genus Vigna; species Vigna umbellata. The sequence continues at coordinate 14,911,278 of NC_142167.1, forward strand.
ATAGAATAACATAAAATCAAAACAACTCAAACAAAATAAAAATAAAATCCATAAAATAAAATCTAATCACATAAAACAAATCAAATCAAAATAAATTCAAAAGGAATAAAATAAAATAAAAATATAATAAAAATCAAACCAAATAAAATCTATCGAATCAAAATAAATTAAATGAAATAATATAAAATAAATACGATAAAAAAGAAAGGATTATTTATTAATTATGTTTTTTTTATTTATATTTTTGTGTTTTATTTTTCGTTTTCATTCAAAGGACAAAAAGATCTTTTGAGAGGTGCAGTAAGAAGCGAGAGGTGCAGCACTTCACTGAGATATTTTAAGAAAGTAATGAGGTTGGAATAACACACTTTCAAATTTTCTCGCTTCCAAGTCCCAACTTCCAATGGTCATAGTTGCATTATCCTCCTCTCTTCCCGTCGGGAGAAACCTCTTCTCTTCCTTACCATCAACGCCGCCACCCGCCGACCGCACTCCTGCAGAGGCTCTCCTTAGGGTTTGTGGGATTCTGAAGAGGAAAAGAGAAGGAGTAATATTATCACATTTATCACATTTACCCTCTCACAGCCACGTACCCCCTCTCACAACCACGTATTACCCACACACAGCCACGTAGCTAACTTTAGTCCACCCTGTCAGCTGCTCCGTTAAAAACTTAACGTCGTTTTCAAAAAGGACTTGATTGCACACTTTTTACAAAAGGTGGGACCACATTGAACTTCTAAAAAAAGGTAGGACCACATTGAACTTTGGCCCCCTTTCGAGGGACCAAAAGAGGTATTAAACCTAAAATATACTAACTTAATAACAAAATAACATAGTCCAGGACCCCGTAGAGACCCTAAATCGAAAAATACAGTCGCAAATCGAATGGTTGGCCTTAGCGCAGCTCGAACTGCGGAAAACTCATATCCGCACTTCCAAGTGCGCCCTCCAAAAACTAAACGCAAATCCACCTGCGGTTATTGTCTCACACAGATCCAACTGCGGTGCAACCATATCCGCACTTCTAAGTGCGGCGGCCATTAACTGCAGTTCCATGTGCGGTTTGGCCTGCAAACTAACCTGGACATTGATGTACGAGAAGAAGACACCCTACAACCACGACACCGACGATTGAAGAAATGAGAGACGAGAGCTAAGGCACAAACACGAAAAATAGTGAGCAAAAAACTGAACAGAGGGGAAGGAAGAGCACTCACGTTCAAAAAATTGTGAAAAACGAGGGAGTAGGGTAGAGAGGAGAAAGAAGAAAGACTCAAGGGTAGAGTTTCACATGAGATGCGGCAGACGGGAGAAAGAAGCAGGGGTGTGGGGTTTAAAGTGAGATGTAGCTAAGGAAAAGTTTCAATTTTATGAGTGGATGAGTCAACATTTTTAGAAAATCAATACTCACTGACACAACAGAAGTAGAGTTAGGGGTAGGGGTACAATTGGAATTAAAAAAAGGGTTAAATATGTTTTTAGTCCCTAAACTATTGACCGTTTCTGGTTTTCGTCCCTCTTCCAAAGTAAGGTACAATTTAGTCCTCAATCTTTAAAAAACGTTCGTTTTAGTCGAACTAACGAACGTTTTGAGGACTAAAACGAGGACTAAAAACAAAATTTTGAGGACTAAAACGAACGTTTTTATAAAGAATGAGGACCAAATTGTACCTTACTTTGGAAGAGGGACGAAAACCAGAAACGGCCAATAGTTTAGGGACTAAAAATATATTTAACCCTTAAAAAAAATTAGGAGGTGCAGGATGAACTAGGTGAGGTCCAAGGAGAATCACTCATCTCCTTATCCTAGCCGTGAGGAAGGGTGCTTGCAAAAGACACTCCTTGTCCTAGCCGTGGGGGAGCTTACTATTAGGTCTGACTCATTATTTCTATTAATTGTCAATAAATGTTGACAGTCAGTCGCCTGATCCAAAACTAAAAAAAAGACAAAAAACCTCGAAACCCTTGCTGACCTCTCTCATTCCTCTCAACCATTTCTCTTTCATATCAACATTTTCTCTGTCATCCTACCATATGGTAGTCCCAATTGAAAAAAAATCAGAAACACTGACGGTTAAACAAATTCTCACAAAAAATAATTTTATAATGAGTTTTCATTTTATAATTTTTGTCTTATCCAATTTTTACAAGCATAATGACATATGAAGAAATTGGTAATTCGCCTGAAAAAAATCAGAAATACTCGTTGTTAAACAATTTCTTACAAAAAATGATTTTATAATGAATTTTCATTTTATAATTTTTTTCTTATCTAATTTTATTTAATTTTCACAAGTATAATGACATCAAAGAAATTGGTAATTGGCTGGGAAAAAAATCAGAAATACTCGTTATTAAACAATTTCTTACAAAAATGATTTTATAATGAGTTTTCATTTTATAATTTTTGTCTTATCTAATTTTATCTAATTTTCACAAGCATAATGACATAAGATGGAATTAGTAATTGGCCTAGAGGGTTTTCTTGGAGATGATGATTCAACATGTGCAGATGATGAAATTAGAGAAGTTAATGAAAATGATGAATTTGAAGAGATCTTGAATGAACCTTTGCCTAAAGTCGAATATGTCAATGACTCAACTCTTTACAAAGGCAAATTGTTTAAAGGCGAGTGTTTCTAATTTTTTTCAGTTAAGGCTACCATAAGATGATAGAGAAAATGTTGGATTGAAAAATATGAAAGAGAAATGGTGGAGAGGAACGAGAGAAGTCAGCAAGGGTTTCAGGATTTTTTTTTTCTTTTTAGTTTTGAGAATGAAAATTATTCGAATATTCTTGAACTTAAAACTTAGAATTCATAATAATTTGAGATTTTTTTTTAGTTTATATATATATATATATATATATATATATATATATATAGGTTTACTAACGCGCGTACGCCTGTTTTTCAGTTGGTACATTTTAGCAATGTGTACCGGATTTTAGTAGACAAAAATATCCTTATATATCATGTATTCTAAATTTTAAGGTTAAGGGTATTTTAATAATTTCCATTTTCAAAACTTAAAAAAAAAAAAAAGAAACCCCCAAAACCCTTACTCACCTCTTTCATTCCTCTCAATCCTTTCTCTTTCATCTCTCTCACTTCAACCTTTTCTCTGTCATTCTACTTTGGCCCCAATTGAAAAAAATCAGAAACACTTGTCTTTAAAAAATTTGTCTTTGTAAAGAGTTGAGTCATTCACATATTCACCTTCAGGCAAAGGTTCATTCAAGATCTCTTCAATTTCACCATCTTCACTAACCTCTCTAATTTCATCATCTGCATATGTTGAATCATCATCTCTAAAAAAACCCTTCAGGCCAATTACCAATTCTTTCGGATGTCATTATGCTTGTGAAAATTAGATAAAATTATATACGACAAAAATTATAAAATGAAAACTCATTATAAAGTCATTTTTTGTAAGAAATTGTTTAACAACTGAGTGATTCTGATTTTTTTTCCAGGCCAATTACCAATTCCTTTGATGTCATTATGCTTGTGAAAATTAGATAAAATTAGATAAGACAAAAATTATAAAATAAAAACTCATTATAAAATCATTTTTTTGTAAGAAATTGTTTAACAGCGACTATTTCTGATTTTTTTTCCAGGTCAATTACCAATTCTGCTTGTGAAAATTGGATAAAATTAGATAAGACAAAAATTATAAGATTATTTAACGGCAAGTGTTTCTGATTTTTTTCAATTGGGGTTAGGGATGACAGAGAAAGATTGGAGTGAGAAAGAGAAAAGAGAAAGGGTTGAGAGGAACGAGAGAGGTGAGTAAGACTTTGGGTTTTTTTTTTTAGTTTTGAAAATGAAAATTATTAAAATACCCTTAACCTTAAAACTTAGAATCCATAATATATAAGGATATTTTTGTCTACTAAAACCTGGTACGCGCGTTAGCAAACCCTATATATATATATATATATATATATATATATATATATATATATATATATATATATATATATATATATATATATATATAAAAGCTTCGTTGGCGTGCTGCCTAGTTGCTTTCACTCGGTGTTTGGATAATGTAGAGAAAACTCACCAATCTAATATTCAAAAGAAGCCATTGTTCACAGCTAGCATTTTATATTTTATACTTTTATTTTCTTTATCTTTTTTCTCAATAATTATTATACCTCTTGATAACTTGTGAAGTCTACCCCACCACCGTTATGTCTTTTCTCACTTATTCACACCAACCCATCTTTTCATTAACCAATACAATTTTTTTAATTTATTTAAATTTATTTTTTAGAAAAAAAAATATTTATACAGACATTTTCTAATATAATTTTATTAACTAGATTTGTTAATATCATTTACTTTATTTTAGATCATATTTAAAAAATACATTTAAATTTTAAAAATATATTCACAAAATATATACGAGACTTACATGAATATTGATGTAACACTCCTATATTGAATAATTGCTTAATTTACTATGAAACTATAATTTTGAAATTTATTTATTTCTCAAACTTAAAATTAATTTGACTTTTCATTACATAAAATCTATAAAATAAATTCAATGTTTATAAAACCTTACAAATTTTATTACATTAATCCATAGCATTTTTTAATAACATTTTTTTCACTAAATCTCGACACATCTTCTCACAATTGTGTATTTTCACCCACATTTACATTAATATTTGCTCGTGTATAAAAAAAGATCATCGTAGTCAAATACCCAAGAAAAATGAGCACAGAGAAACATAAAACATCTTAATCAATAATATATATTAATAATAATATAAAAAATTTTTCAAACCATGGTGTCTCACAACACCATTATACTCTATCAAGCCAGTTACAAAATCAATTGTCTTAAACAATAATTCAAAACATATCATCACATATTCAATATATATCATCACTTATTCCAACATATCATCGCTTGTTCAAAACATAACATTATAACATATGATACAACCACCAGTAATCTCTCAGCATAAGGAATCAATTTGCAACTCTCACATGTAACCTATCAACAACCACTCATCATTATAAAAGTTACTCATCCAACTTAACACAAGGTTTTTCTAAACAAATTCCATTTTCCATCATTCTTAGGCTTTGTTCACTTAAAGGAGTTTGGGGAATAGTGATTAAGGAAATTTGAAGGTAAATTTTATTGTTGTTTATTTGAGTAGATTTGGAGGTAAGTGAGAGTGAATATGGAAGTAAATTTTTTTAATCTGTCACATCAATCAAATCTTACACTAATTCTTACAAACTTTACTTCCAAATTCAGTCTCACTTGACTCCAAATCTATTCAAATAAACAATAAAAAAATTTATTTTAAATTATTTCAATCACTCTCCCCAAATCTATTTAACAGAACTGATAATTTTTCCCGTATAAAGGTATTACTTGTCATCACTCTTTTCTAGAGAGCTTTATCTGTTAGTATAATGGTATTACTTTTCATCATTCTTTCCTCAAAAGTTTTTTCAGCGAAATTCACTTATGATACAGTTATGCAGAGTTACCCACTGCTCTCGTATGGAAAGACTTACGATAATGTAAACACTCAAACTCTCTAAAAATAAAAACTGGAGTTAAACATAATTATTATTTATTAAAAATACTTTCTCAAATATCTCCAATATATTATTTATATACATTATCTACACGTCAACGTCAAGTATATGTTACTGTAATACTATTTTTTAATTCATCACCACATAAAATAATATAATAAAAAATTATCTATCATTTGAAATTTGTAACCATACATTTGAAGGAAGAATCCAGTAAAAGAATGAAAAAGATACATTCTATACCGTTGGGGATATGTTTTAAGTTAAAGAAAATGTTTCTCATAAAAAAAAATAAATGATAAGTATATATAAAACTGAATATGTTTTTAAAAATGTTTTAGTTAAGCCCATCAATAAATATAAGTTTTACTATAAGAGTAAAAGTTTAGGTCAAATTAGTCTTATTAATTAGTTGGAGGAAATTGAAGAAGAAATAAATAAATAAGTTTATAAGTTAAAAATAAAAATAATATTTATGTCATCTAATTATATAAAGATTTAACGAGGAAATATTTAAATCAAATTAAAAAGAATTAAACATTTAACCGAGTAATATTTTTGATAAAAAATAATTAAAATTATTCAAATTTATAAATACTTAAGATTTAATTAAATTAAAAACTATGTTTAAAATGGATAATTTGAAATTCAAAAAATGTTGTAGTTTATTACCAGGAAAAAAAATTGTGGAAATATTGAGATTTATGAATTTATTGCAAAACTTGAAATAGTCATGAGAAATGTGAATTTTTCTTGACAGAAGATGGCATTGATGAATGGGATGGAGCGAAGGGATAGTTTGTGCAGATATTATCTCTCGTGATGCTTTAATCTTTGCACCCCACCACAATTTCTTTTTCTTCTTTTTATCACGTATTATAATATTATTGCGCAATTTAAATTGTTTATAAAATTAAATAAGTAAACAGTAGATTAAGTATTGCTATATTTTATTTTGAAAATAATTAGAAAAAAATTATAATTTTAGTTAGCACTAAAATTTTTAATTATGTTAATTTTATCTTTTGAATTTCACTGATTATAAGGGAATTTAACATATATTTCGTTTTTTTTATAGTTTTCATGTGTTTAAGAGAAATTAAGATTAAAAGCCAATTGTTTTGAAGATTAATTATATATTAATTTTATTTTTTTAATCAACATAATGTAAATCTCAATTAGTATAAAACTACAAAAATAAGATGAGAACTTACAAAGAATTTGAAGCTACTATAATAAGAGATCTTATCTTTGATGGACCAAAGATTATCTATCATGTTGCTTTTCTCTCTCAACCAAACGTTGAATCCCCTGAGAGATGTCTTTCCTAAGCTCACACCCCTTAGGTGATCATCGCAAAAGAAAAAATATAAACAAAGACAAACAACACAAAAACAAGGATAAACTAGTGGTAAAACATTTCTTCATAATATAATAAACATTCCATTATAATTTATATTATGCACATAATAAACATACATAATAATCATATATATAATATAGATAAACTCAAAAGCTTAGCAATAAAGACCTAAACTGACTGTCCGGACCTAGAATGAATGTCGAGATATGATGAGTTATGCACTTGTGGTGATTGCTTTGCAAAGCCTTTGCTAATTGGGTTTTACCCTACCACACATTACAAGGTTAGTCTGTATCGCATCATATGCCATACTAGAAGCACCTATATTAAGACCTCATGCTACTTTCATCACATGCGTCAAACCTCTCTATATGAGAATGTATGACCATTAGAGTGTCAGGAAAACTCCCAAAATTGAGCTACCTACATTCATTCTAAACACTTTAACCACACCAAGAAGTTTCACCTTGGAACCAACCTTTCCAACCTTGAAACCAATGAGATCACTTCACATTCACATAGTATACCAATACATGAGACTACTTATCATACATTAAAGAAATAAAAACACTCATACAAGTTATCAGAAATCACACAATAACACAATTTTCTTCATAATAACTTGATACTCACACTTAGGTAAGAAAAATAGCTTTGAAACCCTCACCAACTGCTCCAAAAGGGTCCAAAACGACGGAAACATGTCCAAAAGTGATATCGAGAACCCTAAATTTGAGATTTCCAAACATGAAAAACCTAAAACTGGTGAGTGGCAGTGAGACCCCCCGAAAAGGGCGCTCGAGTGCCAGACCACTATAAAGAGGGCGCTTGGGGGCGCCTCGGCACCACACCTGATTGAGAACTTTCTTATTCTAACTTTGGTGACCCTCTATACAAGTTTAAATGTTTCCTACAACCCCTTAGGCACTAAAACACCTCGGAAAACACACCTTTAACTCAAATTGACCACTCCAAACCCAAACTAGCCTTTCTAGACTACCTAAACTCACTTCTACCACTTCTTACACCAATTACAGCAACTAAAGGCCTAGAGAAATCCTAAATGACTCCATTACAAATCTCAAATTGTCCACTTTAGTCAATACTTTCTAATTCAAAATCTCACAACTCCAAACCTCAATTTTTTTACACTCTAACACAACCCCAAACACCAAAACTCATAAATGAACTACCATCTTGTTTCATAACAGATTTCAATCTAACAACACCTCTAACAAGTCTCAAAGTATCTCATGACTACACCAAGACAATTACTTTCTTACCTCAGCCTCTCTTTCTCAAACTCACCCATCCAAACCCCCTTTTTTAGACTTAAAACTCAAGAATTTGACCACTACTCATCCCAAACACTTTGAATTCAATTTCAAGCAACAATACAAATTCATCACACACATTCATGACAACATAAAACATCAATTTCACACCATTCTATTTATACACACATCAAACTACCAATATCATTATTTAAACATAGAAAATACTACATTATTATCACGATTGCATTCAATTCATCATATTATTCTCATAGATACTATTTTAGCACGACAAACATAATATAGGCAAGTTCTATCTTCCTTTACCTCACAAAGAATTTCCTAACTCTAAAGAACGTCTCGTCGATTACTTGAAACATAAGGAATTTTTAGACAGACCTATGAAACATCAAATTGAAAGCGGACAGAGTCCTTGGGACTTTAGATTAACCAAGAATGAGTAGAGGAAACAAGATTACACATGTAACAACACTTGCTTCTTCCAAAAACAGATTAGGGACAGGAGAAGAAAATGGAGTCGAAACTTACTTGCTCTATAACATAAATTGATCGACTAGAAATTTAGATCTCGTCGCCGTGATCGATTAGACACCTCCTGATTGTCAAAAAGATTACTCAAAAGATAAAACTCTTAGAAAAAAAGTAGAAAACTCTAGAAAAATAGTTTATTAAAGCCATATATATATATATATATATATATATATATATATATATATATATATATATATATATATATATATATATATATAAAGAAATATCTAATCATGCGATTTTATCAATATTATACAATTAATAAATTTTTATAATTTGTTTTCAATCTAACTACGAAATCACATTTTCATTTCATCATGACTAAGCATATTACTTTTTGAATGAAATAACAATAATATAAATATTTTTTCAATATTTAAAAAATATATTATATAAATTCTAATCTATACAATGGGCTATTAAATATATATATATATATATATATATATATATATATATATATATATATATATATATATATATATATATTTAACTAGGAACAGAATGTGTAAATTGGATCAAATAGTTTATGTATATTATTTGTTATAAATGAGCTTTATTATTTAAAAACATACCTTCTTTTTTTAAACTATTTTCAATGGGGTGGGGGAGTAGCACTTATATTATCTGAAGAAGATGACACATTAAATAATAACACACCACACTACAACAGAAACGCTCTTAATGCGACACAATAAAATACTCCATGGGTGAGTATAATAATTAAATATGCCATATAATAAATATGTAATATTTCATATTTAATAGTGGTCATAGTTTTTTTAATCATATAATTAATACGGTGTGAGTATTATTATCTACTTAACAAAAATATATATTCACCTATAATAAATTTTAAAATGAAATTAAAATTGTATATGTTTTAAATTTGATATAAATTAGTCTTATCAATGAGTTAAAACTTATAAATCAGTTTAATTCATTAAGAGTTCAAATTAGATTGGGTAAAAAAAAATTAAAATTTTGATAAGGTTAATTTTGAATATTTCAAGAAAATGATTTGGATTATATTATATTTTTTATTTATTTTGCATTCAAATTTATTTAAATTTAAATTAAAAAATATTTGTTATTTTTTTTTGAAATTGAAAAATGAAAACTTATTATTAAGTGATTTTAGTGAGTCAAGTTTAACCTATCAACTACGTGGACCTGTCAAATTGAATTTTTTTCACTAAATAATTAGTGAATTAAATTGAGTTTCCTCACTGAATAGTTAATGTAGGTGGGGGTAATTGTTTACACAACTGCTTTACACATTTTAATTCAAATACTAATTTAAAATTTTGTTTAATATATAAAAAATTAATAAAAATAAAAGATTAGATTTATTTATCTTTAAAATCTAAAAATTAAATTGCATAAAAAAATTAAATAAGCAAATTCAAATTTTATATCTAATAATATTTTTAGTTCTAAAATTTATTATGATTGATAATTTATTAAGTTTATTATATTTGAATAGATATTGTAAAAAAAAATATTAATAGTAGGCCTTACTAAAAGAAAAAGGGGAATAATAATCCCTGACGATGCTCCGTTTAAGCAGGGCAACAAAGTTCCTTCCGTTTTGTTTGTTTCTGTCTTTTCTTCGTAAGCCAGGTAATAGAATTTTGAACTCCACCGTTTGTCTAGGAAAGAAAGAACAAAATAAACACGAGAAATGGATAGATAAAATATCTCTCTTAAATTCCAACGTTCACCTTCACTCCACACTCAACTCTCACACTCTTTCCTTACTCTTCCCTTTCCAAATCTCACACATTTTCCATTTTCCATTTTCCATTTTCGCTCTCAGTTCCATTCGCGTGTAAAACCCTAGCACCTTCGCTTCTTCATTCCTGCAACTCCACGTGCCAGATCTGCAACCGTTAAGCTATGCACACCACTGCGCATACCGCATAGCATATAGCTTCTAACAAACATGTCCAATTCTGATTCTAACAACCGTAACAGCCTGGCTCCGTCGCCGCCGGAGCCAAAGCCAATGCCGCCTTCTTCCTGGGCCAAGAAAACAGGTTTCAGGCCCAAATTCTCCGGCGAGACCAATGCCACCGATTCGGGCCCGATAACCATCCCTACGCCCAACGGCGATATTGAGGCCGGTCGCGTTCGAACTCCGGCAACTGCTAACGGCGTCGCACAAGGCGACAAGCCTCCCGTTCCGGTTCCGCCTCGGCCTGCTATGGCAAAGAAGCGGGGAGACTCCGACGGCGTGCCGAAGAATTCAATTCCTAGCACCAACGGACAGGCGGCGGCGGCGGCGGCGGCGGCGGCGGAACAGCCGCCGAGGAGAAACGCGAGGCACGAGGAAGTGGTGGACGGCTTGCCGGTGGAGGTCGACGAGTTCGTGTCAAGGCACGCGCATATGAAGTACGAGCTCAGAGATTCACCTGGTTTAGGTATTGAAATATTTTTTAATTTGGATTTGAATAATTGAATGCTCGTTGATTTGATTTGGTTATGGTTGGAATTAAACTATGATTTCGATTTTCGTATGTGTTACTGTAGTTCCTATTGGCGTATACGGTGTTCAACACTACCTTTCGATGTTAGGTTCGTTGGTTCTGATTCCGCTTGTGATTGTTCCTGCCATGGGAGGCACTCATGTGAGTTGTTTTCATCCGGCTTAGTCTGTGTTTTCGTGTTGTGTGGTGTTTGGTTTTGGTGGCGAAGTTCTTGATGTGTTAGTGAGTGTAGGAGGAAACTTCTATGGTGGTATCGACCGTGCTCTTTGTCTCGGGGGTGACTACTCTCTTGCATGTTGCTTTTGGCTCCAGGTTACCCTTGATTCAGGGCCCTTCTTTTGTCTATCTGGCGCCAGCGCTCGCCATAATCAACTCCCCGGAGTTTCAAGGATTGAATGGAAATGTTTGTATCTTTACCCTTTCGTTTATTTTTCAGAATCTAGGAATTTTATTCCCTGCAATTCCTTTCGTTTATTTTTCAGAATCTAGGAATTTTATTCCCTGCAAACATGAATTGCGATTGTTGATGCGGGATGAAGTTTATATGATTCACATATTTACTTACAAGATCAAGTATGAGCTGTCTGATTTTCGTTCAACAAACAACAGGAAATCTGACTCCCAGAAGATATTGATTGCTGTCTGTATATTGGTTTTGTCTATAACAAAGTTGTCGGGTGTTGCAGCAGTTTCTAATTTTGTTTAGTTACTCATAATTGGGGAGTTATGTCACATTTTAGATTTTCTGATGGAATGATTGAAAAAAAAAAGATGATGAGGTTTATTTCTCTATTTGCAGAAATTCAAGCATATAATGAAGGAGCTCCAGGGGGCTATAATTATTGGTTCAGCTTTTCAAGCTTTACTTGGATATACTGGACTTATGTCACTGTTAGTAAGGTATGATTTTGGGATTTTCTCTACTTGGTTGCTTTTATTTGATTTTACATATGCACAATTCAACTTTTCACCAAACTAAATAATTGTGCATTAATGCAAGTGGTGTGCTAAAAGCTGAGAAATTCACGTTACCCGAATCGTAAGTGGAACTTAGACAAAAGTGTAGTTATGGAGAGGCAAAAATATTATCGCATAAGATTTCATTTCTTAGTTTTGTTTTTTTGTTTTTTTTTTTTTTTTTTTTTTTTTTTTTTTTTTTTATGTTTAGGGGTGACAGATCAATCCAATTCATTCAATACAATATATAATATGAAAATAAAAAATGGATGGATCCATTTAATTTTATGAATGGCTAATGATTCATCTATTATTTTCAAAATATAATGGACCATTTAATCAATTCTTAATGAATCAAAATTAACTTACCTATTTTTTTCATATTTAAATCTTTCTTAAACTATTTTTTAAAATATTCAAAAAATTGTTTTAAAAAATATATATTTTAAAAAACATACGTCTAATTTCAATTACATTAATTGTTAATTTTTTTTATACTCTATTTATTGTGAACTATATCAGTGGGATATCCACCCATTTTTTTTAATGAAAACAGATGCATTATTGGTCATGAATAACATAAGTCATTTTGAAAAACAATTCATTGAGTTGAGTATGAGTAGTTAGATCAATCACCCCTTAAAATTTTTAATTTTATGAATATTTCTGAAATAAAATTATAATCGTGACATTAATATTAATTAAAACTAACCACTTTAACTACTTTTGTCGATGAAATAAATATTTGTTTATTATATAAAGCATTATTTTTGTTGATGAATTGGATATCCATTCATGAGAAAATTGTTAAGGAATGAATTAGATTTTTTTTAAATAAATAAAAAAATAAGTTAACAATTTAGTTTTATCTGATTCATCAAGTTTGTCACTCCTAATTATATTTAATTGGTTAAAAACACATAGAAGATCCAAGATTATTGACCATATTACATATGGACTTCATACATGAATATTTATGACAGTATGAATGTTTTTAAAACTGAGCCATTCATTGAATTGCTCATGACACTAGTTCAAGGATCAATTGTTCACTCATAATCGAACCAGTATTAACAAAGTAATATGTAAAATAGTATTAAAAAAATATAATATCACAACTTATGACACCAAAAATACAAAGACAATATCATTCTATAGTTTAATAACATTCAAAAGTATAAAGTCGTACTTAGATTTAAGTTTTAACAAACACAAGTACACAACAATGTTCATTAACAAATAGCAGGTTTACGTGTAAAATAAAAAGGGAAATATCATTTTTTTTCTTTTGTTTTTCTCCCCACCTTTTAATGAAAAAAAAAAATGAAAATGGCCTCATATCAAGAATTTCAATAACCCACTATAAATCAATCTTTGGAAGTTTTGACCAGTTTTTTTTTTCTTTGACTGGTTATTAGTTATATGATTTTAGGAGTTTTGACCAGTTTTTTTTTTCTTTGACTGGTTATTAGTTATATGATTTAATTTAGACCAGACACTACACTGACATTTCAGTGAAACACACACACACACATGTATATACATACATGTGTTTGTGTACGTATATGCAAGGCTTGCGTTAACATATCCTGACCCTGTTGTACCTCATATTTTAAAAATGTTTCTGTATCCCTGACGCAATCATCGTACTAGTTGAGCTAACTCCTGACAGCATTTCTTATAATAAATAATTGCCAAATTCAACACTACAGAAGGTTATATAAAATTTAAATATGGTCTATAATAATATTAATAATGGTGTTCTCATGCTAACAATCATTAGATGATGATTTATGTAGATCTAAAAAATTTCTCCTCTTCCATAATAGAACTGGTGAATATATTAACCAAAAATTGCTAGATAAGCAATATACTTTTAGAATAGTTTGAGTATTTTTTGTTGGTTTATGGTATTGATACCGTCAGTTCCCATAATTAAGATGCTGAGATAATTGTACCATCAAAACATGTTTTTTTTTAATAGTTTTACGTATACCTTCTATGAATATGATTCCTCCCACCTATACCCCCCGTTGTTGTTTTATGCAATATAAAACTGTCTTTGGCCTTTAGTCACATCTTAAAATTTTCAATCCTTTCGTCACAATTTAAAATTAAGTCACTTCATTGCCTGAGTTGACTGAAATAAAAACATCAAATTTCGGTCTTACTTTCTGTTCAGTGTAGTTGATAATGAGCCTCATTTTATGTGTTTCCTTACAGGTTGATAAATCCTGTAGTTGTAGCCCCAACTATTGCTGCTGTTGGACTTTCATTTTACAGTTATGGTTTCCCATTAGTTGGTACATGTATTGAGATCGGTGCAGTTCAAATATTAGTGGCTATTGTTTTTTCTCTTGTAAGTTTGTTTAATTGACCTTGAGTGTTATTTCTTTTGATATGGATTCACTCATTTATTCTTTATTTAAAAAATCCTGGAGTGTGTATAGTATTGCTTGGTGCACTGGACTAGAATTTGTAATCTGTTATTTCTTTATTTCCACAGTATCTTCGTAAGATATCTGTTCTTGGGCATCGCATATTTCTAATTTATGCAGTAAGTTGACTGCTACAATATCTTACGTAACTCTTTAGTCGTTGAAATAAATTCTGGCTGTAGCAAATGATTTGTGTTTTCTTTGCCTAATTGCCAGGTTCCTCTGGGACTGGCAATTACATGGGCATTTGCTTTCTTGCTGACTGAAGCCGGAGCTTACAGCTACAAAGGGTGCGATATAAATATACCTGCCTCAAATATGGTTTCAGAGCATTGCAGAAAACATTTTTCAAGGATGAGGCGTTGTCGGGTTGATACATCTCAAGCACTGTTATCCTCTCCATGGTTTAGGTTTCCTTATCCATTACAATGGGGTACCCCTGTCTTCCATTGGAAAATGGCTCTTGTAATGTGTGTGGTTTCCTTAATCTCATCAGTAGATTCGGTGAGTTTCTTGTCTTTCTCTTCCTGGGCTGTATTTTATCTTACTATGAATATGTTGATCACTTGATATATGCTATTTCAGAAAAAAAAAACCTAGTTATCTTCGGGGCCCTTATAGCATCTTCATAGCCATTTCTAGCAATATTGTATTTATAAGTGTAAATGATAGATATAAAGTCGGTTAGGTTTAACCTTTTATCCTCTGTTTTTCAGTCTATATAAGGCTTGTATTCTTTGTATTTTCAGTAAGCTTTTATGAAAGTATTTTCTTTCCCTTTCTTCTCTTGTTTCCTTTAACAATAAGGCTTCTCTTTTTCTTTGACGTGGTACAGGCTTTGATGGGAAATTGTGATTTGTATCTACTACCAACTTCATAACTTTGTTCTGGTTGTATTGTATTTACAAGACCATTCTTTTTCTTGGATTTGCACCTACTACTATGATATACATTTAATAAAAATGCTCCTTTGGAGGGAAAAATATGAACCTTGCATATACTATTGTAAGTTAATTTTTAACTGAAAACTTCGTCAATAAAGGTGAAAAACTTTTGCTATTGAAATTACACATTATGGGATCCAAACTTAAAATTCATGATTTTCATCTTGTTATAATTTATATGATCACTGTTTTTTCTTGTGCCCATTATCTATTAACATCAAGTAAACACCAAGTGTAAGGTGAGTAATATTGCATTGGTTCTATCTCAAGACTTACGAATTTACTACATCAATGACAATAACTATTTAATTGATAAAGTTTTAAGAATTCTGATGCTGCAAGGTGGTTATCAAATAAAAATATGTGTTGCTCTAGTTGAGAACAACGGTGTAATATCTCAAGTAAAATGATATGTTCCTTGTATTTTTCTCTGTATGCAGGATTATAAGAAATCATTGTACCGTGTCATTGATATTTATTTATTTTAATCTTTGCAGGTTGGCACATACCATGCATCTTCGTTATTGGTTGCATCCAGACCACCGACTACAGGAGTTCTTAGTCGAGGAATTGGCGTTGAAGGTCTTTCTAGTGTCTTGGCTGGTCTGTGGGGAACTGGAACCGGATCTATAACTTTAACTGAAAATGTTCACACAATTGCTGTGACTAAAATGGGAAGCCGCCGGGCAGTTCAACTGGGTGCATGCTTTCTGATAGTGTTGTCTCTTGTGGGTAAGTTTCTGTAATTTTTCTGTGCTTGGATCTAGTCTAACCTTCTTCCGATGTACACTTATTCTTTATCATGAAATTTCTTTGGTTTCCCAGTGATTCTCAAAATTCATTTTTCTGGTCTCCAGCAATTAGTACAATTATTTATGTGAAACATATAATGTTTGTAAACATCATTCTGGAAATCAAGCTTCCAGAAGAATTACAGGGTGTAGAATAAAAATTTGCCTTATCGTAGTTCATTATGATGTCCAAACTGAATTATTAATCTAATCCTATGTAAGTTCTTGTCCAAACAAATGTCTACTTCTATTTTCACTTGATCAATGATTTCCTATTATGTGAATAAAGAAATATGTCTTTTGGGGCAAAATTTGACCAGTGCAAAGTTTCCAAATATATCAATTTGAGTTGGGTTAGAAAAATGGTCCAGCAAGAGGGGAGGGGGTTGAACTCAATTGGGTTTGAAATTTACTGAGTATTATTTCCTTTGAGTCAAATGGTTTCAATGATCAAGGAAGAATTTCTCTTTTATAAGATTGTAAGGTACGACGAGGTCTTCAAAGCAATATGCACTTTCAGCTATTGCTGTATCAGGTTTAAAAATCTTCACATTTTTAAGAAAACATGTCATATGCCCCAAACTTATGAGTTCAAGGGGTAAAGAGAAAGTAACATAACGAGATTTGTATACTGGTTCACTTTTAACCCATCTAGTCTTTCAATCAATTGATTAGGATTCCACCAAATTTTTAAAAGTTTATATTATAAACACACTTCACATGCAAACTTAGATAGAAAGTTTAACCACGAAAGTTTCTTGATCCCCAAAAGAACACTTTCAAATTCACTTATGAAAATCTAACATGAGTTATACACTTTAACACAGCCCCTGTCTGAAAGATTTACAAACCCATCATGCAAAAGAAAAAAGTTTAGAATATCATCTGAGTAAACCTTCATAAGCAAAACACTAATCTTTCATAGGAATGTTGAACTTCTTTCATCTTGATCCACAAAAATTTCCTGATATACTTTTGAAAAGATGTTAAACCACTGTGTATGAACTTGATTTCTCTCTCAAAAATCTCGTTGGTCTTTATCTGAAAACGATTTTATGTGGAGAAAAGGGAGTTTTCAAACCTTTAATAGTTGTTGGCTGTCGAATTTAATGTTAAAATGCTATGTGACTTCTGAAGGAACAAAGCCTCGTGCATGTTTATATATTAAAGTAATTTTAATACATTCATTATTTAATCAAGCTGATTTAATGGATTAAACCAGACAACCCCCACGTGTTACCCTTCTGTCTTTTAGTCTGTTAAATCTAACAAAAGAGAAACTTTTTCTTCCCTCTAACATCATCATCAAATGTAAGAAGGAGAAAAAATTGAAGCATTTAAAAAAAGTTGTCACAAAACAAAACATATTCATTAGTGGATTAGACATTAGAGCAACCCATTGAATTCACTCAAAGCATGGAAAACTAATTATTCCTTGCTAATTGAAGTTGTGCAATTTATTCCTTGATCTCAACAATTTGCTGCCTAAGATTTTGAAAACTAATAGTGCAATCTTCTTGTGTTTTCCATTATCCTTCAGCACAAGATAGTTAATTCTTCTTGAGTTTTCGATTGTCCTTCAGCAAGACAGACAATTCTTGAGAACCAGAGTTAATTGGTTTTCCATGCTTTAAGTGTGTTCTATGTATTGCTCTAATGTTTCCTTGGTTTCAATGCAATTTGAGTTTGTCTATTCTCGAAGTTTTCAATGTAATGTATGAGTTTATTTATTGAATGTTGTATTTTGTAGTCTCATTCATTAATGACAATGTTGTGTAATTTTTTCATTGCTTCATTCTTTTTCATTAGCATATAATTATATTTGGTGATATCTAAAGGGAGAAAAATATTTTATTGCTTTACAAAACCTGAAGACTTCATCGACACAAAGTATATAATGATAAAGGAAAGTTTGTCATCTTGGTTCCAATGTAATGTGAGTTTATTTATTTAATGTCATGTTTTATAATCTCATTCATTAATGAAAATGTTTGTGATTTTTTTAAATGCTTCATTCTTTTTCATTAACATATAATTAGATTTGATGATATTAGAAAGGGAGAAAAATATTTTATTGTTTTACACAACCTGATGACTTGATCAACCCAAAGTATATAATGATAAAGGAAAGTTTGTCATTATCACATATGAAGAGTTTGTTGGCAAGTGATGCAATACCTCTTAGAAGTGTTGTAGATTCAAACCTTGTATTTGACTTTTTAGATATAGTGGTGATGTGTTTTTCCTTTTATTTTTTGTTTTATACACTTTAGAAAGATTTTAAATGTTCTTTTGTTAATTTCTAGTTTAATCCATTAAAGTTATTATCAAAGAGATTATATGATTGGATTTAACATAATAAAATGGAGAATGTAAATGTGAAGGTTATATGATTTAATTGATTTAATCTATTTAGAGTATGTTTGGCAAAACTAGTTGCTAAGCTCATACCTAAAAGTTTCGAAACTAGCTTATTGGATTACAAGTGCTTGGTAAACTAGATGATAAACTAGTTGGTAAATGTAAAATAAAGGATATAACTACATAAGTTTTATTATATAAATGAAATTTATGTTTTTTAACAAGAATATAATGTTATGTAATTATAATTTACATTTTTCAACTAACTAAATTATTATTAATCTTTTTAGTACTTTTTTTTAAAGTTGTATAGACTTTTTTATTTGAAAAAGTAATTTTTTTTTAAGTTGATGTGATGAGTATTAATTAAATTTAAAATTTCATCCTTCTCTATTTAAACTCCTGTAACATGATTTTTTTAACAATTTTCAATCTCTAATTTTCACATTGCATCATGAAATAAAACATTAGTTACTTCAATTTATAATAAATCTTTTTTAATTTGAACTAGATAAAAAAATTAAAAAGCAAGCCATCAAATACTAAAAATAGTGCAATAATTAGTTGTCTAAGGAGTAGTAATGGAAGAAAATTAAACAAATTGCAAACTAGAAGCCAGCTGGAGTAGGTTGTAAGTTATAAGCTAGAAACTCTTCAATAAGTTATTTTGAGGTACTCACAGTAGACTTTTATGTTGGTCAAACTATCTTAAAGCTAGTAATTTATTGGTCTTAAAAGACACTCTTAAAATCATTTTAATCCATTAAAATGTGTAAGTCTTTTCTTCAAAACTCAAAGGGCAGCAAATATAAAGGTTTGAAAACTCTTTTTTCTATATATCAAATCATTCCAACAAATGATCAAATAGGTTTTTGTGAGAGAAATCAAGTTCTTCTACAATGGTCTAGCTTCTTTGCAGAAGATCATCAAGAATTATTTGTGGATAAAGAGCAAAGAAGTTTGACATCCTATGCAAGATTGCCAATTGTTTTTTGGCAAGACTTTTTTCCAAATGATGTTGTTATGAACTTTTTCTTTTGCAATGTGGGTTTCTAAATCCTTAAGACGGGTTGTGTTGAGGTGTATAGCTTACAGTAGAGTTTCACAAGTGGGTTTGAAAGTGTTCTGGTAGTGTTCAAGAAACATTCTTGGTTAGCTTTTCTAAGTTTGCATGTGAGGTGTTTTCAAAGTTTGAAAATTTAATAGAATCATACTTAGCTGATTAAAAAACTGGATATAGCTCCCTAGAGTTAAGAATGAACCAGTACAAAAGTCTTTGTATATTCTTTCCTTTTATTCTCTCTTGAACTCATACTTTGATGCATATGGTATGTTTTCTAAAAATTTGAACTTAGAGTTTGATTCTATAATATCTGAAACTGTTTTTATTGATTTCATGATCTCATCCCTTACAATCTTTGGAAAGAAAAGATTTTCTTGCTCAAGCTCTGTAGATAATTTTCGTCAACTTTTTCATGAATCTGTTCAGCATTTCAGTAATACGCATCAGTATTAATTTCATACATTTGAAATATGAATCATGAGATTCATTTTCTTACATGATTTTGTGTTGCCATTTAAGGTATGCCTAAGGGCACTAACAGCTTTATGTGTTTAACTGTGCTAAATAATGCACTCAGAGGAGCTGGTTTTTAAGTTAACTGTGCTAAATGAAAGGTTAGAGAATCTCAACATTGCTTAGATTGTTTACATACATATGATTAGATAATTTTGCAACCTTTAATATTCAGTTTTCCCTGCATTTACAAATGCTTTTCCTAAGTTGCATATTTCCAAATTACTAACTACCATAATATTTTATGATAGCAATATTATTTTAGCATCATCGTGAGATATGTAAATAACTCGAAAATGCTCAATTATATTAAAATTTGTGTTGGATTTGATACATATTTGACTGACCCAGCTACTTCTGAGGTATTCTTGCTTCATATTTCGTTGCAGCTAAATGCTTCAATGGGGCTTTATTTAACTGGATGCTAGTTATCCCTTTTTGAATAATGATCTAGAGAGATTTGTATCTTCCAAGTGAAAGAACCTTTCTTGTTTTCAATTTGTCTGTTGAACATGTAGTGCTTTGAAGCTACTGGCATTGCATAAAATCTCAATTCTAACCGAAAAAGTGGTTTTGAAGCTTCTCTGAGATACTTTCTCTGTTCTCCTATCCATATTTTTGGCATATAAGAGTGGTTATTGATAACCAGTGTTACCAATGCCATTTAACCACTGTTCATCACAAAGTCCATCAACTTACATTGAAACAATAAATAAGTTGTTGATTTCTCGGATGTCTGTACCCATTTTTGTGACTAAATGAGTCATAATACAGTTAGGATGTGTGATTTATTCAGTCTTCTTTTTGCTGCCTTATGCCCATTTTATATAGTTTTTGTAGTTTTATGCTCTCATCTGTGAAACAACTTCTTTTACAAATTATGTGTTTAATTTTGCTTATGCTGCACAACAGGTAAGGTTGGAGGATTCATTGCTTCAATACCTGAAGTTATGGTTGCGGGTCTCCTCTGCTTTATGTGGGCAATGCTCACTGCATTAGGCTTGTCAAATCTACGCTACAGTGAGGCTGGAAGCTCTCGCAATATCATCATAGTTGGGCTATCACTGTTTTTCTCGCTTTCAATACCTGCTTACTTTCAACAATACGGCATCTCTCCAAATTCCAACCTGTCTGTACCAAATTACTTTCAGCCCTACATTGTGGCTTCTCACGGTCCTATCCACAGCAAATATGGAGGGGTATGCCTGTGTCTTTTATGTTTTACTGGCATGTATATGGTGCTTGAATTTATGTCAAATTTTCAGAAAAGATAGAAAGTAATCCAAAGGCCACTTTCATCTCTCTAGATGGGTGTGTGGCTCATGAAACTCTCATTACATGTTTATTTCCATGATACTGTGAATGGACATTGAAACTACCCATGCTTAATAGGGAATATGTATTTGGTTTCTTATTGTAAGGTCAAATTGCCTGTTACTCCATAGTTTTTACCAAGTATTCATTATGTGGTGAAACTGTTAAGCTAAAAAGTATTCAATTCATTATGTCTCTGGAATTGGTATTAATTTATTTTAACACTTGAATGCTGGTTAAAAATTACTGTTACTCCTTTTGCAGTTGAACTATGTGTTGAACACGCTTTTTTCGCTACACATGGTGATAGCCTTTCTTGTGGCTGTTATTCTGGATAATACCGTACCTGGCAGTAAGATGGAACGTGGGGTATATGTTTGGTCCGAAGCTGAGATTGCTAGAAGAGAACCTGCTGTTGCTAATGACTATGAGTTGCCTTTCAGAATTGGTCGGATTTTTCGATGGGTCAAGTGGGTTGGCCTGTAATGTAGAACGCATGTGTTTCTTGAGTGTACTAGTAATTGGTAATGCATCTTTGTGTTGTAAGTTATTAGATTAAACTTGTAGCTAGTTTTTTATTCATTCCAAATATCCAGGTCTATTTTTTCATAGAGGCGAGAGATTTGACAAATCATTTTCAATGTATATATACTTTTTTTTGTAGCTCTCTCAAGCTTCATTTGCAATTCCTAGTTGAGACTAACTATATATAATTATAATTGTCATGAAAGGTTTGTGCTGTTGTCAATATCTCTAGTGTAATATTCATTGCGTGAACAATCTGTAAGAATGAATATAAAGGCAGCTCATTTTACAGTGTTATTTAAATTCATTACGAAAAATGCTGTGCTAAAAGGTACGGCTCCAAATAATTAAAATTAATTTATAACCAAATGAAGTCAAATCATTTTAATATTTTGAATTCATATTTAAGTCATTTTTATTATTTTAAATTCACCATTTAATTGGATATGGA
Source organism: Vigna umbellata (assembly GCF_029865625.1). NCBI lineage: Eukaryota > Viridiplantae > Streptophyta > Magnoliopsida > Fabales > Fabaceae > Vigna > Vigna umbellata. The sequence continues at coordinate 14,933,892 of NC_142167.1, forward strand.
TTGAAACTGTGTTTTCGATTTGAAAAAAAGAAGACAAATTCAATGTAGAGTAGACATAGTTTAGATAAGATATTTAAGTATTGGTCTTGGGAGAAACCATATTACTTTCTCTATAAAGATATATTTGGTCCGAACTTTGTTGAGGAATCATTGATTAATCCTCTACAAGGAAATATTTATGTAGGTCATGCATGAATGAGAATCTTCAACTGAGTATTAGACGGAGTATTCTTTTGTTTGTGCCTTTAATCAATATATTTGTGGCTAACATTAGAACTTTCAGGTTAAGTTTGGTCAGGATATCTTTTTGGTGGCTTCAATTAAAGCATCACCAACTCAGCCAGTGAAAATGATTTAATATTTTTAATTTTTTTTATAGAAATAATGATACAAGTCTTTACGTGTAATTATTATTAATAAATCATACATTTTATTGTCTAGTTTGTCTAGCCTATTTTACGAAGACTATTTTATACAACTAAGATAGCAATTTAATCAACTATTTGTCGTATCTTCTTAGGAAAACATAGTAGTATACATAGGGAGACGAAAATAATTTATGACCTACATCCCCTCTCAAATTGGTGCTATTTGGGGGCGTTAATTTGTTAATTAGAAAGTAATGACGCAAACTAGAAATAACTTTAGTTGAAAATATTCGCAACTTAAATTTACATCTATGTTTCGTTTGCTAATGTTATACTAAAATTGCAACAATATGAACAAAACTTATATTGCAACATGAAGAAGCATTCGATCTAATTGAGGAAATTCAATTTCAGGCAAAAAAATCATGTTATTATTTCAAAATAAGTAGCAGACATGATAATATTTTGATTCAATAGATGCTCTATAGATTTGTATATGTTTCTTATTTTTCCCCGGGATCAACGAGGAGCTAAGAACTATACACCAACCAATGACGGATCATGGAATATCAAGACATTCAACTCAATCAATATTACTATAAATAATGAATGTAAGACTTGTTCCAATGAAAAAGAATAAACCTTGTTGACAGATTTTTTAAAGTAGCAAATTATATGATGGATGGTTGTCACGTGTATATAGCGACGACAATACGTAAACACACTCACTTGTTGAATAGTAAAGATATGTCAAGTCGAATATTGATTAAACAATGGTTAAATATGTTTTCCGTCTCTTAAGTATCACACGATTTTAGTTTTAGTTTCTACTCAAAACTTTGATGGTTTTTAGTCCTCATAGTTTTCAAACTCTTACTATTAGTCCTTAACTTTTGTTTGACGTGGCTAACGGCCAGCCCACGTGTGATGTCACCTGACTACTTTTAATTGACGTGGCAGTAAATGTGTGGTGGTCGATCGGCCTGGTGGGTGGTCGGCCACTTAGTCTGGTGGTCAGCATGGTGGTCTTTGCCCATAACCCTTCGGCCTTTTCCCAACACCGTTCGGTCTTTCATGTATTGTACTCCACCCGTCACCATTATCGTTCGGTCTTTACCCAATATCGTTCGGTCTTTCATATATTGCACTCCACCCGTCACCATAATCGTTCGGTCTTTGCCCAATATCGTTCGGTCTTTCATACATTGCACTCCACCCGTCACCATAATCGTTCGGTCTTTGACAAACAACGCTCAGTCTTTGCGGAACACCGTTCGGTCTTTGCGGAACACCGTTCGGTCTTTGATCAACACCGTTCGGTCTTTTCCCAATACCGTTCGGTCTTTCATATATTGCACTCCACACGTCACAATAATCGTTCGGTCTTTACCAAACACCGTTTGGTCTTTGCGCAATACCCACCAGGCCGACCGACCACTAGACATTTTGGCTGACCACCCACCAGGCCGACGACCACCACACCTTTACTGCCACGTCAATTAAAAGTAGTCAGGAAAGGTGGCATCACACGTGGGTTGGCCGTTAGCCACATCTACTGAAAGTTAACGTCATCCAATTTTAAGGACTAATAGTAAGAGTTTCAAAACTATAAGGACTAAAAACCATCAAAGTTTCGAGTAGGGACTAAAACCAAAATCGTGTGATACTTAAGGAAGGAAAAACATATTTAACCCATTAAGTAATTAAGACTATCCACAAGTTATTGATAAAATAAAGGATAGTAGTAATATTTAACATTAACTTTACAAGTAGTATACACCAAATTAGCTTGAGAGAGAAATGTACCTCAAGACTAAGATCTATGAAATGTGATTTGTACCTTTTGATTAAGTTTCTTGATGATGCCTAATCAAAGACAATAATAACCATATCAACTTAAGGAAGAAAAATAACAATTCTCAAATTGTCATAGGTGTGTAATGAGGAGGAAGTTTTACCAATTGCCATTTGGAAAACAAGTATAGATGTCTCTCATCATAATAAATTCCATTTTCTAGTTGTTACCTAAGGCAATGAATTGAATTCTATAACAGTTAAAACCATCAATTTAGTTTTATATAACATATTTATAGCCTATAAGTTTGATATGAAATTCTCTTAACGATTTTAAAGTTTAATCGTAAGAATGATAAAGTGTGTCGAGTAATTAGGCAAGATTTGACAAATCGGATTGGAGTAGGATATGGCCCCACCCTGTCGTCAACCAAGGTCCACCAGACCACTCAAGTTTCTAGCACCACCCTACTGCCCACCAAAGTAGACCATCCTGATAGTCCACCAGGTCATCCACCCACACCATCCATCCATGTATATCGTATGATTTAGCACCACCCTCCCATCTACTCAGACCGACCACCCAGATTGACCACCTAGACCACTAGGTCATCCACCCAAACGGTCCATCCAAGTCGTCCTCCTTCAAGGTCGAGCTCCTCTGTGTCGAGCTCCTTTGTGTCGAGTTCCTCTACTCTGCCTAGTATGGTTGAACAACGTGACTGATCAGACACAATATGGTGAGAATAGCAGTGGTAATGACCCATTAAGCTCTTAATGCAGATTAAGATATGATTGGATTTTCATTAGACTAACAAAAGGTAAAGGTCAAAAGAAGGTAAAAGTTCATCCCAACTACTATAAAGAAAGGTCCTAAGTATGACTTCAGACCATCATGCACATAATATGCATCACTTGTTGTGTTAAACGATCAGTCATATTATTGACTTGAGCGTCATAATGTATTTGACAGTAAACGATTTAGATAAGAAGTAAGATGAGTGAACAACGTAACTTGGATTAAGAAGAACCATTAAAAAATCTATTCAATCTTCAAGACATATTAGAGTTCTTTCAGTAAAGGAACTCAACCCGTTAATCGAATGAAAAGTCATATGAGATTATATTATAGCTTCCATGGAAAAAGTTCCCATATGAAATTAAAGAATAAAAAAATAAATATTCTTATTTATCACTATTTTTTTAAAACAAGTGAGTTTTTATCTGTCATAGAATGAATAAAAAGGTCTTTGGATGAGAAAATTATATTTTAAAAAAACTAAGTGAGGTTTTCTATCAAAAATGTCTTCATTTGCTTACCACCAGCACTTTGATGTCTATCATTTGCTCACCAAAAATTCATTTTAGGGATGATAAAAGATATCCGTAAATAATAAATATATACATATAATAATAATAAATAATGAGTATTTTAATATTGATATAATATATATATATATATATATATATATATATATATATATATATATATATATATCATAATAATAAATATATATAAAAAATTAAAATTAAGATTAAATTTATATTTTATTAAATTAAACTGATTTAAAATTAAAATTAATTTATATTTATTAAATTTAAAAATTTAAATTATATTTTACATATTTTTAATTTTAATTTAAAATTTATAAAATATATTTTTTAAAATATCTACAAGTATTTATTATATATACAAGTTTTAAAATACACATAAATATTCAATAAATAACAAAGCAAACCAGTATCTTTTATTGTGGATCGAAGTAGAGAATATTTGTGTCGTATCCATTACTACCATTTCATTTGTTGTTTATATGAGAGAGAAAGTGGGAGTTCCACTAAAAGAGAGTGGTATGAGGTGAGAAGTCCTGAGGAGGATGGGGAGGGCTAAGGTGGATTGAACGTAGTAATACCCAAGGAAGTGAGAAGGGAATATTCTTAGTAATAAAACAAGGGTATTGTTCCCTCCACCACCACCTTTTCTTCCTTCACCTCCCCAACTTTTTATATTTTTTTTTAATTACAAAATTAACCTTTTTTATTTTTTAACTTTATTTATTTACCTTTTTGAAACTCTGATTTCTATTTATATTCTCTCATCCATTTGTCCTTCGGAGTCCCACCTCTCTTGCAAATCTCACTTTCTCTTTTCTCTCTTTCCAGAGCTCCTCCAACTCTCACTCTCACATCCGTTCCCATCTCCTCCAAGATCCGTTCCCACCCCTCCAACTCTCAGATCCGTTATTTCTCTTTCATATTCGTTCGTTCGTTTCCTCCATGTCTGTTTGGGTTTCATGGTGCTGGGTGTTTGCGGTGGTCATTTGACGGTGCGGCGGTGAGACGGTGCGGAGCAAGCAGGGGTGGCCTCTTGGCTTTGATCACGTCTTCCGGAGGGAACTTTGATTCAGCCGGTGATGGAGGAGTTCACCGATAGAAAACTGGGAAGTGTGAATTAAAAAAAAAAAGGTTGAAAAGAAGTGTGAAGTGACCAGGTTTGATGAGTAAAATAAATGCATGGGAATGAAAAGGTTGGGAAATGTGAATTAAGAAGAAAAAAAGGTTGAAAAGAAGTATGAAGTGACCAGGTTTGATGAGTAAAGTAAATGCATGATGGGAATGGAAAGGTTACGGTGGTGGTAGTCAATTTGTGCAGCAGTGTGAGCGGGCCCAGCTTCTGCACAATGCAACTTTCACACTTCTCTCCAGAATTTCATAGATCAAACAACTTCCAACTAACCTTCCTCAAAATTTATGATAATGAAAAGGCTTCTTCAAAAAGAACAATTTTGATAAAAATTATACTGTTTGTTACTGTTGCTTGATAAAACGGATGTCGACATCCGTTTCGCCTTAAACGGATGTTGACATCCGCAAGGTTGTGTGATGTTGACATCCGTTATGAAGAGGTTCTGTGACGATGCTATTAATAGAAATTATAAAATATTAATCTTAAAAATAAAATTTTAGAGAGATGGATAAAATAGGAATAGAGAGATGGAATAAGGGATAAAAGAGGAAAAGAGAGGTAGGGGAAGCAAGAGGTGGTGGTGGAGAGAGCAACACCCATAAAACAATTCTTCTTGGGTCAGATAGGTGGACAGCTTAATCCACTACAAATTCAACTCGGAAAGACCAACTTATAAATTAGACAAATCAAATTTTAAATGTTTTTCGAGGTCATCGGGCCAAGTGGACCTTTGGTCCAATTTCATGGCCCTAGGTAGCAGGTATCATTGCAGAAACACAATTTAAAACATGTACAATTTTCTTCACTTTTCTTCTTTCCTTTTACCCTTCTCAGATCTCTTTTCATAACATTTTAAAAAATTCTGTTTCCGTCATCACTTGGAATCGTTCAGAGATAATCTTACTTTTTAGGTATATACAATTAAGGATTTAATCTTTAGATTTATGTATACAAAATATTTATATTAAAAATTAACTTAATTTTTAAGAAAATTTAAGAAAGTTTTGAACTTACTACTTAAGTTGTGTAGTTAAAAAATATCTTTTAATCTAAATGTTTATAATTTGTAATGTCTTTAGGAGATTAAAAGAAATTAAAATAATAGGAGAGAAAGCATTAATAAAATACAAGAATTATAACCAACTTCATAGTAAGTTTTAGCTAAAAACAGAAAAGAATCAGTTCACCAAACATATTTTATTTTTGCATTTCTGGTGATTATTGAAAACTAAAAATGATTATAAAAAAACAGAAAACAATCATGGCAAGGCAGAAATTCTGTAATGACAAGATGACTCAACAGCAAGATAAAACATAATTTACAGATTTACAGATAGAATAAAAACAAATAAAAAACAAAAAACGGTGTGAGTGTGGAAAATGAGAGATTGAAAGAGAAAGGGAGGGGGTAGGTGTGGGATTGACCGAACCTCCTTCACGCATACACCATCCCCTCAAGACATGTCATGTTCCATTTTCTCTTAAAAATATAAAACCACCAACCAATATATAATCTCCCCAACCCTTCCCTCTCTGCTCTCAGCTTGTTCGTTCCTTTCTCAAGAGAACACCAAGCTACACACTACACAGCCCCAATAAGCAATTTCAACAAAATTCCCCATTCCAATTACCAAACCTCAGCTTTATTTTTTCTTAATAATAATTTCACTTTAAGCCCTTTAATATGCAGACCCTCACTCCGCCGTGCGCTAACCCCATCAACTATCTCAATCGGCCATCTCACTCGCTTATTCGGGTCGCTCCGATCCGATTTAGGGTCAAATGCGGTTACGGCTTCGAAACCGCGGGTTTCTCGCAAGGATTCGGCGCCACTCGAGCCGATTGGCAAAGCTCGAACGCCATCTTAGCCAGTAAAATTATGTCGCAGAAGGAGGATTCTCCCGCCGGTGACAACAACCCCGCCGCCGTGAACGGCAATAACGCTGCCGTAACGAATCTAAATATCGTACCTGTCAAACACGACGGCGGCAACAGCAAGCCGCTTCCTCCGAAGCCGCTCTCGATCACCGACCTCTCCCCGGCACCGATGCACGGCTCGCAGCTGCGCGTGGCGTACCAAGGCGTTCCCGGAGCGTACTCTGAGGCCGCAGCGGGAAAAGCGTATCCGAACGGGGAAGCCATACCGTGCGACCAGTTCGAGGTGGCTTTCCAGGCGGTGGAGCTCTGGATCGCGGATCGCGCGGTGTTGCCGGTTGAAAACTCCCTCGGCGGCTCTATACACCGGAACTACGACCTCCTCCTCCGCCACCGCCTCCACATCGTCGGCGAGGTCCAGCTCCCGGTGCACCACTGCCTCCTGGCACTCCCCGGCGTCCGCAAGGAGTTCCTCACGCGCGTGATCTCGCATCCGCAGGCCTTAGCGCAGTGCGAGCACTCACTCACGAAACTCGGCCTCAACGTGGCGCGTGAGGCAGTCGACGACACTGCCGGCGCTGCGGAGTTCGTCGCGGCAAACGGCCTCCGCGACACGGCGGCAATCGCGAGTGCCCGCGCCGCAGAGCTCTACGGTTTGCAGGTCCTCGCAGACGGAATCCAGGACGATCCAAACAACGTGACGCGGTTCGTGATGCTGGCGCGCGAACCGATCATTCCGCGCACGGATCGGCCGTTCAAGACGAGCATCGTGTTCGCTCACGATAAGGGAACCTCTGTGCTTTTTAAAGTGCTTTCCGCGTTCGCGTTTAGAAACATTAGCTTGACGAAGATCGAGTCCAGGCCTCACCGTAGCCGTCCGATTCGCGTTGTCGATGATGAGAGCGAAGGAACCGCCAAACACTTCGAGTATTTGTTTTACATCGATTTTGAGGCTTCTATGGCGGAAGTTAGGGCTCAGAACGCCCTCGCTGAGGTTCAAGAATTCACCTCTTTCCTCCGAGTCTTGGGCAGTTACCCTATAGATATGACTCCCTGGAACCCTTCTTGTCCCCGAGAATATTAACATTGCAATTTTCTCCTGCATTCCACATGTTATCATACATCCACCACTCTCCATCTTCCATTTGTGACGGAAACACCAAATTGTTTCTATCCCGTATATACTGTATGGAGTATCCAGTCGACAGTATAAATACTGTCACTTAATTATTTCTAATTAGTTTACAATGTGTGAAAATTAAGATCTTTCGTATTTCTATTTTTATCTGGTTAAGGTTTATATTTTTTTAATTTTATATTCTATTTAAATTAAATTTATTTTACACAATTTTTATTTTTACTTTTGCATATTTTGGGTAAAAGAAATGGTGTTCAATTTTCGTGGTTAGATAAATATTCAGTAATTGGCATCACTAAAATGGTCTCTTGCGTTTGATGTTTCCATTGCGTGATGACTATTTTATCATAGAAGTTTTTGCACGTGTACGGTAAAGGGTATCAAATATTCGATTTGGCATCTTACTAGGTACTCCTGTATTCAATCTTCTTTTTGTTTTTTTCTAAATTGAATTTCAATTATTTGTCAAAAACGTATTCTAATATCAAAATTTAATTATTTTATTAAAAGTGTAATTTATAAATTATATATTTTAAAAAATTAAATATACTATGTAAACATCGATCATTTACAATATTCAAATTTAAATACTAGATTTATAGAAGGGGAAGTACACGTATTTTCAACTGGTTACTACTGAGTTCGAACGTTTATGTTATATATAAATTACAGTCAAGATTGAATAGCTTGATGATAATTACTAAAGTAACTTTTGTTTGTAAAGGTAACATCCAGTAAAACAAAATTAACGGATAACATCCATCCTGACTAAAACACTGAAAAGACTATAGAAAGGAAATAAATAAAGAATTAAAAGAGAAATATTAAAAAATAAATGAAAAAAAAGTGGTAGTTTGATTGAAATGAAACGAGTAAAAAGATTTTGTTACTATCGACTCACTGTAGAGGTAAAGGTGTACGAGAGTCTCTACATTACTTTAGGCTTATATCGAATACTCAACAAGTAGGATAGAGTCTCTCAGTCGTTCGGTCTCGACAACCGTTGAGGAGACTTAATGCACAAATAAATGTGATAACAGCTACCGTTAAACAGTTAAGATTTTCATTAATGACCATTAAGAGGTAAATTAACTAGTCAGATTCCTGTAAAACTCTATAAATAAGGGTTTAGGTTCGAGGGAAATTCATGTTTTACTCACTACTAAATTATAAAAGACCTATAGAGAAAATTTCTGACTTGAGCGTCAGGGTGTCTTCTGCAGGTCACCCCCCATTCGGTGTTCGGTTAACTGGAGCTAGGAGAAGCAGGACGCTCGGCAGCGACAACAAGACGCTCGACAGCGACGGGAGGACGTTCAGCAGAGATCCTCGTCCATTTTAGCAGAAACATTTTGGCGTCCACCATGGGGCCGAGGATTTTCAAAGACACCCTAGCAAGACCATAAGGATGGCTCAAGACCTAGCGGCGTTTATGCAGGAGATGAAAAGGAGGATGGAAGCCATGCAGGCTGAAATTGAAACTCTAAGGGTCGAGCGGGATGCAGCACATAGGGACCGCGGCGCAGGGCGGAGGGCCCGCCCAGTCAAAGGTTGGCTACAGCTACTAGGACGCCCACAGTGGAATTCTCAGACTCTGATCAGGAAGGCACTGATCAGGGGAAAAATAGTTCCCAGAGGAGTCCTAACCATCCGGTTCATGCCGCTTGGGCTAGGGCACTTCATCCCTTTACAATTGCAGTCATGGAAGAGAAAATGTCGGAAAGGGCGCTCCTAGTTCTGGAAAGGTATGATGAATCGGGAGAACCGGAGGAACACCTGAGGTCATTTGTTGACGCCATGGCAATCTACTCACCCACGAAAAGGGTTTGGTGTATGGCTTTTTCCCTGTCAGTTAAAGGAGAAGCTTTAGAATGGTTTCACTCTCTTCGTCCAAAGACCATTAATAGTTTTACGACTTTGAGACACATGTTTGAACGGCAGTTCGCTTCGAGTAAGTCGCAAGACCTTACCTACATGGAGCATACTAAAATCAAACAGGGAAAAGATGAAGACCTGAAGGACTTCATGGACCGGTTCAACCGGACCGCACGACAAGTGAGGGGTGTTGGCAAGAAGTTCATCATCAGCACCCTGTCAACAGCCTTAAGGTCGTGCTCCTTTGCGGATAGCTTATTTGCTCGGCCACCTTTAACCATGGGAGAAGTGTAGGAGAGGGCCGCTGAGTTCATTCGAATCAGGGAGATGCGGGCTGTCCAAAAAAGGCAGCACGAAGAGAATGATTCACCCTCGGCAGGCCAGGAGCGAAAGGACGACAAGCAAGCGTTCATGCGGGATCGAACGGCATAGTCGTGGCAAGAATAGAGATAAGCTTTATACTTGCTTTTTTCCAGTTTAAAAAGTGTGATGTAATTTGCAAATCTGATATTAGTATCAAATGATTTCCATCAAAATTTTGAGCAAATTATGTCAACCGTTCAACCAAAGGAAAAAGTTATAAAAAGAACTTCAATCTACCGCCCGACTCAAAGAAAGGATTCTAAAAAGAACTAAGTTCTAAAGAGAACTCTTATCAATTGCTCACATTGGCATCTTCGACCTAGGGAATGCTCCAAGTGAACTCCTAGTCGACCGAACAGTGAGGAACGCTCTTCGTGAACTCTCACCTTGATCTTAGGGCGCGCCACCAAGTGAACTCCTAAGATTTAAACTGAACGGTAAGGAACACTCTTCGTGAACTCTCACCTTGATCTTGGGGCACGCTCCAAGTGAACTCCTAAGATCTAAACCGAACGGTGAGGAACGCTCTTCGTGAACTCTCACCTTGATCTTAGGGAACGCTCCAAATGAACTCCTAAGATCTAAACCGAACGGTGAAGACCGCTCTTCATGAACTCTCACCTTGATCTTAGGGAATGCTCCAAGTGAACTCCTAAGATTTAAATCGAACAGTGAGGAACGCTCTTCATGAACTCCTAAGATCTAAACCAAACGGTGAGGAACGCTCTTCGTGAACTCTCACCCTGATCTTAGGGCACGCTCCAAGTAAACTTCTAAGATCTAAACCGAACGGTGAGGAACGCTCTTCGTGAACTCTCACCTATATCTTAGGGCACACTCCAAGTGAACTCCTAAGATCTAAACTGAACGGTGAGGAACGATCTTCGTGAACTCTCACCCTGTTCTTAGGGCACGTTCCAAGTGAACTCCTAAGATCTAAATCGAACGGTGAGGAACGCTTTTTGCGAACTCTCACCTTGATCTTAGGGAATGCTCCAAGTGAACTCCTAAGATCTAAACCGAATAGTGAGCAACACTCTTCGTGAACTCTCCCCTTGATTTTAGGGAACGCTCCAAATGAACTCCTGGTGTAAACACCTCTCGGCTGGTAAGGAACGCATCTTATTGTATGAATCGTCATGACCCTTGAAAACTCGGGTAAAATCCTGTGTCGATCGGTATAACTTGACAAACCCAACGCAATATCAAAGATTTTGCTAGGGCTTAGGGGGCTTATGTTACTATGGGCTCATTGCGGACCGAACGGTAAAGGTGTAGGAGAGCCTCTACATTATTTTGGGCTCATACACTACCAATCGGTTAGGATGACATACAATCCTAAGGAACCGAACAGTCAATGTGCAGGGTAGAGCCTCTCAGCCGTTCGATTCCGACAACCGTTTAGCAGAGTTAATGCACAAATAAATGTGATAACGGCTACCGTTAAATAGTTAAGGTTTGCATTAATGACCATTAAGAGGTAAATTAATTGGTCAGATTCCTTTAAACTCTATAAATAAGGGTTTAGGTTTGAGGTAAAATCACGTTTTACTCACTACTAAATTATAAAAAGCCTACACAGAAAATTTCTGACTTGAGCGTCAGAGTGTCTTCTGCAGGTCACCCCTCATTCAGTGTTCGGTTAACTGAAGCTAGAAGAAGCAAGACGCGACAGGAGGACGTTCGGCTGAGATCCTCGTCCCATTTTAGCAAAAACAAATTTAAAAATAAAAAGCTTTTTATATAAAAAATATATATACTTTTTTATGGATTTTAACTTGTATATCATATTCTAATTTGTAAGTGATAATCATTTCAATTAATTTTCCTTTTTAAGTTACTATAGATTAATTATAGAATTTGATTGTGTACTAGATTTACTGTGTTATTTATTTACTAGTTTTTAAAACATATTAATTTTAATATTTTAAAATATACTATAACAATTTAAGTTATCAAAATCAATGTATTATGTATTTTGGAGATAAAATACCAAATATTAATAAGGAATAATTTGTACTCTGAATCATAGGTGTATTTGACTAATTTTTATTTTTTTAACTTTTAGTATTGATCATATTTATTAAAAATGCTTGATGTGTGAAGACTTGGAAAAATTGTATTTAAAAGTGGTATTGAATTAAAAATAATGAGACTTTATTGTTTTAATAGGAAAAAGTTTTAATATAAAAAAAATTGTTATAAACGAGTTTTATTATTTTAAAACGCATTATCTCTATCGCATGTATGATATGAGTCTTCCCTTCAGTTCTCTATTGATCAATGGTTCTAGTGTATACATTGATTATGTTTTCGTTGTTTGTAGGTGTTCTTTTGTGTCTTTTAGCTCAGAGAGCAGAGTATGGTTCTTTAGAATTGGTTTGAGCTACTAAAAAGGTAAAGGAATCTAGTATTTCTTATTAACTGTTAATTTATAAGTATGATTTGTGATTATTTGGATGGATAATAAGATTTAATTTAAATTGTGATATTTGTTCTAGTATTTTATTGTGTTTGCATGATGTTAGTTGATGGTATGTTGATGTAATGTTTGACCTAATGTGATTTTGATGATTATTGAATATATGAATTGTATGTGATTAAGTTGAATATGATTATTGGAATTGGATGTTAGGGTAAGGAGTAAGAAGTTGTCAAATACATAGGTTTTATGGTTGAAAATAAAGGTTTTAATGGCAAGTCTGTGACATAGGGTTTTGATTGAGAAACTTGATGTTTCAGGTTGTATTATATGTTATTTGAGACTTGTTAGAAGTATGAATTAATTGAAATATGATTTAAAACTAAGTAAGGGATATTCCATTGGTGGTGTTTTGGATAAATTTAAGTGCAAAATTGGAGGTTTGAAATAGTTAGATTTTGAATTAGAAGGTATGGGCTAAATGTGATTGTTTGTAATATGTCATTGAGTCTATTAGGACTTGTGTAAGTTGTTAGGTTACAAAAACTAGGTATAGAAGGTGTAAATCCGAGTTTAGGTACTTATGGAGGTGTCAAATGGTTGAGTGCACCTAGTTTTGAGTCTAATGATCAAAGGAGTATTTTACTATAATTCTAAATGTAATTTTCCATCCATTATAGGGTGTAATGAATCCATTTGATCATTATAACAAAGCTCAAGTGCATCAAAGGCCAATTTTAGAAGTGTGCAGTTTGCTATCATGGAGCTCGAGTGCCCCCTGACTCCCTCCAGTGGGGTTGGCCTTGAGCTCCCCCTAGGCGTCCCATTATAGTGAGTTGCCGCTTAGGAGCCCTTCTTGTAGGTTTTTGGTTTTCCTTTTTTTATGTGTTGTCCTATGATCTTTGGTGCACTATTTTGGTTTTCTTAAGGAACGTGAGATTGTTTTATATGTGTTTTGATATGTTATATATATGATTATATGGGATATATGATGATGATGATGAATAAGTGGTTGATAATGTGAGTAGTTGATGGACGTAACTTTATGACCCTTGGGGAGAGGTTACATGGTGGTGAGAATAGTAGAAGGTCTTAGTTTAGATACTTTCAATATGGTCTAAGATGTAACCTTGTGTGTATGGTAAGGTGAAACCCATTAGCAATGGCTCTGCAAAGCCGTAGAAGCTACCACAAGTGTACGACCCACCACAGTTCGACATTCATACTAAATCCGGATAGTATAACCTAGGTCTTAGACATATTTAAAATGTGTGGATTGTTTTATGATAAATATAATTCATGTGTAAAATATTATTATATATTATGATTTGTTTTATATCACTAACTTATCCTTGTTTTTTTCTTTATTTATTTACTCACTAAATTAACATTATAAAAGAACTAGAAGTTTAAACACATTATACTAAATAATTATAAACACGATATATTTTTTTTTTTACAAACATAAAGTTAAGGATTGCTAAACATAACGAAAGATTTATAGATAGGTTTTTGCCAAGTTTTTTCTTCGATAGAATTTCTTTATATAGATGTGAAAAAGAAATAATCATTACAAATTTTCAGAATCATTGACACAAAAAGAAATTCTTATCACGTTAAATATTCTTCGTATAATATTAATCACACATCTCTTGTATGAAAAACACTTTAATGCACTTTAATTGCGTGTTATCTATCTCTAGAAATTGCACTTAAAGCTTTAAAACCACGATGAGAAAAAAAATAATCTCGGAGCAATTATACAGTTAAAGTTGTGTTATGTGTCTTAACTTTCTCACGTTTTAACTTAAGAAAATATCCATCCAAGTTAGGAATACATCAATTTCATCCTATTTGTAGTTATTCAAAATTCAATCAAACTTCTACCCTTTTTTTCTAATATTTTTCCTTTTACATCCAACCCATCTTTAACACAGCAAATAGACTTTTATAAACAGCTCTTGACAAGACTTGGAAAAGCTAAAATTGTCCGAGGACACTTTTTGAATTGAGAGACATAAAAAAAAAAGCGATAAAAATAAAAATAAATTAATTTTATTTACATAAATAAAAAAAAGAAAGAAAATGGAACATTATCCTTATTTACACATGAAAAATAGTGAAGCAAATGAATAAAATATATATATTATTTATGTTATAAAACTTATTTTCTTAAAACTAAGAGAAATATCCTTAGGATTATATGGACAATAATCTGGCAAGTCGAAAATGTTCTTCCTTCTCGTTCCTCTTTGAAAATAAATAGAGAAATGTTGGTACTTTTAACTTAATCCCATGTTTTTTAAACACAGTGTAGTTAATATTATTTAGCCTATGTGTTTTGATGGATTGTTTCTTGTTTGTTTCTTGTCTTTGAGTCAATCATTTGATTTTTTTTTTATTCACTCTTTGAAACTATTTTAATACCCGCCATGTTTCAACTCATCAACCTTCGTATGAAAAATAGTTATGTTATCACAGTATTTCGAAAACACAAAAAAAAAAAATTAACAATAATGATAAATACTAAACAAAAATACCCCTAAGGAAAATGACGTTAATTTAATACTTTAGGCACCAAATTATTCTTTGAAAATGATATTTATTTATTTTATTACATATATTTATTTTGGAAATGTATAGTTAAGAGTATGTATTAATTAAGGAATATAAATGATATTAATTATTAACTAAAGTATCTTATTTACTAATACAAGAAAGTACTTATAGTATTCGTTATGTGTAGTTTCTGTTTTTTTTAATTTCTCAACTTGTGCTCCTATCGAAAGACACATAACAACAGCGTTCTTCTAAAAAAATGAAATCAATTTAATCCTTTAATCAATCAGTGAAAGCTAAAGTCAACCGTGTTCATCAATCTTTATATAATCTTTATATAATATATATATATATATATATATATATATATATATATATATATATATATATATATATATATATATAAAAGAAATGATTTTGATGCTACTTTTGAAAGTGATGGTGGAACTAATTAAATTAATTTTAATGTTAACGGCTTTGAAGAATTAAGTTAACATCAATTATTATAATATAAAAACTGAATAGATTGTTTATTCTGTCTTAAATTTACGATGTAAGCACTCCAAGCCTCCAAGTTGTTACATTTTTTTTTGTATTGATATTTAACATTTTAATTAATTATTTCACTGAATTATATAAATTAATAGAGTAAACAACTTTTATGACAACCACTAATGTTTTATTGCTGTGTTAGCCAAAATTCTATAGTTTTATAATAATTATTAAAGTATAACATAATAAGTAATCAATCATGTAAAAAACTTATCATGACTAAACTATTAAGTAATCCCGATCCTAAAACATATATAACTACTGTTTCTATACAAATATTTTTATTATCTATCAAAGTAACCAATTTCAGAGATTTAAGTTGTATCCACTTTATATAAAGTTATAGATTTTAGACCTAAATATAATTTAGTATAAGAAAGACGAATGAGTTTTGATTTTTTATCCTTTTATAATTTTTTCTTATTTCACTTTTGATTACTAGACAATTATGAATTGTTATTTTTATAATCTTAGTATTATATATGATATTAATTAACTATTTATATGTTGAAAACAAAAAGTGGAAACTTACTAGTGCTATTATAATATAATGCAAATTGGAAAAATCCTTAAATAAAAACAAAAGATAATTATTAAAATTTTGAATGGATAAAAGATTATAATAAAGACTAAAAACTGATTTCAAATTTTATAAGAATAAAAAAGTAAAAAATAAATAAATAAATATAATATATATATATATATAATATATATATATATATATTTATATATATATATATATATATATATATATATATATATATATATATATATAAACCAGCACTAAAACTATTTAAACCTTAACATTGGTTATTGTATGAAAAAGGCATTTTTTAACTGTCATAATTTTTGTGATCATGTGTACATTTATAAAACAACAGTTATAGATTACGTGTTACGTTGATTCAAATAATCAAATTATGTATAAATTGAATGGTAGATGATGATGTAACAATAATGAATTTAGGGAGATGTTAGAAACACGTTTTCAAGCTCATTCTTTTTTAAACTTATATTTTTATTAATTAAAATATTAAAATTTAATAATGATTATTACTTTGAATAAACTTTAATGAATGAAATATTATGTAAACTAACATGTTGATTCTAGTGTTCTTGTGAAGAAGACATAAATTAATTAAGATAATAATACTTTGACAACATTCTTTTTTATAATATTTTAATACTATTTACATATTATTTTGTTATTGATTCAAAATTATTTCAGAATCAATAATAATAATCATAAACATTAACATAATAAAACGTAGACCAATTAGAGAATGATACGTAAAAGATGTTAAAATGTTGTTAAAGTATTATTATCGAATTAATTAACCGTAAAAGAGTGAAATGAAAAGAAAAAGAGAAGAAAGTAATATTGTAATTTGTTGGCGGCAGGTTGGGTTGAGAACGAGGGTTTGGTGAGGAAGATGAAAGGGTTGTGTGTGTAGTGTGGTAGGTGAGGGATGTGCTTTGCTATTCATCATTAGTTGTATGATTTGTGGCTCATTATCATTGTAGCATAAGTAAATCTACACCTCCTTAATTACTAATATATTATAATATATTTCCATTTGCTTTTAAAAACTATTTAATTGAATTCGAGTTTTTTTTAGAAAATACATTATTTTATGAGTTATTTATTTTTAAACATATGCATTTATTTTTAAATTAAATAATAAAGATTAAAACCATACTGAATAAGAGTGTTTGCTAATTGAATATCCAGCCCACTTTGGATTGAAATTTTACTTTTATATATATATAAATAGAATGTAATGAAACTCACTTTTGGTGTGAATTGGTTTGAGTTAAATTAATTGAATTAAAATCTTAATTCTTTTATATTGAAAATTATAATTTTTAAGTATTGAACTAATTAAAAAATATTGCAATTAGAACATAATAATTTAACCAAACAATAAGAATAATTTATAAGAAAACATATTTGACTTGAATTATAAATATAATATAATTACATTGAGTTTGGTTGAATTGTTAAATAGTTGAAACCATTAACATATTATGTGTAACTATCCAAAACATGTTATTTTTAAATAATAATATTAGTACAGAACTATAAATCTTATATATTACGTATTCATATTCTTCCAAAAAAATTAAATAATTTATTTCAAATCCTAACATTTCATATTAACAATGAAATATTGTCGAAGATATGATCACATAATTGCATATTTGTGTCCATTTCAGTTTATAATAACATTACAAGAATGTTGTCGATTTTCGCTACTATTTATGAAATATCTACTTTATATATATAAACATACATATACTATCAACAATGGTAAAAATTAACCACGATAGGTAAGGGTAATCAATTGACATTACATCAATACATATAATTTTATTATCATCAACTTAATTTAAGTCATTATTATCATATTAGTCAACTTGCAACAAATATTAATCATTCAATTCATGTTTTAACACTAAACATAAATAAACCTACACGACTTTGGTTTTGGAGACATATGCTATAGTGTCGATATTCCTGTAAAGTCTTGCAGCTGTCATAAATTGTTAATACAATGGATTCAACATTAACAATAATATTTTTCCTTATTCCAAAACCATCATTCTTATCACAAAAAATAACCATGACAAGGTTAGTTCCTTTTTATCCTTTAAGTCACAGTATTATTTTGTAAGATTCCACAGACAAGAAACATTCTTCAACTCTCACGGCCTAAACCTCATTCTCTATGTGAGTATGAGAATTTAGTAGAGTCACGATGATTTCATTCTAGAATACTTTATACAAATGTATACACTACACTTTATAATATGATAATTTCTCCGTAGAAATAAAAAATAATATTCATACAATTCATCCAACATATATTAATACAATAATTCCATATATTTATCAGTCACACGACATACTTCAATTTCAAAGCAGTTACTCATTTTACCTAACAGATTTAAGACTTCTAAACCATGTTATTTTGATTATTAAAACTCAAACTAATTTTTTCTTTGTGAATTAAAATTATTATCATTATAAACCTATTACAAGACATTTTGCATCTTAGCCTTATGAATGGCAAGTGCATGAGATAAGCTTAAAAGTCTCATTGATTTCGAAGGTTCCTCACTTTCCAAACAATATACTAGTTTTGCTTAATTTATTCTACAAATGAATGGGATAAGTCTCATTGATTTAGAAGGTTCCTCACTTTCCAAACAATATATTAGTTTCGCTTAATTTATTCTACAAATGAAAAATGTTCATTTTTTGTTGAAGTATTTCATATGTAAAAGTGAGATAGAACGAGGTTATTAATACCGCAAATAATACAAATAATTACAATAATATTAATAAATAAATAAAAATGAGGTTAAGAACATCTCACTTAAATAAATAAGTATAAATAAAAATGAGATTATGACACCTCACTAAATAAATAAAAAATAAGAATAGATAAATAAAAATGTGATTATAAACATTTCATAATAAAATAATGACAATAAAAAAATGTGAATGAATTTATAAACACCACGAATAAAATAAAAATAAAAATAAAAATAATAAATAAATAAAAATAAAATTATGAATATCTCACTTAATAAAATAACAATAAAAATTAAATAAAAATGAAGTTATAAATTCCCCCTTTAATAAAATGATAATAATAAATAAATAAATAAATGAATATAAATACCTCACTAATAAAATAAAAATAATGACAATAAATAAATAAAAATGAAATTATAAATACTTCACTAATAAAATAATAATAATAACAAATAAATAAAAATGAGGTTATAAATACATCACTAAATAAAAATAAGTGGTCAACACCTCACAAATAAATAATAATAATAAATAAATAAGGTTATAAACACCTCACTAATAAAATAAAGCAAATAAAATAAAGTAAATAAAAATGAGATTATAACACCACCTCAGGAATAAAATAGTAATAATAAATAAATACAAATGAAATTATAAACATCTCACTAATAAAATAATAATAATAAATAAATAAAAACAATGACACCAAAATAAAATAAATAAATCAATAAATATTGATAAGTGAAAAATATAAAATGATAAATTATTGCTTCTCTTCCCTTAAAACAACTTGTTCAAGTAATACTAATTCTCAATTAGATTGAATAATTTCTTCAAACTACTTTAATCTTTTTTTATCAATAGAGAAAGAAAATAGAAATAGTGAAGAATGAGTAAAATATATTGGTGGATACAACTACCAAAAACAATGTAATTTCACTTCTTTTCTTAACGTTATATACAAAAAATTATGTTATTATTTTGATATTATTTTATTTTCAATACATTTACAAGTATGTAATAGTAAAACCACAATTTAAATGTTATAAGAGTATTTCACATTTGACTTGTTGACTCTTTAGAATAGTTGTTGTTATCTCAAATACTTCTTATTATTAACCTTTAAATGTAAATCTAAATCATCATTTTAAAAACATGCCGTAAAATTTTTATTTGTATACAACCATTTGGAGACGAATTATTACCAAAATAACTCAAAATAGAAAATAAGCAACGTTAATTTAAATTGTAATTTTTTTCTTTAACCACAAATCTCTAGATAGAAATCTCCACGGTCAAAATGAAATACTATATCTTATGAGCTTGGAATAAAATTTTCATCACAATCTAATGATTAACAAAGTAAGAATAAATTTTTTACTAAAATAACTCAGAACTAAACAACATGTTGAGATCTAACTTTTACACTAAAACGCAAGAATTATTTTTCTTAACATAAACTTCTATTTGTAAATCTCATTGGTAATATGAGAGAACAATACTCTAATAATACTTTATAAAAAATTCAATATAATCTAATGATTTATAAAGATGTGATAACAATTTTACTTAAATAAATTATGATTAATAAATAGTTAACACCTCAAAATCTTCTTTTAATTCTTTATAAAACTCTTTTCAATTATTTCTCAATATACTTATAAAAAAATATTAATTTTAAAAAAATAAAGATAATTAACATAAAAGAAAATGTTACAATTATACATAATACATAAGATATTATTTATATGATAAATATTTGAATGTTACAATCAAAAATTATTTTTTTATAAGATAGTCAACCGTTTATATAGTATAAATTTATTAATTAAAACAAAAAAAAATCAAATATTCTTCAAAATTAAATTTATTTTTTATTAAATTTAAATATGATTAATAATTCGTATGTTAGAATACCAATACAAATATTTGGAAAACCAAATACATCGTGGACTAAAATTTAATAACACACTATAGTACATATTCACAATAACTAAAAGAATAAAATATAGTTCTAAAATGGATAAAGAAAATTCCCTGGTTTAAATTTGATCTACACTTTGAAGGAAGAACCACATTCAAAATTTCACATGGACACTCACAAATAAAATAATTAGAAGGACTAAAATGTAATTTTGAAAAACAAGACAGATTAATACAATCACCGTGCGGTCACAATGACCTCAATGTAAAACTGAAGGCACTATCTAAGGCTTCAACGAAAGGTGCGTTTGAGAGAAAATCCGAAAAAGCCCCTAAAATGTTCCAGAAGCGTTTTCGTCTCCACCTCCTCCCTCTGTCGAAGAAGCATCGTCAGTTTCCTCTTCCACGTAACGTGGTTACCGTCTGTGACGGAGTTCAACAGCCCTCAGACGCCACCATAGCCAATCTGGTCCTCGAATCAGACCCACTCACTCTCTCCGAGGCCCTATTCAAGCCCACAATCCAATGGGCGCCCGAGCTCGTGAACAAGGTCCTGAAGCGCCTCTGGAACCACGGGCCCAAGGCCCTTCAATTCTTCAAACACCTGGACCGCCACCCTGCCTACATCCACTGCGCCTCGTCGTTCGACCACGCCATCGACATTGCGGCCCGCATGCACGACTACAACGCCGCATGGGCCTTAGTAGGCCGCATGCGATCTCTCCGCCGCGGCCCAACTCCCCGAACCTTCGCCATCCTCGCCGAACGCTACGCCGCTAACGGAAAACCCCACCGCGCCGTCAGAACCTTCCTTTCCATGCACGAGCACGGTTGCCGCCAGGACCTGAACAAATTCAACACCGTCCTCGACATCCTCTGCAAATCGAAGCGCGTGGAAATGGCGCACACCTTGCTCAAAACGTTCCGATCCAGATTCAAACTCGATTGCGTGAGCTACAACATAATCGCAAACGGTTATTGCTTAATTAAACGCACGCCGATGGCGTTGCAGGTTCTGAAGGATATGGTGCAGCGAGGGATAAACCCTACGATGGTCACCTACAACACATTGCTGAAAGGGTATTTTCGGAGTAATCAGATTAAGGAGGCTTGGGAGTTTTACTTGGAGATGAAGAAGAGGAAGTGCGAGATTGATGTTGTGACTTACACTACTGTGATTCACGGGTTTGGGGTGGCGGGTGAGGTCAAGAAATCTCGTAGGGTTTTTGATGCGATGGTGAAGGAGGGTGTGGATCCTAGTGTCGCCACGTGTAATGCGTTGATTCAGGTTTTGTGTAAGAAGGATAGCGTGGAGAATGCGGTGGTGGTTTTTGAGGAGATTGTGAGGAAGGGGTTGTGTGTGCCGAATGTGGTTACTTACAACATTGTTATCAGAGGTTATTGTCATGTTGGGGACATGGAGAGGGCATTAGGGTTTATGAGTAGAATGGGGGAACATGGTTTGAGGTGTTCTGTTCAGACTTATAATGTTGTGATTAGGTACTTTTGTGATGCTGGGGAGATTGAGAAGGGTTTGGAGATGTTTGAGAAGATGAGGGACGAGCCTTGCTTGCCCAATTTGGATACTTACAATGTTCTGATCAGTGCCATGTTTTTGAGGAAGAAATCGGAGGATTTGGTGGTGGCTGGGAAATTGTTGATGGAGATGGTTGATAGAGGGTTCTTGCCGCGGAAGTTTACTTTCAATAGGGTGTTGAATGGACTTGTTATTACTGGGAATCAGGATTTTGCTAAGGAGATTCTGAGAATGCAGAGCAGGTGTGGCCGTATTGTTCGGCGTTTGAAATTGTGAGATTTTCAATAGTTGGGTTTGGTAAGTTGTTTCCTTTTCTGGCGTTATTGTTTTTTGTTCTTGAGATCATATTGATCTATGCTTATTTGCTTCATTTGTGCTGATGTGTAATGTATGTACTTGCAGGAACACAACCCACATGTTTTTTCAGCAGTTGAAAGTGCATGGTGCATGGTATTGGAGAGCATGTTCCTCATTCTGTAATTTGGACGAAGTTTCTGTGATCTAGTGTGGGGAACTCACTGGTGGATGATGAACCCACCATTGCTGAAAATCTTGCTTTCAGGGTCTTCTCATCCAGGTTCGTTTCATTATTCCATTTTGATTTCCTTTTTTCTATTTTTGTTTTTGAACAAATAATTAATTTAAGTGTCGAACTCAATGTGTTTCTGACACTGTATGTTGAATTTCAGTTTCATTGATTCTTCTAACCTTGGTATATTTCAAGTTTCAATGTGACATGTTGCTGAAAAAGTTATATTTTATGAGCATTTTTCTCCCATGTTATCCCAAGATCTGCATATATAATACAAGGGTATGGACTTGGTTAATTGACAGAGATTACGTAGATATTTTTTAACAAAATCGATATGTGAAAACCTAGACGATTGTCAGTGGTTAGAGGGCACTTGCAAAATGGGCAAAAATGGTTGCAAATTTAAGTGGCTGACAATGTAGTTAGTTATCATGTGGCCATGAGTTACTGTTTTTAAACTAAAATTTTAGCTGATGAAGGTTATAGGTGCACCATTTGTTGTCACCGTGATTTTTTTTCAACTTTCATGGTAGTCATGTTTTAGATTTAAAGAAAGCTGGAAGGTTGAAAGGTTTATAGTTAATGTTGTTACTATTTAAGAAAAAAGTTGCATATATAAGAGCTTGTGTGAAGATCAGAGATGTTAGATATGCAAATAACTCCACTTTGAGTTTGAAATTCTGTTTTAGAGGACATAAATTGAATGAAGAAGAGATAAATTGCCCAGATGAATGTGCATTTAGGGACCTATCTGGTTATAAGCTTGCTTGTTTAGAAGATTATATACCTTTTGCTCTACAATATAAAAAAGATATTGAAGGCCAAAATTCACCATTATTCATATTAATCAATAGGTTGCTAGTTACCCGAATTTTAAATTTTACTACAAGTTAGCCAACTATGAGTGAGTGCTAAGCTAGTGTCTACAATTTGATCCTATTTGAGGCCTGAAGATGCCTAAACATTGAAATCTATTGCCTGCAACAGCTTTGCTGCATTGGGTTGATGCTACAAGATTGGCTTGACATTTTCTGGATGAAGAGGTAAGGATGAATTCTGAGTTTGGTCACTCTAGCATGTTGAAAAAGATGAGCATATGGGTCTTGTTGACTCCGACCCGGCCAAATTTAACGGAATAGGTCGGCCGGTTCGGCCGGCTTTCAACCTGACTCTGGGAAACTTGTTTATGCATGAACAATGCTTAACAGGGGCCAATTTTGTTGCCCGTTTTGGTTCCTTCAAGCATACACAGAATTCACCAATTGCTTTTCATAAGAGTTCTGCAGATGATCCAGTTGCACCATCCTTCAGAATATAGGTGGATTCTTTAATACAATAGCTGTTATTGTCACTTTCTTTTGCCAGTACTCCATTGTAACTTGGAATAAGCTTCATCAATCTAATATTGCGTAATTGCCTTTGCAGGGATGATGTTGGGCAAGATAATGATGGAGCTCTTTAATCAACGATTCATCTTCCTTGCCTCTGATGTAAATTCAACCATTTTTGAATTAAGAGTTCTTTGTAATCTCTCTGTATTATTTGTTAGGAAGAAGTAATTGTGTGGAAATCAAATTGTGGTATTTGATCAAATCTTCAAGTGGAGGGTGGTGGGTGATGACGAAACTATTCATTATTTAATCACCAACATTTGTTAACTAAATTAGACTCTCTTATTATTTTAGACACTAAATTAACCTCTGACACGTTTAAAAACTAAATTAGTCATTTACTTTAATGTATGTGAAAATGTTCTTCTCATGAAACAAATACCCATAAAATTTATAAATTTATTTTACCACAATATATAGGATTTTACAATTCTACAAGTCTTACAGCAAATCACTAATAACCTTATAATGGAAGGTAAAGTTTGTTATGCTAATTGCGAAAGTAATTGGATTTAGCAAAAGAAACTATTGTTTTAAGATATTATTCTTAGATAGATTTATTTTTATAATGTTAAAGTATTTCTTCTTTTCCTCTACTATTTTTCACCTGGTAATTCTACAATTTTGATGATAAGATTTACCAAAATTTATTATTTTCCATGGATAAAGTTGCTAAAAAGATATTGATTGCATTTATTGGTAGGAGAAATATTCCAAAATTAGTTTCGAGTTTAATTTTGTGTTTATACTTTTTAAATTGAATTTATCTTTCAAAATACTTAATTTTAAATAATTTATATTTTATGGTGTAATTTATTAAATTTTGTTTTTTTAAGATAAAATATATTTAATAAAATATATTTACATTAACATTTTATTATGAAAATTTTAATTATACTTAATTTTTTTAATTTATAGTTTAAAGAATTTTTTTTGAACAATTTTATTTAAAATTAGAAAAATAAATAAAATATTTGAATTAAAAAAAATGTATAACAAATTTTTTAGACAAAAGGGATAATCATCCTAGTATCCATCCTCATTCCCTCATTTCTCTCTAGGTTGTATAGATGCATTGTGCTATATAATTAATTTAATTACTCTATTAAAATAAAAAGCCTCATAAACATGGGGAATTTAATTGAAGTAGTGAAGATTTTTGTATTCTAAACACACCATCACAACTTGTCCTAGAAATTGTTGTTCAAGATGACACTTTACTGGTGTGTCGGTTTTGAGAAAAAAAAAATGAGACTTTTCTTTTTTCTTAATTTCGTTTTTCACCAAAATAATACTGATTATGTATTGATTAAAATATCGTTGTACTTTCAATTCAAAATGAAATTTATGAAATTCCCCTAAAAATGTAGGGTTTAAGAAGCTGGATTTAGATAGAAATTTTTCAGTCACAAACAAAGGGCCCAACAAAAAACGCAAGGTTAGTCTGAAAATCAAAAAACCATATGAAATTGTTGAGAGTGGGATTTGAACCCACGCCCTTTCGGACCAGAACCTTAATCTGGCGCCTTAGACCAACTCGGCCATCTCAACTTGATATTATTTATTTCTATCCTTTAGATAATATATTAAACTCAATTAGTTTTCAATTAGCCATGATGATACTTTCTTTACCAGGGTCTACTTTATTGATAGACGAAAACAATGAAAAAGATTTAACATTTCAATATTTATTGATATATGATTTTCCAAAATGAGATTTTAATTATATTGTAGGATTTTCTTTTGCGCATAATAGGTATCGGTTGATTTAGTTCATACAATAATTTTATTCTTCTTTGATGATGAAAGAAAGTGAAGCTTATAAGAGGAAAATATCTTGAATCCAAGTTGGACAAATAATTCAACAAATTTAGGTGTGTCTTTTCGGTCTTGTTTAATCCAGCATCCAATGTTGTTAACAAATCAAGTTAGTAATAATAATTAATTATTTATGGTACATTGTTCTAATTGTAAATATTAGGTTTATAATTTTCTAACCTTTTTTTTTTCCTTTTCTCAAATATGTTTGGAAATGGTGATACTTCCATCCATTTTTTTCATTTCATAAATTAAGAGTTTTTTTTAGAAGTGGTATTATGATTAGGATTTGAGAAAATTCATCATTCTATGATATTGCAAACTCAAACTATATTTCATCCTTAAAAATGTAATCATAATTCAAATTAGTAGTTATAAACACTTTCACAGTTTTATTGTTTTCTTTTATTTTTGTGTAATCACTTACTACAAATCTGTTTAAAATATCATTAGGTTACCTTGTCAATTCATAACTGAAGAAAGATCTAAGAATTAAAATTCATTCAAATTTGAATGCCGGTAAAACAAACTCCCTTTACTCATTCAAATTCACAGGGAGAATTGTATCACTTTTGGTTTATGATTATTTTTTTTGGGATAAATTAAATACTAATTTAAATTTTAATAAGGTTCAAGATATCCTAATAATGGTTTAAAATACATAATGTTGAATGCAAGAATAAATAATAATAAATATTAATTAATAATGTAATTGTTTTGGGATTTATGGTCCAAAATAACGTTCAATGTTGTTTTTAATTTCAAATTTTTTTGTAATCATTTGTTTAAACATTTGGGAGGATACGAACGCACTTAAATGTCAAATTTAGCTTAATATTTGATAGTTGAAATATTAATAGCATGGTAAATGCATTTTTAATTAATAACGACCTATTATAGTTTGATGGTTAATAATCACACTTTATCTTTAAGTAATTTAGTATTAAAGTTAATAGTCTTGACCATTAATTAATCGATTTGACTTTTCAATTCGGATAGTTGTTTATTTGTACGTTTCAATGACAAATTAACTGTCCAATCTATAACTGATTGAACAATTATATAATACTGTAATCAAAATAAAAAAAAAACAAAAGTGATAAATACAATAATTTGTTAGGTTGGATTTGAGACGAAGACAAACTAAATATATAAATCAAAACATCCTTTGAAAATGTATTAAATCCTTAAAAGTGGAAGCATGATTTAGCATTCTAACTAACACTCCACTAATTACATAGAAATGACAAATGTGACCATCATCTAACTACATTAAATTCAGAAACACCAAAATTTGAAAGAAGCATATGATTTACTCTTTTAGTCTATAATCCATTAATTACATGGAAAAGAAAACGGGACTCGTTGACTCTAAGTTCAAAAGTGGAGCAACAATTTCTTTATCTTTTACAAAACCATGAGCTGTATGAAAAATGGAATATCTTCTATTTCAAATGCATCAATCATGGTTAACTTTATATTACATATGTTGCGAAGTTTTTAAAACTATACATGAGAGAGATTAATGTTTTTAAATTACGAGTTGTTTATACAAAATATTTAATGTTATTTTCAATGATTAATCTTTATGATTTTTTTAGCGACTATATGTTTAATATAAGAATTTCAATTCATAATTATATTTCTGAATTAAATATAAGTAAGATAGTAATACATCATGATTTGGAAGTATTTATGTACAATAAATACGTTTACTACTTAATTTATCAACTTACTAATAGAATTATCCTCTCTTTAATTGTTCGTTCTCAAAACTTATTTTATGATTGGGTGAGATATATTGAAAATGGACTATTTTAACGAGTATCATTTTAGTCTTTCTCCTCCTTAGGAGTAAGGGTTATTAAAATTAGTAATTTCTAACAAAATTTGATTCCATCATAAAAATGGTTTTAAATTGTAAAAAGTTTGTTAAGTAAATATGTTTTGTAATTAAGGTTACGATTATGCTTGCATTTGGTACAGTGATATGTCTTTAAAAATAATATATGTTGTAGAAGATATTTTTATTTTGAAATATATATATATATATATATATATATATATAAAGAAAAATGTAACTGAACATGAAATATAAAATATTTATAATATTTTGATCTTAATCTAAAATAATAAATAATTTCTAAGAAGGAACATATTATTAAAACTGAAATGTTTCCTAAGAACTAATTTAAAAAAAAATATCAAGTAAATATTATCAATACTTTCTAGGTTAATCTTGAAGTCAAGACTATTTTTGGAATGTACAATTAAAAAATAAGAATAGATTCTAAAAATTAAGGAAGATTAAAAAAGAGATTATACAATTTCAAATTATTTGATTTTGAATTTCACAATTTGAAAGTTATTAGACTTGGCATGAGAGCATCTAATTTGAAAGTTAAAATATTTTCGAATTAAACAATTCAAAAAGTCTTTTTAGAAAAAAAAATTAATTATGCGATTTGAAAATTATTTTTATTTTTCGGATTGTATAATGTAGAAATATTTTTTAATTCTAAATTGCATTATTCAAAAGAATGCAAGAAGAAAATTTGTTTAGATAGGAGTGCAGAAAGAAATATACGGAGGAAGAAACTGACTTTGTGGACAGCGGGTTGGGCTTGGACCGGTAAGGTCTTGAGCTTATGAATTTTAAGTTTTACCATGTTAATCAAATTGAAAAAAAATGGTTAATATTTAAAATTTATATTCTTTATATGTACTAAGTGTTTCGAATATTTTTTTTATTATATAATTTTTTTATTAAAATATAAAATGATTTTTAATTATTAAAATAAAAATATTAATAAACTGTAAACTAATTTTTATAAATTTTATTAAGAATAATGATTAATTAAAATGATAGTTATTAAAAAGGTAAAGTTGAAAAATAATATTTTTATTATACATAATTATTTAAATTTTAAAAATTCATTATTGAAAGAATAAATATGAAAAGAAAAATTGTGCATTGAGTCTCTTTTATTATTAGAATAAATAATATATATTGTGGTTGTAAAAGGGGAAATATTATCTACACGGAACTTTTAATACTACTACAAATTGAAGTATTAATGATTTAATGGGTGGAATAATGAATCATGTCGTCATGCATGTAAAAATATGCTACAAACGTAGTCATTGAGTCATTTTTATGATTGTGTGGCTAGATCAATAGTCAAACAATCAAACTACCAAGAAATTATCTTTATAAACTAATTAACTTAACACAAAATATGAATATGATAAAAGAATAGGTAATGATATTTAATATATATTAATTGTTTGAAATATTATATATTTATAGATTTTCACATCAGACTACTTTTTACTGCCTAACAGTAAAACATTTTTCAACCTATAAAATAACATAATGTTGACTTCTATTCCATGTTGGAAATATGAATAAATCTAAATTCTTAATACGATTTATTAGACAATAAAAAAGGAAAAGTATAAAATGAAAGAACAAATAACATATATTAAAAAAATAAAAAACAAATCTCATATTAGAAAGTAGAAACATAGATTGAATAAATTTTAGTGACATAATCATATTATAGTATCATAAATAAATAATGCATATATGTCACCTTTTAAAATAAGAAAAATAAATTAAAGTTTCTGTAAAATCTTAACTAACTGATAAATTATTATTATTACTACTAGATCATCTGCAATTAGATGCTCCACCAGTACAGAAAATGACAAGAGTTAGGTGGTTTCATGAGACATATACTATCCTCAAAGTTCGGAAAATAAAAGCTTCGCAATTAAAATTAAAATTGTATCTTAGGATAAGGAATTAATATTTAAGTTATCCAAAAAAAGACCTTACGCAGAGAGGAAGTTTCGCAGATTATCCACAATGTCACAGTTCACACGTACAACCACATTTATTACACAATACAATTGAATTTTTTTTTTGGTTTATTTTTAAATTTAAGTAACTGGAATAAACTATCGAAATAACTGGTTCTTTTTATCATGTTTTTGAAAAAAAAAAAATTTATGTTAGCTAAAATGTAGATATTTTTTAAATGAAAAATGGCAAAAAAAACCATTTAAAATTAATTAGAACCTAGAGAATATTCTTAAATTTGATGTAACTAGAGATATGTGACGTCTAGAAGAGAATAAATGTAAAGATCTGAAAAATAGAGTGTTATAGAGCAGATTGGTGTATTAGAATAATGAGATAGATTATTTTACTTTAAAATAATCTTATAATATAAATAGAATTTTTATAACACTTCTCATTATTCTAAGAACATTTCATCTCTCTAGAACTCTATTCCTCAGAGTTCTCTGAATTCTCTCTACAATTTCTTCTTGCTGAGTTATCTGTTCAACGATCAGGAGGTGTCTAAGCGATCCTGACGTTGAGGGCTTGATTTTGGACCGATCAATTTCTTGTTCTTCAACTGGGTAAGTGGTCTCTCTTTTCTGCCTGTTCCTCTATGTACTGTGAGCATGCAATGTTTCGGGTTGCATGTGATTAGTAGTTATTCCTTCCATTTCTAGCTCAATTTAGGTTCTAAGTGTGGTTCTCTATCACCAATTTGTGAGTTGTAGGTTTCTGTTGAGTTTCCTTGCTGTGCAAGGTACGGTTGAAGCGTTTCTGTGAGCTGATTGTCTGTCTCTGAGGTAAGGGGAGCTAGCCACTGTATTGAATGGTTGTATGAACTGTATATGTGTTAAATTTGACAGTATTTGACTGCTTGAGACTAAATTGTTAGTTCTAGAGTAATGTGAATTGAATGTGTTGAAAGGATGAAATTATGAAACTATAATATGTTGTTGATGAACTGGTTTGGATGAATCTATGTGCTGTGATTGTGTAAATTGGATGTTGTTGCTGTATGAGATCTGTTGTGGGGGATGAGGAAGTAAAGTGTAAAGTGAATTGGGCTAGTTTAGTGTATTTTAGAGGAAGTGAGATAGTGAAATTGAGGATTAGTGGGCAAAGGTTGTTGGTGACTGTTGGGGTAGTGTAGATAGGTCATATGTGACTGGTTTGAGTCATCAAAATGGTCAAAAATAGGTTCAAAGTGGTAGAATTGGTTTTGAGTCTCTAAGTTGATGAATTGGAGGTTTTAGAGTAGAGTTTGGTACATAAACACTTTAGATTGGTGTTAGGAATGTTTAGAATCCTTTAGTCAAGTCTAATTTAGTATATACATCGAATTAGGAGTGTTAGAAGTTGGCCAAGTTGAGTAGAATTGGTAAGGAGTGGTTGAGTTGTATAATTCTGCAGAATTTTGTTCTGCAGAATTTTGTTCTGCAGATTATGCAAACTCGCTGTGCGAATGGATTCTCATAGCGAGTTATCTTGGCGAGGTGCTCTCTGCCAATGTAATCGCATAGTGAATGGGTGCGCTGTGCGAGTGAATTGAGAGGGTTGCTCTCTGTTTGTCAATCCGCATAGCGAGTCTAGTCGCTATGCGACTGGTTGGGGTCTAGAACCATTATTGAGTTTATTCGATCAGCGAGTGGGTCTCGCTCTGCGAGTGTTTGGGGGGCAAGTCTCTGGATGAGGTTCTTGCGTAGCGAATTGGGTCGCTATGCGAGGGGTTGGGGTCTGTTGTATTTTACAATTTTATTCACATAACAAGTTTAGTCGCTATGCGAGAGATCCAGAGTAGTTGGTCTCTGTCTAGGGCTTTCGCAAGGCGAGTTAGGTCGTTGTGCGAGAGGCTTATGGTTTCGCTATGCGAAGGTGTGCGCTGTGCGAGACGTTATAGTTCCAGTCTTGTGTATTCTTATGTTGTTTGATATGCATCAATGAATGTTGTATGAAGCAAGTTGAAGTTGTATCATGTATTATCTGTGGTGATTGTGGTATGTTGTAATCAAAAGTGTAAAGTTCAAGTATGGTATGGACGTAATTCCATGATCCTCAAGGAGAGGAGACATGGTGGTGCCCTATGTTGTGATTCAAAGTGAAATCTCTAATTGAGATTCAAGTAAGTTTAGAATGGATGCAGGAGCTTAGTACTGGGGGTTATCCTGAAACTCCAATGGTCTTTCATTCTCAAGTAGAGAGGATTGATCCATGTCATGAGGAGTAGCATGAGGTCCTAGTCTTGGGTGCTTCCAGTATGGCCCAAGGTGAGTGATAACGGACTAACCTCGTGAGTGTGGTAGGGTGAAACCCATTGGCAACGGCTTTGCAAAGCAGTAGAAGCCACCACGAGTGCACGACCCGCCATAGCTCGGCAATCATTCTAAGTCCGGACAGTCAGAGTCAGTGTGTGTTAGGTGTGAAAAGTTTAAATGATGGGAATGTATAATATGTTTGTATGAAGTTAAATAAATTTTTGTATGATTAATCTTTGTTTAAACTAGCTTACCCTGTTGTGTGCTTATGTTTTGTATGTTCTGTTGTTCTTCTTTTGCGATGATCATCCTTTGGATGTGAGCAGAAGAAGAGGTCTCTTTGGAGCAAGCATTGGATGGAAGTGATGCTGCTGAGTAGTTGTTTTTGTTAGTTAGAGCCTGGTATATAGTTTTGGAATAGTTTTCAGTTTGTATATAAAATTTTAAATTTATAGTTGTTTTTGGATGACTGTAAAGATATCACTTTATATTTTAAATGGATCATTGTACTACTTTATTATTCATGTTGCTTCTCTTTATTATAGTTTACAGTGTATATTGGGATATTACAATAAAAAACCTAAAAATAATATATTCTCCCATTTCAAATAGTAATCTTAATCATTTAGAATAAAAATAATGTATATATTTCTATGTATGTGACTCATTAAAAAAAGCAATAAAAAATAATATCAAAGTAAAAATTTGTATGTGAAATTATTATTTCCCTTAAAATAAGTATAGTATTTAGTGTTGGAGAATTGGAAGAGAACTTCTAACAGCAGAGAAAGATTGAAAGGAATACTTCGTATATTAGATAAAAAGCCAATGCAGCTTTTTATACAATGCAACATATAATCCAACAGACAAAAACGAAATAACAGAGTAATAAGAAAAGTTAACGGGTAAAACCCAACAGTTTTAACAGAGTTTGACTTGATACTCAACACACCACCTCAAGTCTAACACTCACACAGAGATCTTATTCCAATTTCTTTCCTAAGCCAACAGAACCTCTCAATGTTCATAGCCTTCGTAAATGCATCAGCCAGCTGGGTTTCAGTGTTACAATACACAAGCCCGATTCTTCCTCTATTCACCAAATCTCTGAGGAAGTGATACCGTACTTCTATATGTTTACTTCTGCCGTGGCTTACCGGATTTTTGGAGAGGTTTATTGCAGACACATTATCTATCAACAACTGTAATGGTGTTTTCGTAGGAATCATCATCTCTCTCAGCACCTCCTTCAGCCATACCGCCTGACAGGCTGCATAACTGCCTGCTATATACTCCGCTTCGCAGCTGGACAGAGCCACCACTGGTTGCTTTTTGGAACACCAAGAAATGGGAGACCCATTTAACATGAACAAGTAACCTGACGTGCTTTTTCTGTCAACACAGTCTCCACCATGGTCAGAATCTGTGAACCCAACAAGTTCTAGAAATTCCTCATCAGCTTTGCGTCTTCCAACCGGGAACAGAATGCCAAAATCTGAAGTGCCTTTCACGTACCTTAGCACCCTCTTGGCTGCAAGCATATGTGTCTTCTTTGGTTTTCCCATAAACCTGCTTATCAGCCCCACACTGAATGAGAGATCTGGTCTACTATTGCACAGAAAACGCAGTGAACCTACAATCTGCTTAAACTTGGTTTCTTCAGCCTCTGCTTCATTCTCATCATTTGTCAATCTTAGATTCACCTCCAACGGACTCTTTGCTGGGTTACATTCAGACATGTTAAATCTTGCAAGCAGCTCCTTTACGTACTTCTTCTGATGCAAGATCAAACCTGCTTTAGTGTAGGTGAACTCCATACCCAAAAAAATAACTCAGCTTTCCAAGGTCTGTCATTTCAAACTCCGAGTGCATCAGTTTTTTCAATTCGCTTATTTTCACTGGATTTGAGCCTGTAATGAGTAGGTCATCTACATATAGACAAATGATCAGCAACTCATCTTCCTCACCTTTCCTTACGTATACACCGTGCTCCACAACACATCTTGTGAAACCAAGTTTAAGCAAGAACGCATCTATGCGTTTGTTCCAAGCTCTAGGAGCTTGTCTCAACCCGTATAAAGCTTTCTTCAGCTTATACACATATTGTTCTTTACCTTTGCAGATGAATCCCGGTGGTTGCTGGATATACACTTCTTCCTCCAAAGGACCATGCAGGAAGGCGGACTTCACGTCTAGCTGAAACAGCGACCAACTCAATGCACATGCCACTGCTATCACTAGTCGAATGGTTTCCATTCGTGCCACCGGTGCAAACACTTCAGTGAAGTCCAGTCCTTGCTTCTGGAGAAAGCCCTTTGCCACTAGTCTGGCTTTATACTTCGAAACCGATCCATCAGGCTTCAACTTCCGTTTGAACACCCATTTCACTCCAATACTTTTCTTCCCAGCAGGAAGATTAACAAGTTGCCAAGTTTGATTCTTCTCTATGGATTCGATTTCTTCCTTCATTGCGCTCTGCCACACGGGTTCCTTTAGTGCATCAGATTCGTTTATGGGCTCTGCCCCAGCCAGCAGAGCCATGTGTACCAAATCCCCTTCATCACCTATCTGTGAGTCTGAATAAACCACACAATCGCCAAACTTCTGCGGTTGTGTTCGCAGTCTTCTTGGTCTGTCAGGTTCATCACCCTGGACATGACCCCTATCTTCCATAGTCGATGTCGACTCTGCTGTGATAGGGTTATTCTCATCTTCCATCACCCTGGGTTTCATTAAACTGATACTCTTTCGATTCCAGTCCCAGCATTTGTCTTCCATGATCACCACATCCCTACTCAACGTAACCCTTTCTTCAACTGGGTCGAAGAGTTTGTACGCCCCAGTTGGATGATAACCAATGAACACCATCACTTTACTTTTATCATCCAATTTCGATCGTCTCTGGTCTGGAACATGCATGTGTGCTAGTGAGCCAAATACTCTCAGGTGGCCAACTGTCGGTTTTTCTCCTGTCCACGCCTCAAGTGGAACTTTTCCTTCTAACCTCTTCGTGGGACACCTATTAAGTATGTGAACAGCTGTGGACACTGCCTCGCCCCACAGCTTTCGTGGTAGATCCTTCCCCTTCAGCATACTTCTGGCCAAATCAAAAATCATGCGATTCCTCCTCTCTGCCAGTCCGTTATGCTGAGGAGTGTATGGGGCAGTGACTTCATGTACAATCCCATGCAACCGACAGTGATCTTCAAAAGCCACAGAGGTGTATTCTCCTCCTCCGTCTGTCCTGAGTATCTTCAGTTGATTTCCACTTTCTCTTTCGACATGTGTTTTGAATCGAACAAATGTCTCCAGTGCGTCGCTCTTTGCCTTAATCAGATACACCCAAATCATTCTACTGAACTCATCGACAAAAGAGATGAAGTATCTGTTTCCAGCAATTGTTGGCACCTCAACTGGACCACATATGTCCGAATGTACCACACCTAAGCAAGCTTTTGCTCTCATTCTCAATTCATTCTTAAACGGTTTTCTCGTTTGTTTCCCCACCATACAGTTTCCGCACACTGTTTCTGGTGGGGCAATCTCAGGCAAGCCATGGACCATTTTCTTTGCACTAAGTTGTTGCAGACTTCTAAAGTTAAGGTGGCCATATCTAAAATGCCACAGCCAACTCTCATCATCGTTCTTTACAGTAGCCAAGCACTCGGAGTGTTCTACAGCTTCCAGGCTAACCTGAAAGGTATTGTTCTTGGAGATCTTGTTTCTCAAGATCAGGTTCTTATCATTGTCAAAAAGCTCAACATTATTACTCTCCATCACCACCTTAAACCCCTTTTTGGTCAGTTGTCCAATACTCAAAAGGTTAC
The DNA here is from genome assembly GCF_029865625.1 of Vigna umbellata. Taxonomy (NCBI): domain Eukaryota; kingdom Viridiplantae; phylum Streptophyta; class Magnoliopsida; order Fabales; family Fabaceae; genus Vigna; species Vigna umbellata. Next base: position 14,969,757 of record NC_142167.1, read on the forward strand.
ACTTCATATCTGGAACATACATCACACCCATGATTACAGCATGCGACCCATTCTTCCTCCGAATCATGACATCTCCCACGCCTTCAACTCTCAAAGTGCTGTCATCGCCAAACTTGACTCTACTCTTCTTTGTCTCATCAAAGTTGATTAGCCAGTCCCGATGATATGTCATATGATTCGAGCACCCTGAATCAAGATACCACATATCGCTTTGAGAGTTGGAGCTTTCACCTGAAGTAGTCACCATCAGAGTTAGAGGCTCTGAATCTGAATCTTCTTGAGCGACGTTTGCTTCTTTAATCTGAGGTCGCTTCTGTTTCCCTTCATCTGCATAACACTCTGATGCATAATGCCCATACCTGTTGCAGTTGAAACACTTTATGTTTCTTTTATCCTTCTTTGGATAACTCTTCTCTGCCTTTTCATCTTTCTCCATTGACACAGACCCATTCTCAGTCTTGTTTTTGTCAGACTTCCAATTTCCCTTTGATCGTTTCCCTTTCCATTTCTTTGAATTTTTCTTCTCATCATGTTTGAAATGGTGCACTTTTAGAGCCTGTTCGTTGTTCTTGGCTGGGTTCCACTCCATCATCCTCATTTCATGAGCTTCCAGCGAACTCTGAAGCTCTTCAATCTTCATCTTGGAGAGGTCTTTTGATTCTTCTATCGCAACTACTATGTAGTCGAACTTTCGTGGGAGTGATCTCATGATCTTCTCCATGATAACAAGATCGTTGATGACTTCCCCGCACCCTTTCATCTGATTCGTAATGGTGAGTATCTTATTGAAATATTCACCAACCTTGTCATTGTCCTCCATTTGCAGTAATTCATACTGCCTTCGAAGAGTCTGAAGCTTCACTTTCTTGATCCTCTCCCCTCCTGTATGACAACGTACAAGGATTTCCCAGGCTTCTCTGGCAGTACTAACATTCTGAATCTTCTCGAAATGGGCATCATCAACACATTGATGGATGATGAAGAGAGCTTTGTTATCCTTCTTCTTGAACACAGACTTCTGCTCTTCAGTTGCACCAACACCAAGCTCACGATTACCACCTTCAATCACTTCACTCACATCTTGAAACTTGAACAATACTCTCATCTGTGTGCTCCACCTTGTCCAGTTCTTCTCCGTGAGTATTGGAAGATTTGCTGTGGAGATATCGCTTCCGGCCATTCTTCAAACACCTACTCTGCAAGAACTCAATTCTTGACAGTCACCTTTTCTCTTCTTGCTTCAGCCACACACAGACACACCGCACTGTGTTATGATATTCTTGAAGCACCACAGGTCTATACACAACCTGGCTCTGGATACCAATTCTGTTGGAGAATTGGAAGAGAACTTCTAACAGCAGAGAAAGATTGAAAGGAATACTTCGTATATTAGATAAAAAGCCAATGCAGCTTTTTATACAATGCAACATATAATCCAACAGACAAAAACGAAATAACAGAGTAATAAGAAAAGTTAACGGGTAAAACCCAACAGTTTTAACAAAGTTGGACTTGATACTCAACATTTAGCAGCTATGAGTCTATGAAATAGTAGTACTTGAGAAATTAAAGGTGGAAAGTAAAAGTTCAACTACCTTCTACCTTGATTCCTTGTAAGCTATGATGAACTTTGTTTGCCAACCACCACTCATCCGATTCCAGTCCATAACATGTCATATCAAAAACAGTATAAACAAAAACATCTTACAAAACAGTAACATCAAATATAATATATACATTTTAAAATATATATATATATATATATATATATATATATATATATATATATATATATTAAAATGTTATTTTTAAGTATAACAAAATTAACTGTCACGTTCTTATAACAAAAATATTCACGGATATTAAATAGGTATTTTAACACAGAATAAAAATGATATGTATGATTATATGATGTGATAAAAAGAGAAAAATATAAAATGAAGATCTTTCTGTATCATTATACTTCCAATAATATATGTATTTAGTTTTTTTTTTTATATTTTGTATAAAGAAATTACACAGCCTCTGTTATTAGATAGTCCGGTGAGAATAGTAATCCCAATGCAGAAAAATATGAAAGTGAGAATTTTATTATTTAAAAAATAGAAAAAGTAAAATAGCATATCGTGTATGACCATTTTTTCTACTTTTTAATTTGTCTTTTTTTTAATCATTTTCACATACATATATATTATTTATACCTTGAAGGGAATTTATTTTGTGTACATTTTTTCATTTTTCTAAATGATCGTTTTATTTAAACTAAGTATTTTTTAATTTAATTATTTTTCTAAATTAAATAAATAAAAATTATTTATAATTAAATTGTAAAAGTTATTTATATTTATTTTTATAATTATTATTTTATTATATTTTGTTATAAAAAAGGAAATATACATATACATAACTACACATATAGGATATGTTTTTACTGGTATAAAATAATAAGAATAATTAGTTTTACTAATTTTGTACTAAATGATTTTTTTCTAAAATTAAGTGAAATAAAAAGGTTATTCTCTGGCATAAAGAAAGTAGGCTCCACCACAGTTGCGTTATGTTCCCTACTCTAACCACCCTCTCTATCCTCTCTTCAATTCTTTTCTCCAACATCACTGTATGTTTTTGGATGTCTTCTTTTTAATAACTAAAAAGATTATAAGTGAAATTTAATTTGTGTATCAAATAAAAAATTTAAATATTTCACTTTTTCATTGTTCAATCTCTAGACATTAGATTGAATTGAAACATCTTTTTGCATCGTACCAATCTCTTCATAAATTTTTTAATAAGAAATTATATGCTAATATATAAATTTTTTATATTTATTTGATATTAATATTTTCTATATTTTATATTTTATTTTTAAAGTATAAAAATTTAATTTGTCATGATTATTTTATCTTAAAAGTATGTGCCAAATAAATATAAATATTTTTCATCATATTATTATCATTATTTATTAGTTAGTAAAAAAGATATTTTAATATAAATCTTTTAATAATACTTTAATATATTGTACGTATTATGTTTTATTAGTTTATGTAATGTAAGGATTGATCGATACAGAAAAGTCAATTCTTATTTACATTGAATGGTGAAATTTTAAAGCTACAACCGTATGATACAATGATCTTATTTTATGATTAGCAAATAAAATCACGTTTAAAAAGATATTGGGTGGTAATTGGATAAGTCTTAATCGAAAAGATCCACTTGGAAGCTTATATATATAAAGGTAAAGAAAAGAGGTAGATGATAATATTTATTGAACATTTAACATTTAATTGTGATAGTCGATTTGGTAATGTAAATTTAACTTAAGTATTAAAGTGTCTATAACAACTGTTCCGATTTGAACTGAACTAGGAGGAAACAAACATACTAAAAAAGAGAGAAAAACCAAATTGATAAACATGTGAGATAAAATTGTGAAGGTGTGATTCTTGACTAATAGCGAAACAAGTTATTATTTATTTATGGGTTAAATATATTTTTAGTCCCTAAACTATTGACCGTTTTTCAAAATTTTGGTTTTAGTCCTTGAAAACTAACACCGTTAAAAAATGTGGTAATTTTCGAGGACTAAAATAGAGTTTCAAAAAGAATGAGGACCAAATTTAGGGACTAAAAACGTATTTAACCGTTTATTTATTATCTCATTAACATACTCTAAATTTAATATAAGAAAATAATATATGTATTTCATTAAAATATTGGAAAAAATCAAAGCATTATTGCCCTAAATAAATAGAGTAAATAGAAGGATGAAGTTATGGGGATGGTGGTGAATGTGGTTGAGATTGAGGCATAACATAAGAGTTCAGAAAAGAGAGAGAGAAAAGAAGTATATTTGCACACTGCGTGGAGGGGGGCCAAGGCCAGTTGCAGACTCTTTTTCTGTTTTTTATTTCAGTAATCCCAGTTTGCCACGTGTCGCATCTCATGACATGTTTGTCTCAACCCAATTACCCTCCGACAACCTTCCTCAACTGCACAAAGGGACACTCATTACATTACATCCCAAACAACATTTTCAATCACAAAATAAAATAAAATAAACCCTAATGCTTTGTAAGGTTCAATCACACAATACACATGGCAGCAATAAATAATGCTCTTTTACTTTTATTTTTAGTTTTAATATGCTCACACCATTTACAATTATTATATGATCTGTTTTATCTCACGCAAAAAAGTCACTATTTTTTAATTTTATAATTTTGTTTAAATTTATGATTTTAAATATTATTTAATATATGCATTAGATAAACTTAAAACACTTGAAACAATTTCTACACATTATAAATCAAAATTTAAACAAATTACAATTGAGTTATAAACAAACCTTAAATCTTCACTTAAAACATTTGTTCTTCTAGATTTTTATCTATTAAAACTCTTAACAATGAACCAAAAACAATTCAAACTCAACTTATTAACTATTTACCAACCCAACATCAAATTTATGGTTATTTGAAGTTATAGACAAGTTTGAAATAACCTAAAAATAGCTCACAAACATCAATTATAGCTCCAAAATCATTTTTATAAAACTTCACCTACCAAAATTCCAATTTAAATCGGAAACCAACTCATCAACACTCTATATTTACTATCATCAACATTGTAACAGATTTAGACCTCTCAAGACTCTAAAACAACATCATTCAAGGTTCAAGGGAGTACCAATTCACAATCATTCATCAATAATCCAACTTCACGCATCATATACAATTATTACCAAATAATCGTCTCAAATAATAACATTCAATCAAACATCATTCTCCCAACCTAGCAAACATAATTTCATATTTTTTAACATAAAATAAAACAAGTATTAACTTCCTTTATATGACAAAAGACCAAACTGTTTTAAAAATCCTAAAACAATTTCAACTTACAAAAAAATCTATTTACTCCTACGAACCGCAAAAACACAATCAGAGTTTTCCGTTAGAACCACTAATTAGCATAGAGTCTTATATAAAACTCAAACTTCACGAAAACAAAGGTAGCTAGCATATAAGAAAAACAAAACTGACCAAATAAAGGAATAGAAAATCAACTTACTTTGAAAATATGATTTGTTAGACTTAAAGATTACGATAATCAGTTAGGTATTCACTTCTTCAAGTAAATGAATAAGAGATGAGATCTACTAAATAAAAGTTAGAAAGATATAAGAAAGTAGTTTTTTGAAATATTGGATGTTTTAAAATAATGAAATTATTCTTTACAAAATTATTCATATCAAAATCATCTAATATTAAAATAAATGATTCTCGTTATTTTTAAACTATTATTATTTCTAAAATAACATTTTTTATTTCTTTACATCAAACAATAAAATAAAAATAATATTAATACAAATTAAAATATATATATTAATCATAAATAAGAAACAAAAATATCTTGAAATATTTGAGAAATGTAATAAGTTAAAACTTAAATACTCTAAAATAAAAGAAAATAAAAGAAATGTAATGAGTATATTAGTATATGAAAAACCACTTAAAAATAAAAGAAAAAATAAAAAAGAAATTGATTATAACTTAATAAATAACCAATGAGTTTTTTCTTCTTTACAAAATTACAATTTATTTTAAAAATTAACTCATTAAATATTATTTTTGATATAAAAAAATTAGACATTAATAATAATTTAATTAAATTTCATTTCCAAAGATAAAATATAATTAATACTATAAAAGTATATTAATACTATAAAAGTTAAGTTTTTTTCTAAAATATAATTTTATCACTAATTTAATAGAGTATATTAATACTAAATAATATGTGTTGAATTTTTTTCTTAAACATAATTTTATAATTAATTTAATAATAAATATTAATACTAATTTTTTAGACTTTTATTTTTTTAAGCTCTAAAACGAATGTTTTGCGTCATATTTAAATAATTGTTGTCTTCAAATTATGATCTTTAAATAATTATTTGTGTTATTGTTTTTAAAATATATATATATTATTTTTAAAAAATTATGAACCAAATAAAATAAGATTGGGAAGGAGAAGAAGAAAAAGCATCCCTGTTGTCACCTTCTCTCTCCAACAAAAGGTAATAATTTTAATAATTTTGAAAAAACATAACAAATAAAGGTTTTATTGCCCAGAATCTTCTTCCAATTCTCTTTCCCTGCAAAAGACTCACATCAGCGTCATCAAAGCTTAGATTTCACCCACAACTCTATCGATAAAACCGTTCGCTGAGAAAAAAATAAAAGTTTCTTCATGGCTTCCTTGTGCCGCGGCTATTCGAAGACCCAAATGTGCTTCTTCAAAATTCTCCACATAATTTCTTCCACTCCACCCTCTACAGAACAACGGCAAGAACAACAAGAATCCTTTCCCAGCAAAGGGGTTGGCATCGATTTGAATCTCAGATTCTCTTCCCTCACGGAATCAGAATCTTCTAGAACCGACAGCGCCTCCGCCACGCTTCAAAACAGCATCGAAGAAGAGCAAGAAGAAGGGTTTCCAGATAAGAGCTTTCAACTTTCAGAGAAACTTGACCACAACCAAAATCTTAACAACGAAGTTAACGACGTTCAAACAGCGTCGTTTCAGGGATGCGATAGTAATTTTCTCGATTTGCTTATAGAAGCGGCGAGAGTCGTCTCTGGAAAAGACGAGTCCGACTCGGAGGAAGAGAGGGGACGCGGTACCGAGTCAACGACTCGGAAAGGAAATCAAGAGAAACGGAAAGAAAGGTGGGTGGTTGTTGATATATACGGCGACGTTTTGGAGGAGAGAGAACCGGTGGTCCGGTCCAAGCGAGGGAGGAACCAAGCGTTGCCGTACCGGTTCAGAGACTCGGTGGTCGAACCGTTGAAACGCGCCACTCGTTCTCAGAGACCGTCGTCAACCTCACACCTTACAAAACGACTTCTTAGGTCGTCATCCACAACGTAAAACGGTAAACCTCATTATTCTTTTTTTATTATTTATTTATTTATCACTGTATTATTATTATAATAGCTAGGTTATCGTCGGAAAAGTCTGCGTTACGTAAGGTAAAAAAAAGTGCTTCTGGCGAAAACGACACATCGTTTTGAGGTTTTCTTTTATTATTAAAAAAATTAAGCCATGCTTACTCTGCATCGAAAATAGGAATGAAAGAGTTGCTAAAGTGGAAAATGGTAGGCATAGGCTTCGCATGTTGTCGTGATGCTTCGTAGAGCCAACTTATGGTACTAAAAGAGTTGCAGATTATAAATAATTGTACATCATCACATCTCATCGTGATATTATTTCTCACGACACGACATTACATTGTAAAGGACAATGATAAACACGAAGAAGAAAAAAATAACGTTAGTGTGTTTGTTTTGAAGCATGAATGGATGGTTATGTTTCGGTGATGGTTCTTCCGGAAGCCCGTTTGCAGCTACGATATGGAAGTGATTTTGGAAATCTGATAAAAACAGGGGAGACAGAGAAACAGTGGTGGGAAAATGCATGTGTTTAAGTCATTGGAATTTTATAGTTGTATTTATTTGATCTGCGAGAACAATGTATGTTGTCGGGTTCAAAGTTCACACATGTAAAGAAAGTAAGGTAGAAAGGTTTTTATTGTTTTGGGTTACTGTGTTAGAACTTACAAGGTACGATCTTTCAAGCTGCCATAACTTCTGATTATGAACACTGCGAACTGTGTAGTTTAGGGAATTGAATTCGATTCAATGGTATCTGCATGTGATGTGATGTGACAGAAAAATGGGGCTATGATTTATTTCTCTCTTTGGCTGGTGGGTGTTGCTTCGATTTACATTTTCTTCTTCTGTCTTTCTCCCATAAAAATCATAACCTTATAAATAGTAATTTTTATCTTTTGCTATTTCGTTTATTTTATTCTTTTTTTATTTTTTAATTAAATATGGTCGTAATTTTTAAATTTAAATGCAAAATTAAAATTTATTATTATTTTAACTTTGGATAAATTTTAAATTTTAAATAAAATAAATATATATTTTTTAATTTAGTAATGTTATTCTTTTTTAATTATTGGATAACATTTCAAAATAACATAAATAATGTAAACTATTTAAATATTAGTTAAAATAACTTAATTTAATATATTAAAATTATTTATTGTGGTTGAATTAAGATGATTATATTTATTTATTTATAAAGTTTTGAGAATTAAATTATATCAAAATTTAGAATATATATGAATTTTAATTTTGTGTAAAAATTTATGACAAAATATATTTAATTATAATTCAATTGAGTTTTTATTTTTAAAAAATATTTAAAATGACATTAATTTTATTTAAAAAATATCGCATTCCAAAATCTAAATATGTCATAAATCAAAATATAATATAAATCTATCGTGTGCCAAAAGAAAATTGAATTATTTTATACTTTAAAATATTTTTAATTTTGATAATAACATCACATAAATTTAATAAAAAAAATATATATCAAACCTAAAATATAATTTGAAATATAATAATGATTGATTGGTGACTTAAACTTTTAATTGGATAAATTAATGAAAATTAGCGATGTGTTTTATGTGGATGATTTAATGATGATTCTGAAGGCAAACACTGTGAGATATAATAAACATGGAAATGTAAATGATAGCGAAAAGATTGTTGACAACGTTCTAAACAGGAGAAGATATTTTAAGGTAAATAAACTACATCATAGAAGCATGCATGCTGAATTTTTTGCTATGTTTTTCTGATACCCATTCATGGCAACTTTCCCTTTTGTGTGTTGAGAAGCAAACACTTTGAAATTTCTATTTCTTTTCCATTCCTTCCATCCTTATCTTTTGTCATGCCACCATCATTTACACTATCAACGCATATTTTTCCTTTTCTCTGTCACCATTCATGGCTTAGCTCATCATGACTCACTCTTTTCAGCAAATTTTTGTTATGCATTAATCACTGTGGCAGCCACCACGTTATCTTCTCTGCATTTGCATATATTACTATACTCTTCAATACCATGTGCTTTGTCTTTATTTTTTAAATGTTTACATAAATTTATTCCATCCTCCATTTATATTTATGGTTATATAAAATAATACTCTTTCTTTTATATGGTTTATTTATTAATAAGAGATCTTATATCGAAAGCAAATTTATAAAGATTTAACTTAAAACAAACAATATTTTACTATGAAGATATATGTGTGTTAACCTTCATACTGTATTCGTTAAAAATCAATAATTTTATGTTTTTTAATTATAAATTCGTTCACATCCATCAACTTACAAAACATAGAGTATTTAAAACATGTAATTTGGAAAAAAAATATATTTTTTTATATCTAAATTATGTAAAATATTATATTTTGTTTTTTAATTAAACGAGAAAAATATTTTATATACTTTTTATAAATTATAGAAATGAAATAGTTATATGATTTGTTTTAGAAATGAAACACGCATTTTAAAAGTAATATGATAATAGAAAAGATTTTGAGCCTTATTCAAATTTAGTTTCCGAAATTACATGAATTTAAATATAGTTCTTGAAATTTAAGAGTAACAATGTTGGATACATAGGTTTGATTTCTTAAATGCCCTATTGACACACACGTATTGATCTATTGCTGACAATTGGTGAAATTTTGTGAAATTTTATGTAGTTCTTGAATATACACATCATTATAACTTTAGTTTTTGAAATTGTCTCTTGTATTAAAGATTTTTGGTCAATTTAGTCACTACATGCAATAAAAAAAAAACATAAGACAAGCCAAAGATTCACATTAAAACCCACATGGTAGACCACTCACAGGAATCTTTTTAACAATGTCATTTTCGTTGTTCACCTTCCTCTACTTTATAAAAGTAAATGACCATCGAGCCCTATTTTTTGTAGATTCAACAAGAATTATGGAATGTAGGACCTTTTGCATCAAGAACACAGGAAAAAAATTGTTTCGTATAAAAAAACAACAGTCATAAAAAAATAACTTTTGTATTTATAAACATGGAGTTAGGTTTAATATTGATTAAATAAGTATTTTTTTTAAATAAGACATTTTTAGCCTTGGATTCAAAATTAGGGTTTATAATTTTTCTATAAATATTATAAAAATAGAATCTACTATAGAAAGAATTATATGACTGTTATTTCTCTTAATTTTATGTTTTAGCTATAAAAGTTGAGACAATTTGTTATTTTGAATTTGTTTTTCTAAACAATAACTGTCCAAATATTAAATAATAATTGACTTGTAGTTAAAATATTTCAAGACGATTGAAATAATCTTTTTGATAAAAATTTTGACTACAGTATGAGTTAATTGGATGTACAGTTCTTTCCATCATGAAATTGTAAAGATAGAAATTGAGACTCTTTGTTACACGAATTTGTGCTGGACCTATTAATTTGATTTTGGGAGTTGCTCCCTCCACCACCACACCTTTCTCCCTCCACCTCCCATTTACTATTTTGCCCCTAAGTAAAATCTTTTTTAGGATTATTTTTTAATTTTACCCATTCACAACCTATTCCACTAATAACTTATTCCAGTCCTTTGTATATGAGTAAAATATTTTTCTTTTATTTTAACATTATATTTCTTCCTCTCTTTCTTTTGTCGGTGTGAGATACTACAAGTTGTAAAGGTTGATGGTGGTGGAAAGAATTATCAAGCAGTCTCCCTCTCGTGGTGCAGCGTCGCTCTCGTGGTGCAATGTGTGGAGTGGTGCAGTGCGTGTGTTACTTCCTCAAGGTGCATATTCGAATAAACCTTCAAATAAAACCCTAAAATAAAAAACGTAACCTTCAAACAGAGGTGACATCCTTCAACGGATGTCAACATCCTTCAACGGATGTCAACATCCGTTTAAGGAAAAAACGGATGTCAACATCCGTTTAAAGAAAAAATGGATCCATTTTTTCCTTAAACGGATGTTGACATCCGTTTTTTCCTTAAACGGATGTTGACATCCGTTTTTTCCTTAAACATATGTTGACATCCGTTTTTTCCTTAAACGGATATCGACATCAAGGATGTCATTTTTAATTTTAGGGTTTGTTTTATTAGTTTATTCTTTATTTTAGAAATATTTTAATAATTTAATTTAAATGTTTTGATTTATTATTTTTGAATATATTTTTAATGTATTTTAATAATGTAAGGAAAATGAAGAAGAAAGAAACAGATGAGGAGAAGTGAAACGAAGAAGACAAATGGAGTTGTAGAGTAAAACTAAAGACAAATTGTTAAACGGAATTGAAAGATGGAAAGATTGAGTGCAGGGAGTAAAGTAGGAGAACTAGGTTTGAAATAAATTAAAATAGTATAAGTAAAAAATTTTAATTTGAGGATATAATTGGAATTAAAAAAAATTGAGGAGATGAAGGGAGAAAGGTGTGGTGGTGGAGGGAGCAACACCCTTTGATTTTCTGATTCGAACCACAAGCACACCGGTCGGCCCAATAAACTCCGCACCACCACCCTTTTCTCCCTCCATCTCCCAGATTTATTTAATTTTCAAAACTATTCTTTTGTTAAAATTTATTTACTTTTATCATTTAAGATTTTTTAAAATATTTCAAAATTCTAATTTTACCTCACTTATTCACTTGCGCAGACTGCACCCCACCGTCACATCTTTCACAAATTCTCTATTCTCTTTTCATTTCCGTTTGAGTTTTTCTTCTTCCTTCTCTCCCTTTTCCGTTCATTCTTCTCTTTCAGTATCCAAGGTACTCCACAGTGGGTTGTCCATAACTTATGTCAGTGAGTCCTCCGCAGTCAAGGTACTTGCTCCCCTTTTTCCTTTATATCATGATGGGTAACTTCATCTTTAACCCTCATTTTAAGATTTGTTTGTCATGTTTAATGCTTGTTATTGTAATTCAGCATTGTATATCAAATGTTCCAAAAGTCACTGCAAGTTAGCTTATCTTGGGTTTTGTTCTGAATCAAATCATGCAACTTCTGCATGAACAGGTCATGCGGAGGGGCAGGCCAAGGATTAACATCATGGGTATTTCCAAAGTGTCTACTTAAGCTGATGTTCATCAGTATTCTGATGTTGGTGAGAGGAAACTTCTTCCATTTACTCTTTCTTTTGTTGCAGCACCTACATTTTTTCTTTGTTTCCATCTCAAGTTGTTGATGGAGCAGTCTGCAACTCATATTAGCTTTTTTGATCATGCACTAGAGTTTGACTAGGAAGACCCTAGTTTGGGAACCAATGGTGTACCAGCACCAATGGTTTCTCAAACCAGAATTTTGAAATTATCCCGAGGAAAGATATTGAGATTTTTTCCAATGGTGCTGCAAGTGATGGAGGGTCTTGTAATGACTCAGATCATCCCTTTACCTTCAGTTATCAAATTCTCTCTCAAAAGTACTAGAACATTGGTCCTACCAGTTTTGGTACTTTCATTCCCATTTTTCTGAGAGGCTAGGCACAACTCACTTACCTGAATGAGAATCACACCGTATGGAGCAAGGGTTAGGCTCTTTACCTTTGAGTTCTTTAACTTGTCAAGATAAGGACATTTGTTTTACCTTCAACGGATGTTGACATCCGCGGACACATGCTCACATCCGTTTAAGGTAACTGATTTCTTTTCTAGGATTTGTTACGCACCTGCAAGAACTCTCTACACTACACCTTCACCATTTTCACCACTGCACTTTCAAGCACCACCACCAAGACCAAAGGCCGCTGGATTAGTTGCTTGCACCACCATCAACCTTTGCAATCTCTCACTAAGCACACCACGGAATGAAACTCCACCACACTCTCACAAAATAATGGAACAATGCAACAGGATAGGCAGAGGAAGAACTTGAACGTTAAAGAGAAAGAAGAGCTTCTGTGATTGTCGTTGTTGCATGCATTCAAGGACGATAGAAATAAAGTTTTTAAATTAATTAAAAAAATTCTAAATGGTAAAAATAAAAAAGTTTTAATCTAAAAATAAAATTGAAATTAAAACAATTTGGGGAGGTAGAGGAAAGATGGTGTGGTGGTAGAGAGCAACACCCATCATTGAACAGGTTCCTCGCGCACTTTAATAAATCTCTTCATGCACCCCTTAAAAGAAGAAACTTTCTATTTTATCCTTTTTGAATCGTGTAATTTGGAAGTCAATCCAAAAGTTATTTGACTTGCATATTATATAATTCAAAATTTAATGTTAGTTTTTGAATTATATAATTTGAAATTTAATTTTACTTCTCTGTTACACGATTTAAAAGTTACAAAATAATATTTCTCTTATATGGGAATGCAGAAAAAATATATGGAGGTGCAGAAAGCAGTTACCCAAACAATTCTGATTGAGCTAGCCGACCCAATAAAAGATAGATATCTTGAGTTTTTTCATGAAGTATTTAGGACAGCTAAAATCTTAAATTTATGCTAGAAAATAAGTTGCTTTCTTCGTTATAAAAGTTTTTTGGTTATGATTTTGAAAAAATCTTTTTCATTCAGTTTTATATACACTCATGTAATTTTTTTTATTGTGAAATAACGTTAGTAAGTTTTAAACTACTTTTGAGCAGAATTATCTATAAAATTGTAATTATAATTTAATATAAAAAAAGATATTATATCTGTTTGGAGAAATTTCTCTATAAACATTAAACAAAAACAACGAGAAGAAAAAAATGCATATAATATTTTTATAGTGCCATACTTAATCTTATTTTTAAATGTTAATTTTGTTTTCAAATGTTATTGTTTCTCTCGATATGTATGTTTAATTAAACAATTATTATATGAAACTTCGAATTTGAATATGAATATTTGATGATAGAGGAGAAAAATAGATTTCATTGCTCTTAAATTTTCTTTTCATGATTATATTTTTCATTTCATCAATAGAAAAATGTACTACCTATTGCAATGATGAATCGATTTGTTTGTTATTATTTTTTTAATAGAACAAAAAAATTACCCAATACATGTTTGTTTGATATGCTTTATTTTAAAAAATGATTTTTTTTTAAAAAAAATATCTTATATTATTTTTAAATAATGTATCTTACATTATTTCATCAAAAAGACTTATTTTTAGTTTAATAAAACTTGTCATTAAACTTTGGTGCTGCCATAGATGACTCCATAAGTGGACACTGCAATGGAATGTTTGCAGTGGACAAGTCCAATTTGAAGTACGTTTCACTTATTTTATTTTTTAAAAAAACACTGAAAACCTTAGTCTTTATCTAATTTTGTTAATTTTATTACATGTTTTTTCTCCATTCATTTTGAAATAAATCTCATTCATAATACTATGATGGTTGCCATTGCCAACTTTAAGAAAAAGGTCTTTATCAATAATAAATAATCCATTAATTTAAAATTTGAAAAAAAAATGACAATGTTTAATGTGCTTCACCAACATCTTATAAAATGACAAAAAGAATAAAAGTAAATAAGTTAAGAAATAATTGCACTGAATTTTCTCATCTCACTTCTCTCTCATCAAAGGAGGAACTGGTCAATATTTCATTAATGTGTAGGAGATTATACTCCATCTAGTTTTCTATCACCTACTTCAATAAATCTCTATTAGAAATATTTTTAATTTTAGATAAACAGTTACTTCAACATAATAACTCTTGATATATTTTATTTTTAACACAATAATAAAATAATTATAGTTTTAATATAAAATTTTAATTATGTTGATTTTGTTTGAGATTCATTTAATATTGAGATAATTGAATATATGTTTGTGTCTAGTACTTATCTCATCTATTTATTAAAGAGAAACTTAATGTTAATATGTAATTAATTTTGAAGGTAATTTTTAACTTTTACTTTTCTGTTTTATAAATTTCAAATCCTTAATAGTTTATTCAAGATTAATTTTATATCATTGCTAATTTTTTCTTCAATAAATACATGTGATAATCATTGAAAATCAAATATATGTTCAACTATGTTAATGATTAATGAAATTGAAATAAAACTAACATAATTGAAGTTTTTTTTATCAAAACTAGTTTTTTTTTATCGTAATAAAAATAATGTTAATATTTGTTCTGCTAAACCAATTATTTACTTGTAATTTTCATTGTCTTCATAAATTCATACATTACTAATTATTTGGCTAACAATAGATTCATTGTACATGTACATAGTCATAGTTTATAACCGATCACATACATTACTAATTATTTGCTTAACAATAGATTCATTGTACATGTACATAATCATAGTTTATAGCCGATATCAAATAATCTTTTAATTTTATATCATTTTTCTTGTATAATCTTTTTTGACAAACCCTTTTACTGTTTCTTTTACCTTCCTATAACTTTACCCGTTTTCAAACTAATATAATAAAAAGAGAATAAGTCATGGAAGAAGGTGAAAAAATTTAAAAATTGAATTTTTATGAGAAAGAAGAAAGAAGTGAAGATTAAAAGATAATCGTATATATACACCATTAAAGAGTGATTAATATAAAGAGATATTTGAAATGATTTTGTAGTTTCTTTTTTAATAAAGGTTAATTATGGTTGTAAACTAATAATTTTTATCTTAATAAAATAGAAATAAAATTTTATTTTAAAAACTAATATGTGTATGTTACATACTTCGTCGTGTTATTCAATTCCTTGTACTTCTATTTATTGTTACAAAACCCTTTTTCATGCCCTTTTATACCCTTCCCGAAATTAATTTTTCAATATATTTTTTGGGCGAAAAGTGTATTTCAAGAATTTACTTCGATGAATTTTTTCTTAATTTTTTTAGAGAAGGAAAATGAAATTAAATGCTATGTCAACTAAAACTTATGTTCAAGTAAGTTAAAAAAAAAAGTTTAAAAGGAAACTTATACAAATCATTTTGAACATAAATTAATTCTAGCATGATAAAAAAAAAACTAATTTCAATTATTTCTCCCCAAACCTAGTGGTGGAGTTGTTCCGAACATAGGAAAACATGCATGTTGGATGCATGCATTAGTTCTTAATGAATCTAATTGTTTTGAAATGTTTGCTTGTTGTATTAGTGTTGCTGTCGGTCTGAAAAGTAGAGTAATAGCATTGATGGTAAGTGTAGGAAGAATGACTCTCCTATCCACATATCACATTTTTTATCGATTCAAAAAGAAGAGTCAAAACTAAAAGAATTAGAAAAATGTCTTTTTAACAATTTTTTTACAACGATCTACGTGGTAACTTGTGATTGGTCTGTTTTAAATATACAAACCAATAAAATAGTGACACATAATCTGTTGTAAAAAAATTGTTAAAATATCATGGTGGAAAGAAAGAACTATAAGAAAAAGAAATTGTTTTCAAGATAATCTTTGCAAGTGGGTTTGGGTAACCATGTTGAAGTATAGTAATGAAGCATGAAGGTCCACTTGTCACATCTCAAAGCCATCCCTAATGGTTGGACATAACATACACTATGATCGCAAATAATGTAGGAGGGAGAAGGATTCATTCAACACCACATCCATGTGGAATGAAAATGACCTCACATTACACTTTGTAACAAAATCAATGTTTTGAATTATTAAATGGGTTACTCGTGTCTTTTAATTAAAAAGTACTTTTTGAGGAAAAAAAATAGTAAATTTAGTTATTTTTATTCTAATTGTCTATGATTTATACCGTTTTTCTTTAAATTGTATTTTCTTTTAAAATTGACCATCTCTTTCTACCTAATTAAAAAGAAATAGAGTTTATAACTTTTGTAATCCAAAGTGCACCAATAGATATTCTTAGAGTTTATTATCATGTATTCAATGTATTTTAAACTTTAGAGATTAAAATTTTGCTATGGGTTTCTTCTTTGAAAAGTAAAAGAAAAAAATAAATATTTAAATTGTTTTAGGCCTCTACTTTTAACGGTGTGAGATTATTGTGTATGATAGGAACAATAACATTTATGATTTTACTAAAAATTTTAATAAAAAAGATTTTATGAAAATAATTAAAAATAGTGAAATTTTTTGAAAAAAATAATTATATATAGATAGGAAGGGAGTATTTTAATAATTTTATATTGAAATATAGATATTGATACTTTTATCAATAATGATAAAAAGGTAAGTTAGAGCAATAAAAAAAAAGAAAAAAAAATTATGAAAGATTGAGATGAGCGAAGAGAGGAGGTAGTATTAAAAATTAGTGAAGGAAAATGATAAGTATACACTTTTAAATCTTTCCACACTTATTGAATACTTAAAAATATTAATATTTTAATTTTTCTACTTGATTTTATCTGTAAATATTTGGTACTTTGTAAGAATTTTTTTTGTGTGTTAAATAGGTGTGGAATTAAAAATGTGATGTTTGTTTATCATCATCCGTAGTAGTTTTTCTTCTTTCTTTTTCTTCTGTTTTGAATTTTGGAATTCATGAATTTAAATAATTATTTTTGTCTATGTTTAAAATTCTCTTAAAAATTATCCAAAAAGCGTATTTTATTACAAGTATTTTTCAATTTTCTAAAACTTTTATAAAAAATAAATATTAATTCAAGCATAAGTTACAGTCTTTTAATACAACAGAATTAAATAATGCAATAGGAATTCCTCTTTCGTAAGTAAAATTTTGATATTGAGATTCACATATTTTCTATAAAATATAATATAAACTTTTGTTTGACATTGTGACTATTATTATCAGTTGAAAAGTGTCAAATTGATAGATTATGAATGCAAGAATATTTAAGTTCGATCAATAACTTGAATCAATCCACAAACGTTTATAAATCTAATAAATTTATTTCAAGACATTATGAAAAGAAATCAAACTACAACCTTAAAACATTATATTAGTTAATTTAGTGAGTGATCAAAAAATAATTAATAATTTTGATAACTTGAGAAACATGTGCACCCTTGGAGAAAAAATAATAATAATTGGTTCTTTTGATGATTCGATATACTTTATGGGTCTTTTGCACCCCACCCTTATTGTCCCATGCATAACAATCATCACAACTTCACAACCACCTTTGAATTAATTCTTCATCCTTGTTTCTTGCAAATGAAAAAGACTGACACCAATTTTTTATAAGATAATCATACTTTAATAATATTTTTTTTACAATATTTTAATATTATCTACGTGTCATTATTTCAAAGTAAGGTATATTTTAGTCCTCCTTCAAAAAAGTCTTAATTTTTGAAGATAAAAAGTTATTTAAAGTTTTTTTTAAATAAAAAGACTAAAATGTACCTTATTTTGAAAGAGGAACTAAAAACAAATTCATAGTTTAGGGAATAAAAACATATTTAACCCTAAGTCAGTGAAGTTGAATAAAGGAAGGGAATCACTTTAAATAATCAAAGTTAAAATCAATTTGAAAAGCTAACAGTTAGTTTATAATATTTTCTTCTAAATTACCTTTTTTATTGTTTTGTTGGTTTGGAAAAGTAGATATGGAATATAAAGAAATGTTATTTCACTTTTTTATTAGAAAAAGGAGTGACTATATGTAGACATAATAGGAAAAGATAAATTATGATTCATTTCAATTCCTTGTATAGTTTTTTTTTTTAGATTATCAGATAAGTGTTTTCGTCTTTATAATTTTAAATATAACTAATCTCTTACGAATAACATGTTTAAACTAGAAAAAATATAAATGATAACTCTATTTTGTTTTTTTGTTAATAATGGAATACAGTTCTCGTCAATTTCCATCATACACTGGTCATATCAAACAATTAAATCAATTTTTTATTTCATTATACATGCACATGAACATACATATACACATATATATATATATATATATATATATATATATATATATATATATATATATATATATATATATATATATATATATATAATCGATATTTTTACTATATTTTTATCCATGTCATTTTCTTATTTATCACTGATCTGGATACCGTATCGATTTCTTTTTGTTAATTCTTAATCTGTTATTATAATTGAATTTATATTCTAATTAAAGAACTATTTGTTTTTCTTATAGTATTTTACTATTTTTTAATAATATATACAAATCAATTTTATTCTTAAAGATAAAAACGTGGATTTGTAAATAGGTGGTAAGATTTTAGGGGTTGTTTGAAAACTTTTATTAGTCGAAATGAAATTTTTTATTTTTCAAAAAGTAAAGATTTACCTATAAAAACCTTTATGACACTTAAATAAATAAAAAAATTTGGAATTTTTATAAATAATATTGAATATAAATGATTATTTAGTAAATAATTTTTGAAAATAATTAGTTGTATTTTAATCAACATGAATCTAGATTTTCATTGAAAAATAATATTCATCTCAATTTTAATAAAAAAGTAATTAATAGTTATAAATAATAGTTATAATATTAAATTATCGAAATTAATTATAATACGTAGATATTATTTAATAAAATTAGGTTTAGACTTTTAAAATGAAAAAAATTAATAAATTTTATTGAATAATACTTTTTAATATATTTATTGGATCACGTAGATACAACTTTAAAAAGTTTAGAATGCGAAATTTAATTTAAATAATTGAAGCTATAAATGAATGTTAAAATTGATAATTAAAACAAATGACCAATCATAACCGTAGAAACTAAAACTGTACAATTATATGCTCTTAAACCTAATTTGATTACGTTCTATAATAAAATTATAATATATGAATATACAGCCACACAAACTATACACAATCGGTATAGAAAGTAGTGTAATCATAATCCTAAAAGAAGTAACAACAAATACAAAATATGGTGTTATTAGGTTTTCTCTGACATTGGAGAATTCAGAAGTTTTAAACTCTAGCCTTCTAAAACTTATCGTAAAAAGAAATGCCACGTATGAGATATTTATTTTGATAATATTTAATATATGTTATTTTAATTTAGATTGACGCTAATAATTAAGTACTTTTTGTGGTGTCTACAATTTCTTTTTTTCAAATTTATCTTTTAAGTTTTATAATTTTTTAAAATTTAATCATTTTTTATTTAACCGTTTATAAATTTAACCATTTTCAGAATTAAATAAATAAAAATTGTCTACGAAATAAATAAAAAACTATATGATCAAATTGTAAGAATTATTTATATTTATGTTTTGTATTTTTATTTTACTTTTTATTATAAAATTAATATATTTTTAAGTAAATTTATGTTAGCCATCTATATGACATTCTATAATTCAATAATATGTATTTATTAAAATAAAATAAGATAAAAAAATACAAAAACACGAGTATCACATAAATCTCATTAAAATTAAATTTCACGAAAACAGACTATATTTATTATAAAAATTTTAAATAAATAAATTGAGATAAAATATTAAATCACTTATACAATTATCTGAATTAAAATTAAATTAACTATTTTATCAATATCATTATTTTTTTTACAGAAAAATAAGAGAAACTCTAATATCAACTGCATATATATATATATATATATATATATATATATCAAAATAAAAATATCTTGTATAATATATGTATATATTATTTTAAAAGACATATCAGTGTACGAAATGCAAGCATAATGGTAAGCTATATAGGTATAGTATCCACGCATCATAGGTCAAAAGCAAACGATTGCCATAACTGTTGTGCAGAGAAATTTTGGCAGCTACTTGGGAAGGTTATAACTGTATTAATATTCTGAGCTTATCAAGCATACGTAACGTACTGTAAGAACCTATTTTCTAATGCACCTGAAGATAACAATCAGAACTAGGATAGAGATCAATCATCACATTTTTTCTTTCTTTTTTTGATGAATTTTTTAATTATAGATAAAAATCACTTTCAAAGGAATAATTATATTCTTCAAATTAATTTTTTAGTTGCTGCACAATCAAATTTAAAACGGAAAAGCAAAATTGTCACGCTACCATAACGTGAATTAAACAGAGTTCAATAATAGGAGTGGGGGAAAAAAGAAGAATCACGCGCGCTGTTCAATTTTGGACGGTGATTTAAGGGTCTGTTTTCAACGTGTGAATAGAGATAAAACTTCTTCAAACAGTAAATAAGTGAAAATAAACTTTATTTCAGTTAAATTAAATTAAATTTAAATTAGAGTTTCCTATATTGTAATACAGTACTATAATTTTTAAAAAACTTATTTTATATTAAATGTTTAATTCGAAAAGTGTAATCCCTCAATCTTTCTTAAGGGTGTTTATCGGTCAACCAACCACTAGGCTGACCGTATGGTTAGATTATAAACAGTAATCGTTTATTAAAGTCCCTAATGAAGATTAAGGTGTGATTGAGCCATCATCAGACCCATAAAAGATAAAAGTCCATTACGACTACTACAAATAAAGGTCCCAAGTATGATTTTTGGAGGTGGCATAATACATGCTCTACTTGCTATAATAACCACTCGGTTAGTGCCTTTGACAGGTGTCTACCCATCCAGCTTGGAGAACGAGGAGGGAGAAGAAATACTACAACTGGGATACGAAAAAGAGAAGAGAGCTCGTTCGATCTTTGCCAGCACGTCCAGTCCTCAACAAACAAGTAACCGTCCGATTTTCCAAAGCTTGGAGCGCCTGAAGTATTTACGTGGCCCTTCAACGTCCGTCCGATCATTAACGTCCATCCAGTCTTCAATACAATTAGGAGTGTTTTAGTATGGTCATTCCAGATCGGACCAAAACAAAAAAGTATTGAATAGTATGTCTCAATGGTTTTGTCAGGCCTTTTGCAATTGTTGTGTGGATAGATATAAAAAGTGTAGCTGCCTTAGTTTTGTCCTTCCTATCATATTCATCATATTCAAGATCGTGATTGTCATTCTTCAACTCTTTCATTCTTTCTTTCAAGTCGCTTTTGGAGAGGTTTTGAAGAAAAATGAAACGAGTTAACCAATAATTTAAAATTAAAAAAAAAACTAATTGATCGATTCAATAAACATAAACAATGATAAAATATTGTTAATTATTTTGATATCCAAGATGAGTTAATATTAAGAAATAGTTGTATAAAATTAATTTAGATTTAAAATTTATTTATTAATATATTATTAAAATTATTTAAAATTCATTATTTGTGTAATTTATCATATTATCCATTTTCGAATCATCATTAATTAAGTTTATTTATGATAACGATTAATATTTGTAGGTACCACCACCACTCAGTGAGCCGTCAGTGATATCAGAAAAGAGTAGGAGTAGCTGTTACCGCACACTTACTGCACTAAGGTCATTGGAGGTCGGTAATTGGGACTATAAAATTTCTATCAACCACTAAGCCAATAAATTATATATACGTTTGTGTTTAATTAATTTAACTTTCACATTTCTTACATTAATTATATTAATTAATTTTTATTCTTATATTTTTTGGAAAATAAACAACTAAAGTATATTTTCCACTTTTAATACAATATTAATTCAATTAACATATATTTATTTATAACTCACTGTATTATGTTTTATTGCAAGACTTTATATTACTTTTAACTTATTATCATTTTTTATTCCTTTAATTCTTATCATAAACCACATTTACCTTAACTCAAATTGAAGGTATCGTCTCCAAATTCACCCTGTTACATCTAAAAACGTCTTTCCATGCTTTTTATATGGGCAAAAACATAATATTCATAAAAAAAATTAATATGTTTTTTTAACTCTTAATAAAAATTAAAATTATTTTTTCTTTTTTAATTTTAATCTAATTTAATTTCTCAATTTTAGAAATGTGTATATTTAATTTCTTTAACTAAATTTTATAAATAATTCAAATACGGTCATAAAATGTATTTAAAACATTAAATAAATTTAATAAAATTTAATTAAAAAACTAAAACTCTTAAACCAAACATATATTTAAAAAAATGTATATTTTTATTGTGATGGAAAAGATCTAAAATGAGATAGGCTTTTCCAATCTTCCTCCTTCCACTATTTTTTTTTCTTAACAAAGTGAACCATAAATATTAGTAGACATTCCAAGGTGTATGGTATATAGTATAGACCGAACGATCCATGTGCTACATCAACAAAGACTATTTGGTCTATCTGCTACATCAATAAATGTTGGGTCATAATTGGACCATCGTTTAAGTTATTATTAGGCCAATAGTTCAGCGGACGATAAAATGACGAAAGATATCTCATTAGAGATATTGATAAGCTGTTTATGAGTAAACAAACGAATCTAAAGGTAAGTTTATTTTTATTTTATTGGATCTGTGCTAATTTAGGATCCATGAGACACTTATAAATACAAGGTCAAGGCCAAAAGCCAAGTACGTTCTACTTATGCTCGACTCACACTCTACGAGACTCAAATACTCAATTAAACTGCTCCTAACTTGAGCGTGAGAGCGCCTTTTCCAGGTACATCCCCCGATCAAGAGTACAATCGATCGGAGCAGGTGACAACTGAGCGGAGCAGGTGATGGCCGAACGGAGCAATTGACAAGTGAGCAGTCTAGACTGAAAGCGAGCGGTTCAGACTATTCAGAGGAGCGGTTCAAACTATCCAGAGGAGCGGTTCAGAAGATCCAGGTATTCGGAACCATAAAGAACATGTCAGAAATGTTAGTCTCTCAATCCTGCACAAATTCCTACTGAAACACAAATTTAATACTTGGAATATATATATATATATATATATATATATATATATATATATATATATATATATATATATATATATATATATATATATATATATAGAGAGAGAGAGAGAGAGAGAGAGAGAGAGAGAGATAGATAGGTTTCATGATAACGCTATTTATAAATTCTGTCAATTTTTCTATGACCCACCGCTTTTAGGCTTTGTTCTTTTGATGTGATTTGGGGGAGATGATTTGAATGGATTTGAGTGGATTTTAGGATAATATTTTTGTTGTTTTTTGGAGTGGATTTGTGGGTAATTGAGAGTAGATTTGGAAATAAAGTTTGTGAGAATCAGTGTAGGATTTGATTAATGGGACAAATTTAAAAAATTTGTTTAATTGGTAAAAATTAAAGATTACCAAAATGTCCCTAGTTATTAAAGTAATATAAAATGATATTTGTTAATGTTATATTTAATTGTAAAAAATGTTTATAAATCAGGGTTCCTTTCTGATTCAAGTCCTAAATTGTTGTACTCAATGACTTAAATGGAACCCTCTTTTCCAATTCTGTAGGGCCACCTCCACCTCCAACTGTGCCTTCTCCCAATGAAACCGCTCTGAAAGGTTCCTTCAATCTTCATTTTTCGAAACCCCAAAAGCCTGATTTTGTTCTCTCCTTCTGCTGTAATAATGTTAGATTATTGCCAAAGAAAACATTGGATTGCAACGGTCAAAACTTTAATTGCCATTAACGTTTAAATTCATTTTACTAAGTGCTCAAACGGTAAAATATTTAATGGCTTTTATTGTCTTTTATTGATTTTATTCTTTTCTACCTCTATAAATAGAGAGCTTTTCCCATTCCAAAAACACACCAAAAGCAGTCTTCTCTCCTTCTCCTTTCTTCTTTTCCACTTCTAAAATTATTCTGGGTTTATTTTATACTCTTTTTAGATATCCTTACTAGTTCTGAGATCCTCAGAGATATTCTGAGAAGTTCCTGTTGTATACTGGGAGACTTGAGCAATACACTGCGGATAAGTCCTTAAGGACAGTGAATCTACTAGTCTCAGGAAATACTGCTCGTGATTTTGTAAGCATTTTTACAACAATCTTAAGGACTTATGGCTGACATCAACAACTCAATCCCGGAGGATCAAAACTTTGTTTTCAGAACTCAGACGGTATTTGCGAAACCCATAACTTCCAAAGGCTGCCAAGGTGCTTGCAGCAACGATGACTTATGATCGCATTTGTAAGGACCACAGATGAGGACGAAGAAGATGAGGTACTTGAGTAAATTTTCGTATACTTTACCTACAAAGGGAAAAGCACAACCAGGCATTTTCTCGTTTACCAATTTTAAAAAATATTTTTAAAATTATGGGGGTGTAGGTAATTTTACTTAATTACTCGAAAAAATAAATTTTGGCTTTTCACTTAATGATATTGATAATATTTTAAATTTGAAAGTAGAGAATATGTTATTTTGTATGTGAATGACATGTTAATTCTGGTATGCAATAAGTTTGTCACTAGAACTAAATTGTTTCTAGGATCAAAATTTGAAATGAAAGACATGGGTGAAGCCAATGTGATTTTAGGTATTAGAATCATAAGGAAGGGAGATATTATATTACTATCCCAAGAACAATATATTGAGAAACTTCTTAAGAAGTTTAGGTTTTATGACCTAAAACCAGTGAGTACCCCTTATGATGCTAATTCTAAATTAATAAAAAATAAAGGAGAATCATTGTCTCAACCTCAGTATGCCCAGATAATTGGGAGCTTACTGCATTTGATGAGTTTTTCTAGACCTGATATTGCTTATGCAGTAGGTAGACTGAGTAAGTACACTCAATGTCCAAATCAAGAACATTGGGATGCACTTGCTAGGCTTATGAGATACTTAAGAGGTTAAATGGATTATGTCATTGAATACAGTGGATTTCCCGTTGTACTAGAAGGGTACAGTGATGCTAACTGGACTTTGATTCAGATGAGACAAAATCCACTAGTGGTTATGTATTCACACTTGGGGGTGGTGCGATTACATGGAGATCAGCCAGACAAACAATTATTGCAAGATCAACAATGGAATCTGAGTTTGTCGCTCTTGAGATGGCTGGTAGTGAGGCTGAGTGGTTGAAAAACTTCTTATCAAACATTCCACTAGGAATGAAACCAACCCCATCGGTGTCAATACACTGTGATTGCTAATCGGCAATAACTATAGCTAAAAACAAGGATTACAATGGAAAGAATAGAGACACAATTTGGTGAAGCAGCGGCTAAAGAGTGAAACTATTTTCATTGACTATGTGAAGTCAGAACGAAATCTAGCTGGTCTTCTTACAAAACCCTAGGAAGACAAATGATATTAGAAACATCGAGGGGAATGAGACTTAAGCCATTGGCAAACAAACAAGTGATGGTAACCCAACCTTTGTGATTGGAGATCCCATGAATAAGGTTCATATGGGTAAAAACAAGTCACTTGTTAGTTCTGATAGCACTAAATTGATTTTAATCAATTATGTCCCTTCCTATGGTGTGTATGTGAAAGTGCTAGAGACTGCATTATGAGAGGTTAAACTTTTTCGTTAAAATTCTATGTGGTGAAAAAATTTTAGCGTAAACAAAGTTTTTAATGATTTTCATATCCCTTATGGGTGGTGTATGATTTGCAGCATACACTTGATGAAATCACCTATATGAGTGTCGAGTGGGGCCGCTTGCATGAGATCTTGGCATGATCTCTAGAGCACTCATGAATACCGGGCACGCGCATGGCCTAGTTAGCGCAACACAACGATAACAACAAGGATTGTGGGGGTGTATTGTGATTGATAAACCTCTAACACATATCAAGTGTCTTTGGTTTACATAGCTTGTTATACCAACTACATTGTGTGTTAAGTATTTCAATCTATGACTGGTTCATATAGTTTGCTATACCAGGTCTGATGCATTACATCCTATGAGACCCAAAATAAAAGTTTCTTATCTTTTTTCTTTTGCAATAAGTGGGGGATTGTTGTAATAATGTTAGATTATTGCAAAAGAAAACGTTGGATTGCAACGGTGAAAACTTTAATTGCCATTAACGTTTAAATTCATTTTATTAAGTGCTCAAACGGTAAAATATTTAATGGCTTTTATTGTCTTTTATTGATTTTATTCTTTTCTACCTCTATAAACAGAGAGCTTTTCCTCATTCCAAAAACACACCAAAAGCAGTCTTCTCTACTTCTCCTTTCTTCTTTTCCACTTCTAAAATTATTATGGGTTTATTTTATACTCTTTTTAGAGATCCTTACTAGTTCTGACATCCTCAGAGATATTCTGAGAAGTTCCTGTTGTATCCTAGGAGACTTGCGCAATACACCGCGGATAAGTCCTTAAGGACAGTGAATCTACACGCCTCAGGAAATACTGCTCGTGATTTTGTAAGCATTTTTACAACACCTTTTTCCAAAACCACGCATTCTCCAACTCTCATATATCTCATATCCTTGAAACCATCACGCTGGAAGCCACCCCAACCATGCATGCAATCGAATACTTTGGAACCGAATACCAAGCTTCTTCTTCATGGGAACCGAATATCAGGATGTTGTTCTTGGAAGAAGATTTTCACATAAACCTTCATCCTCTTCTCCATGCCACACATCTCCCTGCTCTTCGTCGTCCTTTTCTCCACCTGTAATGATGTCTGCGTCCAATGGTGGTCGTAACAACACACCTCCATCCTCTGCGGTCTTCTCCTAAACCCCAAGCCACCGTTGCTTCCATGGCGGATGAACACGTTTGACAGTGACGCCACAAACATCATAACCGCATCACCCCATGGATGGCCGGAAACACGGTTCTGCTAACCCAGTTTTGGCGACGAAGTTAGTATTCCAACTATGGGGAACCGGAGCACAGAGGTGCCATCCGCAGAATCGAAGACAAAGCACGCAGACCAGAGACTGATAGCTATATGGATTCGGTTACGCGAAGCATGTAATCGAATACACCTCCTTCGCAAATCCTTCCTATGGCTGGAACCGGATACGCTTTACAGTGGAACCGAATACATCACTATCTCTTCTGCTTCAAGCTTTCATCTTCTTCATCCGCTTGCCTCCTCCTCATCAACCGCCTTCTTCCTCGTCCTTCCTCTTCTTCATCTGCTTGCCTCCTCATCGTCAATCGCCTTCTTCATTGACGTCCAAACACTCCTGTCTTCGTCTTCACCGTTTGCATAATCGAATATGTTTCAACGTTTTTTTTATATTATACATGCCTTTAAAATGGTCGTGGAATTAAAGAAATAACACAGGGGCATATAGGACTTTTCGGTATAAATCATCGCAAATCTTTGCAAAATTGCGAGATGCTAAAAATAGTACAAATTTCGCAAATCCGTGCTTTTATCCGTTTTTCATTCTTCACAAATCACACCAAGCGAACAACGCAAACGAACACAACGTTAAGGTTATTACAACGTCCTCAACCACCAATAAGGTTAATTATTTTACTTTTATTTTATTTTATTTTCATTTCAAATCAATAATATTGAACTTATAAACCGTTGTTAATCATCTTCAGAGAGATGATGCACTTATTTATATTCATTAAGAATGTTTGGAAAAGAACATCAAATGATTACTATTAGTTAAGTTTTATTTACATTTCTATCCATCAAACAAACTAAAACATTTTGTTATATTTGGATTTTTTTTCTTCATATTTTTAAATAATTTGATAGATGTTTCCAATGTTAAGGTTTAATCAATATTTTTAAAATATACATTCGTTATAATATTAACAAGTAATAGTGAAAGCATCAAAGTCAAAATAACAAGATAAGATCTTTTTTAGCGACTTCTTTAATAATTTTAAGTTTAAATGTTATATTTACGTAAATATAAGATTTTGAATTCAGAATTTGGTAGCTCATAAGCTATATGTTAGTTTCAAATAATTCATTTTAGGTATTATAATAACTTTTATTTCTAATTTAGGCCAATACTTCAAAATTCAATAATTATTTGTAATCACATTAACAATTATGAAAATAAAAATAAAATAATACAAAACATGAAAAGACCACACTAAACTCAAGGTAAATTATATATTATAAGAAAAATATAAATAAATATATTGAGATGAAGCATTAAATCATTTATAATTTATTTACGAATAAAAATCAAATTAACTAAATTTTTCTTATTTTCTAAAACTCTGAGAAACCAAAAGTTGAAAAATCATTGACATATTAATCTTAACTTTCTTTAAAAATACTATTATATTAATCAACTTTTCTTTCTAATAAACAAATTTATTATGAATTTTATCAGCTAAAGGTTAAAAAAAATCATATATTAAAAATCCCATAAAGTGACATATCTAATCAGAACACCATTAACTCTGACTCTGACAAAGAGATGAGTATGTTATAAGATATGTGTTTCGGTAGGGATTTGTAGAACCAAGAGACTAACTTTTCTGACGTGTCTTCCTTGTCTTTGGAAGACTGGAATGCCTGAATCGCCTGTCTTCCTTCAGTCTGGGCTGCTTGCTTCTTTATGACCGTTCGGTCTGTTGGTCGTTCGGTAATGGCGCGAACCGCTCGGTCTCCTTCTTGACAAAGGGGGAGGTACCTGCAAAAGGCATTCTGACGCTCAAGTTAGGCATAGGTTATGGAGTCTTAGCTTTCAAGAAAGTGATTTTGTTATCACTGTGGAGTATTTTTGAGTGTGAGTAGAATATACCTGGCTTTTAGCCTTAACCCTGTATTTATAGGTTATCACAAGTCTAATAAAATATAAACAGATTTACCTTAAAATCCGGTCGGTTGCTCATAAACAACTTTATAAATATCTTTAATCACATATCTTTGATTATTTTATCATCTGCTGGATTATTAGCCAAAAAACTTAAATGATGGCTTAATTGTGGTCCAACACCTTTTAATTTGGTTTGACTTGGTTGACGAGCGTTGTTACAGTAGATAGACCGAACGATCTTGCATGTTAACCGTTCGGTCCCCGATTATATACCATACAATATGCAAAATCAATATAATAAACTTTTATATAAATCAAAATAATACAACACTTGACTTAAGAAATGTCAATTGATGCTATCAAGGTTATATCAATAATATATTATTATCTTTAATATTTTTTATAAAGAAGATTAATAACTTCGTAAATAATAAAAGGATAATTTTAACACTTTTACCTTTAATAAATCCATTTTGAATAGGGGAACAATATTGTTACCAATCACCGCAAACTTATAAATTAAAAGTTGTGTAATGATTTTGAGAGAGTTACATCATTTCTGGTATGAATTTAAATATTGTTTTTATAATTCCTAAAGTGAATAAGATAGAATATATAACTAATTTTTGTCTTATAACTATTTTTTCACAATATGAACATCAATACGAATAATATTCCGAAAAAGTAATGAAAAATATTCGTCAAAACCAGTTGAACCACAAACACAATCATTATTAAGTGAAAAATTGCATTCTTTACTTCATCAAGGTCAGGACATTTAGATAATATGTTTTTGACTTATAAATTTTTAACAAGTAAATTTAGTATAACCTATTGTCAAATATATTTTTATTCTGTCCCAATTAAGTTGAATTTTATGTTATTTTTAAAAGTTTGTATTAAACCTATTACAATATTATATTATATAAGAAATCTAATTAAAATATACAAAAGTTTAATCGTGGCAATAATAAAATATCGGGTTGGTTTGCTTGCTATTTTTCAAACAAGTTCTTATTTAATAAAATAAGTGGATTATCGTTATTTAATAATAAAATATTAATAAAAGAAACTGTTCAAATAAAAAATTAATAATGAATTTTTTAAGACAAAATTTTTTTATCACAACTTTTTATATTTTTTCATCAATAAACATATATTACTTTTTAAATAATATTATTTTAAGTAATAAAAGTAAAATATATTTTTTTAAATTTTATTTTATTAAATGATTAAGTAATATAAATCACAAAAAAAAGACTATATAAAAAAAATAATACTTTAAATATATTATATTTTTTAACATATTATTAAATATGTAAAAATATGTTAAAAAAACTTTTAATGATATTAAAATGTGTGTAAGCGCATACACTAAAATAACTATTTATTTTAAAAATCAACTTACTTTAAAATAAATATCAATATTATTATTTTTAAATGATAGTATTTTACATACTAAAACTAAAATATATTTTTTAACGTTAAATTTTATTAAATGAATATATAATGAAATATCATAAAAAAAATAGTAATGTAGCAAAAATAATTAATATTATAGAAATATCAAATGACAAAAAAATTAACAAACGTTTATTCAGAGTAATTTTTCTAGTATCATCTTTTATTATATTATAATAATTAATAAATATTAGTTTAATTTTTACATAATAAAATATAAATAATAAATAATTGATTAATAAAACAATTTTACGAGGGAACAAAATAAATATAAATAAAAAATTATTTTAAAATAAAATAAGTAGATAAAAAGATAAAATAAATTATATACACATATAAAACAAAAAAATATAAATAAAAAAATAAAAAATAAAATAAAATAAATAAATAAAAAATAAAATAATTTCCATACACATATAATAATAAAAGAAATATAAATAAAATAGAAAATAATAATATCAAATAATTAAAAAGTTAATTTGTAAGACACTTATGAATAAAATAAAATAAATATTAAAATAAATTTCAATTAAAAAGAACATGTATTGTTATACTATTCAGTTTAAAAACTAGTAAAATTGAGTTTAAAACTAGTACAATTCAGTTTAAAAACTAGTACAATTCAGTTTAAAATTAGTATAATTCAGTTTAAAATTAGTATAGTTAGTAGTTCAGTTTAGTTTATATTGTAGTTTAGTACAATTTAGTATAGTTCAATTCAGTCCAGTTTGATAAAACAACAAACAGTTCAGTGCTCAGTTTTTTTATTATTATATAAGGATCAAGAAAATAGATAATAATAATGTATAAAGTAATTTTCAATATATACATGCCTTAGTACATTTTACAAAGAAAGTTGTTTCGTGTTGGAATTCTCATCCAAAATATATAAAGCATTTTTCTTTATGATGATTATATAGCACAGAAAACTTATGTTAAAATTTCCACTAATACGGAAACTTGCGTGCATTGTAACTAATGAAAGGAAAATCGTGCTTAATTTTGTGGACAGGATTTATGCTAATTGTTCGTGTTCATTAATAACCACAAAATTTAAATAAACAAACAATCATTCTCTTTTGCCACTTATGGTTAATGTAAAGAATTTTACGTGTGAGTTTTTTTATTAATCCAGACAACTTAAACCAGCCAAATTAATTTTATTTCAATTTGCAACATAATCCAATAAGATAGTGATTAATGAAATGGGATTGTGATTTACTAATTTGTTGAACTTTAACCAATTCATTAATGAAATATAAATAATAATTTTATATATTTTTATAATTCGGTAAATATTTTTTATTTAGTATAGTGATCAACATTGACTTATAAAGAAAAATATTTGTCGATCAGCTTTTAGAAAATCGTTTGTACACTCAATAATTGAAAGGTCAAAAGTCTTCTCATTTGTACTATAATTTATTCGGTATAAGTCACTCATAATAGATTTTAAATTTGTTGTTTATACATCTCTTTGATGATTTTGGTTTTCAAAATCATGCTTATTTTATATATTTTTTTTATCAAAAGAACTTTTACATATTTGCATAACTAAGATTCAAGATTCAAGATTCAATTGATAATATTTATTTGATTTATTGGTTGGTTTTAAAAATAAAAATCTAAACTGACGAATGACTTGCTCAGTTATATTTTAAATTAAATCTGAGCTGTATTTGGACAGGTTTATACTTTAGTTGCTTAACTTTATACTAAATTATAGAAGAATTTGCTTTTACGAAAAGGTAATCTGAATATACATTTTTCTTTTCCATTTTAGAAACTATGCTGTTAATCTCACGAAAATGAAAAGATCAATGGAAATAAATATAAATTGATAAATGACATTTTTCATAATTACCTTATCAGAAAGTGAAATCAATTTAAATTAAATTTTATGCATTTATGGTAGAACGCGTGTTTTCTATATTCAAATTTCAAAATGTAATTTCAGTATTGAAAAAGTCCAATGGTAATTTTGATAATTGAAGTGCCAGTTTTCGACAATTTATTACAGTGTTTCTTTCTCAATTATTGAATTCTCTGTTTGTTAATTTTTAAAATTTAAAAACAAAAATCTGAAAAAAAAAATACACATGCAAATTGTTCTAAGATAATGATCTGGATTCCGTTTGATTCTTCACCTGTGCCCTTTGGTTGGTTAACCACAGGACCCATCACGAAGCCTCGAAATTTCGGAATCCTCTACAACAAGACTCCACGTGGTCCCCGTTATCCCACCTTATTCGTCGTCTTTGATTCTCTACGTATATCCTATCCTCCGAATCAAGGGCCAACCGCGTTTGGCCACAGTCAATCAAGTCCAACCACGTGTCCAA
The DNA here is from genome assembly GCF_029865625.1 of Vigna umbellata. Taxonomy (NCBI): domain Eukaryota; kingdom Viridiplantae; phylum Streptophyta; class Magnoliopsida; order Fabales; family Fabaceae; genus Vigna; species Vigna umbellata. The sequence goes on from NC_142167.1 coordinate 15,002,856, forward strand.
CCTTGAAACCGTTTCAATCCCACTCTCTATAAATCTAACCCAAGCAATTCTGCCACTCCAAAGCGAGAAAACGTCCCACACCGAGAAAATCGACAACAACTCAGGGAAAGTATGTAGCGCCGCCATAACCCTACCTTCTTCCATTTTTTTTTTCGATTTTGCTCTTTCGTGGCCCTTAAATTACAGTTATACCCTTCTGGTTATGAGAGCTTCCAACCGGCGCAAGCCAGAGCCACCAAGCCGAAGCTCTTCTTCACCACTCGGCTTCCCTCGTCACAGATATTGCCGGTACCGCCGATTGAAATAGAGAGCCGCCGAGCCAGCCGAACAAACATTTCTCAAAGTCCGTCTTTACCCTTCCCTGTAAATATTCTTTCTTTTTTATTTAACTGTTTGTAACCACCATGCAAAACTCGAAGAACCACCGCAACGGCCAGGCGGAGCTTCACCGCCGGGGGAAGTTAACAAATAAATCCTCTTCCTTTCACAGCCAGTCAACGTCAACCGCCGGCATGCCCGGTGCATCGATTCGGCGGCCAATGACGGTGCCGGAACTTCTGCTAGACAGAAACCGCTCCTCTCCGGCCGCGGCGGCGGAGGTTGTCCGGAGGCAACCACCGAAGCTCTTGCTGAAGGTTACGATCATGGGAAGCCTTGGTCCCGTGCAGGTGGTGATGACGACGGAATCAGCCGTCGGAGATTTAGTGGCGGCGGCGGTGAACCAGTACGTTAAGGAAGGTCGCCGACCAATTCTTCCGTCGAACGATCCTTCGCAATTCGATCTTCACTATTCTCAGTTCACCTTAGAAAGTAATCTTCCTTACCAAAAAAAATTGATTTTTTTCTGAACGGAAAATCGTTAGAGATGTTAATCTTCTTGTTACTGTGTCTGTATTCAGGTTTGGACAGGAATGAGAAACTGAGCGATATTGGGTCTAGAAATTTCTTTCTGTGTCCGAGGAAGCATGGTGGTGGTGACGGTGGCTCAACGACGTCGTTTACTTCGTGTTCTACAGAGGCAGACAAAACGACGAAGGGTGGTGCGTTTGGATGGCTAAGGTTCATGGATTTGTCACGCTGAAAATTACTGTCCTAGTATTTTATCACAGTTATTTGCAGATATTTTTGTTATTAGATTTTTAATCTTTAATTATTTGTAATGCATCATTAGTGAATGGCCAATTAGTGTAAACAGAATATGTCGGCCATTTCATATTTAACTTTTTGGACGAAGCTTCCTTTTTTTCTTTTTTTTCGTTTCCTTCTCCAGAAGCTATTCCATTCTGCAAGTTGAAATGGGGCACACACTGTCTTGTTTCGTAATAAAAGTCAGTGATGTTGATATTTATAAATGATTCATTTTTGTATACCTAGTTTTGGTTCCCTTGAAAAAGAACTCCATGTTCTTAAATTTCCTAAAAAGTAGTAAATTAAAATAATATATTTATTTTATTGTTTTGCATATTAACTACATTATTATTAAGGTCATAATCTTTAGTATTAGAAAGAAGACAGAAGAGGTTAAGCATCGGAATAATCAAACTAACATTTTCTAATGTCAACCCGATTAATTTGTTTAGTGGATTTTCAGTGCTTTGGAATTAAATTATAGATGTTCTGGTAGTAGATGACACTCACGGCACTTAACTTTCACGTGTTAAAAACTGCTACTGTTTGAACAAAATATTGATTTGTTCAATTTATTTAATTAAAAGGATTAAATATTTGTTGATAAGTTTAAATGCAAATAGGAATAAATGATGCTACTTTATCAATGAATTACTAATTGTACTAATTTTAAACTAATTGTACTAGTTTTAAACTAATTGTACTAGTTTTAAACTAATTGTACTAGTTTTAAACTAATTGTATTAGTTTTAAACTTGTACTATTTTTAAACTGAATTGTACTATTTTTAAACTAAATTGTACTATTTTTAAACTGAATTAATAGTATAACAATACATGTTCTTTTTAATTGAAATTTATTTTAATATTTATTTTATTTTATTCATAAGTGTTTTACAAATTAACTTTTTAATTATTTGATATTATTATTTTCTATTTTATTTATATATTTTTTGTTATTATATGTGTATGGAAATTATTTTATTATTTATTTATTTATTTTATTTTATTTTATTTTTTATTTTTTTATTTATATTTATTTTGTCATGAATATTATTTTACTTTTATATTTATTTTTATAATCTTTTATTTATTTTTTTTGTTTTATATGTGCATATAATTTATTTTATCTTTTTATCTACTTATTTTATTTTAAAATAATTTTTTATTTACATTTATTTTATTCTCTCGTAAAATTGTTTTATTAATTAATTATTTATTATTTATATTTTATTATGTAAAAATTAAACTAATATTTATTAATTATTATAATATAATAAAAGATGATACTAAAAAATTACTCTTAATAAACGTTTGTTAATTTTTTTTTCATTTGATATTTCTATAATATTAATTATTTTTGCTACATTACTATTTTTTTATGATATTTCATTATATATTCATTTAATAAAATTTAACTTTAAAAAATATATTTTAGTTTTAGTAGGTAAAATACTATCATTTAAAAATAATAATATTGATATTTATTTTAAAGTAAGTTGATTTTTAAAATAAATAGTTATTTGAGTGTGCGCGCTTACACACATTTTAATATCATTAAAAATTTTTTTAACATAATTTTACATATTTAATAATATGTTAAAGAATATGATATATTTAAAGTATTATTTTTTTTATATAATTTTTTTTATGATTTATATTACTTAATCATTTAATAAATTAAATTTAAAAAAATATATTTTACTTTTATTACTTAAAATAATATTATTTAAAAAGTAATATATGTTTATTGATAAAAAAATATAAAAATTTGTGATAAAAAATTTGTCTTAAAAAATTCATTATTAATTTTTTAAACGGTTTATTTTATTAATATTTTATTATTAAATAACGTTTTCTTAGCAAGATGGAGCAATTGAACGGGAACTAGAGAAGAGAAGAGAGTAGATACAGTTCTACCGAAACTCTTATAAGTTCAGTTTTTAAAAACTAAACCATAAAATATTATACTGAACTTTTAGTAAAAGTGGATCAGTTTTTTTAAGTATAATATAGTATACTTAACTATAGTACAGTACATATCAGTTATTTTTGTCCAGCCCTATATTTAACCTTATAAAATGTTAAGATCGAGAGGCTAATTTATTATTTCTTATTATTTACGACGTTAAATATATTCAATATTAATAAATAACTATGTTTAAAATAAAACTTTTATACTTAATAAGTTCAAATTTTATCTAACGGTCATGATGACCAATAAAAAGATCAGGCATAAGTGGAAAGTTCGTATAAAATTTTAAAATTATGGAAATAAATATTTGTTTAATTTACTAAGTAAATGAATAAGACCTCAATGCATAGCATCATATGATAAAATAGAAACGTGTAAAGACTGAGAGTGGATGGTTAGGTGAGTTTGAGCAACTTTGAATCGACACTTTTTCGTATATATATAGATATGTTATTCTATGCTTAAACCTTTTTCTTTCCTATGTTGTATTCTAAGCACGTTTCTATTCTATTCCCTAAAATATAGGGACAAAATAGATAAAAAGGAACAAAAGGGGAAACTCCAATCAAACCAAATATAACAAAATAGAGCATTTTAAAATAAAAAATCTAATGAAAGCCCAGCTAAAATTCAATAGTCTAATAAAGGGTAGATCTTCTCGCACCCTCCAAGTTCTACCTGCACCTTAAAAACATTTGGAATTCCAGTTTTATCCTTCTGATTTTTATTTTAAATAGCATTTCCATTAAAACATCGCATTTTGTTTAAAAATGTCAAATGTACTCGTGTGTGTGTGTGTATATATATATATATATAAAATTATTATAGATAATAAGTGAATACTTTATATAAATATCCACAGGTACCGAATTAAAAAAAATGATTATTCACGGTGTCACTCGTGCTTAAACCAGGTACTAAGTTGCTTGTTCCTAATTCCTAATACTACAGAAATAAAACACTCAAGCTCAATTGATAGTTTTTTACTATATTTAAGAATGAGTATGGATTGGATTTTTGGAAATTACATTTAGATTCAATTAAATCTAAATATATAGATAGAATTTTGGATGCAAATCTATATTTTTTGTGTGTGTAAAACTAATTTGAATTTTTTTTAAATTTTGATCAAATGTTTGGATCAAGTTATAAATGTATATTCAAATATTTAGATTAAATTAGAAATCCAAATCTATTTCTAAATCTATTCATAATGAAACTTTATTTTTTTTATAAATTTAATTTTAACTCTAAATCTATATTTTAAAATTAAAATAACTATTTAATCTAATACAGTAAAAAAGTTAAGTGATAAAGAAAATAATAAAAAAACAAAAATATAATTTATTAATATTAAAAATTAAAAATCATATATTAAAAATAATAAAATTATAAATTTAATTTTAACTTTAAATCTATATTTTCTGTTTGGATAACAAGTTATTGAAACTAACTTTTTCCTAAAGTAAAAGTAACTTATGAACACTCTAAAAGTATTATAACTTATTGACTCTCTCTTTTTTAAAATAGTAGTGTTAATTTAAGAATGTAAAACTTTGTAATTAATAAAAGAAAACTATATATTAATTTTAAATAATCGTAATTACCTTAATTTTAAAATAACATCAATTAACCTATTCAAAATAAACACATATAATAAAAAGTATGTAAATAAAAATATAGATAATGAATTAATAGTTTTCTATAAAAATAATTATAGAATAACAATTTGTACGTTTGGTGTTTTGTGTTTCCATTTCCACTTTATTTATTTGTTATTCAATTTTTTTATTTTTTTTTATTTTTTATTTGTTTGAAAAAATTAAGTATTTATTTCCAATCAATTCAATTTTGAACATAAAATTCGTGGTTCTTTGTTGGAAGAAATAGAGAAGATTCATGATTCCCTCCAAAATTTTGGTAGGGAAGATCTTTTTTTCTTTTACTATTTTTTTTTCTTTTTAAAAATAAAAAAGAAAAGAAAAGAAGATGACATAAAAACCCGACAGGAACAATTTTTTTATTTTTTCTATTTTAATTGTTCCAATAAAAATTCAAACAATAAAATTAAAATTAAAAATAAACAAAATATCAACGTTATTAAAAGTAAAAATAAAGGGAAATGACACATGCATACAAAAAATAAAATAAACAAATAAATAAGAATAAGAATCAAATAAAAATGAAATTTATAATGAGTGGTAAAATACTATTTAATTATTATACAAATGTAAACAAATTTGGGATCTATAAAATGAAAATGGATTTTATTAATTTTTTTTATTTACTCAAACAAAATTGGATGTTTACAATTTAAGTGTTACAAACCTTATACATGGGGCACTGAAATTGCATTATTGTTTATGCACTGTATACGGACCTTTTTTAATATTATTAAAAAATATTGTTTATATGTAAGAATGTGTTTAAAAATAATAAATTATATGATACTATTTTATTCATCCATATTTAAAACGGACAGATAATAAATTATTATATAAGCGATATTAAAAAAATTGTAAAAAGAATTATTAAGAAAATATTTTTTATTTAAATTTAGGCAAAACTTATCTTGACAAATCAAGTAGTGTGGTAAACTTGGCCTGAGAACCAAGAAAAGTGGAATGAGAATTTGGATAACTCTTGTGACTTAATCTAAGTCCGTAAATTTTGTCCACGTTTTATTGAATTAAAATTAAATTATTTTCTGGATTGCTTAGGGTTGTTTGCAACTTTAATGACATTTTCCCTAGCTTCAACCAACCCAATTCTCAGACTCAACCGCTACCAAATTCACTACCACTCCAATCCTCTTCTTCTGCAATCTCATGTTTGATCAAACTCACCATCATCACTTTCACTTTCCTCTGCACCAATTTACACATAAAACAGACATTACAAAACTCTGTCTTTTTCCCCATTCACACACACCACGGCAACAGGGACCTCTCTCCATCACACGCCCTCTACTTTTCTACCTCCCCTTCCAACATTCCAACAACACAGACTAATCAATCGAGAAAGGATTAAAATAAATAACTGGTAAGGATAGAAGGTGAAGTGCGATGGTGGCACTGGCATTGTCCCCGATCACGATGAGCAACAACTGTGGGTGGGGCTCGACAAAGATCAAGACACGGTGGCTGGATTTGATGTTTTTGCGCAAGAAAATAGGAGGTGAGTGACGTTGTTGACACCGACAAGCACTTCGACTCCAATTGGTGTCGTCGTCCAAAGCTCAGACCGACAAGATGGCGGGCGGCGTTGAGGCACTTGATTCCGATGGTGGTGACTTGCGCGTGGAGAAGGAGAACGGGGAAGAAAAGTTCCTTGAGCGTTGATAAAGAAGGCCACACGTGACAACTTTTTCGGTATATTTCTGCAACAGAAAAAGAAGAAGAAATGAGAGAAAGTGAAACGAACATCAGAGAGAGATGAATGGATGCAGTGCAAAAAAATGAGTAGAAATAAAATTTTCAAATTAGTTAATAAAATGATAAATAGTAAAAATAAAAAAAATTTTAATCTAAGAATAAAATTAGAATTAAAAGAATTTAAGGAGACGAAGGGAGCAACACCCTAAGTTACATATATATCATCCGCTTTGTCTTTATTCTCTATTTTGCATTATTACACGATCTTTCTAAGATCGTGTATAAATAATATCAAATAGAGGTACAAAATAAAAATAAATAAATACTAGACAATATTTTTAAAAGAAATGGAAAGTTATAGTAATTTTAAAAATATGGGATCAAAAGCCGAACAAATAGTTGTTTAGTTTACTCCTTAGTGAATGAATAAGACTTGAATTTGTAAATTTATGCATAGCATCATAGATGGGGGTGCAACTAGAAATTCAGGGAGTTCAAAACGTAAACCCGTGACAGAATTATTGAAAGAGTGTTTTATCTACACAACTCATCTTACACTTTCAAAAGTTTCACTTTTAACTTTTTGAAATTTCATCATTATCCTACACCTTTAACTTTAAAGAAAATTTTACTTTTAACTTTAATAAATATATTTTTATTTTAAAAAGACTCTACACCACCTTAACAATAACTAAATTTAAAATTCAAATATTATTTAATATAATTTTATATTTTAATAATTATTAAAATATAATTTATGTTATAATAATAGTTATATTAAATATATAAAAATAAAATAATAAAAATAATAACAACAAAAATAAAATTACATTAAATAAAATATTTAATACATTCAAATATATTAAATTACATTAAAATATTAAATTAAATTAAATAATTATTAAAATTTAAATAAAAAATAAAATTTTAAAACAATTATTTATCAAATAACAAATAAAGTTATATTAAATAAAATATTTAAATATCCTAAATTATATTAAAATATTAAATTAAATTCAATAATTATTATAATTTATATATAAAATAAAATTTTAAGAATCATTCTTTATCGGATATGTATCTCTGATTCATAACTTATGTGATGTGTATTTTCGATTAACAAAACTTGTTTTTTTTAAATTTTAATAATTATTAAATTTAATTTAATATTTTAATATAATTTAATATATTTAAATATATTAAATATGGTTTTAAGTATTATTTTTATTTTAGTTATTACTTTTTAATTTTTTTAATAGAACTATTTTAAAAATATAAATCATATTTTATTAATTATTAAAATATAAAAATATAATAAATAATACTATAATTTTTATTTAAGTTTAATATTTATTAAATTTTAAATAAAAATAAAAGTATTAACATATTTTACAGATTTTAATATATAAATAAGTTTTTTAAAATTTTCATTTTTATTTAAAATTTAATAATTATTTAATTTATTTTAATATTCTATTATAATTTAATATATTTGAATATATTAAATCAAATTTATTATTATTATTATTTTTATTATTTTATTTTTATGTTTTTAATATAATAATTATTATAATATAAATTATATTTTAATAATTATTAAAATACAAAATTATTTTAAATAATATTTAAATTTTAAATTAAATTAAATTATTATTAAACTGATGAAGATTGTTTTTAATAAAAAAGAAAAGAAAATGGATAAATATTTATTTAAGTTAGAAATAAAAGTTTTGAAAAAGTTGAAAGTGTATAATGAAATGTGAGAAGGTTAAAAGTGGAATTTTTGAAGATAGGGTATAAAATCTTGTAGGTGTAGATGAAATACTCTTGTTGAAAACACAACAGAAAGTGAATCAAAACAATTAGGCTATTTCTTCCTTCACCCCAGAATTACTAATTACATCTATACACTCCTGTCACCACTACCTCATTATTTCCATCATCCCAAATACTACAGAGTAAAAAAAACTCATTTTGAAAAACTCTATCTAAAAAATATTTCATGTATTTAAATTTTTTATTTCAAAAGCTTTATTTCAGAAGATATTATATACGTTCAAGAAAAAAAGTCCTCTTTTACAAAAATTATTCAAAAATACATTTAATGTGTTTCAAAAATCTTGTTTCAGAAATATCATCCTGAAAATCTTACTCTGGAAATATCAGAAATCTTTTCTATAAATTTTCCAAAATATATGATTTGTAGGTTAATTTTACAAAATGTGAAACAATCATTTTAATAGTTTAGAGGTGCGTGAAAGAAGGTATGGGAGTGCAGGTAGTAAAAGCTGACCGATATTGGAAAGATATGATAATGAAAGCCCATCATAGTATAGTATTTTCGACAGCCCAAACTATTTATGGTATCAATTGTGCTTAAACGAAGTCCTAAAAATTTGGTCTAATAGGAAGTTATTTCTATTTTGTTAGGTTTTAATGTTCGTAGTGTTTTTCTTCTTATTTTTACACAAGTAAATACGCCAGCTTTTTCCCATTTAATTTATCCAAAACTATATTTAATTGAATTTATAAAAAAAATTCTTTTTTCTATTTTTAAAAACTTTTAGATAAAATTTTCCAAACATATATTTCAATTTTCAATAAATTTATTAAATTTTGGATTATGATCCATTAGCCAAATTCTGTTTGAATAACAAATTATCGAAACAAACTTTTCCATAAAGTAAATTCAACTTATGAACACAAAAGTGTTATAATTTATTCACTCTTGTTTAGATTTCATAGCCCTCGTGTTAATTTAAGAATGTCAAAGATTGTAATTAATAAAAAAACTCTATACTAATTTTAAATAACCGTAATTACCTTAATTTTAAAATAGCAACAATTACGTTAATCAAAACACACAGATATAGTAAAAGATAATAATAATTATAAAATAATAATAATATTGATTGATTAGCTAAGTTTAATCTATAATTGTGCTTTAAAACAAAGATCATGCTCAATATAAAAAAGAGTAAACAAAATATTTCAGACAAAACAAAACAAATGCTAAATTAATATATTAAATAATAATAATAATAAATATATATAAAACTAATCGGACAATTTCTTTTCAAGAGAAAAAAAAAGAAAAAGGAAGAAGAAAGAGGCGCGGAGAACTTCAAAAACCCTAACGAGTTGCATAAAGCACTATATATACATTTCTTAAACCCTCACATCCATTTCTCTCAATTCAATTTCTCTTCCTCCTTTTTCCCCTTAGCTTTTCTCTTCGGTACCTGCAAATGGACTCACCAATGGAGTTTTGGGGTAACTTTTTCTCTTCTTTTTTTCTTTATTTCATTTTTTTTCCGTCATTTCTTGCAATATCCTAAGTTGATCGATTCTTCTTCAAACTGTCGGATCACAGTTTCATGTGCTAATGTTTATGTATGTTTTTTGCGGAATCGGTGAATGATTTTGGTGATGTGATCTTAATGTTATGTCTTGGTTTGAAATTTAGGTGTTGAGGTTAAGGTTGGGCAAAATGTGAAGGTTGATCCCATGGATCCAGTGAGTGCGTATATACACATTTCTCAGGTTGCCCTTGGAGAGGCGAAAAAGGAAAAGGCAAATGAACCTGTGGTTGTGTACTTGAAAGTTGGTGATCAGAAGATTGTTTTGGGAACCCTTAAAAAGGATGATATCCCTCACCTTTCGTTGGATTTGGTTCTCGACTCTGATTCTGAGCTTTCGCACTCTTCGAAAAGTGCCAGTGTATTTTTTTGTGGATACAAAGTTCTGACGTATCCTTCCTTCATATTACACTCTCGATTCATTACTATATATTGTTATTTTCTAGAGAAAGTAACGCTTTATATTCTAAATGTTTTGTGTGAAGGTTCTTGAAAGGGTTAGTGGTCACTACTTGTCTTTCGATTTTTTTTTTACTTACTGTGGGTGTGATTGCAATTGTCGCTGTAATAGACCTAATTTGTCTGCAATTTTCTGCAATATCAATGAATGTCAAGAAATTTTGACAGCAAAGATAATTTAAAACCTTGGTTCTGGACCTATTTTTTTGATGTTTATGGTTTATTTAAATTTCTTACTGTAATGGCGGTATGGTCGTGGCATTGAGATAAGGATTTTATTTTTACCAAAATAGAATTCATTTACATACCTGCTTCATCTTTCACTTTTCCTTAACTTATGTGTTGCTGTGGCATTAGGGACGACGGTAACATTTCTGACTTTTCTGGTGAGGATCAACTGTATCTCTGTAACCTGGTATTACTGTTCTGTTATATAATTTGTTTGCTAAAGCATGATTTTATTTTGTGAAATTTGAGTAGATAGTGAAGAAGAGGAGGAGGCTCTTCCCTTGAAAGGTCAAGATAATGGTAAATTCTTCCTCTGTATGGGAAATATGTTGTTTAATTGTGTGTATTAGTATATAGATAGCTAATAGTTATATTCTTTTAGGGAAGCCTGTAACAAAAGCTGAAGGAGCAAAGGTTACCAAGCCCTCTAAACCTGCTTCCGTGAAAGGTGCATCTGTAAAACAAATAAAGACTGTTGATCCAAAGAAAGAGGATGATTCTGATTCTGACGAATCTGACGATGAGCTTACTGGTAATGATGAATCTGATTCTGACGAGGTATGTTGGTCACCAATGGTTTAAATTAAAGTTTTATGTACTCTATTTTATTTGAGATATCAAGATGTGTTATTTTTAAATCCAAACTTACAGCATAAGGTAATGCTTCCAAAGAATGATTTCCTTCCAAAGATTTCTTCATAGCACCTTAATGTTTTTGCAAGTCTTGTTTAAGTAAATACTTTTTTGTCTTTATGGAAATAATGTCTTGTGTTTTCATACCCGTTTGTGATAATTTTCCATCTTTGAAAATTGTAGATGGATGATGGTAGCGATAGTGATGAGGAGAGTGAAAGTGAGGAAGAGACCCCTGCGAAGAAGGTAAGATATTTATTTCTGCTGTAACATGTATATATTTTTTATTTGTCACAAAATATACTGTCTTCAATTATAATGGAAGAGTTTCTAAACAACTTCACCATATCTTAGATGTGACTTTTTCTTATGAATAATGATCAGGGAAAGAAGAGACAAAATGAGTCTGCCTCAAAAACTCCAATCTCTTCCAAGAAAGCTAAAACTGCTACTCCTGAGAAGACTGGTATCATATTCACATATTTCTTTTTCACATATGTCTACTATACCGTATACCAGTGCATCTTAAATTAGTGTTATTGATTAATGCATTTCAATTCAAGTTGTATGAGGCATATAGCGAAGTATCCAAGTTATAAATGCTTATAGTAATTGTTGTACACTGACTGGTAATATTCTGATAAAAAAATTTCTTGTAGATGGTAAAAAAAGTGTACATGTAGCAACTCCCTATCCTATGAAGAAAGGTGGAAAGACTCCCAAAAACGTCACAAAAGTGCAGTCTCCCACTTCTGCTGGACAACTATCTTGCGGATCTTGTAAAAAGTACGATTGTATTTTAAAAAATAGCACTAGACCTTGAAGAATAATAGCTTTACGAGCTTTATATAATATATCTTGTGCTTAATTATTTTATGGTTTTGTAGGAATTTTGCCAACGAAGATGGGTTGCAACAACATAAGAAGGCCAAGCATGGTGGTCAGTGATATTGCATTTTAGCGTACTCAAGTAGTAATTTTCCCTTGTATTACTGTGAGTAGTTTCAGTTCGTTCGAATTTTTATCTCAAGGGCTGGGAAACCTTTGTTTAAATATGAACGCAAGGTGTGGATTTTTCTTTTTGATATCGATGAGGCCTATATGATGGATCTGCTCTTTTCAAATCCTCTTTTTTATCATTCTACTCTGTTTTTGTTGGCTGCTATCCTTTCCAAGTGTTGCAATCTCACTTTATTCTAGAATTCATTTAGATGGTGAGATTCTTATGCAATGATAATTTAATTGCAAGAAAATGCTTTCCTATCATATTTGAAGGTGCTTTTCCTTTGTCTTTTGATGGCATTTATAATTTCAGGCTATAGAACATAGCAATTTTGTTTTCATCTTTCGTCTAAGTTAATATTCAAAAGTAGCAATCACGTTAGTATGTATTATTGGCTTTATATTTTTCTAATATCTGAGTTATTATTTATTAAAAGCAGATCAAATCAACGAGTAATTTTATTTTTTTCAGATCTCATCATTTGTTTTAATCGTTTCTTTGATAATATAAAATTACAAATAATTTTTTAAAATTAGCTCCAATGTTTTTGTTATGTATTAATAGTTCGGTTTTAACTTTTTCCTTTGCTCAATTGCATTTGTATACATTGTATTTTTAATCAATCCTATGTGTTTTGAATTTTCTTTTCAACTTAAACTGGAATTCAATCAAAAATTTTGGAAAAAAGAGATGATATTTCATTAGAACGCTGCACTCTCAATGTTACGACATATAATGGTAAAATAAATGTGGGTTGAAAGAATGATTTGCATTCAGTATGAAATGTGAATAAAGTAGACTTTTTTTTTATTATAATAGGTGGCTTAAAAAATAATATTATAGTTTGTTTATAATTCTTTTAAAAACTATGATCTTTCTATAATTTATTTGATAGAAATTATCACATTTATTTTATATTAAAGATAGATATCAAAATCTTTCCAATTTTTTTTTTAAAGAGTAAAACAATTTCGTTAAATTTTTTATCATCGTCAATGCCCATAAGCACTAACGAAATTAATGTTAAGTTTTTCAAACATTCTCTAACTTTTATTTTTCAAAATTAAAATTTAAGTCATTAAGTTGTAACATATCGATATTATTGTAATCAGAATCTCGATGTAATATTTAATTAAAAATATATATCTATTACTTTGAAATATTACTTAATCATGTATACCTTTTAAAATTATTGATAAATATTTAATTTTATTTAATAATAATACGGTTAAATACATTTATAATTTCTAAACTTTAACATAAAATTTAAATTATTTATCTAATTTTTGATATATATTGGTGTTTAAATTTTAAAAGTAAATTAATAATAAAAGAAGTAAATTAACATAATATATTATGATTCAAAGATCTTAGTCTTTTTATAAATTTAAATAATATTTTAGACTAACATTTAAGTTAAAATATTTCAAATAACTCAACGTCAAACTAAAATATTATTTTATATGTAAACAAATTAAATTAATTAAAAATGATTATATTTATTCGTTTTAATAATTAGGAAACCAATTTATATCATAGTTTAAAACAAAAATAAATTTTAATTTGACATTAAAGTTTAAAGACTAAAAATATATTTAAATGATAATAATATTTGTTTTTGTATTTTTATATTTATTTGACTGGATAAAATATAAGGGGAGAAAAGATGAAATGTACCTAAATAATATAACATGGAAAGGAAAAAAAGATAAAAAAAACATCTAGGAAAATAATTAACATAGGAACAAGAAATAGTGGATTCAAGTAAATTATTCAAAAAATGAATGTATGGTTACCTACTTATTAACCAATAGAGAAAGTTAATTTTTATTTACATAAAAGGTTTATAATATTGAAAAAGGTATTAGTTGTATTATTTACTTATTTTGTTCAATTTATCTCTCTCATGAAGAAATGTTAAATAAAATCTCTAATTTTTAAGTTGTAATAATTGATTTTTTAAGATTTAATATAAAGTTCAGTAATTTTAAAATACAATAATACATTATTTAATTTAGGATTAGATATATTTTTAGTCCCTAAACTATTGGCCGTTTTTTGTTTTCGTCTCTCTTTCAAAATAAGGTACAATTTGGTCCTTATTCTTTTCGAAACTCTAGTTTTAGTCCTCGAAACTTTGGTTTTAGTCCTCGAAAACTATCACATTTTTAACGGTGTTAGTTTTCAAAAACTAAAACCAAATTTTGAAAAGAATGAGAATCAAATTGTACCTTAGTTACGAAAATAAAAAACAACCAATAGTTTAGGGACTAAAAATATATTTAACCATTTAATTTATGTCATTAGTTTATAAGAGCGTGTAAATATCTGTAGGAGTTATGTAGGCCATTGATTATTGCTTGAAACAACTCTTCACTTTGTAAGATTCTCATATGCTCTTGAGTTGATTAATTTTCTTTTTAAGTAGCTTCTGCAAACACCTGTTTTTTTTTTAAGAATATGAAACAATATTTGTTTCAAATATAAATTAAAATAAAATTATAATTATTTGATATTCTTTTAAAATTTATTAAAAAAAATATATAACACCATAGAAACTACAAATGTCAATTAAAACGCGGAAAGCAATTTCCGTCAAAATGTCTTATAACTATGTAAATTAAAGGTTTAATCCTTTTCGACATCCCTATTTATGTACGAATGTCTCAATTGGGTCCTCGTTTTCTAAAGTGTATCAAAATGATCTTTAATTTTGAAAATTGATATCAATTGAGTCCTTTCCGTTAAGTTGGCTGGACGACGTTAAAAAAATTGATGAGTGGATGCTGAGATGACGAACGAACGCTCGTCCACCAGCGAACGAACGCTCGTCCATTAGCGAACGAACGCTCGTCGACCACCGAACGAACGGGCGTCCAGTGTGGAACGAACGGTCGTCCAGTAGTAAGAGGTCGACGAGCGTTCGTTCTCTGGTGGACGAGCGTTCGTTCGCTGGTGGACGAGCGTTCGTTCGTCATCTCAGCATCCACTCATCAATTTTTTTAACGCCGTCCAGCCAACTTAACGGAAAGGACTCAATTGATATTAATTTTCAAAATTAGGACCATTTTAATACACTTTAAAAAACGAGGACCCAATTGAGACATTCGTACATAAATAGGGATGTCGAAAAGGATTAAACCTAAATTAAAATCATCAATGTGTATTGTTACATTTTAAAAATTCAGAGAGTTAATTAATTTTTTGTTAAATTGAAAACTGAGTATAATAAATCAATAATGGCTTACCAAAAGTACTGAAACATAAATAGTGTCCGTTGGAAGCACTAAAATATAAAAAGTGATTTTAAAAGTTTGCCCTTTAAAACAAGAAGCTGGTTTGCCCGAGTGGTTAAGGGGGAAGACTTAAGATCTTCTGCACATAAGTGCGCGTGGGTTCGAACCCCACAGCCAGCAAATTTTTTATTATTCTTAAAATTAAAATTTTTTAGTTTAACTTTTCAAAAATAAAATTAAAGGGTCAAACTTCACTTTTTGTAAAAAGGAGCAACAAAGTAAAAACTTAAATTAAACCTCATTAAACCAAACTTAAATTAATATTGTAAACAGGCAGAAACGTTAAGGAATCTCTGGTGGTCCAACAAGCATATACAGCCACTTCATATTATTAGAAAATCCAAAGTGGAAAAGTAATTATCAATGACCACAGATACAAATATTTGAAATAAAAAAATCAGTGCAGTGCAACAATATTGTAGAAATTTTATTTAGAGGTGCATTTAGTTGTATCATCAAAGGTATGATATTCAATTTTTATTTTCCTACATGTTTTTATTGAATAAAATATTAAATATAAATAAAGTCTCGTATCAAATAAAATAAGAGATAAATATAAATTTACATACAAATAAAATAATTAATGGATAAATTGTCTTGAAAACAAATTCTTGAAGTTATTTAATTCAAAGTGAACAGTATCTACCATGAAGATTTGTGATTGATTATTCATTTATTTTGTTTGAGTTTCAAATTTTTTGTACTATGGTCTAAATTTTCACAATGCTTTTTGTGGGAAATAGGATTTGATTTCATGATGAATATGATGAAAGAACAAAATGTAGCTGGTACTCTGACCTTTATCATAGGCTTTTGAGAAAAATCTTACCTTGAAAGTATCTATTTTCTTTATAAAAAGGAAATCATTCTGACATACCTTTTAAACTAAAGGTAAAAATTATGTTGACCCCTTCCAATTATCTTAAGAAACTTAGTTTAATTAATAGCACCCTCTTTATTATATGAGGATTAAGGACTAAGATTGAGTGGTGTCTTCATAATTATTAGACAGTAATTAATTTAAAGGAGTATAAAACTGGTGAAAAAGGTTACATTCATAATGATAATGACCCTTTTTGCCTCAAGTAACCAAAATGACAACTAATCATTCTTATCACCATCCAAAAGGCCTTTCTGCTTATTTTTAATCTTTTGATGAAATTTAAAAGATATATATTTTTTAAAAGGTTAAAAATTTAAATATAACTTTAAGTTTCACATTAAATAAAAAAAATTAAATATTATCTAAGAAAAAAGTTTTTTTTTTAATTTTGCTTAATAGTTTTAGATAGCTGAGGATTGAAACAAAAAATAATTTAAATATTTTTTTTCATATTTTTAAAGACAAAATCATTATGAAATACAAATTCCAAAAATAGTATTAATATATTATATGAATTGAATTTATACTTTATTGGTATTGTATTTATTGTGTGATTACCTCAAAAAAATCCAAGAAACATAGTAGTTTTAATGAAATCATGATTCTATTGGTGTGTGTTTATTTTTTTTACTGTTTTAAATTAAAGATAAGGTCAATATATTATATAAATTGAACTTATATAAATTGAAATTATGTCTCGTTAATATTCTTCTGGATTTATCTTATGATTATCTAAAAATATTCAAAGAACATCATGTTCTTAGTAACATGATGAAGCAATATTAAGAAAGAGTTATAATTGAGCTATTTGCATTAAGACAACTGGCTTGAGAATGTTAGTCAGTTGAAACAGAGGTCTAGTGAGTGAAAAAAAAAAATTATGGTT
The DNA here is from genome assembly GCF_029865625.1 of Vigna umbellata. Taxonomy (NCBI): domain Eukaryota; kingdom Viridiplantae; phylum Streptophyta; class Magnoliopsida; order Fabales; family Fabaceae; genus Vigna; species Vigna umbellata. The sequence goes on from NC_142167.1 coordinate 15,020,079, forward strand.
GATGGTGTAGTTTTAGAGAAGAGAACAAACAGCACATGCACAACTGCATTTGATTTCTTATCCTAATGTTTGTTTCTATAAAAGTTGAAAGATATTATCAAAAATTGCAATATGGCATCCCATGCTTTTCCCTCATAGCATGACATGTATTAAAATAAGTGCAAAGGAAAGACTGAAAAAAACAAAAGAACTCCTTTTTTCTGAACTAATGAAAATGATTGAAAGGGCTATCTGAAAATTTTACAATTATTTGTTTTCTTGTCGGAAGGTTAAGTAATCAAATATGATGTATTTTTTAAATAATAAATGAAAAAAATAAAAATAAACATGAAGGTGTGAGTGAATAAAAATATGCGTTAGAGCTTAATCATAGAGAGCATAGACAGAAAAGGTGTCGGTAGGAGAAAGCTATAGTGACTAGGGAATATTCGCATTCTTTGTAACCAAGTAACTTATTTTTCAGTTTCTTGTAAGAGATTCCAAAAGGTGAATAAATATTTTTTTAAGAGAATTGTTTTATTTTTTTACTGAAATTTATCAAAAATTGCAAATTTTTGCACCCCACTTTTCATTTCAGTGGTTACTCTTTTGATTTTAAAATTTTGAATAAAAAGAATAAGAATTTGTTTCAAATTTGACACAAATTCAAAAGGGTACCTAGTCTTTCAAGTCTATATCTTTTGAGAAGTTAAAGAGACTTTAGATTGAACCCAATTCTGATGGAACAATGTGATAAAAAAAAAGTGTTATTTTAAAAGGAAGACAAACTTTTTATTGTAATAAATAGGAGAAAGAAGGAGAAAAATCATTGGTAAAACATTAAAGAATATGAGTTTATTTTTACTCTATAGTTGTCCACACAAACAAAATGTGAAAGAAAGTAGTAAATGATTGCATGTATGGTAAATAGAATTCATTCCTTGGGGAAAAAAATGACAAATAACATGAATTAGAAGTGCATTTTTATCCACCACATTATTTGGCTCAGACTAAGCAAACCTAACAAATAAAAGGACTCACCAAATATATAACTATAAGATCTCACAAAACAATCTATGCAAACAAAATCACACTGTCTACTTATGATGTCTAAGGCTCTAACTTAAGCACTTTTTGGTACATCTTCATAATAGCTGCCATTAAGCCTGTGTGATGCAATTCTAGTAATAACAGCACTTTGCCTGTGATTTTTGTATCTTCTTGATGGATGGCAATGAAATCTTGGAAATGACTTTTAATTTTTTTCCAAAGTTGAAAATGATTTGCTCTAAACTAGCTGTAGTGTAGATCCTTTGGCACAGCTTTTGTTGGTTGAAGAAATCAGCCTCCCATGATGTATGTTTTTTGAGGAGAAACTAGAAAAATATGGACACAACATTGATTGATGAAACTTAAGTAACTTTTTTTCAGAATTTGGCTCATTGAGCTTTACACAATGGTGCCAACATAGCCAAATCCTACAATTGAGAATGTTATGGTCTGAAGGAAGAGGTAGATGAAGTAGTTGTGCTTCCCATGCACAAAATCATAGCAACCACATAAGAAGAGGAATGCAGCAAATCCCAGCTCCAGTAAGTTAAGTCTGTTCATGTTCAAACAACAAAACAAATCATAATTAGAGGCCTAATAATAATATCACAACTTTTAAGAGCTTTTATGTACATTTTGTACTTCTCAAGTTCTCAATAATGTAAAAAGAATGATGATTTGGCTTAGACATTCTGAATTGGCATGTGTCGGATTAATAAAGTGAGCTAATAATAATAATTGAGTAGAAAAGTGGGACATAACTTCTCCTTTATTACTACATATTTTGAGTTTATGCTAAAATTATTTGTTGATGTGGGTTTTCTGAGATCCAGACAAGGGCATGTGGTTTTCTAAATTCTTCTGTCATATTCATGTGCATGTGACAGAAATGTTTTGATTAGGGTGGCATGGCATGATGCTGTTGATTTGAAAGTGGACTTAAAAAAGTTTCATATAAATGTTTACCTACCCAAAGAGAATCTTAACTGTTACAATGAAGAATATCTACAAACTATTCACTAATAAGTAGGAACCTATGGAATTATTTCCTTGCAATCATTAAATTATTGGTCACACACAGTCTAGAACCCATCTGCATTATGCCAGTGTGTGTGTGTGTGCATGACTAATCCCAAATGCAAACATAATTATTTGCTTAGGAAAAATAAGTAAAAATAAAACTCAGAAACTGACCTTTCAACAAATTTGGATCGAGTCTTTTTGGGTGCCTTGGTGGCAACATTCTTCTTGGCAGCATCTCCTGATTTATTCTTGTTATTGGCATTGACAGAATCACCAAGTTTTTCAGTCACAACCCATTCATTAGCTCTCCCATACTCTAAGAGACCTATAAATGTTGCCTTTGTACGGTGCAAAGACATCACATTCTCAAAGAGGATCCAATAGAACAGAAGGTGAATGGACCTACCAAAGTTGCACACAATTTTTAGAACAAATTTTGAAGTCTGCAACATCAATGGCAAAAACAGATGAAAAACAAGGGCAAAGCGTACCTTGGTGTTCCTACTGAATTGAGAATGGTTATGACAGAAGGAATATAAACAGCTCCCCATATGGGAACGTGAACCTCAGGGATCAAGATTGTGAGAGGAATCACAAGACAGTAGAAGAAGAAAGTGACCATGTGAGCTATGATTTTTCTAACAAAGAAGAAGCTGTATATAACGTACACTTTCTTCCAGAATCTAACTTTCTGCATAAATGTTTAAACATCAGAACACAGAAAGAAACACTTACATTGTCCCTTACATCAGAACATACAGAATAAAACAGAAAGTACTCACCTTGTTCCTTACTATCTCCATAACCATTTTGCGGAACAAATTTGCAGGACCACAAGACCATCTGTGCTGCTGGAATCTAAAGGCTCTCAAAGTACTTGGAAGCTCACTTTTTGCCTGTATAAAGTGTCATTACAAAAAGGGTACAATTACTTAGTATAAGAAAATACATATCATAATTCATATAACTCCATAATGCAAAATATTAATTGTTCATTTTGGAAGTAGATGGAACATTGATTATTCACCTGGAGGTCTCCGAGGTACAAAAATTTCCATCCCCTAAGACTAGCACGAACAGCAAGATCCATATCTTCCACTGTTGTTCTGTCTTTCCACCCTCCGGCTTCATTAATAGCAGCTATTCTCCAAATACCAGCAGTTCCTGCATTAAGGTCCAAAATCAGAAACTTTTCCAGTAAAAGAACATCATGCTACAACAACCTATGAATCACCTATGCTATGACCATGTACTACTGTGTAACAGATGTGTCACTGAAGTAGGTAAGGTCAACATGTTTGGAAGAGTAGAAAGAAAGAAGTTAAGCGAATTACCGTTGAATCCAAAGAAAGCATGAGTGGCTGACCCAACTTCTTGCTCTACAGTGAAATGGTAATCCAGAGACATCTCTTGCATTCTTGTCAACAAACACTCATCAGCATTCACTGTAAAAAAAATAAAAAAATTACCCAGTTAGTATAACACGTTAAGAATGCAAACTTATAGTTAAAAGGTGAAAATGATTAGATGGCTATTAACAATTTCAAAATTTGAACCAACCATTAAAAGGGTTAAAAGAAGGATTTTGACCTAGTGATCATACTATTTTACTTTGCTACTTAATCACAGAATCAGGAAAAATGCAACCACAACTACAACAATAAAGCAAAAGTCAGCATTGACCCCACACTTGCACATGTCATCACAACATTCATTTTTTTTTCTCCAAATAAATGTTGCTCAAATTAATTTAATTCGAGAATGTGAGTGGAGATATAGAATTTTAATAAACCAACACTAGTTTTTGTACTACACTAGAAGAACAATATTGCCCTATTATATAATTCAACTAATATATATATATAAATTGTACCTAACTAAGATTATTATTTAATTTGATTAATGTTATAAGTTTGGGTGATGTAATAAGAGAGAAGGGGAATTTGAGAAGTGTCGGCAAGGGAGAGTAAGGTCCACTATGAGGCACATGGTACTCTTCTCACTGTTATTTTTTTTTATATATATATTTTTATCTAAGCCCAAAAAATTCTGCAAAGGCACGTGGGAAGTGGGTTCGCTGGATTGGGAACTTTGAAGTTTGGATGGATACTGAAAATAACAATTTTACCCCTCTCACCATGTTCTATGTTCTTCCCCAAATGGTTGCCCCTAGAGGGATGAAAAAATAAAATGTGTCAGGCTGTGTGGGTCGCTCTATGAACCCCACAAAGAGAAAGATAAATTTAATACCATTTTTGTAACTTATTCATAGCAAGATGATCCAAGTTTTTAACCCCATCATCAACCTTTTGTAGGATGTGGAAAGATACTACTACTCCCACAACACCAAGAGTTCATCCACTTAATTTTACCCAATTGCCCCCATTAAAACACTAATTGTCTTTCCCAAAACATCATAAGCAGAACAACACATTACAAACCAACCCTGATGTTGTTGGAAGTATGTAATCTTTTCACAATCTCACTATTATTATTATTATATTTGTGTGTGTGCATTAACTATGAAAGGTTAGATTTTTGTGAGCTGGCAGCAAGAGTGGATGAAAAAAGAGTGAAGCTTTTTATTTGTTTGTTCTCGACACTCTCTTTCACTTGTTAAGTTACTGTTCTGAATGGGGACATGATCCTGAAGGAGACAACCTTCACAGTGCCTCGCTGGTGGCCCCCACCCGTGATTGAAGGTTTGTTTTGTGAACTAACGGGTCAACCCGAGACAAAGGGGAAAGTGAAAGTCCACATAATAAATATTAATAATTTTCTTAAATTAAAATAAACCAAATTAAATGCCACCGACACTAAAGGAGTTGTTGTGTTAATAAAGAAAAACAATGTAAAAAAGTAGTTGTCATAAGAATGAATAAGAATTGGTGAAATATATATTTATTTATTTTATTTACCAAATCTCCAACGAGCTTGAACAAGAGCAATGTCGGGGTTGCCCACCAAGAAAGGAATGGAACGTCTGAGAAAATCTGGTTCTGGACGAAAATCAGCATCAAAAATTGCCACGTACTCGCAATGTTTCACATAGCTACGTTTTAGGCCTTCTTTTAGAGCACCAGCTTTGTATCCACCTCGGGTCTCTCTGATTTGGTATGTTATGTTTATCCCTTTGCTTGCCCATCTCTGGCATTCCATCTCCACCATTTGCTGCAATCACAGTCCCAAATCTTCCACACTCAATACACAGATTCAATCAATTCATACACCAAACTCCACAAATCATAAATGCATTACCAACATTATACTCCAATCAAACATCATACCAATACTAATATTATAATAATAATACTAGTAATAATGCACAAGCACAGTTACATAAATCTTTCACATAAACTGAAAAAATTGAAGAAAAAAAACAAACTGTGTGATTGTTAATAATAAATAAAACCTTGATGGCAGGGTCAGTTGAATCGTCCAGCACTTGAATCACAAGACGATCCGCGGGCCATGAGAGATTACAAGCTGCTCCAATTGACACCTTGTACACCTGATCCAATAATTAACAAACCCAATAAAATTATACATGTTAGTACAAACAATAGTTTTGAAGTTAGGAAAAATCTATATACACAGGACATTGTAACAGTCAAAACCAACTAATACTCAATCATTTATATACACTGTTTTAATTATGTAATTCTCCAATGTGGGATCTTGAAACGTGTATGGAGATTGCAGAAGTGAGAGAGAAAGAGGGGAGAGGAGAATCTTGCAGACCTCTTTTTCATTGAACATGGGAATCTGAACAAGGACGACGGGGAAGTTGGTGTTGCCGAGTTCCTCGTCTTCTTGGAGGGGTTCAAACCTGTAGCGTTGGTGGGGTTTCTTCCAGAAGAGTTTGACGAGGATGATGACAATGCCCATGTAGACCCTCTCCATGAAGAGCATGAGGGCCATGGCGAGGCAAATGTACACGGCCAGGTTGAGCAGCGGCACGATCAGCGGCGCCTTAATGACCTCCCAGACCATCCTCATCTGTGCCGTGACGTCGAAATTGACGCCCTGGATTGACTCCGGGATGAAGAACTTTGGCTCCGAATCAACCATTCTGGCAGGTGGGTGTGTGCTGTGAGAGAGAGTGAGAAGAAAAGTCGAAGGAGTGAAAGTTTTTGAGGATGTTTGAAGGTGTGAGCTTTTTGTATGGCGTTGAAATGGCAATAAAAATCTGCAATGCCCTTGTTGGGAATGACACTTATGTTGCAGATCTCTCTCTCCCAAACATGGAAAAAAGTTTCTCTCTGCTTTCTCTTCTGTCTCTCACAATTTGTGCCTATCAATGCTTCTCTTCTCTATAACCTTTCTATCACAGTGTTACCGACACAGGAGAATAGAGGCATTCTGGACAGAGAAAGTGAGTGAGAGAGAAACAGAGAAAAGAGAGAGAGAGAGAGAGAGAGAGAGAGACTGTCTGTGAGGGGCAATGGATGCAGAGATAAAGGGGTCCTTTATACATGTTTTGGTGATAGATTTTCCTTTTACACGTTTTTCTTCTTATATTACTAATTATTATTATTATTATTTATTTTGTCTCTCTGATCTAAATTCTGATCTCACTCTCTCTTCACTGTCACTTAATGTTGTCTTTTTGTTTAGTAGAAAATGATGTTACCTTAGCTAAAGTTATATTAGTGTTTAATCAGTGTTTTCTCTTACTTTGATTACTCGGGTTCCAAAGGTAATACTTTTTTTTTTTCTTTTTCTGATCGGAATTAAAAGTTTTTTCATTTTTAAATTATAGTACAAAACGATCTTCTCAATTAAAACCATCAATAGAATGTTCAAATTTAATACTTACCTTTTGGTTATTTTCATCTGTGCAAGAACACCATTAACAAACAGAGGTTTTTTTGGATAAAAAATAACAATCACTTACCTGTTATCTGTTTACAGTGATTTTCTTGAATATAAGCAAATATATTTTCTAAAATTAATGCCTTTAATTATTGAATTTTGGATACAAAAGGTGATTGGTAGTGTATTAATGTAAAAGAAGGAAACTTTTCATTTTTCTTTTTGTTATTGTTACTCAAAAATATGAATGTATTGATTATTATTTGTCTTTGCCAATACCTAAGATTATTTTTGATACATTTATTTACAAAGTTGTTTAGTAAAATTTGTACGGGGAACAATGACACACATTGCTTACATTATTAACATTACTTAAAAGATATATCTTTTACTAGAAAAGAAATTACAGAAATAATGTTTTATTTATTGATATGAGATCAGTTACAAAAACTTGTAAAGTCAAGTTTAATACTTATTATAATAATATTAAATTGAATTTTGGTAGAGTGTTGAATTGGTGTGACATTATGAGAATCACAAAATTAACATGGATACTTTATTTAAATTGTTTATATATCTAAAAAATAAATAAACGATTATAGCAAGTAATAGTCGTTTATGTTTGTCGTATAATAATTTATTTAACTTTTAATATGCATTTATTATATTTAATACATTTTGTTCCATTCCATTATTGCAGTTTTGGATTTATAGTAATTAAGATTAGTATATATTTTTATTTTGAAAAGTGATCGAATTTCAGTTTTTAATTGTTTTTTTCTAAATTATGAAATGGAATATGAGCTCTTGCTGAATTATGTAAATCCACGTCATAAGCCCTGGTCACAATGGTGCATATTTTTTCACACTAATATATTCAATAAATTTTAGTTTATTCCACTAAAAAAATTAATGTTATTCCAATGAGACATTTTGTTAAAGCAATGTAAAAATTATGAGAAAAATATTATTTTTTAGGTTTAATTATACAAATGGTCTTTATTTTCTGTGATTTTTTTTTCAAATAGGTCTTTAATTTTTTTTGTCTCAATAATTTAAAAAAAATTAAAACAATGTCATTAATTATGTACTAATACCATTAACGAGAGTATCACGTGTCATTAGTTTGGTAACAACAACACCGTTAATAAGTTGTTTATGTTTGTCATATCATAATTTATTTAACTTTTAATATGCACTTATTATATTTAATAATTTTTGTTCATTCCATTATTGCAGTTTTGGATTGATAGTAATTAGGATTAGTATATATTTTATTTTGAAAAATGATCGAATTTCAATTTTCTTAGTTGTTGTTTGTAAATTATGGAATAGAATATGAGCTCTTACTACGCTATATAGATCCACGTCATAAGCCCTGGCACAATTGACCCTCCAGATTTTTTTCACACTAATATATCAATAAATTTTATTTTATTCCATAAAAAAACTAATGTCATTCCAATGTAAAAAGTGATGAGAAAATTATTTTTAAATTTAATCAGTCTTTATAGTGATTTTTCTTATAGAAGTCTTTAACTTTTGTATGTACTAACATGGGTGTTATGTGTGAGATTGTAGCTTTTTTTTTTTTTTTATAAATATTTTTTTTTCTTAATTCTTATAAGTAAATATGTTTAAACAACATAGTTAACATTTATATAACTAACTAAATATAGATATAAATAAATTTAATATTATTAAAAATATCAATTTCAATAAAAATATTTGTAAAGATTTATATATAAATTAAATTTTGTTTGAATTTTGAGAGGGACAAAATTGTTTAATTTTTAAGAAAATTAGGATTATATTGTGACAAAATAAAAGTACTGGTATCAAATTGAGACAAAATAAAAATACGTGAACCAAATTGAGATTAATGCAATGCCACGTGACTTGACAATGACACATGACATTGACACTGTTAATAGTAGTAAGGTGGTTAAGGTCATACTTTCATAGCTATCAAGCAAATGTCCAAACAGACGACCCAATTGAAATGATCTTGAGAAAGATAAACCTGATTGACCGAATGGTCAATTAGTTTGTGCAGTTATCGGAGTTCGACCTTCGTTTTGAATCGCATGGCTCAGTCAGAGGCCACCACTTGACAGATTTTTTCGCTGAATTGCAGGGTTAAGGCGACCATCCAAATCAAACATGAAAAATTCATGTTGATGGATTGTTTGATAAAAAGGGCGAGGAAGTAGAAATTGTGTTGGAAGGGTCGAATGGTACTAAAATAGGGAATTCCATGGGATCAAGTTTCATATACCCAACAACCATGCAAAAAATGAGGCCTTGATAGCCGGCCTAACCTTAGTGAATGAAATGGGAGCATGTGGAGTTGAGTAAAAGGCTGACTCCCAACTTGTTGCCATCCAGATGAAAAGAACTTTTTAAGTGAAGGATGACCAACACCTCCAATATTATCATAAAGCTACTCAACTAATAAAAGACTTTGAAATAGTTGACATCCAATATATACCTCGAATGGAGACACTAGAGCCAATGTATTATTTAAATTAGCAAGCGACAAAGAAAAAAGATAGTTATCTATAGTAATAAGACAGGTGCTAACAAAGCCTATTATGGAATGCATATCTAACTTGACAACTGAGCGAGAAGACTAGAGTGATAGGATTAAATCACTGATGAAAGATCAGGATGAAGGCAATAGAATAAGTCTAACAAACACAACGAAGATTACGCAATTTGCTTTCATTGAGGAAGAAGCTCGTTACATGTTAGATGAGATGCACAATGGTGTTTATGGTCTCCACATTGGACAAAGAACACTTAAAGCCTGAGCCTTGCGAGCTGGCTATTATTGACCAACTATGGAAGCATATTGCAATACCTTTGTTGAGAAGTGTAAAACGTGTCAAGAACATGGCAATAATGTTAAATTGCCCCATTAGAATTGCATAGCATATCTTCCCTTGGTTTTTCATCCATGGGGAATGGACATTGTTGGATCTTTCCTGATCGAAAAGTGCAAATGTTTGCATGGTAAAACACCACGCGTCATTTTAGTCACCATCATATGTTCATTAATGATAATGGCCAAGAGTTTGTCGACAAGAAGTTTGTGAAGTTCTACAAAACTTAGGCATACTTGTTCGATGAAACATGCTCAAACGAACCATCAAGCAGAGGTCATGAATAAGATTATAGTGGTTAAGCTTAAATGAAACTTAGGATAAGCCAAAGAAGCATGGGTGGATGAGTTGCCTAAAGTTCTCTAAGCCTATCGATGTTCATCGCACGGTACCATTGGAGAGACTTCATTCAACCTAATGTATGATATTAACGTGATGCTACCCGTGGAGGACGGTGAACCTTCTCTTAGAAGTTTGGTATAAAATATGAGACTTAGCAACAAACAAATAAAAGCGGAGTTTGAGAGCATAAAAGAATGAAGGGAAGTAGCAGTCATCCGGGGAAGAAGATGCACGAGAATGATAGCAAGGAGGTACAACAACAAATTCAAGCCGTGAAGTTTCAACGAAGAAGACCTAGTTTGGAGGAAGACAAACAAAGCTCAAAAGAAATTAACATATGGCAAGCTTACACTGAATTGGGAAGTACCCTTCAAGAAGACTTGAAGAATGTAGCTTAACTTTTTGAATACTTGAATGACAAGAATGTGCCTAACACTTGAATGCTTCTCATTTAAAGTTTTATTTCAATAAAGAATTGTAATCTTTGATTGGCATATTGTTTCTTTCCACTATCATTCTCTCTTAAGGAGGATTTTGGTTGGAGAGGTTTAAATAAAGCGTCCGAAGCAAGCAATATAATTATATTAAAGTCATTATGTGTAGATTGTGCGTGCTAACTCTAAACAGCTACAGGCGAGTTCTAAAATGAAACCCTACTGAAATAAGGTTTAAACGAATGGTTAAAGACGAGTTTTAAGGATTGAAAAACTCTCAGTTAATGAACAATTTGGTAAAGAACCCTAGCCAAATGGTTTAATTGTAAACGGTTAGGGAAGAGTTTTGTTAAAAAACCCCTACCGAACAACCAATGAAGAGTCATGGAAACAGAACCCCTACCAAACGCATTATTCGTAACAACTTAAAAAATGGTTAAGGGAAGTTCTGAAGAACCATTACCATGTGTAACCTTGAATTCTTTATTATTAAATGTAAAATATTAAGGGCAAGTTCCAAAGAACTTTTATCGTGTAATGCAGTCATTAAACTCTGTTGTTCGGGTAGATTAAAAGTAGTAACATGAACTAGGTAATCAACAATAAAAATCGAAAGAAGAAAGAATCAGTCGAATTATCAAGAAATAAATTTCATTGAAATAAATGGAGTATAGTCTTTACAAAAGATTGACATACCTATATTATTAACAGAAGGCAAGAAAAACTTGTCCCAGACAAAAAATATTCAAAATCCTAAGAGTTAGGAGCATTTTGAGCAGCGTAAGTGATAGCAACATTTGCGATGACAACATCAAGTTCCTCATTCCCTTCAGTCGACGCTTCATGAAGGAATTCAAACCTTCCATCATAAAAGTCTTTCGTCATGTCGAGGTTACCTTCGTCATGTCGAAGTTACCTTCGTCTATGGCATGTTGTAAAAATTGGCCGCTTAAGCAAGTGCCTTCTTGAAATCCAAGTTCATGTTGGTCAATTATAGCTTGACCATTGTCTTATAGTTCAACCACCAAGGTAGTGTTATGCTTGGTTAGGTCCTCAATTGTCTTCCTGCCCTTTTGACAATCGAGTAATAGATCGTCAACTTCACGTTGCAGTCAACGGTTGGCCTCGGTCAAGCGCTTCTAAGCCACCTTAGAGTCTGCTAGCTAAGCATCTAAGCTTTCTTAGGCTTGCTAGCAGTTGGAGTGAGTGATGATGACGACCTTCAATTTATAATCCAACTCAACACTCGCCATTAATGCTTGCTCCAAGTCCAACAGAGCTCTGGAGAACTTTTTCTTCAACCGCTCAGCCTATACTCCAATAACCATAGAAACTATAATGCTCAATAATACCACTTGAACGTTAAGTTCCCCAAGGGCATCAACCATTTCTTGTTCGATGATACCCTTGAGCATGTTCTTCTTAGCTCTGGACAGGTTGAAAGATACATTTTCACCTAATTACAGTTTAGTGTAAAAAATATCCTCAGCCAAAGGCCATGATGTTCCATCCTTCGTCCGATGACTCTTTTGGTGGGAGGATAAGGACTTTTCTCCTTGTTAGTGAGACTTCATATTTTCTTTGCCTTTCTTCTTTTTCACTTGTTGATCGAGGGAAAAGATTGTACATATAAGAGTAACTTAAAGATCGATCAATTGGACGTTTAGACTTGACCCCTTACTTGAAAGAAATACAAAATAAATAATATTAATATTTGTACAAAAATTATAATTTTTTTATTCTACTAAAAACCAAATATGTCAATCCTTGTTGTCTTTAACCATACCTAATAATTAAAAATTAAGACCTATAAATGGACCTACTTGGATCTTGAAGTAAAGGTAGTGGTAATGACAAGTGGTAATAGCCACAATGATAATATCAGAGCGTAAAAGTGAGTAATGTTTAATGGCGACAATAGATTGAAATGTCACACTAATAATGGGAACCAACATCTGAAATTGCAAACCAGAAGTAGCAACAATGATAACATTAACATTAAGTGCTATCAATTGGTGACAACAACAACGAGCACAAACTCTTTGAGAATTATTCTTGTAAAATTGAAAATACTCTTAATCACACACCATTGTCTTCTCCTAAGTCTTCTTACCAATCGTTTTTCCATAATCTTTCCGTCACTTTAGTACTACTGAGTTGGAGATACCTATAAAAGACACTCAAACACTTAAGTAAGTGTTTGATTAAACGTGCAATTCTAGTACATGCCTTATCTAAATGTTTTATTTATAATGTCTTTAATTATTTTTTACCTTTTGGAAAGGTATAATTATGATTCAGCATCCAAACTTTACTTAAGGGTTAAATTACATATCACATCCTTAATTTTATCATTCATCTAATCTTTCCATCCCGATAACCTCACTTATAGTTAATCAAATAATTAAATAATAATTTTATCGATCGACATTGTATTGGCAGTCACAAGAATGTCTTAGGTTATACAAGAAAAATTCGAAGGGTGAAGATGAACAAACATGCAAGGAGAATAAAGAACATTAAAATTGTTGCATATTCTAAAATCACTATATAAAAACATTATTTGAATTTGAATTTTCATCTTACTCTACTACGACAATTTCATACGAAACAAATATTGTAGGAAAGCTGCAACAATGATTTTAAAGTAATTGATATAATATAATGGATACAATAATAATAAAAAGTAATCATTATCGTTTAATTGGAAAAAATTTTAAAAATATCATTAATCACTGGTTGATGAATGTTATAGAGAAACCATCATCATTATTTAAGATCGTCAATTGAATATTTTAAATATAGAAGAACCATCATCATTAGATTGTTGAATATTTTAAACCTGTTATAAACTATGTATTATTTATGTTTGTTTCCAATGTGTAACTTATTTAATATTTTTATTACCACTTATATTTTTTATTATTCTTTATTCCTTGTTTTTTACTATTTTCTTTTAGTTTCAGAAAGACAATTTTTTCTTTTATCTCATGTATGTAGGCTCTCACCATTTCTTCATGGTCTATGAATTTACGTACGTGTCATATACCCTATATTCATGCCTTTGCTTCTATAATTTATTCCTTTCATTTTTAATTCCTGCATTTACTTTCACTATAATACACGCATTTAAATCTCATACAATCATTTACTGCCTTTAAATCCATACATTTACTTTCCAATGCCTTTGTCCCAACTCTACAAAACGTCCTTCACCCTATTCCAAATCCCTTATTTAAGACAAGTAACTTATCTCAATAAAGATAAAGCCAAAATATATGGTTGTCACTCCTTTGACTTTTAGTTCTGATAAACTCTATATAAAGTGATTCATAACTTTATGATTGTGCTTCGTTAAAAAAAAAAATAGAATTTTCTTAAATCTGTCTTATTTAACTTGACACAATTAAAAATTTTAAAAGTAAAATTTTAAAAGTTTTTAAACGAAACGGATTTCAAAAAATGTTTTGAGTATGGTTAAGAATTATTATCAAATATTCTTTTACATTTTTCTTCTAGTAATTCTAAATTGTGAGGACTAATATCATATTAGAAAGTGAGTTTAAACCTAATTCAATCTCACAAAACTGACTTGTAAAATAAGATTTGCACTACACTTATATATTATAATTTTGTCTTATCTCTAATAAATGTGAGACTTTCAAGACTCTCTTCCATATTAAAATACAATTATCAAATATAACAATATAAAATATATGACTATATAAGTAATGAAAACTTATTAATAATAAAAACTTAAGTGAATTTAAGTTTAAAATCTCTATCGAATAACCTGTGTTCAATTCCCTAATTGAAATGTTAAATCAGTTAAACTTAATAATTAATAATTCTTTTTATTGGAAGTTATCTTAATTTCCACATCATTCAATATTTAAAAAAGGAGATGAGTATGGATAGTCAAAATTCAATAAAGGAATTCTCAAAATTTGAACTTAAAGAAGGGAGAATGCTTTATTTGTATAAATTAAGATTGATGTAATATATATTTTTCAAAATATATTAAAATATGAATAATTTCATTACTCTATTATTATTGTTTAATTTTAACAAAACTTAACTTACATAACCATGATGATATAAAATTACAACGTGATATTCAGTAAATATTGTACCAATGTAAATATATATAGAATTAAGAGTAACAAAAGAATTGTGAGATCGATAAGTGTCGGTGATAAGCTTTATAATTGGTAACAGTTGGATGTTGTTACCAATTATGTGGTTAAATATTTATATGAAACGGAATCAAATAAAACTTTCTTAACTTCACTCACGTACACATGCTTATCTGTCATTACAGTAAATGTCTGACAGAACATACGACTTTATTCTCGTTTTCGTTTTTCTTACTCTGCCACCACAATCAATTTGGTTTTTAAATACAACAACAATAATGTTTCAGTTTTATACCATACATTTACTTTTCTTACTTCATGGTTGTTGGGATCCCTCTCCATTACTGTAACAGTGTGAAGATATCATAGTTTTTCAGAACAAGTTTTTCGGAGACAAAATTTTAGGTCTATCAGTGTGAACGAAATGTGGAGAAAAAATGAATGCATAATCACTCCGCATGTGATGCCATAGGAAAGGCATCAGAGTGAGTGACTGTGTGTCACATTTGGTCAAAATTGAAGCATGACATATATGACATACGTGTAATACGAGGAGGAAAATTAGAAGTAGACATGTCAAAACAGGTCATTAGCTTCACCCAGTTCGGTTCACCATGGATTGGTTACTTAGTGAGTCAATTCAATCCGATTTATTTATTAGTAAGTCAGAAAAATTCGAACCCGGCCTGATCCACCACGGGTTGGTGGGTAAATGGATTGGTTCACTTAATTACAATTTTTTTTTTAAAAAAAGTTACAAACTTTCTATAATTTAAATCTAAACAAATTTCACTCCAACATTAGTGTTTAATTAATTTTGAAAATAAGAAACTTAAATAATTTTTTCAAGTAAAAACAAAATAATAAATATTTTTTTATAAAATTAAAATTAAAATTTAATAAAATAAAATTAGGTAGGTGGGTTGGTGAGTCACGGGTTCAACCCACATGAGCCGGGTTTAAATCTAACCCACATAAAAAAAAATACAATTTTTTCAATCTCAACCCGGTTCAAATCCGTGGAGGTTGACCCGCGAGTTGTGACTCATTTTGACAGCTCTAATTAGAAGTTGTATATAAAGTTATTTTATAATATATAACTTGATAAAAAAATTATTTTAAAAATTGATTTTTTAATATTAATTTAGATTTAAAAGTTCACTTTTTTAACATGGTATTAAAGTTATACGTTAAAATTTATTCTAACGAGATTTTTTATTTATTTGGTCTATTATATCATTTGTTATACAGGTATTTGTTGTTTGTTGTTTGTTGAATATATTGTTTTATTCGATGTTAGACTATTATCGAATTATCTATTAATGTCTAATAGATATATTTTTCAACATAAGTGATACTCACATCAATTATAAATAAGACCAATTTATAATATATAAATGGATATTATCTTTTTCTAATAATTTATTTTTGTAAAATTGAATTTGTTTTAAATTTATGTTTGTAAAATTGAATTTGTCTTAAATTTGTTTTAATAAACTTATTTTGATTTTTTAATGGTTGATCTATGATCTATGATATAAGAGTCTTTTAATATAATCCTACGTAAAAGGTGGTGTGCTGAAAAATACAGCTGATGATCTTGCCGCAATTTACTCCGTACATGAAAGTTGAAATTGTTAATAGTTCTCACAAGTGAGTGTAGCAGAACGGAAAGACCTCTAATTAGCTTAAAGTCAAAGGTATTTGGTTCACTGTTATATTCTAACTTGACTCAACAAAATATCCATAATAAATAACAATTAAAATATTTTTTATTAGTTTTAAAATATAGTCACTTTTACTATTTACTTACAGGTTTAATTAATTTTAAATATTTCATAAATTTTAATGTTTGTAATTTGAATAATTAATGAACAAAATGCAAGAAAAATATGTAAAATGTGAAAGAGACGAGAAAATTGTTAAAGTGTGAGTGTAAATGTGAAGTTTTACTTTAAATAAAAATAATCAAGTTGAACAATATATAAAAAAAATCGATAAATCTGTTACTAAGATTCATTTAAAATATATCATAAACTTAACTCACATAAAAAAAATAATAATACTATTCAACTTAAAAAAATTAAAACAAATGATTTATAAATATTTTTTCTTTTATAGTTTTCAACTATTTTATATTTCACTCAAAGTAGGATTGGAAGCTTATATTTGAATTCTTAATAGTTTATCTTTTTAGATATGAGTAACACATTTCATTAAACTTAAAAATGAACATATTCATCTACTTTGTCGAGTTAAGATTTTAAAATGGAACAACGTAAAATTTACTTAATTTAAATTTAATTAATCGATACAAAGGTATAATATTTATCTCCTTGAAATTTTTAATATGCCATATTAAAATCATTGGTGCAATACATTGTAACTTAATTTCACCAATCAATCAATTGTATTTCATTGATATCAATTAATATATTTCTAGAAAACTAACGATAAGAAAACACAATTATCCATTAACAAAACTAGATAAATCAATGGAAAAACGAAGCTTAATTTGAATTTGAAAACTATTCAATTTAGAATGCCACCAATGAATTAAAAATGTTTTTTGTTTTATTTGGCATTATTCGATTCATTCCAAACTTATCTTTTAGAATTTCGTGAATCAAATCAAATTTGACATAGTTGAACATAAACATGGTAACTCACCAATTAAGGATGAGAGTGTATATGATTCCGACAATGAATGCGACATAAGCATGTCAAATAAAAATAAGTTAACCAATTTTCCCTTAGCACCAAAATTTGCCCTTTGCACCCATCTTGTACAAAACTACAAATACAACCTACGTAGTATTTGCTGACACAATTCAAGTAATATTCGATTTGCAGAGGTTGGTGTTGATTACACAATCTCAATTTATGCACCATAAAGTGTCGTATATATGTATATACAATCTCAATATTTATTGTTACAGTGAATTTGATGTTTTTGTTCATTTCTGAAAAAATCTTATTACGAATATTCCATGCATTAAGAGTTTACATTTAATACACTACCACAGTAAATTTTATCATACCATTGACTGAGTAGAAACTATTTTAAATATTAAAAACTATTTTTATACTATATATGATGATATTATGTCTAAAGGACAAGATACAAAAATATTTATAACGTTAATGTATTTCAGTTAAATTATTCTTTTATATTTTGTAATATTATGTAAACGGAAGTGGTTTTCACAATGAAATTTACATTAATAAATCAATGTAGTACATGATTTATTTTATTTAGGGAAAAATCAAGCCTTCTTCTATTTTTATTTTTAGTCTTTTTTTTCCTATTGCGTTGCATTATTTTTGTTCACTACAGAGAATGTGCGTCTACCACTAGCGGGAAGCCACCACACACCACCATTATTTTAAAATTTGTTTCAAAAACTATATGTTAGGTTAATGATAATATATTTTATTATTTAGTGTGTAGAGTTAAATGCTTAAACTAAGTTTATTTGTACGTTAAATTTGATTAAATTTGAAAAAGATGAGTTATATATAGGTTAAATTTTATTAAGTTTAACTATAACTTAAATTTAGTTAATTTTCTATTTGTGATATGTTAAATTTGAAGTATGTGTTCGTAAAATAAAATTCATAGAACACTTTTCACATGTATTTTTCTCTACAAGTAGAAAGTGTACATACACATTAGTTGTTAAAGCAATTGATGTGATATTTTATTACATTATTATGAAGAAGAAGAAAAACTAATACAAAAAGTGAAGGGTAATGATTATTTTACATCAATTATAGATAAATTTAATGTTATATGTAGTAATGTTTATGTGATGTAAGAAATAGCACACTCTTCACATTGATATCATTTACATCAATTGTATAATTGAAGTAAAATACCCAAAATCAACCAACATAGAAAATTATTTTAATAGTATATGTATTTCTATATTTGATTTTGTAATAAACACAACAAAAGAGTGCTTAGTTTGGAGAAAACAGATATGTAAAATTAAAATAAATAGTAAATAACACATCAATAATGAAATAATTTATGAAAAAATTTAATAGTAGTTTTTTTTTACTTGTTAAACACATAATCAAACTTAATGGAAATTAATTTGCAGAACAGCTTTCTGAAATATAAAAGGAAAGTCTTAATCTCACATTTCTATTGAATCAGTGTTCCAATTGAGTGAAAATGGTACTCAATTGTTGGAACAAAAAAAAGTTTATATTTTAATTAGGAAAACTTACCTTTTGTGATATTGTTGTTTTAAATTGTGTGAGATTGAAGACCAAGATATATATATTGATATTTTTATGAAAACTTGCTACTTAGCATGTGATTGAACTCATTTATGTGATGACCAAAATCAAGGTAATATTGTATTATAGGAAACAATTCTAATTAGTCTAAACTCTTCCATTCTCATGGTATTGGAATCTACAACTTTTTTATTGTTTACTATGATAGCCAAGTTTTTAATCCGTGCATGTGAGTATGAACTTGTTACGGTTTTTTTTTCTTTTTTTCTTTTTGAATTCTAAATGTGGTTGTAGATGCAATAACAAGTATATAAAAAATGGGATAGAGACAAATTTGGATATAGATATGGATTTATATATTAAAAAAAATTACATTTTGGGGTTGATACATCTTGCATTAAATGTTTTTACTCAAGTTGAATTAAATTAATGGTTTATTGCTTTGGGTCAACCCTGTATTAGAGTAAAAACAACGTAATATAAAGTAAGTGTAACATTAAAGTCAAATCTAATCTATATACTCCATATGACTTGGGTTATGGGAACGTGTTTTAAGCCTAGAGCCTTGTGCAGTCTCACTCCCAAACACCTTCTTAGAGAATTCTTCTGTTGGAAAAATAAAAGATGAACTTTTTTTACTTTTTATGTCAGATTCTCTTTATATTTTCTGAAGATGTGGTTTCGTTTAAGTATAGAAGTTTTCTCTTATTTTAGTACTTTTCTTCATTTATAACTTTGTAACACATAAATTACTACTTTTTATAACTATAATAGTTTAAAAATTCTATCAATTGATAATAAGACGAGTCTATAATATATATAAATGAATGTAAATTTTATCTAATAAATACATTTTATAGGATAAAATCAAAGTTTAAAGTTTATTTTTTAACGTAATATCAGAATTATAAATTTATCTTAATAAGATTTGTTATGTGTTTTTATTGATAATAAAATTAAATGAAAACTTAATGTAATTAATAGATTTTAAACATATGAGCCGTGAAACATCTTGAATGAGTGTAATGACATTGTTTATCTAAGATTGTGTAACAAATTAATGTGTTTGAAAATCTTATATAAAATAAAAATAAGTAAGATGTGAACACATTTTCAATGGTTAAAACAATTTGTAGTTATACATGCAAAATATTTTTTTTTAAAAAGTAAAATTTTATGGACACAATTACCCCGAGAATCTACAAAATAGATCGTCTCTGAAATAGGACAAATCCAATTGAAGTTGCTCTCACTTTATTCATATTACAAAATCCATGTAGTAATTCATAAATCATTGAAAAGCAACGAAAAAACAATGAATTGTTTGATCAAGTAATGAGTTCTTTTAAACTTTTTTGGATCCCACCAATTCTTTAATGTTATCCCAAATGCTTTCTAGAGTTTGATTGTGGGGTCATTTAAGCAGATTCTTAGAATTGTTGAATCATAGTAATAAGTAGTGTCATTAATTTACTCTAATGTAATTAAACATATTTTTAAATTTGTGGATAATTATTTATAGCTAATTGTTTAGATCCGTTTGTTGAAAAAAAAAATATTGTTCATGAAGTTTTCTTTTTGTACCATTTTTAAAATCAGAAGAGATGAACAAACATTGGTAGCTGAAATAAGTAGCATTTTAGTTTTAAATTATTATTAAACAATGTAAATTTCAAGATTTTTTTTTTGTGCCCACCAAAGATTACAACCATGCAAGTTCTAACAACATTTCAATTATTAGGGAATAAGATTCATGAGTGACATATATAACATATATAAAAATAAATTGATGGGTAATGAGTAAGCATCTCGCAATAGATTATTATTTTGGTTTAATTGAGTTGATTAAGTTTGATTAAACAACGTTCAAATTGAGTTTTAATTATGCATAACGTATAAATAAGTTCAAATTGTACGAAATCCATATGGACAAAAAAACGGATTTTGAACAGTCCAAAGTGTGCCCCAATACAGGTGGCAAACACATTTGTTGAATTAGATATTTAACACAACTGTTCAAGAGACGTTAATTAATTGTGGGTTTATTTTAATCTACATGGCAAAGTTAATTAATTACTTTTTCTTAATAGAAGAGAAGCATATGAAAGTACAGTTTCCATATACCGGAAGCATATTCTGTCAAAATCATGGATCCAATCTGAATTATGATCAAATGAGCTACCCAATAGATCCTACGCTCATTTTTTCTTCTTCACAAAGTCGTTTCATTTTTTCCTTTCCTCTGTTTAATCACCATTTATTAGATGCTTTTCACATCAAATATTCACCTGTTCCTTAAATTTGATTTTTGTGTCTTTTAACCAATAAAATATGACAACTAAAAGCAGAGTTACTGTTATTTTTTTATTGTCATTTCTATTTAATTTAATTAGTTTGGGTGTGGGATCAAGTGTTTAGCTACAGGTATTCTTTCGCTATAAGTATTCTTTCTTCAAACGATTATCACAATTCAGGTCTCTTTGATTTGTGGAGTCTCTTGTGAATGTTCAAATAATACTTGAAGAAACTTTGATGACAAAATCAAATCAACTTAAATAGAAAGCTACTAATGTTATATTTAACAACTTTTTTATTTTAAATTAGTTTAATTATGGCTGAAACATGACTAATTATGCTTTAATCATAAGTAAATTATTTTAGAGTTGATTTACTTTAGTTTTATTTGATTTGTTTCGGTGGTTGACGATTCAATTTATCATTAAGTTGATCATTTATCATCAGTTTAGTAGTTGATCATCCGACTTGATATTCTATTGTGTTAGTATGTTAGGTAATCGTTTGGGTTGACAACTTGTCGTCTGGTTTGTTAGGTAATCGTTTTAGTTAATAACTTGTCGTCAGATTTGTAAGGTGATCGTCCAAACTAACCGTCTACCATCCTGTTAGGTGAGTGTTCAGGTTGATAACCTATCATCTGATCTGTTAGATGGTAGTTCGAATTGATGATCTGTCATTCAGTTTATTAGGTAAATCATCCGAGTTGATGACATGTCATATCTAATATGTTAGTTAACTATTTATATTATAATTGCAATCAATTTTATAATTTACGAAATAGTTAAACACATTGATCTTTCTTTATCAATAATAATATATTATCTATTATTTTATTTATTTATTATATTTATTAATAAAAATATTTGTCTGATTTTAATTTGTATTTTTCTAATTAGATTCATTTTTACCAAAAAGAAAATGCGATTTTTAGGTGAAAAGAGTGGTAATTAAGAAGTGAAATTGATAGTTCCAATGTCTTCTTATCCAATCGTTGCAAGTACTAAAAAAATCCACTTGTAAAAAATTATTTGAAATATATAATATAGAAATGAGTATAGAAAAATGAGAAAAATACTCTTATGGTGATACATTTTGTATTTAGGTTTTTTAACGTTAAATGAAAGTCGAAAAAAATATAATTTATTAGCATGTACTTGAAGTTTGTTACTATATATCTTAGTTACAACAAATCTGAGTTATTCAAATGTTTGATAACATAAACATTTTCAAAAGTCTCAGAATCATGTTATAACGACATATTTGTTCTCAATATTCAAATAGATATAAGTGTGATTTCTCTCTTAATGACATTTAATACTGACCTTAACTACTCGACAATGACCGTTACCTCATTAATCACGCATTCATGAGCATTCAAACGCTGTCTCCAGTAAACGACTGGCAACGCCTGATCGGACATACTAGTTCCCCATACTCGGTATTATCTAAACACTATCGGTCGGTTAATCCTACTCGATAGTAACACACCAACGCCCGATCAGACATACTAGTTCCCCATACTCGGTATTATCTAAACACTCCCGGTCAATTAACCCTACTCGATAGTAACATCTATAAATCTCATTTAACCTGGCAGAACATAATTCTATTTGAATTTAATCCATAACACTAGACCATACAAGGTTAACTAATTAGATAGTAAAAAACTTGATTGAATAACTATGATTTACTCAACCTTAATTTATTGACAGTGTCATTATCAAGAACGTGATCATTCTTGTATTGGTTAGACTAAAAACATGTGGAAGGAAGGGTTTAACTCATAACCAAAGATAGTTTAATTATCGTGTAATGAACTAAACTTAGTAATTTATGGAGAAAACGAGTAAACCTTGGGTAGCTGAAAGAAGTAATCATGTGAGGTATTAATGAGTGACATGAAATTTAGCGCTTTGGAATGATGCTTATATCAGTTTTCGATGGGACATCTTATATATAATTAAGCAAAATGACACACTTAACAAGCCCTTGATTAAGGAGTCATGTCTGTCATCTTGTCAAATTTTTGTGCTTCTTTTCTCATCTTGTTCTTCTTCTTTCGGCACTGTGTTCAGGAAACAGCATACCTAGAGCCCCAGACATTAACATTATGTTCGTAATCTCAAAATCAAATTAAGTTTCCTTCAATTTCGGTTTCTCTTCAAAAAAAATAAGTCAAAAAAACTGTTTATCATGCCATGAACAATTTATTTTATAAGTTAATTTTTAAGAATAAATTAAATTTAAAGTCTATTTTTTAATTGTTTTATTGTAATTTTTGCTATGATAAATTTTTTTTAACTCAAGATAAAATAAGGGATCGACATGTAAGATACATTTATTGATAAGAAACTTTTTTAACTATATCAAAAAGTAAATCTAGAAAATTTGATTCAAAACAGATAATACCTTATCATTGTAAAGATATATTTGTATTTGGGTTAAATTATATTTAAATTTATTTTTAAATAAAAGAAAAAGTGTAACTTTTTTTTCTATAATTTCACAGTTTTGACATTAGATTTCTGGTGTGTGATGAAGAATTTGTATTGGAATGATTTGAGTTTGCAGATTCCAAAGTAGCTAGAAATGAAAGATTTAATTTTTATGTAGGAGCATTCGATTTAGGGTTTTGTTGATGTGGGCATGATCATGAACATGTGAAAAAGGGTTGGAAATGTGACCTACCCACCACATTGAGTGTGTACCACTGTGGACACACCTATACGACCTACCTTTTTTTTTGTTCTTATCTTTATTGTTCTCTTTAATTAAAGTTATCTTCTTTTCTTTAATTTTCGTTGCAGAATATAAATGAAAAACGGATCAATATAACACACCCATACTAACTTTCTCAAACCAAAAGGGGAGAAAAAAGAGAAAGGAATATCATATAGTTCATGTGTTCTCAAAGCTAACTCTACCAAAGATTGAACTCACTTAAACCCTACAACCTCAATTCATGTGTTCAACCTCAATTCATGTGTTGTACTTTTTGTTTCAATAACCAATTGAATTAGGTTTAAACTTTCCTTTTTAATAAATCTAATCTTTATTTACACCACATAAATCTTCCTTGTATTCTCGTTTCCACAACGTCAATTTTTTTGTTATCGTTTCACTATCACTAATCATCATCTTAGTTTTTCTTAAAGATCTTTCAGCGTAATGCCCCCATTCAACAATAAATCTCTATCAAGAACATTGAAACGAGTAGAACTTTTTGCAGTCAAATTAGACAAACTCCAATGACCCATTTTTTTCTCTTTCTTTTTAATCAGAAAAAAAAGAAAAACACAAATTCAGACATCTCAGTTTCCTGGTTTGTGGACTTTCATCAAAACAACTAACTTTGACAAGTCTTTTAAGTTGATTAAGTTATTGATATGCCATTTTCCCAGTAACATGCGCATTATTTTGCGCTCCACACACTCTCCTGCAATTTCTGCAATTGCTACTTGCTTTGATTTGGATCCTTCATCCACAACACAATAATAATCACTAATTTTGTCTCATCTTCCACTTTTTAAGGTATTTTTTCTTCTTCTGATCTTAAATCTCCAAAATGGTCCAAGCAAAAATAAACAAGTGGACTTTAACGACCACATAAATCAATAATATAAAGAAACAATATCCCTTGGACTCTACCTTTGATATGCTCATAAAGTCATCACTCTAATAATCTTTTTCTGCCTTCTATCAATGGTTAACTAACCAACTACCCCCTCTAATGCATCACTTCTTTTCTTATTTTAATCACATTAATAATACAAAATTAGCAATATATGAAAAGTTCAATTCTTTTCACTCACCACTCTCATAAAACACATCAATCCATTTTTTCTTAAATAAATTGAGCTATTGGGAAGCTTATTGATTTACCAAACTTAAACTTATGAGACAATTAATTTATGAGACATTAGCACATTTCTTCTAAGAACATATAAAAAATTGTGTCTGCCTTATCACATGTGGGCCCTTTTACACACTCATTTGGGTTAAAATATATTTATAAATAAATTAAAATATGAAGAAAATGAGCAACAAAATCTGATTGTTTGGTCCTACTGTATCCACGGAAGCAAAGGGTTTATATTAAAATAATACAATAGATTTAAGTTTTAGGTGTTATTTGCTATAACGTATCGGAAACAATTTCCCAGCACTATTCAACTAATGAAACTGTCGGTAGCCAATAGCCATCGTTTCTCTGCCACTGTTCATAGCTACCACCAATTATTATCACTGCAATTTGCTGTAATTTCAAGTTTTTGACTAATATTTTGAGAAAAACAATTTATGGAATCAACTTAAAATTTCAAAATAATAATATATGTATGAATTTTTCATTTTATATTTAATATATTGAATTTTTGTATTTAAGATTCTTCTTGTTCTAAAATTACTAATGACTTTTATTATGAGAATGTTCATTGAAAATATTCAAGATCTTGACATTATTTTTAATTTAAAATATTAAGATAATAAATTTATAAATTTTTTATTTATATATTTGTTGTAAACTTACACTACTTGAATTTTGAACCTTTTCTTTTCTTCCATTAAAGAAGTTGGAGTTGATATTATTGAGAGATGGTCGGTGATTTTGGAACATTATGTGTAACAATGGGAAAGTTGAATTTGAAGAGAAATTTGTTCAACCCTTTTGTTTCTCTTAATCTAGGCAAATATGATTAATCAGTTCCTGAGTTTTAGGTACGATATACAAATCACAAATGAAATTGCCACAGTAGAAAGGAATCTCAACTCCACCATTTCTTGTTTGGTGTGTTGATGAAGAAGGGCAAGGGTACCCTTAAATTGAATTATATGTCTACAAAATATAGATCATAGAGACCCACTTCACCATACCCTTTCTTTTAATGATTTATTAAAAAAATGCAAATATTTAATTTGGGTTTTTCTAAATTAGTTCGAAAGAGCAAGAAAATTCTATATTCTTCAACTCATACTCATAAAAAACTAGGATTTATTAAATCAATCGTTATGTTATGCCCACCTAACCGATTTGTTTTCTATGTAAAAAAGCAAATTAAGTCATAGTCATTGTCTCTAATGGCGATTTCTTTTTCTTTTGTCTACTTTTGTTCCTTTCTTTTTCTCCTTAAAGAAAAAAGAACAACCCACTAATATTTTGTACTATAATTTTTTTGGATTATCTCTGGATTTGTGATTCTTTTACTCTTGCACAACTCAACTTTCTTATAAGCTTGTCAATTATTCAAGAGTCGATCATGAGTAAATAGAACACTATTATCAATGTCTTTCTTTGTACCAAAACACATTGCTTTATTTTTTTCTAAAAGGAAAAAACCCACTTCCCACGTAAAGGAGATACCTTGATCCTTGTATTAGACTACAAATGTAGGAAAAGAAAACATGTTTGTCAACTTTGTGTCCTATACCAGTCGAAGAGATGATTTATAATTTTTATAAAAAGACCCAAAAATGTTTGAGAAAATTAAGAGCGTGATTTATGATAAATGAGTGGCGTCAGTGTATAGGAAAATGTTTAGATTGAAAGTGACATTAAACTGTCATGGGATTTTCTGGAAGATATTGCATGCTAGAAAACAATGTGATAATGACCAAATTTATCGATTTTGATGAGATAATTGTTGGAGAAAGCAGATACATGAGATGTGAAAGAAGATGAAAAGAATGAGCACAATATTATATGACATGAGCATTAATAAGATAATAATAGTGTTTGATTGTTGGTTATGATTTCACTTTTAATCCCAAAAATTTTGTAACCGAAACTTTGGCAAATCTAATGCACGCCACATTCAGCAGTTTGACTCTTCATTAGAGGCAGAGGTAATCATTAACTCCAAAGCATGCAAATTTTCTTGGGCTAAGTTAGGTACATTTTCATCGGTGAAGTACAAAGAACATAAACTAGTAAACTTATTAACTTTGCACATCTTAATTTCCACGACATTTTTATTATAATATTTTAACATTATTTACGTATCATTATATTAGTCCAAAATGATCGTAGAATTAATAATAATAATCATACATATTAACACAGTAGATGATTTAAAATGTTATCAAAATATCATTATCGTTTTAATTTTGCATCCCTTTTATAGTTTCAATGATTTTAATTGATCTTGGTTCACACATTGTTTCTCTTGTTCATATGCTACTTGAATGCTTCAATTGAATTCCAGGTCATTTAATTGTTTTCAATTTGCATCTCCAATCATTCAAGTTTAAGTCTATTTTCATTTCAGTTCATTCTTTATTTCATTTGTTTCTCATTCTTTTCCCATTTGTTTACCATATTTACTCTCCTAATCAATCTTCATCATTGATAAATTTAACCATAGACAAATGTTTAAGACCTTTTAATATTAAACAATTCTGTCAGAACATTGAGTTGGCACAAATAAGACAAACCCTTCTCACCATATCACATGAAGATTCCAAGGTAGTTACAAAATTCCTTGAAATAGCTTATATGTCTGATATGATAAAAGATTTGTTTAGTTTGTTTTCCTCTGAAATGCAAAAATTAAGAAATAATTGCAACCAATTTTTGTTATTCAATATGAAATGTTATAGAATGGTGATATTTATTGGCCATTAGTAAGGGCACCACTTGTACATGATCCAATCACTGATATATCAGTTGAAGACTTGAAATGTGTTGATTTTTCATTCACCGTTTAGGTTTCAGACAACAACTTCTTTGGGGTCCCCTCCTTCTCAGCATATGTTTGCAAAAGTGGAATTTGACAATTATCTCAAATCCAACATTATTTACCTGAAAATTCCATGATGCAACTTTCTTCTTCTCTGTTTCATTGTCAGATTTCTCTCAGACAACTTAACAATGTTACTTGTTCTTTCTATAGTACTTTTAACTTATAACACCGTAAATTTATCTCTACCATTCCGTTATACATTATAAATTTATCTTATTTTTAGTCTATATAAAATTTTCAACAAATTCTTTATTCTAAAATATACATATGTACATATTTATGAGTAATCCTATAACAATATTAGAATAGTTGATACGTTTAATAAAAAAATCTTATGAGAATGAACTTTTAAATACTTTAATATTAGTTTAAGTATGTAACAAACTTTCCAAAAATATCAAAATTAACAAAAAAAAATAAACCAAAATATTATAAGAAAGGAGAAAAAAAAGAGAGAAAGAGAGAACAATACAATTAAACAATCAAAGTTGTGTGTCTTCGAAAGAGTAAAAAGAAGTTTATTTATAAATTCTATGAAAATATCCATTTTTTTAGCTTGTGGAGAAGAAATCAAGATTGCGACATAAACTCGTAACCTTTCAACGTTCACAAAAAATCCTTGTGATAAAAGTAAAACAACCATGCTCAAAACAAATTAATCAATCAAACAAGGTCTTTTACGGAAGATATGTATACAAAAACTTCAAAACTTCTACGTCAACTTTTATAATATTAAGAAGTAAATTTTAAATCAAACTTAATCTTAAATAAAATTTACCTATTTAAAAAGAGAAATTATTTATTTTTTAAAGTTTTTGAGAAAATAATTTTACTTTGTTCGGAATATCTCTTAAGAAAATAGAACCCCTGAAAGCTGACAAAAACTTTTAAGAGCAATGTTTGGAAGGTGAATGGATTTTTTAAGAGAAAGGTATCTGAGCATGCAAATGGGTCCAATTTATATCTACTTAGCTGGCTCTGTGAGGACTTGTCTGTATCCACTTCACTCTCATATCATATCTTCTTCAAAATGTTCCAACTATTCATTATGCTTTCACAGACCAACTTTCTTAATTTTCTTTTAATTAATAATTATACCTAATTTAATTTTAATCAATAATCGAATATTAACTTCTCTTATCATCAAAACTTTCAGATTGGATCGGAATACGAGCCTCGGAATACTCTCTGTGTTGCAGCATAATTACTTCAATAAGAAATGGGATTCAATAACAAATTTTAACTTGGTTAAACTGTTATTATTATTATTATTATTATAATAATAGTAATAATAATAATAATAATAATAGAGGTATTTAGGTAATGTGTCTTAAAAACAATAAACCTATACAGCATCTAATTTCGCCTCTTTTTTATATTTTACTTTAACTTTTACTATAATATTAATAAAAAATAAATGGCTTAACAAAAAAAGAAAATATAAACAATTTGGGCCGACACTGCAAACATCAGTGTCCGAGTCCAGAGTATACAATCAATGTATAAGAAAAAAATGGATATAAATACAAGAAAAGAAAGAGAAAAAATGTTAGAGACAAAGACTATACACCCACCACCAATATGAGATCTAAAAAAGAATAAACTTCGTCATAAATATTTTAATTTTTTTAGAATTTGAAATGGTTAATTATTTATCTATTTCATTTAATGTTCCATTATATCTTTTAAGTAATCATTATTTTAAATTTAAATAATTACGTTATCATTTTTAACATTTAAGTGATTGTTAATTTAAATATAACTATTTTTTAAATTAAATTAACTATTTTACTATTTTATTATTCTAAAAAATATTTATTTAAATTTAACCATTTCTTAAACTGAATTAATAATATGATAAAAAAAATACACAACCACAAAACGCATATGTTTCTATTATAAAGTATAATATATATATATATATATATATATATATATATATATATATATATATATATATATATATATATATATATATATATATATATAATAACTATTGAATTTCTATTTATGATAATCACTAACAAAGATATGGTTTAAAATAAATAAAATATGATGTAGAAAAATGTTTTGAAATAATGAATTAAGTGATTGTTAATCTTGAATCTGCGTGGTGAATTTATCCGTTTTAAATAAATTTTTTTAACACCTTTAATTTCCATCCTCAATTCCTTGTTAATTATGTATATATTGAAAAAAAAAAATCCCTTACATTAATGTCTATATAGATCATATGCATGGTATATGTTTGATAAAAGTCGATGATTCAATGGAAACAACCTTTGGTTGATAAGATATATTGCCAATTTTTATTTTTTTACTTAAGCAGAACAAAAAAAATACCATACTTTTGCACTTTCAAATTTGATTGTTACAAAAATCTAAACATGTAAAAAAAATAAAGTATTTAAATTGATCTAAAACGCACTAAACGATAATCAAATTTGATAAGAATTTCGTTATAACATGTTTAAAAACATTTCTAATTTGGTTATTAAAACGCAGTTCTAAACATGTGGACAAAATGAATTTTACTAAAATATTTAGTTTCTGTATATTTAATTTAAGATTAGTTTAGAATAATTTTTTCAGCCAACTCGGTCAAATTTGATCAAATTCTAGTTATGACCGAGTCGATCAAATTCAACCAAATTTCAAACGGTGTCAACTCGGTTAAATTTAACTAAATTTTGGTTGTGGTCGAATAGGTTGAATTTAACCAAATTTTAGTTGGGACTGACTCAACCGAATTCAGTTGAATTTCAGCTGGGTTCGAATTGGTCAAATTCAAACGAATTTTGGTTAAAGTTGACTCACTCAAATTTGGATGACTGAGGCGAATTCAACCAAATTTTGATTATGGTTGATTCTGTTAAATTCGCCTAAATTTTGATTGTGATTTGAGTTTTCCTGTCTCAACCTTTGGTCTGACTCACCCGTCTTGACTTTTGATTTTAAGTTAATCAATAATTTTTTTCGGTTTGGTTAACTTATCTTCACTTTCGACATATATATACCTATGTACTATTCATTTGATTAACAAAGTAGTTTTAAATTAATGAATAGTTAACTAAAGTGTAATTTTAGATATTCAATTTTTTAGAATCGAATTACAGAAAGATTTAGTTTAGTTTTTAATATAAATAGTTCATTATTTTCAAAATAATATTATATAATTATTTCACACTTCAATTCAATTTGATTAATTTCGTCTACAGAATTTGTATATTACTATGATGAAATGTAAAACCTAAGATTAATTATAGAGGAACTAGATAATTAATCTTGGGCATACTAATTATATGGTTTTTCCTTTCTCTCTCTATTTAAAAAAGGGTGTTGCTCCCTCCACCACCACACCTTTCTCCCTCCACCTCCCCAATTTTTTTTATTCCAATTATATCCTCAAATTAAAATTTTTTACTTATACTATTTTAATTTATTTCAAACCTAGTTCTCCTACTTTACTCCCTGCACTCAATCTTTCCGTCTCTCAATTCCGTTTAACAATTTGTCTTCAGTTTTACTCTACAACTCCATTTGTCTTCTTCGTTTCACTTCTCCTCATCTGTTTCTTTCTTCTTCATTTTCCTTACATTATTAAAATACATTAAAAATATATTCAAAAATAATAAATCAAAACATTTAAATTAAATTATTAAAATATTTCTAAAATAAAGAATAAACTAATAAAACAAACCCTAAAATTAAAAACGTAGGTGACATCTTTCAACGGATGTCAACATCCGTTTAAGGAAAAAACAGATGTCAACATCCGTTTAAGGGAAAAACGGATGTCAACATCCGTTTAAGGAAAAAACGGATCCGTTTTTTCCTTAAACCGTTTTTTCCTTAAACGGATGTTGACATCCGTTTTTTCCTTAAACGGATGTTGACATCCGTTGAAGGATGTTGACATCCGTTGAAGGATGTTGACATCCGTTGCGTTGAAGGATTTCGACATCCGTTGAAGGATGTCACCTATGTTTAAAGGTTACGTTTTTTATTTTAGGGTTTTATTTGGAGGTTTATTCGAATACTCACCTTGAGGAAGTAACACACGCACTGCACCACTCCACACATTGCACCACGAGAGCGACACTGCACCACGAGAGGGAGACTGCTTGATAATTCTTTCCACCACCATCAACCTTTACAACTTGTAGTATCTCACACGGACAAAAGAAAGAGAGGAAGAAATATAATGTTAAAATAAAAGAAAAATATTTTACTCATATACGAAGGACTGGAATAAGTTATTAGTGGAATAGGTTGTGAATGGGTAAAATTAAAAAATAACCCTAAAAGAATTTTACTTAAGGGCAAAATAGTAAATGGGAGGTGGAGGGAGAAATGTGTGGTGGTGGAGGGAGCAACACCCTTTAAAAAAAGTAAACAAATAAAAGACATTCATTTGGGCCTCTATTTTCTTATATTTGGTGCATTTCAATTTGGCAAGGATTTCCTGCACCCAATCAAATTTCTTGGTACACCCCATCAAAAGTTTTCGGAAAAATTATTTCCGCAGTAATAAAAGTAGGATGATTGTCTACCGACAAGTATTTGTTTCAATGTGTTTAGGAAAATAAAATTTCGGAATGATAGGGTGTAGAAAGTAATATCCTTTAAATTTTTGTCTTTTAATAGCCATTAAAAATAACTCTTAACCTTTGCTTTGCAAAATATTATTGACTCAGGCTGTAACCTCCTATTATGAGAGGGTGCTTGCAACAGTTTTGTTCTTCTTAATGTTTGTCAGCTATTTTATCCCATTATTTTATTCTGTATCTCCAATTTCCAAAATATAATTTTATAATTTTTTCTATTTGATGAAGAATTTTTTTTTTATCAAATTTCGAACTCTGATAAAATATAAAAAATAGGGTTCAGAGGTTTTTGAATTATAAAGATATTTTTGGAATTTAAAAGAAATTTGAAGATGTAAGATGAAATAATTGGAGGTCAGGATGAAACAGCCATGCTTGTCTTCTTTTTTTCTTTCTATTTTTATATTAAAACTTTTTTTTTTCAGGAACTAACTTTCTGTAATATAATATTATAGAAATGGATATTTTAATGCAAAATATTCAGAAATTAACTTTTGTAAAATATTAGAGTGTATAATGAATATTAGTTTTATGAAATCCAAGAAAAAAGGTAGGGGGAGTGAAGATGGAAAGGGAATAAATTATCTTGAAATATCAAAAACAATAATGAGAGTGTAAAAAGCAAAACATGTGGTTTAAATATCACTGGACCAGTCTGTCATATTTTTTTTGGACCACTACTGCAAAAGAAGAACAAAATAAAATAAAAAAAATGCTAAAATAACTCGTTCCTGAGATTTTTTTTGGAAATTCGAAAAACTCTTTTCGAAGTTTTCTTAAAATTTCATTCCAAAAAGTGTTATATCGTTATGGAAAGTCTATTCTTAAAATTCGAAAAACTTAATTGGTCATTTTTCAAAAACTGATGGGATGTAAGAAACAATTGATAGGGTGTAGAGGCAAATGGCCTTAGGTTTTGTTTTCCGTTATACTTTAAGGAAAATGTTTTTTCAATAATTTTTTTATAACAATTTAACAATTCTTTTTATGATATAATTTATAATTGATCTGTTTCAAATATATATTAATAAAATATTAAGATATAATATACTGTTAAAAGTTATTAAAAGTTCATACTTTAACAAAAACAAAGCCATTAGAAATTTCAGGGTTATTTTTCAGTTTTACAAAAAATCTTGAACATCTCTTGCTGTTACGGAATTAATTTTTTACAATATAAAAAGTATTCTCAAAAACCCATTCCAAAATAAGTAAATAATGACCAATGGAGCGTTTGAAGAATCTTCTAGACTTTTAGATTTTATTCACATGAATGAATTTGGAGAAGAGTGTTTGAATGAATTTGAAGGTAAATTTTTTTGTTGTTTATTTGAATGAATTTAGAAGTAAGTGAGAATGGATTTGGAAATAAAATGTGTGAAAATTAATGTAAGATTTGATTGATGTGACAGATTAAAAAAATTTATTTTCAAATTCACTCTTATTTATTTTCAAATTCACTTAAATAAATAACAAAAATTTACTTTGTCTTCCAAATTCATTCAAATAAACAAAAATAACAAGTACAAAACAAGTTATTTCAAGGTTGAAAGTGAATGCATTATTGCGAAACTCACAAAAGAATTTATTTGTACTGTTTTGGATGATTTTTACGTTGAAAGTAAATCATAAAATTCAAAATAAAAGTAATTAAAAATAATGAAAATTTACTATTATTTTTTGCCATTTTCAGAAGTTCCAAACTTCAGTGAATGAAATTGGAAAGACCCTGATAAATTCTTAAATCCCGAAGGAGTTTTTTTTTTTTCAGTTTTACCTTAACATAATTTAAAAAATAAATATGAACATAGACTTGTTGCTTTCAGAATAAAAGTTTAGAAAGTATACAGCTCAGAAATTCTATATAAAATAACAATTTCTTTGCATCAAACAAACAAAGAAAAAAAATTGCTGCTTTCAGAATAAAAAAAAAGTAATTATCTCATAAATTTAATTCAAAAATGGCCTAAAATGAAGTTTTCAAGACCTCTCGTTCTTACTTTCTTTTATTGTTATACATTTTTCATTTTATTGTTATTACTATTTATGAATTTTATTATTTTATAATTTAATTCTTTTAACATTAAATTTTTTTGAAATTACATTTACTTCCAATAAGTATATTAGACACCTACATCTCTCCACTTTTAATATAGACATTTACTTTCTTTCTATTTGTAATAGAAATACATTCATCTCTTTTATCTTTTAAACGTGTAACTCACTCTTCTTAATTTATTTATAACAATGATATCTTTTTGTAAAAAAATTATCTTTTATAAAAAAATTAATTTATATTTAAATTTAAAATTTTCTTTATTTTTATTGAATTTTTAGGCAATATATATTTTTAAATAAATAATAATATTATTTCATAAAAAGCATAAAAGAGATGAATATGTATTGTGATACTATAAGACATGACGTGTGTAAGGTCCTGAGAATTTTATGGGCTACGGGGCCCTATTTCTTGAGGCAGCCAGGCCCAAAAGGCCAAAGGCACCCTGAAACTTAGAAGGAGTCCCTTCATTCTCCAACTCTGAACTAATTTCAGTTTCCCTTTCTCTCTCTAGACTCATCTTCATTTCCTTCTTCTTCTTGCTCTGACTTCTCTCTACCTTTCCACCACTGTCCACCGTTGAAATTTCGAATAGGTGGTGTCCTTTCGCTCACGGAGTTGAGAGCTTCCCCTCCATCCGATTAAATTTCCATTTGAGCGGGTAAGTCAATTTTTCCCTTTTCTTGACCCTAGGGCATGCAACTTTATTGGTTCTATGCAACTAGTGGTGCTCTTTTATTTCATTCTCTGTCTATTCTAGCTCTAAGAGCTGTTTTCCTTACCATTTAGGTGGTTGTAGGGCACTGTTTGGGTCTTCACTGTGAAGGCACTGTTAGGGCACTATAGCTGGTTGTACTGCTCAACTTCAAGGTAAGGGGAGCTAGTTACAATTTTAGATGATGTATGATATGCTTGTCTGATTTATTTTGCTTTTTACTGTTATGTTGTTTTGGTGCTGAACATGTTTAAATTGTGTTGGTTGAAAATGAAGAAATTGTGTGATCATGTTGTACTGATGTTGATTTTACCTGGATATATTTGTTGGTTGTATTGACTGTTGTTGGAGAGGACTGGAGTATGTAATGTTGGTCTTGGGGTTAATAAATAGGTGTGCATGTACTGTGTTAGCTTACGGTAAAGGGAAGTGAGATAAGGGAAATGGGGCAAGTAGAGTCTAAAACACTATAGGGCAGTTTGGATAACTTAGGTTACTGAATTGGGACCTGTTCAGAGTACTATGTTGGTAGGATAGAGGAATCTTAAAAACCTGAGTTGGCACATCCCTGATCATAGAGCAGCCCTGGCCTGGTCCAGTACGTTGTGACTAGTCATATGTGTTGGCGTCGAAGGTGAGACTGATGCGTTCAGACGTCTGATTCTTCTCCGTTGACCAACTGGGTAGTAAAAAGTGGTTGGAATGGAAGTGATGAGTTGGTCTTGCGAGAAGAGTAAAGGGTTAAGAGAGTAATGTTTTATGCCTTTTGAGAGGATCTGAGGTAGAGGATTTGAGCCTAGGGAGTCTTGAGTGAAATTGGACAGTGGGGGCTGGCTGATATGAGTCTATTAGAACTGGTTAGGATCATAAAATTGAGCAAAGCCATTAGCAACATGGTAGGATTGAAATTGGGTCCTGAGTTAATAAAATTGGGTTTGGGGTCCTCTAGTTATTGAGTTAGATGTTTTGGAGTAGAAATTGAGTTGGTTTAGTACATCTAATTCTTATCCAAATGACCAATGCAAGGCTTTACTTTCATCTATAAACATGGTTCATATCAATATTAGAGTTACAGATTTTAATTTGTTCATTTGGATATGTCTAAGATGCACCAAAACCAGAAAAATCACGTTGATGTCAAAAACTGATAAGAATAATCGATTATCTCACTTGATAATCGATTATTTTAGTCAGAGAGTTGTATCCTCTTCAAAACTCTCGCAAATAATCGATTATCACATATGATAATCGATTATCACATATGATAATCGATTATTGTCGTCGGAAAATCATTCCGGACAGTTTTGGGTGGTTTTCGGGGTTCTGGATGTCTGTTTTGGACGTTCTTTAGTTCGTTCTGGGGGTTTTTGACCCTTCCGGATCCATTGGTGAGGGTCTCCAAGCTGTTTGAATTACTTAGGTATTGAACATTAAAAGTCCGAAAGAAGTTTGTGTTAATACGTGATGGTTTTGTGAAAGTATGTAATTTATGAGTTGTGTTTATGACATGGTTGATGTTGTATGATGATGTAAATGAATATGAAGAGGACATCTCGGGGAGAGATGGATGAAAGTGATGTGTGGGGTGATGATGTTGTTCTGTATAACTGTATGGAGCTTTGAACTGGTATGTCTATCCCTAAACTCAAAGCATTGTTCATGCTCAAATAGAGAAGGACAATGTGAGTGGTGAGAGTAGAGGGAGGTCCTCGTCTATAGTCTTAGAGTTTAGACATAGACAGATTTGGGGGATTTACCTTGCTAGCGTTGGGGAGTGCCAGCTGAACTACGCAAGTGCAAAGACGACCAATAGTTCGACAGTTATACAAATCCGGATGAGTCGTGTGTTGGGGATTTACCTTGTATAGTGTTGGAGAAAGACCAGCTGAACTATGCGAGTGTAAATATGAGTCGTGTGTTGGGGATTTACCTTGTATAGTGTTGGAGAAAGACCAGCTGAACTATGCGAGTGTAAATATGAGTCGTATGAGGTTATGAAATGTGGGTTATGAGTATACTTTAATTTTTTTTGTATATGTATCTAGGTATGATGACATGAATTAACTGTGTTATGAGATAACATGTTTTTTATATCTAGCTCACCCTTGCATTATATGTGTTGCATGTGTTTGTCTTCTCCCTTGCGATGATCATCCAATCCTTTGGATGTGAGCAGTAGGTGATGATGTACCATTGGAGCAAGCTTTGGAAGTTGAGGAAGACCCAACCCCTAGTGCTTATGATTTCTACTAGCTCTTATTTTAAATAGCTCTTTAATTTGGAAGACTTCTAGCCTTCATTTTATCATGATCTGTATTTTGGAAACACTCTTTAGGTCCCATTGAATCTTTATTCAATCATGTATTTTGGAGAATTATGAACTTGTTCTTAAGTTTTAAGACTTCCCAGCCAGACTTGGATAACTGTACTCCTTAATCCTATCTATTGTGTACTCTTAACTGCTTTCTATTATTATAATCGATACATTCTACATATATACATTGCTATATATTTTGGGATGTCACAACGTGAACGTAATTTAACATATTTTTAAATGAGATAAATTCAAAAAAAAATTCTCAAGTTATCAATTTTTACCATTTTCATTTTTATTCATATTTTTACCATAATGTTTTTCTTTTAATTTTTAGGTATTTTATCATTATATTCATAATAAAGTTTCGTTATTTAAAAAAAATATGTGATTAATCTGTATAAGTTTTAAAAGTATATTTGAAAGAACTCGCTTTATAAGTTTAAAGTATAAAGTATAAATGTTAAGTTAAATGAAGAATAAATATTTTATGATTTTACAATTTTACAATTTATTTTCTATATTTTAAGGTTATTTTTCATCTCTTCTTTTATTAAAATGCATAAATTAGTAAGTGGTAAAGGATGAAATTATATTATTTAATCAATTTTTCTTATCAAGGTTTTTCCTTTTATGTCTTAACTACTTTTTTTCTTGTGATGTGTATTTGAGTTTTAATAAAAATGTGATACATGAGTTGAATAGACATTAAATTCACAAACAAAATTTGTGAACGAATACAAAAACTTTGGTTAAAACATAATGATTCACGATGATTAAAAATTTATCAATAAAGTACTCATCAATAAAATTTATTACTGAATTAAAAATTTTGTTTGAATTATCCATGGATAATTATCAACCACCTAAATTTATTGGTAATGGTCAATTTACAAGTATTTGTCAATAATTATCCATTCAGTTTTCTTTTTTTTTTATTATTTCTTTATCAATGAATTTAAAAATACGAGTTATTAATATATTTACTAACAAATTTTAAAGAAAAAAATCATTACTAACACGTTTACTTACGAATTTAATCTCGACATGATCAAAGAAAAATGAGAATTTTGGTGAAAATTTTTACACTTATTTAATCGACAAGAATATTCATCAATAATAAAAAATCAAATTATTAATAGATTTTATCGGTGTCAGACCTCGGAAAAACGCACCCAAATTCCACCTATCAGATCTCATTAAAAACGCACCAAAAACTCCTCTGAGCGGACGCCAGGTGTCGGGCAACGAAGATTCGAAATTCAGATAGTGGAAGGCAGGTGTCAGCGAGTGAGCGGACCTTCGTTTGAACGAGAGAAGCAAAATCTAATTTTCTGAAATTTCCGTTTCACTCACTCTGCATGCACCTTTCTTCTCCAAAACTCTGATCTTTTCATCTTCTCCTACTTCTCTCTAGAAACTTTCCCTTCTCTATACCAAAACTCACCTTTTCTTTGCTCCGATTACCGTTCAGGCACTGTAGGAGCACTCTCGGCGTCTCGAGCTTCAACTTGAACCGAACAGTTTCGAATTCTGAAACTGGTAAGTTTCCTTCCCTTAGCCGTTCGTTCTTGTGGGCATGCAAACCATGGTCTGTTGTTTGATTTTGGTTTGAAGAGTAGTTGAACGTTGAGGGTAGAAGGAATCTTAGTTTGACAAAACCGAATTGCGGTCTGTAGGACGTTCGTTCACACTAGAGGTAAGGGAAGCTTATTCAATTTAATTCGTATGTTTTTACTGTGCTGCATGGATGTTCTGTGAGTTGTATGAAGCATGACTTTGTAATATTTGATTATTTGATATATGATAATGAATATGAGCTGATGTATGATGAATATGAAATGTGCTATGATATGAATGTATGAAATTATGAAGTTATCTGCTGAGAATGAGTTTGAATGTAAATAAATTCTGAATATGAAATTCCCCTATGATATTGAACGTTCGGCATTGAACGGTCCTTGACCGTTCGGTGTTTTCTAGTAAACTTCTTTGAAATTGAATTCTTTCATTTGGGAAGAATTCTAGTTGAGGATGAGCGCCTTCTTGTCATAGTGCTACATTTGAGCGTTCGGCCAATCGTAGATGCAACTGAGTGTTATGTGTTGAACCGAAAATCTCGTAAACTTGAATTTGTATATTTAGTTATTTCCTAAACACTGTCTCCATCGTATCTTATTATATTATTATTAATGTTTCTATTATAAGTTTAATTAGTGATAGACCTCATCCCAAGCTCTCGTAATGAGTGGCGCGCAGTCTTATACCGATCGTTTGTACTCGTCTTTGAGTGACCAACCTTGATAAAATAGCGTTCGTCAAATTTCAGTAGAATTTCCTTTACCGTGTTCGGTCATTGACTGACATTCGGTTCCTGTGTATGAATGACTCTAAATATGGATACTTAACGTTTTGACGTGTCTATTTTCATGGGATCCGGCCTAGAGCCTCTGTACTTGATTTATTGTTTGAATATGGGTATGAATTCACGAGAGTCAGTTCATTCAACTGATTTACGTTGTAAATAACGTTCGTCATATCGTATATGGTGGTGCTCGGTTTATTCCTAAAATCTGTTAGTAACCCTCTCGGTTTTATTCTAATCTGGAACAGGCGGCTTCTTGGTCTCGTTCCTAGTGTTCGTCCTCATTCTGAGTGAGGACTGAACGTTCGGTTTTATGGTTAGTAAAATTGGTGATAAAGATGAAGTTAAAATGATGGATAATAACAGATGAGTAGTATATGAGATGTATAATATGATGTGGAATGTGAACGAGCGTTCCGGGGAGGAGCGACTCTTGAGTGAAGAATTGAAGTTGGTAAAGTATGACTGTGGTAATGCTAAGCTGTCGATTCATCCTGATGTTCCGTGAATACTCGTCCTCATGTAGAGGAGGGTAGGTCATGTGTGGGAACGACATGAGGTCCTGGTCCTTAGGGGTACTTTGGACAGATAGGGCTAACCTCGGGTGGCAGCTGTTGAGTGTATCCCAGTTACTACACCACCCGGGTGCACGAACGTCGTAGCTACACAGATGTCATACAGTCCGAACGGTCAGTCTAGTGATAGGCTTGGTATGATACATAACTTGAATTATCTCTTGTGTGTTGGATTGTTTTATGTATATTGATGCATGAATTAAATTATATAAGCTTACCCTGTGTTTTTCCTTGTGTTGTCTTGTTTGTACGTCCGTCCTTGTCGTTGCAATGATCATCCGTGTGGATGTGAGCAGAAGGAGACGCGCTACTGGAAGAGGCGCTGGAAGAAGAGAACTTGGTCGAAGTCGAAGTTAAGACTGAACAGTAAGACGTTCGGTTAGTAGAGTAGTTTTTGGTAAGGTGGTCGTTCGATCACCTTTTCCCTTCTTTTGTATGACCGTTCGGTGTTGGTTTTGTAAACCGTACGGTCAAATTTAACTTATCTTGTACAGTTAAGTTGGAAAGTTTATGTAAGGCCGTTAGGCCAGAACCGTACGTTCTTTTAATGTTAAGACTGATCTGAGTTATTATTAATTGTTAATATTCTATTATATGGTTTATTGCTATATTTTTGGAATGTTACAACCAGTGAATCTATTACTAACAAAAAAATATTTATCAATAATTAAAATTTTGTGAGATATATTTATGTTAAAGTATTGATATAATAATTATGTTTCATTTGTGAATCATACTTTCTAAAACTAAAGTTATGACTTTTTAAAACATCTGAAATAATTATTTGAAAAGCACATAGTTTTAGGTGAAAAACGCTAACGTGAAGGGTGAAAGTAGTTAGTTTTGACATATAGAAACCTTCGTAAAGGTAAATTGACATTTTTTTTTGGGTATAATTATGATTATAAATGTGATTTTGAATGTTGATAGTGAAATTGAATAAAAAATTATTTTGGATATGTTGTATGATTTATTTTATTATTGTATAACTACAAAATGTGAAACAAAATTTTCTAGATTTATTTTATTATTTTTGTAACTTATTTTTTATTTTCACTCTTAAAATGCTTCTTATTAAAGGTAATGTGATAGTTGTAACGAAGTGTGT
Organism: Vigna umbellata; assembly: GCF_029865625.1. Taxonomy (NCBI): domain Eukaryota; kingdom Viridiplantae; phylum Streptophyta; class Magnoliopsida; order Fabales; family Fabaceae; genus Vigna; species Vigna umbellata. The sequence goes on from NC_142167.1 coordinate 15,061,769, forward strand.
TAAAATAAGCATTCATTAAAAGAGACTACGATTACTTCCATTGTTTCTTAATGTTCAAAGAACTTTATTTATTTTTTAATTAAGAGACTTTTATTTTGCACTAAAAAAAGAACTCAAATATCAAATAATTTTATGAAAACTTTTTGTTATTGCATTACTTGCTCCAAATTGAAAAAGAATAGAACTCGAGATTCGTATGGTTGGTTGACTAATTTTCCCATGTGATTTTGAACTTGTGTTGTTAACGGAAATATTTTTTTAGCCATTATCACCAACTCTAGAAGATGACTGAGTTGGGATTTGAATCAACATCAATTGTAAGAAGTGTCTATCACAATAGACAACCTAATCTCTTTTACTTCAACATTTCTTTGATTTAAACATCAATAAACACATTATTTAAGCACGTTTTAGATAAATGCGTAATCGATATGATGATAATGCCGACTTTATTTTTAACTTAAGTTCAAAGATAAGATAAAAAAATTATTTATAACAATAAAATTAGTTTGTAAAGTAATAATTTTACATATTATATATATATATATATAATCATTTAATATTACTTTTAGTTAATATAGAATTTCTAAAACACTTTAAATGAATTTATATCTATTTCAATTTTAGGAAACTAATTTATAGGATAAATTGTGTTCAATTTATAATATAATCTTTATGGTATAGGCTCAGAACTGAACGGTCGTTGTGGATACCATTCGCAATGTTGGGTCATAATTGGGCCAATGTTTAAAGTATGGGTGTTACTTCCTCCACCACCACAACTTGCTTCCTCCACCACCTCATTCCCCTTTTATCCTTTTCTTTATTTTTTCATTCCTATTTTACCCTTATTAAAATTTTAGGGTTAATATTATTTAAAATCTCACGTGAACATTCATTCTCTTTATCATTCTTCATTCTTTCTCTTTATTATTTTTCTCAGGTTGTCTCTTACGTTCCACTATCCTTGGGTTGTCTCTCATGTTCCACTTCTTCTTCTCTTTTATAGAATTGTGACATGAGAGTGTGGTGGACTTTGTGTTTAGTAAGATTGAAAGTGGGGAAAGCAATTCATCTTCAGCCGTGAGTGTGGTGATGCTTCAATGTGCTGGTTTAGAGGTGTGAGAAGTTCAGAGGCGTGAAGGTGCGTAATAAAATCCTAAAATATACCGTATAATCTTTAAACGGATGTGAGCATCCGTCGATGGATGTCAACATCCGTTTAAAGATTACAGTTTATATTTTACAGTTTTTTTTATATTGATTTTGAATATATTTAAATAATATAATTTATATTTTTTGATATATTATTTTTGAATATATGTTGATGTATTTTAATAATGTATTTTTGAGAATCTTTATTCTTATTAGTATATATTTAGATTTTTTTTATTTTGCACGTTATATATTTTGCACACCGCCCACCGCTGAAGGAGGAAGAAAACTGATATGGAGGAAAAATGGAAGATGAGAATGATGAAGTTCGGGTGAGAATCTGAGAAGGTTGGGAGGTGAGTGAGAAGGGGTAAAAAGATAGATTTTAGGGTTAAAGTAAATAATTATGATTAAAAAGTATAAAGGTTATTTTTGTAATTATAAAAGGTTAGTTTTGTAATTCAAAAAATATGTAATAGAATTGGGGAGGTGGAGGGAGAAAATGTGGTGGTGGAGGGAGTAACACCATTAAAGTATTATTATTGTTGGGCCAAAATCTTACACAAGTTTAAAATAACCAAACGGTTAAGATAACCAAAAATATTTCGTTAAAGATATTGAAAAAGTCATTTATAGGTAATGGACCAAATTTTCAGGTAGGTTGGTTTCTATTTGATTATATACTCATAAATACAACAGTGAGCCCAAAAGTCAGGTACGTTCAACTCACACTCTACCAGACTCAAATATTCAACTGTGATAAACAGTTCATTAAACCACTCCTAACTTGAGTGTCAGAGTGCCTTTTGCAGGTACTCCCCCCATTAAGAGTACAACCGAACGACATCCAGAGTACAACCGAACGACATCTAGAGTCCAACTCCTACCGAAACATAATCAATTTTATTTATAGTCGATGTGTATTAAAGGATTTTAAACAATAATTTTAAAAATAGGCAAAATAATAAAAATTAAACCGTGTAATTTTGATGTCTAATATATTTCATTAATTAACAAAACTATATGAAGCAACTAGACATTCCTTGATTACGTTGATTCCTAACTTTGTTCTTTAAAAAGAAAACTTAAAATTAATGGATCGGAAAAAGAATTGTAAAACAATATTACATCATTTCTTATAAGCTCCTCCATGCCAACAAGTTATCTCTAACTATAAAATAAGAATAATGAAAATATAAAGTTTAATCATTTAGGAAGTCTCTATTTTCGGGCAGAATCTTAATTTGGTCCTTTTTTTTCTGGACGTCTCAATTGAGCCATATTTTTGTGAAAATTGCAACAATTCGACCCCTGTCGTTAAATTGAGCTCAAAGGCGTCTGTCTTTGGTTGACGTGGCACGCTGGACTAAATTTTTAATTGACATGGCGGGGCACCTGAGTCTCACGTGGATATTTGTATTTTTTAAAAAACAAAGAAATGGAAAGTAAGAATGAATGACACCAACGGAGACCTTTATTTCCTGCGAGGCGTGATAGACAATGGAATGAATGGCATACAGATCATGATCAGAAGACCTCAAGTAAAACAGAGTCTTCCCAAAATCCAAATGCGACATCGCAGATAGAGCCTTATTCAGCTTGTACTTGAAAAAGTTCCACCGCTGGACAAACTCCACATGCTGCTTTTGCTTCAGCAGATTATTTCCCCCACCATGAGTCTCGACGCTCTGAAGAACATCAATCGCACTGGTTATGCTGTAATCCAAGTCAAAAACAGACACAGGCACAACCCTAACAAAATCTGGTGCAACCGTTTCAAATCAAAATAATCACAATCAAAGTATAATTATCAAACAAAAACCTAGAAGTATACGAATTAATCGACCTTGCAATAACAAACGAGCAAATCGAACACTCTGAAAACCTTATTCCATAATTCTTAAAACTCAACCTTTGATCTCCTAACAGCAATCCATTATTGTTGTTATCAGTCTCAAACCTAAAGCTCATCTCAATCAATTTCCAATCGAGGCCGGAGCTACCCGTGCTATCGAAATCGTTGTGGATGTGGATGAACTGGACGGTGACGGAATTCTCGAACGGAACAGCTATCCGGAGGGAGGGAGCGAGGAAGACATTGTAGGTGCTCCAGATGAGGGAAGCGAGGTCGGCGGCGCAGACCTTGCTTGATTTGGGACGACCGTGGACAGTGGCGAGGGGGTGAAACTCGCCGCGGGGGATGATGCCGTCATCGGAGATTGCGAGGCCGTAGTCAAGTAGCGATCTTCGGAGGTGAATAAGGTGCCAGAGCATTTGGTGAAAGCGGGGGAGGATTCTCAGGGGGAGTAGGTGTAGGCGTAGGGTTTGGGATCCATGGAGTTGAAGAAGTTGGTGGTGTGTTAGAAGAGATGGATGATGTGTTATTCATTTCTTTGTTTTTTAAAAAAATACAAAATATCCACGTGAGACTCGGGTGTCCGCCACGTCAATTAAAAAGTCAGTCCAGCGTGCCACGTCAACCAAAGACTGACGTCGTTGGACTCAATTTAACGGCAGGAGTCAAATTGTTGCAATTTTCACAAAAATAGGATCCAACTGAAACGCCCAGAAAGAAAAGGACCAAATTGAGATTCTGCCCTAAAATAGGGACTTCCTCAATTATTAAACCAAAATATAATTATTTTAAGAGTAAGAAAAGAAAACTAGGAATTGACTTTTTTTTTTTGTGTGGTGATTTTTATTCTTTTTAATACTCTAATAAATCATAAAAATACCACTTAAATCCAAAGTTTTGATTTATAACTGCCTAACTCTGGTTGACTATCGCGTACAACATTGAACTGACGGTACGACGCAAATATGTGAAGGAAAATGAAACTCGTTCATCCAACTTTCAGTGGGTGACGTCTTCAACTTGGAATCTCTTGTTCCAATTTGGTTTCCACAAGGTTGTTCCAACATGTTTTCTTTTTTCTAAAAGAATATACTGAGTTTGGTCCTCTTGAAAAATTATTTCCTGATTAGTAATATATAATTAAAAAGAAAGATCACTCAGAAAATCCATAATTTATATAAACATTTTTCAATCACATCATATGTAACAATAGAGTTGTTAAACTAAGTGTTTAATCTAATTTTGTTGATTGATCCTACATATTAATATTTTATTTAAGCTTGAAATTCTGTTCCGCGTTGTTTTTCTTGTCAATTTTTTAAGCCATACAATATTAAATTTATATAAAAAAGTTGATAAAGTTTATTCTAAAATTGACGGTCAGTTTGCTCTTTTGATAAGTTTTAATCAATAAACTTAAACTTTTCCAAGAATAGTCAATCGACTTTTTTTTTTAAATGGTCTTTTATAATTTTTAATATCAATTTGATAAATATTCAGTTTCAACCTAATGCAAAAAAAATGAGATAGAAAACAACATATTCAATAAAATATTTGTTTATCTTTTAATTTAATTAATTAATCTTTAAAGGCATTAAAATTTAAATAATTTTATTTTTTTGGGAATGCGTGATCAAAATATTTGTTATTTTCATCTAAAAACTACTTTATTATTTAATTGCTTCGTCATGGAAATAATGTGATTATTAGTTTTATCTTTGAATTCGTTGAACTTGCTCTTAGACAGAGGAGGAATGACTCACAAGTCAAAGGCAATTAAAAGGAAAAAAAAATATCAACGAAAAATAAAAGTATCAACTACATCATTTCACTAACAATAAAAGTTAAATATTATAGAAGTACAGAATAGTTAAAATACTTAATAAAACAATTTTTTTAAAAGAAATCTTACCGTAAATGTTATCGAAAAAGTTCATGTCTTGGTTGCATATTTCTTTTCAGCAGTGTCTACTCACAATCCGATTCGCCGTATAAAATCGTATCCGTTATTCGTCGGATATCTGTTTAAAAAATATCTGTGAATATTTTAAAACCCACAAATACCCACAGATACCCATAAAAAATAAAAAAAATATTTAATACATTTTAAAAATAAAAATACAAATATATATATATAATATAAATTAAATTAAAATTTAATTTTAATTAAATTTAAACTAATAAAATATAATTTTATTTTATTTTTAATTAAATTTAATTAAAAAACATATAAATTATTTAATTTTTAATTTTTTGCAGGATACCCGAGGGATGGATAGTATACTACCCGTATTCGACCCGTTTAGAAGCGGGTATTAAAATACCCGCTACCCATTATTCGCAGATAGTAAATATCCACGGATAGTTACTATCTACCGCGGATTTTACCTGGAGATAATCGTGTCCGCAGATAAATTTAGCATCCTCCCGAGTGTGATAAAATAAACTATATACGCAGACTGAGGCCATTTTGGTCATCATCTGAAGTAGGCTTAGATCATATATCTTCTATTTCCAAGTTGGGTTCACTGCATACTGCACAAGGCGTCTATAAAAGTACCATTACTGAGATCCATTCTGGTCAAAATTCACACTGCTTTTTCTGTAAAAGTACTGAGAGCTTTTGCTATATATACAGATGCATATGCTGTTATATACTCTGCTCTCAATCGCTCTGTTCTTCTGTTAAGGCCTTCAGGATGGGAACTCTGTTTCCTGATGAAAAACCTGAGAACCCAAATGATGTTCATCAACTTGAGCAGCAACATGATGTTGATGTTGATGCAGGAGCTCTTTTTGTCCTCAAATCCAAAGGTAATAATTAATAATCCTTTATCTTATACTACACTCTTTCTTCTTCTCAGCTTCTCCTTTTATGGAACACCTTTTACAACATAGGATTCTTTTCATTCTTTCGTTCCCTTTTCTGCTGCACGGGTTTAAAAGTGTCAGATCCTTCCAAAACCTCACTAAGTTGCTCAAAAGCAAAACAGGAAATGAATGAGTTTAAACTTGTCTGGAAATATTATGCACCTATAATATAATATACAATCAATTTAGGATCAAATATCTTATAATCAAAGACAATTTCATATTATACTCTACCTCTAAACATAATATTATAAATATTATAATTATTATTTATTAAATATATTATTCTATCCGCTATTGAATTACTATACATTAATTTATAATATATATATATATATATATATATATATATATATATATATATATTTAAACGAACAAATATATCTTTAAACTTAAAATTTATTTCTTAATATTTTAACTTTTTAGATTTTTATTATTTAAGGTGTTTATATGATACACAGTTCAACTCAAATATCAAGTTGGAACTTTGTTGAATATTTAAAAATATTATATTAAAAAAGAATATATATATATATTACTATTAAAATTTAAGAATTAAAAAATATCAAAATTTAGAATTTCCACGAATTCTAATTTTACTTCTAAAATTTAGATTATAGACATATTTAATTCATAAACTTAATTAACTAAATTTAATTGTTAAACGAGTATTGCCTTAATTGATTCTGTTTTTAAGTTTTTTAACTAAACCAGTATTATATATAACCATTACTACTGTATAATTTACGAAAACAATAAAATGTGAATAATAGATAATTATGATTTTAAAATTGAATTTAAAATATATTGATTGATCATATATATTAAATAAATATTGTGCAAATGGTGTAATGGTATTTTTAAACTTTTATGCGTAGTGATGTGTTAGAATTATCTAAAAGTTATATAAATATGCTGGATTGAATGAAATAGTACTTGTTTCGGTTTAGGATTTAGGATTTTTCTAATTGAATTAAGAAGTTATTTGGAGAAGATACTTTTGATATTAAAATTTGTAAAGATATTGTGAAGTGAATATCATTATCTACCTCTTTATCTCAAACTTTAATTTATAGATTTTAAAATAAACTTTCAATTACTAACCGTCTAATTATATTTCACCGAGTATTAATAATATTTTAATGTAAATTAATCTCTATCAAACCTAATCATAATTTAAGAGTAGGGATGACAATGGATCGGGTCGGGCACTGATAGTGCCTACGTGCAACCCGACCTGACAAAAAAAAAAGAAATCACCCGCTATCCGCACGGATACTCGCTTAAAAAATATCTACGGATATTTTAAAACCCACAGATACCCGCATATATTTAAAAAAATATATTTTTATAAATTATTAAAATAAAATTTAAATAAAATTACAAAAAATATATAAAATATAATAAAAATTAAATTAAATATACATTAAAATTTAATTTTAATTAAATTTAACCTTATAAAATATAAATTAATGTTAGTTTTGATTAAATTTAACTTAATAAAATATAAATTTAATATTTATTTTTAAGTTTTTTCGGGTAGCAGATATTCGCGGTACAGATAGTATAATACCTGCACCTGACCTATTTATAAGCAGATATTAAAATATACGCTACCCACGGGTAGCAAATATCGGTGGATGCCAACTATCCGTCACGGATTTTATTTGCGAATATCTGTGTGGGTCAGAATTTTTTGCCATCCCTACTTAAGAGTGATACTTCTATTTATATGATACAATAATTTAATATTTAGAATTATCTTTTTTGCATTTACAAGTTTATCTTTTAGGATTGAATTAGACTTAAAATTTAGTTATTTGTTAGTTAACTGGACAATCATAACAGCGACCATTTAAATAAATATATTGGTCCTGTTATAATTAATTGGAGGTTAATGATTACCAAACCCTAGCTTTCATTGAATTAATGATTTCACAGAAATCATTAAGTTGTTGTGAATGGCTTTCCCAGCCTACTTTGATGAACTAAATGGCTGACTGTTTGGTTTTTCCTTTGTCTTTATCACCACTCGTTGACTGTTTGGTTTTTAATGGTGGAAGCACATGGCACCAACGCCAAGCAGCACTTGGAAAAAAATTGTTCACACCATTCAAACAATGATATTATTAGCGTTGAAAATTCTAAATGGAATAAAGTTATTTTACAAATGAAGAATTTTTTTATCTTAAAAGTGATTCTGTGAAAAGATTTATTAGAAATTGTATTTCAATTAAAAATAATATCAATTTATAGTTTATAACATATAATTTTTATCTTAATTTTAAGAATTAAATTTAAAATTTAAAATTTAAAATTTAATCTTTAAATTATATCGAAACCTTTTAAAATTTAAACTTAAATGCTTACTTCGTCCTCATGATAAGAGGTGAATTTCTGTTTAGTATCCGGTTTTAAAAATGAAGACATTGGATTCCTATGTTATGAAAAATGTATAAATAAGGTCCGTTAACTTGACAGGAACTACGTTAAGTCCATGCTGATGTGACTGTACTTTTTTTCTTCTCTCTTCTGTTGTCTAGCTTTTTCTCTCTTTTATTCAACTTTTTCTTTGATGATTTGTTGAACTTGTTTTTTCTTTGTTGACCTTATTCATGAACTTTTCATAACATAAGGACTCAATGTCTTTATTTTAGAACAGGATACTAAACAGAAATTCACAACATGAGAAAGAAGTAAACATTTAAGCCTAACATTTATTATAATAAAATTTGTTATTATTAAATCTGTCATTTATTAAGTTTTTATAAATCTAAGTATAAATATAAAATCAATATATAATATATAGACAAAGGAGTATAAATCTTAATTTTTAGATAAGATTAAGTTGAATTTAAAATTTAATTTGTTTTAATATATTCATTTTCAAATAATTGGTATTGATATTATTGTGTATGTAAATTTGCAGGTTCTTGGTTGCATTGTGGATACCATCTGACCACATCGATAGTGGCACCACCTCTTCTAAGTCTTCCTTACGCATTCAGCTTCCTTGGATGGACGGCTGGGATCTCATGCTTGGTGATCGGAGCATTGGTGACTTTCTATTCATATAATTTAATATCTAGGGTTCTTGAACACCACGCCCACAATGGTAAACGTCAACTACGCTTTAGAGACATGGCTCGTGATATTTTAGGTAACTCACTCTTATGCTCTTTCTATTACACCTCTTCAACATTTGTGTGCGTCTGTTATCACTTTAATTTGTAAAGCTAAGATGCAAGATTCAGTGTGACATGTCCATTTTTCTTAAAATAATATTTGAACAGGTTAACTCCTTCGCATCTATATTTGAACAGGTTATACTCATTTAATATTAATTTTTTATTTTTCTTTCATTTATAAATACAAAAAATATTTTTTTATAATTATTTTATTTCTATAATACGTGTTAAATATTAAATTTTTTTATATAATTATTTTATTTCTATAAGATGTGTTAAATAAAGGTGAATATATATTATAATTAATATTGTCAAAATGAGGCATTTGATCCATCTGAGTCGGTTCACAATAGATTGGTTATTTGGTGAGTCTATCTAACCTGATTCATTTAATAGTGAGTTTAAAAATTTTGAACACTTTCCAACCCACCATGGATTAATGGATTAAATCACTTAATTATAAGTTTTTCTTTTTCAATTTTAAAAAAATAATAATTTTCCCAATTCAAATATAAATAAAGGGAAAAAGATCGTAAATTAGATTTATGATAAATTAAATATAAGATTTCATTTACGACAAAATCTCCTCAACAAATTTTTAATGGCTTCATAACGATTCAAATTTGTTTCTGCATAAAAATCGAGTTACTAAGTATAGATTTGTGGATTTTTCATGTTGCCTAATTATTCTATATAAAACTTATTTCATGTGAGTCTTTGTTCCAATATTTTATAAAATGACTAATTCAACCAAAAGTATTTATTAGAAAAATTAGGTGGATTGGTGAGCCAACCCGACTCACCACGGGTTCAACCAAATTGAGCCAGGTTCAAAATTGACCATATTAAAATTTTAATTTTTTTTCAACTCAACTCAATTTGAACCCGTGGATTGAGTTAACTCATGAATTCCTACCGATTTTCATAGCACTATTAATGATCATATATTTATTTTTATTTTAAGGTTTAGATTGTTAAAAAAATCATGAGATTATAAATAAGTGTTTTCAACTTCTCTGTGTTTGATCTGGTTATTTAAAATTAGCCGTATTATTACATTATTCATTTTAAAAAGGATACCACTATTTAGTCATTGACGGATTTGTTTTACCAAATTAATATTGCACACATTAAATATATTATCAAATTAGTTTTTATTGAAATCGTTCCATTAAAATTAATATTTTTTCTAAAGAATGACACGTGAAATTTATATTTACTCTTTATTACTCAATATACTACCAGTACTTGTAAGACCCGAGAAAATGTAGAGTTTATAAATAAGACTTGAGTATACTTTATTAAAATTTGCATGAGTTTACAAGGTGTTGTGTAGCTTAGTTGGTGTGCAAGTCTTGAATGAAACATAAAGTTCTATGTTATTTATTTATTCTGTTGATATAAGTGTAACACATGTTATTGTATGGTTGTTAAATTTAGGATGTTCTATATTTTCAATGTGATGTGTTGGATTTTTGGTAGAGATGTGTGTCTAGGATTGGATGGAAGTGAGTTCAAATCTTAGGGAGAGAGGTTTATGAGAAACCTAAAGAGGTACATAAAAATTGAGAAAAAAAAGAGAGAGAGCACAGTGAGACAGAGATTATAGAAGAGAAAATATTTTTAGAAGATAGTTGTGATTGATTGATCTTCACTCTTAAAACTTTTTCATTGACTAAGGTATCAGAAGCTAGCCTTAATTACTTATCTTAATTTTAAGAGTTTTGTAAGATGATGTGATGTTTGTGCTTTTTAAAAGTATCTATAACCATGGAACTCTATTTCATGACCATTTAAATAATGGTTTCTTCTTTTTTCATGAATATGTGAAATTAAGCCTTTAATTATATTTAGAATCATCTATGGAATTATGGTTTTCTCCTAATTATAATTAGAGATTGAATATGATTAGAATTCGTTTTTAATGAATGTATGATCTTTTGGGGTTCTAATTAAATTTCTAAATTTGATTTGTTTTTTTAAGCCCTAATTAAATCTCCTTATGTTCTTTCTAAGTCGAAGGGTTACCTTGCCTAATCAGAGTTTTCGTTTGAAACTCTAAGATTCTAATTCTCGAACAAAACCTAGCTTTGTGTTCTTCGTTGCACAGACTCTTCTCCTTCTCCTTTGCTCTGTTCAAGCCGCATCGCAAGGAGGGATGCTCCCTTCCTTTTATTTGTTCCTTCTTGGACTCTACATTTTTTTGGCTAGGGTGGAGGTTTTTCGTGCTCTTCGTCTCTCTGGTTCAACTTGCAGAGAACCTTTTCTTCTCCAATCGTTATACTTTGTTTCATTTCACAAGCAGGAGGCGTTGTTTCCTCTCCTTCCATTTCTTTGGTTCTGACGCGTTTTTCGTAGGAAGCGGGGGGCTCATATTTGGTGGCTCATGCGCGACGACCTCTTTGGTGGTGGCGGGTATCACAACGGTGACGTTACCGCGGTGCGAGGGTTGCCGTTTTCCAGCGTCTTCATGGAGGCAAGGCTCGTAGTGGTGTGTCGCTTTGAGGCTTTCTATTCTCGCATTTTTGGCCTGTGATTTAGGGGTGTTCCGCGAAGAAGAAGACTTTTTCTTGTAGCGTTTTTAGGGTTCTTGATTCTGCGATTGAGCTTTGTTTTTGTTCTATGATTTAAGAATAAAAAGGAAGTTAATGAGGGTATAATGATTAATTAGATTAATAAATGGTTTATTATTTTTTTGTCTGTTATTAACTGATATTTATTTTGTAATCTATTGTTAGAGTGGAACTCATGAGGGCTTTATATTAGATACATTGGGTTTTGAATGAGAATGGTTATTGTCCTTAGGTATATGATGAACTGTGATTAATGTTGGAATGAGTGAGTGTTGGGATGTACCTGAGTGTATGGTTGATGAGCATAAGAATGGAAGATATGTCTACTTGTTGTACCTAGTAAAGCCTGAGACTATCGATCGTCTGATATGAGATAGCGACTCCCTTTGGCCTTGTGTGCGAAAAGGGGGTGCTTGGGTATTGAACCTTCTTTGTAAGGATAATGGTGTTTGCCTTGTCCTTGTGTGGCAGGAAACATGTTCCTTAGCCAAGTAGGCGGGACTACTCGAGCAGACCTAAAGGAGAGGCTATAGGGGACCTGTGGGTTGGCTACACGTTTGAGGTAGGATACAAGAGTGTGACTGATTCTTTTCACTATGGAGTTATGGTATTGTGGAGGCTCATGGTTTTATTCATGATGGCATTAGTTCTAGTTGAGGTACATGTGATGATGATTCGTAGTTACGATGTGTTTGGAGACGATGTTGATAAGGATGAGGTTGATGGTATAGTCATGATGTAGTTGATGAGAATGTTGATGATGATCATGGTGTATAGATGATTCTGTTAGTAGGGTAGCACTATAGATGCTTGATTTGTTATTAAGTTGTGTTTGCTTCCTATGTACATATTTTATTGTTATTGGTTGTGCTATGGTAGCTTATCCATATTTGTTTGTGTTTGTGATTGTGTGTGTCTTGCGATGATCGTATATACTGGTAAAAAACACTCTCATTGAACAATAGATCTTTAAAACATTATAAGATAATTATTCTAATTTGTTCATAAAAGTGGTTTTTTACTGGTCGAAATAAAGTGTTAATGAGTGTGTTTGTTTCTATGAGAGTATATAGTAAAAAAAGAAAGCGGTGCATTTAAGCTTATAATTCTTGATTCTTCCTTCTCATAATGTAAATGTATCCTTGACAGGTCCAAGCTGGGGTCGTTATTTTGTTGGCCCAGTTCAGTTTGCAGTTTGTTTTGGTGCAGTAGTGGCTTGCACTCTATTAGGAGGCCAATGCATGAAGGTTATCATCAATTCTTCATCCCACTTATTTATTTCTAAGTCAAAAACTATATTAAATATTTATTATAAATCTTATTTTATTAATCAATTTTTTATAATTAAATTAGACTTAAAATCTATTTATTTAAATACTTTTAAAGTCATCTAAAATTTATTATAGTAAAATTTATTATATAGTAAAATTTATTATTTGTTATTTAGTCGAGTTACAGTCGAATTAATATAATATCAAAATTTTTATTTATAGAATTAAATATATTTTGAATCTTTTAATTTAAATGTTAAATTAAAATTTAATTTTGTCTTAAACTTTAATATATTTGAATTTTTAAATTAAAAATGAATTAATATAGTTTTCTAGTAATTTAAATTAATATTTGAGTTAAAATATGTCAAATGTAAAAAAAACTCAAACAATAATATGAATATGATACGTTAAAACAATTTAATATAATTAAATTAAAAAAATTATTTCAATTCATTTTTAAGTTAAGGAAATAAGAGATATAAAAGTTTTGAACTAATTTAGATTCAAGTTTAAGAAGGAAAATTGTATATATATCTCATATTTATATTATAGTTGTGTCTTTTATTATTGTTGTGTCTCCTTGATAAATTATCTCGAAAGATAAATCAAATATTATTTGATATTCTATGCCTCAGAAAAAATCATATGGATGAAATGCAGGCAATCTACTTGCTGTCAAATCCAAACGGGACCATGAAGCTTTACGAGTTTGTAATCATATTTGGATGCGTCATGCTGATTTTGGCTCAAATTCCATCTTTCCACTCACTCAGACACATTAATCTGTTGTCACTCATTCTCTGCTTGGCCTATAGTGCTGCTGCTACGGCTGCTTCCATTTATATTGGTAATTTCTCAAACCAATTTCCTTCTTTTGGTAATTTAGCAATTTCCACTTTATGCTTTAGCAATTGAATCGAACCTTTTTCGTTTCCAATTTACAATATTGTCTCAGGAGAGTCATCCAAAGGACCAGAAAAGGACTACTCTATAAAAGGTGACACGGAAAATCGCTTATTTGGCGTCTTCAATGCAATTGCCATCATTGCCACAACCTATGGAAATGGAATCATTCCAGAAATTCAGGTCCATCCTAATAATTAATCATTCTTTTTATCAAAATAGATTAACCAACTCAACTTATCAAAAATTAGTTAGGTTAAAAAAATTATAATTTTGATATCGATCGATTTTAAGCTCGATTTACAAAGAACTCGACTCGTTCAAATTGAATTCATGGTAAGACAGGTTGACTCACCAACTTAATTAATTTTGAATTTTGTATTTATTTTTGAAATTTGGAGTTTAAAATAATTTTGCATTGTATTATATTTTTCTATATTTTGAATTATCTTTAAAATTTAATATCATTTGAGATTGAAATTTATTTAGATTTGAATTAAAAAAATTATTATTATTTAATTAAAAATAAACTTGTAATTAAGTGAGTTTAACTCATTTAACACATTAACCCGTAGTGAGTTGGGTCAAGTTCAATTTTTTTCGATTTGTTAATAACTGAGTCAGATTGGTTTGACTCAATCCGTGGTGGATTTGATCGGATTAGACGAGATAGTCCGTTTTGACAACACTAGTGACTATGTTTCACACTCCAAAATGAATAATATTTTAGTGGTGATTGATAATAATGCTACTTGGATTTAGATTTGGAATTGGAACACTGTAATTAAAAAGAACCCCGTTTTGTTTTATTAATTTGTGCTTAATTGCATTTTCTTGTGTTTCTGTAGGCAACACTAGCACCACCAGTGAAAGGGAAAATGTTCAAGGGACTATGTGTATGCTATTTTGTACTCATAGTGACTTTCTTTAGTGTATCTGTTTCTGGTTATTGGGCATTTGGCAACGAATCTAAAGGCCTGATATTAAGCAATTTTGTAGACAATGGGAACCCATTGGTGCCCACATGGTTCATTTACATGACCAACATTTTCACTATAACACAACTATCAGCAGTTGGTGTGGTAAGTCACATACTAATTTAATGTAAAATTTTTAACTTATATTTCTAACCAAAGTAAGCATAAAAATAAAGCATTGAATTTGAATGCAGGTTTATTTGCAACCAACAAATGAAGTGCTGGAGCAAGCATTTGGAGATCCAAAAAGCCCTGAGTTCTCGAAACGCAATGTAATACCGAGAGTGATTTCTCGATCACTGGCTATTACTATTTCAACCATTATAGCAGCCATGCTTCCATTTTTTGGAGACATAAACTCTCTTATTGGAGCTTTTGGCTTTATCCCTCTTGATTTCATCTTGCCAGTCATTTTCTACAACTTCACATTTAAGCCATCTAAGCGAACCTTTATTTTCTGGTTGAATCTAACTATTGCCGTCGCTTTCTCTGCTTTGGGAGCTATAGCAGCAATTGCAGCAGTTAGGCAGATTGTTATTGATGCAAAAGATTATCGATTATTTGCTAATGTATGATCTCCTTCTTCATAATGAAATCTCCTGCTTCAGTTCATATACATATAGGTGCAATATTTTGTTGTATAAAACTTAGAACAAAACGAAGATAACTTCAAAATTATCTTTATCCATAAATTATATATGTCTTTGGCTTTCTTGATTTGAGATTGGAGGACTTTTGTATCGGTAAAATAACCAATTATCAATGTTTTTTCGATCCCAGAAATTGCTTAAAGAATGATGTAACAATCAAGATAAACCATCCAAGCGAATCGTGAAAATATAAGCTTAAGGTACTTAGTAATTAATTATTATGTCAACTCAACATTCAAAGAAGAAAGAATACTCATTTAGGAATTCATGGCAACATAATTAACAAGTTAAAACCTATAAAATACACTGTGACTAAAAGTTGTTAGTTGATAATTATAAAAACTAGTTCATAAAGTGTTTTATAAAATTATTGGTCGAAGTTAAGGTTGTGAAAGAGAAATTCAATCATTAATCTAGTAAAAATGTTGAGTTAATGGTTCATCACTTAGTTATTAATTGTATTTATTTATATAAATTGTAAAAGATTATGTTTGATTAATAATATGCTATTTATATTTGCAACACATCACATGCAAAAGAAAGTTTTTGACGTTGGTGTTTTTCGACCTTTAACATGCAATACGAGACGGACGTTATATCAGAAGACGTTAAATTAACGTGATCTCAAATCCTTATAACATGCTACATTGTAAGGAATCCAGTGTAATTCACTCGCGCTTAGCAGTTATCAATGGATGTGTCTTCTATGGGATGAAAATGGGGAGTTGACATCAGCTTTTTAGAGAACAGGCGTCAAAGTCGTTGAGCCACAGAATTTCGCTCAGCGAATATTTTCTCTTGAAGTGACACTCTATAAGTGAGTTGACGTTGACCATGGTCTAGGCCGACGTCAATATATGTATTTTTATATATATAAATGATTCGTTTTTTTAATTTTATTACAATTGAAAATCAGTTTTTCCAATTGATATATCCATAATTCATCTATCCACAATTTAAACTATATAAAAACTAAAGCTATCAATATCAAAACAAAAAGAACTTAAAGTAAACTATTGCACCTAACTCCATCTTTTCAAAAGATATTCCGCTCATTCTGCCTTAGCTTCGTGATTGTGGCATCTATTAATGGGGATAGATTGTCTAACTGTTGCAAAAACAAGAAAATTTTACTGTTGAAAGTTGAATATGATTTGTAAGATTTCAAAGTTAAATTATTACTCAGTCCAATTATCTTTAATTGCTGCTCAGATAATAGTCTTTATCCATAACATTATGTAGTAGTTGCATGTCCAAAAATCTGTCAGTTTATTATTACACTAAACATTGCAAACAAAATAATCAAATATAATAGTCTAAATTTCACGTACGAAAATTATTAGTAAGTTAAAGATCAATGAATGTCAACCTTAAGATAAATTATTTCAATTTATTTTATCCTTGGCCGACCCACGTCCCTAAACAAATTTCTTTCTCACGTATTAGTAACATATAATTAAAAAGAAAAATCACTCAGAACATCCATAATTTATATAAATACTTTTCAATCACATCATATTTAACAATAGAGTTGTTAAATTAAGTGTTTAATCTAATTTTGTTGATTGATCTACATATTAATATTTTATTTAAGCTTGAAATTCTGTTCTCTGTTGTTTTTCTTGTCAACTTTTAAGCCATACAATATTAAATTTATATAAAAAAGTTGATAAAGTTTTTCTAAAATTGACCGGCCAGTTTGCTTCTTTTGATAAATTTTAATCATCAATAAAGTTAAACTTTTTCCAAGAATAGTCAATCGACTTGTAATATATATTTTTTTAAAATGTCTTTTATAAATTTGATAAGGTTTAAACCCTCCGTTGGTGCTCAAGTTTGTATGAAAATCTCAGTTGGATCCTCAAGTTTTTTTCTGTCTCAATTGGGTCATATTTTTTGTAAAAATGAACACATTTTACCCTAACCGTTAAATTGTAACAAACGGCGTTAGTTGGTGCTGACGTGTTGCATAGTTACGTGGAATTTTTATTACGTGGAATTTTTATTTAATTTGAGAAATTATGATATGGCAACCTTTATGACGTGGTGATGTTTTGACTAAAACCAGATCTTCTCCTCCCTCCCCCTCTGCTTCCTCCCCCATTGGCAACACCGGACTCAACTTTATTCTTTATGGGCGGTTCTCTCTGATGCTGATGCAGTCCAACACTCACTCACGCCATTGCCTACTGTCACACTCCATATGTCTTTCCATCTTCAAGTGCATTCTTCGATGGAAAACGACGAGCATTCTTCGGTGAGGCTTCAAGCGCCTTTGGAGGTGCCAGCGAGGTCCACTTTGATCAAGAGTTTGAAGAAAACGACGTCGGATCATAGAAGTGTGAACCACAAGCAGTTTGAAGCAACTGTTCAAGATTTTAAACCAAAAATGGCTGAAAGTGAAAGGCCGCGTCGTGACTCGGGGGAGCTCGCCGATTCTACTAAGCCCATTTTAACAAGATCACGTGCGCCTCGCGTTCCCAAACCGCCACCGAGACCATCGTTGTCTTCTTCATCATTCCCCTCTCACTTTTCTTTCTTTTTATTTTCCTCACCACGTACGCCAAACCTGTGTTGTTTCTCTCTTTCTCTCTCACAGCCTTTCATTGACATTAATGCAGAGCTGTATATTGCAGTAGCAGCATCTGCAAAACCTGACAGTGAAAAAGAATAACACCTTTTTTTACACCTTTATCAATAATATATATTTCATCTAAACAAATGCAAAAGATATACAATAAATTATATAAAACATATAAGTAACTTTCTTTTATTATATTCACTGAAAAAATAATATTTAGAAAAAAGAATGATATATAATATATCAAAGTAAGAATTTAAAATAATAAATATACATGGATTATAATATTATAAACAAATATAATAATAAAAATATAAATTAATAGATCAATAAGTAATCAAAGATAATTAAAATAAAATAAATAAACATAATCGATAGATAAAAAAGATAAATTAAATGAAATAAATAAATACTACTAATGCAGAGATAAAACAAATAAACAAAAGTATTTCATAACTAAATATAAATTAAAAGAAATAATTAAATACGGTCAGTACATAATTAAAAATAAAATAAATAAGATCCGTAAAATTAAAACTAAAATTAAATAAAATAAGTAAACATGTTCAGTTGTAAACGGATATATATTACAAAATAAATAAGAAAAAACTATGTGTAACTGAAGATAAATTAAATAAAAAATAATAATTAAAAATAAGTTAAATAAAAATATGTAATTCAAAATAAATAAATAAATGAATAATACAAAACACATGAATTTATTAAGATTAATATAAAAAGAGCTTAACATCTTACTCCCTTATTGACAGGACAGCCAATAATACTTTAGCTTATTATTAATATAAATTAATTGATTGACAGGACATCAATCAATTTAAGAAAAAAAGAAAAATAAAATAAAAAACAGATTCTCTAGGTTAAAATTTGATTGAAGCTACAAAACATGTACAGTACTCAATAAAGAAGAAACCAGACTGAAGAAACCAGACTGAAAAATTTATGACTGGAGGCAATGATCTTGTTTCCAATGGTGTGGACACCGAGGGATAGAACTCAAGGAGCAAGGTGCAGTGTCCTCAGCATCGTGATTTTTTTTAGGGTAAGGAACGCCCACAACAGAGAAAGCAAAAGGAAGGAGATGAATCTTTGCGCAGGATAGAAGACCAAAACGAAGGAGAAGAAGAGAACGATCGCCATGTCATAATCTCTCAAATTAAATAAAAATTCCACGTAATAAAATATTTTGACATCAGCACATTAATTATGCAACACGTCAGCACCAACTAACGCCGTTTGTTACAATTTAACGGTTAGGGTAAAATTTGTTCATTTTTACAAAAAATATGACCCAATTGAGACAGAAAAAAACTTGAGGACCCAACTGAGATTTTCATACAAACTTGAGGACCAAGGGAGGGTTTAAACCATTTGATAAATACTCCGTTTCAACCTAATGCAAAAAAAATGAGACAGGAAAACAACATATTCAATAAAATATTTATTTATCTTTTAATTTAATTAATTAAATTTTAAAGGCATTATAAATTTAAATATTTTTTATTTTTGTGGGAATGCGTGATCAAAATATTTGTTATTTTCATCTAACTACTTTATTATTTAATTGTGTCATCATGAAAATGATTATTAGTTTTATCTTTTAATATTGAATTCGTTTAATCAAGCATCTTTCTTTTCTATTTTTCTACTGATAAATCAAAATTAACTTGTTCTTAGACAGAGAAGGAATGACTCACAAGTCAAAGAAAATTAAAATAAAAAAAAAACATATCAAGGAAAAGTAAAAGTATCAACTACATATTCCACTAACAACAAAAATTAAATATTATAAAAGTACAAAATACTTAATAAAACAATTTGTTTTAACAAAATCTTACCATAAATGTCATCGAAAAAGTTTGTCTTATTAGCATTTGTCTCGGTTGCATTTTCCTCCTAACTGTGCTAATATATATGCACACATCATCTGAACTAGGCTTAGGTCATATATCTTCTGTTTCCAAGTCTGGTTCACTGCATACTGCACAAGGCGTCTATAAAAGTACCATCACAGAGATCCATTCTGGTCAAAATTCACACTGCTTTTTCTGTAAAAATACTCAGAGCTTCTGTTATATATATATATATATATATATATATATACACACATCATATGCTGTTATATACTCTGCTCTCAATCGCTCTGTTCTTCTGTTAAGGCCTTCAGGATGGGAGCTCTGTTTCCTGATGAAAAACCTGAGAACCCAAATGGTGTTCATCAATTTCAGCAGCAACATGATGTTGATGCAGGAGCTCTTTTTGTCCTCAAATCCAAAGGTAATAATAACCCTTTATCTTATACTACTTCAAAATCTTTTTCTTCTTTTTCTCAGTTTCTCCTTTTATTGAACACCTTTTTCAACCATAGGATTATTATCCTTCTCTATTTCCCTTTTGTGCTGCACTGTTTTAAAAGGGTAGATCCTTCCAAACCTCAGTAAGTTGCTCAAAAGCAAAACAGGAAATGAATGAGTTTAAACTTGTTTGGAAATATTATGCACCTATAATATAATATACAATCAATTTAGGTTTATAGTCAAAGACGATTTCATATTATACTCTATCTTTTACTCTTAGTCAGTGATGACAAAAAAAATTGACAAATACGAATGTTTTTCAATAAAATCTGGGATGAATAATTACCAGCTACGAATATTTATTTATTATAGTAGATTTTCTAATACTTGTTTCTAAATAGGTTGAATGCGGATAATATACTATTGGATCTACGGATACTGGTTATCTATAATAATAATAAACTAATTTATATATTTTTTAATAATATTATATTTATGATGTATAAAATATTTTTTCTTTTTTTTTGGGTAGTGTTGAATTTTAAATTCTAAGCATATGCTCGTGCGGGTAACAAATAAGTTGTGGTTTTGATTTTTACTTTGCGGGTTAGACTGCAAGCAGGCACTATCCATACCCGACTCTCACGTGTTGTCATCTTTACTTTTAACATAATATTATAATCATGTTTTAAAGTTTATCTTAAAAAGCTTTGTTGTTTGTTGAACCTATTGTGTCACTCATATTAAAATATTTGTTGTTTGTTCAGTTTATTGTATTACTTGTATCGAGATATTTATTGTTTATTGAACATATTATTTCATCCACTATCAGATCACTATTTATTAACGTGTAGTCTCACTTTTGATAATAAGCTGAACAAGCTAATGGTTTGATTATATGAGATTAAATTCAGCTTAAAATTCAATTTTTAACATTTTAACCTCTTAAATTTGGATTGAAATTAAATTTTTTAAATTTTGATATAATTTTGTTATTAAACTTTAAAAATAAATAAACATAGTAATTTTAATCTTCCTATTTTAAATTTTGTTTAGTCGGTTAAAAAAGACATTTCAGATTATTTAAAGTGTTTATATCATTTGATAGATATTCCAACTTAAATATATAAAGTTAAAACTTTGTAGAATATTTAAAAGAATTATATTAAAAAAAGACTATATATATTATTATTAAAATTTAAGAATTAAAAAATATCAAAATTTAGAATTACAACAAATTCAATTTTATTTCTTTATCTAGTATGTAGTAAATATCATATGGTCAAACTGATGTTAATTACAACAAATATCCATCAAACCTTAACTTAAGAGTGATCATTCACTATATATGACAGAACCATTGAGTGTTTAGACTGATTTTTTTAATGTTTCTGACTATATAAATTGTCCAATTCTAAATTAACTGGACAATCACAGGATATAGTAACCATTTAAATAAATATATTGGTCCTATTATAATTGATTGGAGGTTAATGATTACCAAAACCCTAGCTTTCAATGAATTAATGATTTCACAGAAATCATCAAGTTGTCGTGAATGGCTTTCCCAGCCTACTTTGATGAACTAAATGGCTGACTGTTTGATTTTTCATTTGTCTTTATCACCACTCGTTGACTGTTTGGTTCTTAATGGTGGAAGCACATGGCACCAACACCAAGCAGCACTTGGAAAAAAATTGTTCACACCATTCAAACAAGGGTTAAATATGTTTTTAGTTCCTAAACTATTGACCGTTTCTGGTTTTCGTCCCTCTTCCAAAGTAAGGTACAATTTAGTCCTCAATCTTTAAAAAACGTTCGTTTTAGTCGAAAAAACGAACGTTTTGAGGACTAAAACGAGGACTAAAAACAAAATTTTGAGATTAAAACGAACGTTTTTCTAAAGAATGAGGACCAAATTGTACCTTACTTTGGAAGAGGGACGAAAACCAGAAACGACCAATAGTTTAGGGACTAAAAACATATTTAACCCTTCAAACAATGATATTACTAGCGTTGAAAATTCTAAATGAAATAAAGTTGTTTTACAAATGGAGAATTTTTTGTCTTAAAAGTGACTCTGAAAAAATTTATTAGAAATTTTATTTCAATTAAAAATAATATCAATTTATAATTTATTATAGAAATGAATGTAATTTTTATCTTAGTTTTAAGAATTAAATTAAATTTAAAATTTAATCTTTAAATTATATCTAAACCTTTTAAATTTTATTATAATAAAGTTTGTTATTTATTAAATCTGTCTACGTATAAGTACTTAGTTTTATATATGATTTTAATTTAAAAAATATTAAAAATCTTACATCAATTATAAATATAAAATCAATATATAATATAAAGATAGACGAGTATAAATCTTAACTTTTAGATAATTTTGTAAGATTAAGTTGAATTTAAAATTTAATTTGTTTTAATATATTCATATTATTATTATTTGATTAATATACTATTGTTTGTAATTTTGCAGGTTCTTGGTTGCATTGTGGATACCATTTAACCACATCGATAGTGGCACCAACTCTTCTAAGTCTTCCTTATGCTTTTACCTTCCTTGGATGGACGGCTGGGATCTCATGCCTGTTGATCGGAGCATTGGTGACTTTTTATTCATATAATTTAATATCTAGGGTTCTTGAACACCACGCCGACAATGGTAAACGTCAACTACGTTTTAGAGACATGGCACGTGATATTTTAGGTAACTCACTCTTATGCTCTTTCTATTACACCTCTTCAATTTTTGTCTGTCTGTTATCACTTTAATTTGCAAAGCATTCAGTGTGACATGTCGATTCTTTTTTAAATAATAATATTTGACATACACAATTTTTTATATTCATTTAACATTGTTTTTTATTATTACTTTTTATTTATAAATACAAAAATTTATTTTTATATAATTATTTTACTTTTATAATATGTATAAAATCGATGTTAATATGTATCGTCATGCTATTTTTGTTTTTAAGATTTAGTACATTAAAGAAACGAGATTATAAATAAGTACTCTTAATTTGACTCTAGGTTTGTTTGATTTGGTTATTTAAAGTTAGCTGTATTATTACATTAGTCATTTTAAGAAAGTTATCATTATTTAGTCATTGAGATTTTTTTACTAAATTAATTTTGCACACATTAAATCTATTATCAAATTAGTTTTATTGAAATCGTGCCATAAAAAATAATAATTTTTCTAAAGAATGAGACTTGAAATTTATATTTACTCTTTATTACTCAATACACCACCAACACTCGATAAAAATATTCTATTATTCAACATGGATTTTTTATCATGATAAAATTGTAAACACTTGTGCTCTTGCAACTTCAATAAAAATAAAATCTTCTTACGTAACCTTTACAATGATAAAATTGTAAAATCTCCCATGTAACTCTTACACTGATAAAATTGTAAACTTTATCATACAATCGTTACATTAATAAGTTGATAATCATCTCATAAACAATAACCAACGTCTTATGTACATCTACATTTTTTTATTTTTTATATATTAGTTAATATCAAACTTAGATGAATATTCATTTGAGAACAAGTATGTCAAAATTAACGAATGAGATGAACTAATTAAGCAGAAAATTCAATATTTATAATGTTTTATTTTATTCAATTTTATTTCTGTATTGCAATAGATTAACCAATTAAAGGTTAGATAAAGTAAAGATATAAATGAAAAAAAAATAGAAATAAATTCAGTTAAAAACTTACCGAAGGAAAAAAAAAGGTAAAAAACACTGTTATTGAACAATAGATCTTTAAAACAT
Organism: Vigna umbellata; assembly: GCF_029865625.1. Classification (NCBI taxonomy): domain Eukaryota; kingdom Viridiplantae; phylum Streptophyta; class Magnoliopsida; order Fabales; family Fabaceae; genus Vigna; species Vigna umbellata. Next base: position 15,085,915 of record NC_142167.1, read on the forward strand.
TCTCAGATAATTATTCTAGGTTGTTCATAAAAATGGTTTTTTACTGATCTAAATAAAGTGTTAATGAGTGTGTTCTTGACAGGTCCAAGATGGGGTCGTTATTTTGTTGGCCCAATTCAGTTTGCAGTTTGTTTTGGTTGTGTAGTTGCTTGCATTCTATTAGGAGGCCAATGCATGAAGGTTATATGCTCAACTCTTCATCCCACTTATTTATCACCAACCAAGTCAAAAACTATATTAAATATTTATTATAAATTTTATTTTATTAACCAGTTTTTTATAATTGAATTAGACTTAAAAAAATTTAGTTTTTAAATTTAAATATAAAATTGAAATTTGTTTCTATCTAAAAATTTAATATATTTGAATACTTAAATTTAAAAAATTAATGAATATAACTTTTTTAATAAGTTAACTGAATATTTGACTTGGAACATATTAAATAATATAAAAAATTCAAACGTAGAAATTTTTTAACATAATTAAATTAAAAATACTATATTCATTATTTTTTAAGTTTAAAAATTAAAAGATATCAAAGTTTTTGAAAAAAAAAATCTAATTTTGTAAGAGAGAAACTTATATATATCTCTTATTTATATTATAGTTGTGTCTCCTTGATGAATTATCTGGAAAAATAAATCAAATACTATTTCATATTCTATGCCTTAGAAAAAATCATATCGATGAAATGCAGGCAATTTACTTGCTGTCAAATCCAAACGGGACCATTAAGCTTTACGAGTTTGTAATCGTATTTGGATGCTTCATGCTGATTTTGGCTCAAATTCCATCTTTCCACTCACTCAGACACATTAATCTGCTGTCACTCGTTCTCTGCTTGGCCTATAGTGCTGCTGCTACGGCTGCTTCCATTTATATTGGTAATTTCTCAAACCAATTTTCTTCTTTTGGTAATTTAGCAATTTCCACTTTATGCTTTAGCAATTCAATCGAACCTTTTTCGTTTCCAATTTACAATATTGTCTCAGGAGAGTCATCCAAAGGACCAGAAAAGGACTACTCTATAAAAGGTGACACTGAAAATCGCTTATTTGGATTCTTCAATGCAATTTCCATCATTGCCACAACCTATGGAAATGGAATCATTCCAGAAATTCAGGTCCATCCTAATAATTAATCATTTTTATTTCTATCATACTTCATAGTCTTACATAATTCTTTTTTACTTTTATCTTCTAAGATATTTTTTAAAAATAAAATTATGATTAATAATATTATCAAAATGGATTAAAATTCATGAGTCAACTCGATTCACGAGTTCAAACCTGATTGGGTTATGTTAAATATAATAAAAAACTATGTATGTGATTATCTCTCTTATGTTGAATGCACACATAGAGTCCTCTATTTATAATAAAAAAATATGTACTAAGTCCAAAATATAAATAAAAAATAATAACAAACCAACTAAGATAAAATATAAATATAAAATAAAGATTATATATCTAACACTTTCCCTCAAGCTGGTGCATACAAATCGTATGTACCAAACTTGTTACAAATATAATCAATTCTCGGTCCCCATAAAGATTTATTGAAAATATCTGCTAATTGATCACTTGAATTGACGAACTCAGTCTTGATATTTCCATATACAATCTTCTCTCGAATGAAATGAAAATCAATTTCAATGTGTTTGGTGTTCTCATGAAAGACATGATTAGAACTAATATGAAGAGCAACCTGATTGTGACATATAAGCATCATTTGAGTGACATCTCCAAATTGTAACTTTCTAAGTAATTTCTTAAGCCAAACTAGCTCACAAGTGGCTGAAGCCATAACTCTATATTATGCTTTTGTACTAGATCTTGCCACAACACTGTCAACACCCAATTTCGTCCGGGTGACTAAATAAAATGTTTCTTACTTTTTGCTTTGTTTTATTTTATCTCATTTTTATATCTTTTCATCATTTTGTTTCATTTTATACTATTTAATTTTAATTTAATTTTATTGTTTTATTTAATTTAATTTTATTTTATTTTTATTTTACATTTTATTATTTAGAGTTATTTCGTTTTATCCTTTGTTATGTTAGTTTTTTTTACTGTTTAAGTTTTATTTTATATAAATGTTTTTAGTTAAACGTTAACAAACAAAAATCTAAGAAAAAAAAGAAAAGAAAAAAGAAAAGAAAACAAGACACTAAACACAAAGGTCAACCAAGCCTTTCTCTGCAAAGAAAAGCAACTGCAACATTACAGATTAATGCTAAAAACACGCCAGCGGCAAGAGAAAGTTCTGGTCCCTATTGCTAAAACTCCTTATGGAGAGTTGCCATCATACATCAAAGAGGGAAAGGATGTCTGAATGGCTTTCCCAGCTGATCCATTTTAAACATGAAGAAGAAAAAAGACAAAGGAAGATCTGAGGTCAGAGGATATGCTAGAGCTCCCAGAAGCAGTAGAAAAAGAGCTCGCTGGTTTTCAAAATGGTTTAAAACACAGTCAAAAGGAAAAAGCAGGAGGAAGAGAGAAAAAAAAAAAGCTAGAGAGAACGGAGGGCAGGAAAAAGACACTGAAAAACCAAGAACCGATCATCATCGAGTAACAGCATTTCGGGAATTCACCTACAGAGAGAAAGGAGGAGATCATCGGAGGGATCGGGCTGGCCAATAAGGGAGCTCCAAGAGGTAAGTGCACCTTGCTCACACCTAGCACACTTGCATCATCATATGGTTGGATGCGTTGAAAGTTGTTTCATGTTTGATTTTGCATATGTCTGAGTCGTTTACATCACGTTGCTAGTGAATAGACCAACCCAACAGTAAAAAAGGAAAGAACCCTTTGCATACAACCCCTCCTCATACCACCAAAATCCCCAATGCCGTTAACCTGCAAAAAACAAAAGTCTAAACCCAACCACACAGAGATGACTACAGCAATCATAAGCCTCCACGGTTATCTTCACTGATAACTAATCTTCTTCTCCGAGCAATCAAATTTTTGACCGTTTCCTCCTCCATCACGCGCATCACAGAAAGTCATCATCCCGTCCAACTTTCACTTCATCTTCCAACTATCAAAATCCCAAACACAGAGACAGAAAAAAAACATTCACCTGAAAAATAGAGAATAAGTAATCCCTAAGCTTCATCACCTCCATTGCTAGCACCAAAATACAAAGCACAGAAACAGAGAGAAGAGGAGAAGAGAAACAGAGGAAGAATGAAAGGTTAGACCGCCACGAACGGCGGCAACGTTTCCGGCGCAGGAGACACCACCGACGGTGACTTTTGGCCGGCCAAGGAGATGTGCGGCAGCGCTAGTCTGGAGCCGTGGAGTTCTCGTGAACAAGGAAGAAGCGCCTAAGCCTCTCCTTTGGTTCTACGCGGAAGGAAAAAAACCCTAAGCGCTTTCTGATTTGGGAATAGAAAATGGGCCTTCGGCACTAACATTCACCAACATTACCCTACAAATTCATTGCTGCACCCTTATCCTTGTGGGCTTGGACCACATACCCCTGGTTTTTTTTTAGCCTTTTTGTTTTGATTATTATTTGAATTTAATTTTATGCTGTTGTGATTTTGTTACTGCTGCATGGGACCTTTTGTAAGATAACCCCAATCCCTTTGTGTTGTGCTTTAGTTTTATTAGGCTTGTTTGTTTGTTGTATTCTACCGCACCCATACTTGCTTTTCTAATGAAAATATCCAATAAGAATCATATAAAAAAGATAAAATTATAAAAAAAAATCGTTTTAGGATATCTGTAACATCTTCGTTGCAAATAAATAAATGAAATTTTGATTTTGTTAGCCTTTTATTATATAGATTATAAAATACAAAAAATATAGCTTTGGTGTTTCTTAATTATTTAGTACCCTTTTAGTAACTAGAATAAAATTTAATTGGTTTCAATTTTAGGTCTCTTTAAGCGTATTCACGTCAGTAGCAATAACACTTTTATTTTATATTTTATAATTTTATCTTAAATACTTATGTAAATAACATTGTATTTTTGTAAATAGTTAGGTAAATAATATAATTGTGGCATTTCAAATACTTACGAAATATTCTTCTTATTTTATATTAAACCTTACGAAAAAAATTGTTACTGTTTTCACAATTTTATTATAAACAGTTATGAAAATATTATTTTAATATTATAAAATTGTAAAATAAAAATAAAAATATTAAGTAAAAAATCTAAAAATTAAATAATGATATGAGTACTCGTGCGATCGTTCGCATTAGCCTAGTACTTAATTTCCTCAATCTTAAAAAATATATTTTAAGGGTTAGGCACGTGTGTGATCGCTCGCATCGTCCTCGTGCTAAAAACCTTTTCCCTTTCTTTTATAAAAAAATACAAAAAAAATATATTTTAAGGCTTAGGCACGTGTGTGATCGCTCGCATCGTCCTCGTGCTAAAAACCTTTTCCCTTTCTTTTATAAAAAATACAAAAAAATATATTTTAAGCTTAGGCACGTGTGTGATCGCTCGCATCGTCCTCGTGCTAAAAACCTTTTCCCTTTCTTTTATAAAAAAATACAAAAAAATATATTTTAAGGGTTAGGCACGTGTGTGATCGCTCGCATCGTCCTCGTGCTAAAAACCTTTTCCCTTTCTTTTATAAAAAATACAAAAAAATATATTTTAAGGGTTAGGCACGTGTGTGATCGCTCGCATCGTCCTCGTGCTAAAAACCTTTTCTTCTTTCTTAAATAAAATTACAAAAATATTTTAAAGGTTGAGCACACGTGTGATCGCACGCATCGTCCTTGTGCTAAATATCTTTTCCGTTTATTTTATAAAAATATCAAAAAATATAAAATCTTCAAAAACTAAAAACATCAACAATTTCAAGGCAACAGACAATTTCTAGCCAGAACTACGTGATCCTTGATTCTCCATCAAAAGTGGAGATACGTAGGAGCAAGGCTAGACCTTGTCAGGTTCACTTTCCCAAAAATTCAAATTTATCCATAATCATTTTCCAAACAAATTTTCTAAACAATTTCTCAAACAAGCTTTCCAATCTCCAAAAGAACTACGTAACCCTGATTTCTCATTCTGAATGAGAATACGTAGGAGCAAGGTCAATCCTTGTCGGGCCCAAAAAACTAAAAGATATATTTTGTTTATTTAGAGTTTTATTTTAGGGGATAGTTAAACATATTGAAAACCACATCATATTCGCGTATTTAGTTAAAGGTACTACCTTAGGGCAGGCGTTGTAGGGTGCTAATACCTTCCCTACGCGTAACCGACTCCCGAACCAAGAATCTCATTTTCGCAGATCATGCCTTATCATTTTATGGTTTTTCCGTAGTTTTCCAGAATAAACTATGGTGGCGACTCCAAATCCATTTTCGAAACCCGTTTCCTTTTTTGGATCGTCGTCCCGTCGCGATTCCGGTTGCGACAGATGGCGACTCCACTGGGGACCTTTTTTAGAGAGTCAAGCCATTTAACTATATGCGCGAATTCAATGTGGTTTTTCTTTATGTTTTTCTTCCCTTTTTCTTTATCTATCTTTGATATTTGAATAATCGCATGTGAATAAATTTGCTTGTTGGATATTGAACCCTAGGGTAGAAAATGTGTTATATCTGCCTGGGAATCTTCTGGTTGTTTTGCAGGTGAGGGTTTGGGGTGTACAATTGCATTCTCCCTTCGCACACACACATTATACACATCATGAGTGGGGCCCTATACCCGGGTCTGAGCGTAGCTTAGAAATAGAGGGGTTGTGTAGCGGTGCCATTTGGGACATACTTCCTGTTTGGCTATCGTGAGAACCCCAGCTAGAGTTTGTTCTCTTCACTTGTGTCTCCGCATCTAGTTGATTACTCGACTGTTGTGGAGATACTATGAAGGGGGCCATAGCTCTAGTGGCCGTTGATCTTTAGGTTCAGGTAACCATCCTTGTGAGATTTCATATACTTAACCTTGGATCTTAAGTGTTCAACCTTCAATAGGACACAAAGGGAGATGTGTGCAATCTTATAATCCTCATTGTTGCTTAATAAAATCCAACACCTTGTACATATCACTATATCTTTTGATACATTTTTTTCTTTCTTTCTTTTCTTTCTTTTTCTCATGCATTTTTATGGTCTTGTCACTGGTTCTAGTCAGGAAATTATAATTTTGTGAATAAGCCTTTGAGATAAAATGGAAATTAACATGAGATCTGAAGTCAAGGGGGGTTCAAGTTCAGAAATTTTAAAGGAAAGGATAGCCATTAAAGTAAAGGAGGGTAATATGGATTGCCTGAGAGAACTGCGGAAGAAAATGGAGACAACCCAAAAGGATGCATTCAGGAAGGAATATGGGAATTTGTTGAGCCTGTTAGAGGTGGAAGTACAAACACCGGCCATTACTCTTTTAGCCCAGTCTTATGAACCACCATTGAGATGTTTCACTTCATCGACTACGCCGCCATGAATGCATTTGTGGGTTATAAAGAGCGCTATGAGAATCCAATCACTGCTATCCTAGCTGAAGTTTATGGGACCCTTCATAGTTGTTATGAGCTAAAGGACAGGAAGATGTTATGTTGCTTACCGGTGGTGCATGCATGGTTCATCTCTCGGATGAGTAAGGGAGCCTTGAATGTCACGTGTCCTATGGAGGAGCTACTGCGGTGTAAACCAAAGATGAAAGAGGCAAATGAATGAGCGCAACTCTATGCGGGCTTAGAGGAGGAAAGGTTTAAATGACGTGTTTTCTGGGCAGCAAGGACCACAAATCATATATCATTGCGGGAAGTACCCTAATGTACCCCTCATGGGTATTCGATGTTGTACTAATCACAATACTGTGTTAGCACAAAAGCAATCTGGGTAGCGCCCACGCCTGCATCTCTGGCCATATCGCAGATCTTAAGAGGAAGGAACCTTTGCTGAATTGCTTCATCAGGTTAGAGACACTTGGGGCAATGGTCGGAGGGAGGCTCAAGATTATGGATTATTAATGAAAGTTTTCCTTAGGAAAGGGAACATAGAAAGGGTTAAGACAATCAAGTTGTAATTCACGTTAATTTCACCTACCCAAATTGTGAAAAACAATTTCAAAATGACGAGCAGTGGATAAAAGCAGTAGTGACAAAACGGAAGAAGGAACGTTGGCATCGGGCTGAATCAGAGAAGAAACATCAAGAGTTGATGAATCAGATGAAGGAGTATACCGTTGAATAAGGGCGAGTTATAGAAAACTGGAAGAGAAGTTTCTCACAACTAGCTTCCCTTGCTAATGAAGCCATTAAGGATGTCCCTAAGTTATTAGCTGATGCTGAATCTGTAATGCCGATCTTTAATCTGCCTAAGAAGGTCGAAACTTTCCTCAATTACTGCAAGAAACTGATGAGAGAAATGAAGAATGTGATGGCTGAGGCTCGTGATAATTGATCGTGATACCTCACATGTGGTGAACTTAAATGTTGTGGATGAACTGTCCTATTGGCTTTGTTTCATGTTAATTTCCAGATTATACATTTGGCAATGTTTTCACATCTTTATAATTTCTTACTATAGTAATTGCGTCACTTTGTCTTTACTCTTTTTCTTTTCGTTTTTATTTTCTTTTTCTTAATTTATTTCATCTAATGAAATTCAGATTTAAAAATAATAATACGGCTAAGTCTCCAAAACACCCTAAGGGACACGAACCAGTGGAAAAATCATGGAGAACCAAGGAGAAGTTCAAGAGGGGATGAAAGCCGATATCCAACAGCTGAAGGGACAAATGAGTCAAATCTTAGAGGCTTTGAATGCCTTACAAAGCCCTGGAGATTCGTGCGCACAACAACCACAACAAACAGTTCCAGAGGCACAAACTTTCCCTTCCTATGGTCTTCCCCCGAATTACACTCCACCCTCAGGAGTGGAATTGGAACACCTTGACGTTCAAAAGGCTGAAGATAATGCAGTTGAAGTAGAAGACGAGCTTGGGGCAACCACTTTCACAATTCCTGGGAAAACGATCCAACCAGGTATTGAGAGCATGATAATGGAAAAACAACCCGAGACGAAGTCTTCATCTTATGTCGTTACACCAGCAGATTTTAAGGACGACAAGAGTAAATTAGAAGTCTTTGAGAAGAGGTTGAGAGCCATAGAGGGCGAAGGAAGTTTTGAATTTGGAGATGCTAGAAAACTATGTTTAGTTCCTGATGTGGTGATACCTCCAAAGTTCAAGTTGCCAGAGTTTGAGAAATATCGGGGAAATACTTGCCCAAGGAGTCATATAACCATGTACTGCAGAAAAATGGCAGCTTATGCCAACGATGAAAAACTTTTGATTCACTTCTTCCAAGAAAGTTTAACTGGCGTGGCTTTAACCTGGTACATGCGCTTAGAAACGACTCACATCTACTCATGGAAAGATCTGGTTGATGCATTCCTAAGGCAGTATGAATATAATAAAGATCTAACACCTGATAGAGTACAATTGCAGAACATGTTGAAGAAAGAGTCTGAATCATTCAGAGAATATGCCCAAAGGTGGAGAGAAATTGCTGCTCAAGTAGAACCGCCTCTGAGTGACAAGGAGATGACTACCATATTTCTGAATACTCTACAACCACCATTTTATGAACACATGATAAGCAGTGTCTCCTCAAGTTTTGCTGACATAGTAGTAATTGGAGAGAGGGTTGAGGGTGGCATAAGAAATGGAAAAATTGCACTAGGCCTAGAGCTAGTAGCAAGTTTAAATGAGTATGGTCCTAGACATGAAGAACGAAGAGCTAATTCACATTTTACTGCCTATCCTCAAGTGTCACATTCCTATGGGTCCAATCGAGTCATTCACCGAAGAAATTACAATCGCGATGAAAAGGTCGCCAACTTTACTCCTATCCCCATGACCTATACAGAGCTACTGCCAGATCTTCTCCGCAATAACCTCATAGAAGTTTGTCCAACCAGGCCTGTGCGACCTCCGTACCCAAAGAACTATGACATAAATGTCAGGTGTGATTATCATGAAGGAGCACGTGGACATTCAACAGAGGCATGCAAGGCTCTAAAGCATAAAGTGCAATCTTTGATCGATTCAGGATGTTTAAAGTTTGAAGAAAGTCAATCCAGCACTGTGGCAAGGCATGAGTCCGCCTCTACAAATGCCATGAACAAATGAAGAGGACTCTAGGACTATGTGGGAAAGCATAGGTTATTGTAAAAGGCGAAACTGATGTTGTTTTGCTCATGTTTTGAATTGTCTTGCTATGAGGGCTATGCTCATTGATATCATGTTTCCATCCATGACTTTTAATGTGAACTTTCATTACGAGGTATCTCCAAGGTTTACTGGGAATCATGTCCTAATAGGGTGTCGTGGAGAGAACGAGAGCCGCAAAGAACAAATTGAAAAAACAAAAAATGAAGGCAATCTTGAGTCACTCGTCTTTCTTGTAAATCGTCAAACTCTTGTTTTTCGAAAATAGCAAAAAAGGAATAAAAAAATGATAATCGAAAACAAAAGTTGCAGTGTCAGATTATTCCGAGGTCAAATGTTGAATCAAAAATAACAATTTGACGTTTTTTCGAGACGTTTGTGCGCATGTTGCTTGAAAACCTTCACCATTTACCTTTTCCAAAATAAAGGATTTTCCCCAACAAACACTGTCACTACTCTCAGTAACAAAGTGAACCTTTACACTGGGGCAGATTGGTCTGACCAAAATTACTCTCGCTTGTGCTAGTTGGGTGATCCCTGAATCCATTGAGACAAACAAAAGAACTTCCAAAAAGAGAATAAGCCCACTAGATTGAAAACCCGAAAAGGCAGTCTAGAAAGGAAAAAAGAACTCATGTTGAGGTCATCTAGTTGTAGAATTAATCTTTTGAAAATAAAGCAATCAGAATTTGAAATGATGTGTGGCCATTTTTCTTTATCCAAAAAGCAAAAACTATAACCATTGTTACCCCGTTTGAGCCAAAAATAAATTCTTTTTCAAAATTATTCCCAAGTAAGGTTTATCATCAGTATGAGTCAAGTCGAGAAGCAGACGAAGAGCACTGAATGATCAAACGAGAGAATCCTTCAAAAGGGTAAACAAACAAAAACGAAAAACAAAAATGAAAAAATCACAAAGTGGTGATAAATGAAAAGAATGAAAAAACGAAGTTCAAGAAAAAAGAAGAGTGCTCAAAAGATCAAATAGTTGACACAATGTCAGATGATAACCCTTGTTTCAAAAAAATAATAATAGCCGACAAGCATTCATTTGAGCCTTTATATATTTTTTTCAATACCTTTAGCCTTTAGCCACATTACAAGCCTAATAAAGTCCACACAGATTGAATAATGTTTGCTCAAATTTTCATAAAGCTTAATTTTGCGATAAGAAGAAATGACTTGCAATGTGTCCAAAAAACAAAAACAAAAAAAAATTTGAAAATGAAAAAAAGAGAAAAAAAACTAATGTCTCAAGAAGAGGGGATCTCCCTACCAACTGGTTAGAAGCGTACAAAAGAAAATCAAACCAATTTGCGCCATCCTTTTAGCTGATCCTTTCATGCCCACTACCTCTCCCAAACGAACCCCATGCCAAAAACAAAAAAACAACAAAAACTGGGGCAGCTTGGTGGATCTCACCGCACGCCTTTTCCTTGAAATTCATTAGCCCGTAATCTCAAGACTGGGGCAGCTTTGCAGATCTTACTTGAATTTTCCACCTGAGTTATCATGGATTTGTCACCATACTCATTACACCAAATCGGGGCAACTTTTAAGTACCTCGTGTTCGCTTCGGCTCTCACCTCCTTTAAGGAGCATATGAGGTGACATGCCCACATGGCTATCCCATTCTCTTCCAAACCATTCTAAACAACTCTCATCCTTCACTTGCCAGTAATTTCAAACGTGTGTGCACTAAAGTCTCGAAAGAAAAAGTCAAAAATGTAATAATCTCAAAGTTAGATCTCGGATGTGTGACATTCCTCACTTTTAGAAGCATTGAAAATAATGACTGGTTTGATGATTTCAAGTAAGACAATTGACTAATAAAAAAAAACAAAACAAAAAAAAAACAAAACAAAAAGAATAACATTCAGATTTTCTCTTTCAAGCCATATTGTTTCATTTCGATCATGTTTTTCTCTCATTATAGGGTCTTGACATCCTAATCCTGCATCAAAGATTTTAATACTTTGTAATGAAAGGTTTCGACACCTTGATGTATTTTCAAAAATCAATTTCCTGTCAAAATTACAAAACATTTCACAAATTACAAGTTTCAAGAATTTCAAAATTCCAAAGCCCAGTTTCAACACTGGCCCCCAAAGCCCAGTTTCCACACTGGCCCACAAAGCCCAGTTTCTACACTGGCCCCCAAGCCCAGTTTTACCTGGCCCACAAAGCCCAGCTTGCCTGGCCCCAAGCCCAATTTTCACATTGGCCCCACAAAGCCCAGCTCGCCTGGCCCCCAAAGCCCAGTTTCTACACTGGCCCCACAAAGCCCAGTTTCACACTGGCCTCCAAGCCCAATTTTCACATTGGCCCCCAAAGCCCAGTTTCTACACTGGCCCACAAAGCCCAGCTCGCCTGGCCCACAAAGCCCAGTTTCTACACTGGCCACAAAGCCCAGTTTCACACTGGCCCCCAAGCCCAATTTTCACATTGGCCCCCAAAGCCCAGTTTCTACACTGGCCCCCAAAGCCCAGTTTCCATACTGGCCCACAAAGCCCAGTTTCCATACTGGCCCCCAAAAGCCCAATTTTAACATTGGCCCCCAAAGCCCAGTTTCCATGCTGGCCCACAAAGCCCAGTTCCACACTGGCCCCCAAGCCCAGTTTCTACACTGGCCCCAAAGCCCAGTTTCTACACTGGCCCCCAAAGCCCAGTTTCAACACTGGCCCCCCAAGCCCAGTTTCAACACTGGCCCCCAAAGCCCAGTTTCCACACTGGCCCACAAAGCCCAGTTTCTACACTGGCCCCCAAGCCCAGCTCGCCTGGCCCCAAAGCCCAGTTTCACACTGGCCCCCAAGCCCAGTTTCAACACTGGCCCCCAAAGCCCAATTTCCGCCTGGCCCCAAAGCCCAGTTTCTACACTGGCCCCCAAAAGCCCAGTTTCAACACTGGCCCCAAGCCCAATTTTCGCGCTGGCCCCAAAGCCCAGTTTTCAACACTGGCCCCCAAAGCCAGTTTCAACACTGCCCCCCAAAGCCCAATTTCTACACTGGCTCCCAAGCCCAGTTTCCACACTGGCCCCGAAGCCCAGTTTACTTGGCATTCTGCGCTCAAGTTTTTCTTTTCATTTCTGTCCTCTACTAGGAAATAGTCGAATTCTTCTATAATCTCACATTTGTCTTGAATTTGCTTTGTACTAATCCTCTTTCTTTTCGCCTCCTTTGAAACCCAGACGAAATTAGTGTTTATATCTTTACTTAGCTTTTACTTTGATAATATGGAAATTTTAAATTTTCATATTATCTAGTAATATCTAAGTAAAGAGGGGCAGCTGTCAACACCCAATTTCGTCCGGGTGACTAAATAAAATGTTTCTTACTTTTTGCTTTGTTTTATTTTATCTCATTTTTATATCTTTTCATCATTTTGTTTCATTTTATACTATTTAATTTTAATTTAATTTTATTGTTTTATTTAATTTAATTTTATTTTATTTTTATTTTACATTTTATTATTTAGAGTTATTTCGTTTTATCCTTTGTTATGTTAGTTTTTTTTTACTGTTTAAGTTTTATTTTATATAAATGTTTTTAGTTAAACGTTAACAAACAAAAATCTAAGAAAAAAAAGAAAAGAAAAAAGAAAAGAAAACAAGACACTAAACACAAAGGTCAACCAAGCCTTTCTCTGCAAAGAAAAGCAACTGCAACATTACAGATTAATGCTAAAAACACGCCAGCGGCAAGAGAAAGTTCTGGTCCCTATTGCTAAAACTCCTTATGGAGAGTTGCCATCATACATCAAAGAGGGAAAGGATGTCTGAATGGCTTTCCCAGCTGATCCATTTTAAACATGAAGAAGAAAAAAGACAAAGGAAGATCTGAGGTCAGAGGATATGCTAGAGCTCCCAGAAGCAGTAGAAAAAGAGCTCGCTGGTTTTCAAAATGGTTTAAAACACAGTCAAAAGGAAAAAGCAGGAGGAAGAGAGAAAAAAAAAAGCTAGAGAGAACGGAGGGCAGGAAAAAGACACTGAAAAACCAAGAACCGATCATCATCGAGTAACAGCATTTCGGGAATTCACCTACAGAGAGAAAGGAGGAGATCATCGGAGGGATCGGGCTGGCCAATAAGGGAGCTCCAAGAGGTAAGTGCACCTTGCTCACACCTAGCACACTTGCATCATCATATGGTTGGATGCGTTGAAAGTTGTTTCATGTTTGATTTTGCATATGTCTGAGTCGTTTACATCACGTTGCTAGTGAATAGACCAACCCAACAGTAAAAAAGGAAAGAACCCTTTGCATACAACCCCTCCTCATACCACCAAAATCCCCAATGCCGTTAACCTGCAAAAAACAAAAGTCTAAACCCAACCACACAGAGATGACTACAGCAATCATAAGCCTCCACGGTTATCTTCACTGATAACTAATCTTCTTCTCCGAGCAATCAAATTTTTGACCGTTTCCTCCTCCATCACGCGCATCACAGAAAGTCATCATCCCGTCCAACTTTCACTTCATCTTCCAACTATCAAAATCCCAAACACAGAGACAGAAAAAAAACATTCACCTGAAAAATAGAGAATAAGTAATCCCTAAGCTTCATCACCTCCATTGCTAGCACCAAAATACAAAGCACAGAAACAGAGAGAAGAGGAGAAGAGAAACAGAGGAAGAATGAAAGGTTAGACCGCCACGAACGGCGGCAACGTTTCCGGTGCAGGAGACACCACCGACGGTGACTTTTGGCCGGCCAAGGAGATGTGCGGCAGCGCTTGTCTGGAGCCGTGGAGTTCTCGTGAACAAGGAAGAAGCGCCTAAGCCTCTCCTTTGGTTCTACGCGGAAGGAAAAAAACCCTAAGCGCTTTCTGATTTGGGAATAGAAAATGGGCCTTCGGCACTAACATTCACCAACATTACCCTACAAATTCATTGCTGCACCCTTATCCTTGTGGGCTTGGACCACATACCCCTGGTTTTTTTTAGCCTTTTTGTTTTGATTATTATTTGAATTTAATTTTATGCTGTTGTGATTTTGTTACTGCTGCATGGGACCTTTTGTAAGATAACCCCAATCCCTTTGTGTTGTGCTTTAGTTTTATTAGGCTTGTTTGTTTGTTGTATTCTACCGCACCCATACTTGCTTTTCTAATGAAAATATCCAATAAGAATCATATAAAAAAGATAAAATTATAAAAAAAAATCGTTTTAGGATATCTGTAACATCTTCGTTGCAAATAAATAAATGAAATTTTGATTTTGTTAGCCTTTTATTATATAGATTATAAAATACAAAAAATATAGCTTTGGTGTTTCTTAATTATTTAGTACCCTTTTAGTAACTAGAATAAAATTTAATTGGTTTCAATTTTAGGTCTCTTTAAGCGTATTCACGTCAGTAGCAATAACACTTTTATTTTATATTTTATAATTTTATCTTAAATACTTATGTAAATAACATTGTATTTTTGTAAATAGTTAGGTAAATAATATAATTGTGGCATTTCAAATACTTACGAAATATTCTTCTTATTTTATATTAAACCTTACGAAAAAAATTGTTACTGTTTTCACAATTTTATTATAAACAGTTATGAAAATATTATTTTAATATTATAAAATTGTAAAATAAAAATAAAAATATTAAGTAAAAAATCTAAAAATTAAATAATGATATGAGTACTCGTGCGATCGTTCGCATTAGCCTAGTACTTAATTTCCTCAATCTTAAAAAATATATTTTAAGGGTTAGGCACGTGTGTGATCGCTCGCATCGTCCTCGTGCTAAAAACCTTTTCCCTTTCTTTTATAAAAAAATACAAAAAAAATATATTTTAAGGCTTAGGCACGTGTGTGATCGCTCGCATCGTCCTCGTGCTAAAAACCTTTTCCCTTTCTTTTATAAAAAATACAAAAAAATATATTTTAAGCTTAGGCACGTGTGTGATCGCTCGCATCGTCCTCGTGCTAAAAACCTTTTCCCTTTCTTTTATAAAAAAATACAAAAAAATATATTTTAAGGGTTAGGCACGTGTGTGATCGCTCGCATCGTCCTCGTGCTAAAAACCTTTTCCCTTTCTTTTATAAAAAATACAAAAAAATATATTTTAAGGGTTAGGCACGTGTGTGATCGCTCGCATCGTCCTCGTGCTAAAAACCTTTTCTTCTTTCTTAAATAAAATTACAAAAATATTTTAAAGGTTGAGCACACGTGTGATCGCACGCATCGTCCTTGTGCTAAATATCTTTTCCGTTTATTTTATAAAAATATCAAAAAATATAAAATCTTCAAAAACTAAAAACATCAACAATTTCAAGGTAACAGACAATTTCTAGCCAGAACTACGTGATCCTTGATTCTCCATCAAAAGTGGAGATACGTAGGAGCAAGGCTAGACCTTGTCAGGTTCACTTTCCCAAAAATTCAAATTTATCCATAATCATTTTCCAAACAAATTTTCTAAACAATTTCTCAAACAAGCTTTCCAATCTCCAAAAGAACTACGTAACCCTGATTTCTCATTCTGAATGAGAATACGTAGGAGCAAGGTCAATCCTTGTCGGGCCCAAAAAACTAAAAAATATATTTTGTTTATTTAGAGTTTTATTTTAGGGGATAGTTAAACATATTGAAAACCACATCATATTCGCGTATTTAGTTAAAGGTACTACCTTAGGGCAGGCGTTGTAGGGTGCTAATACCTTCCCTACGCGTAACCGACTCCCGAACCAAGAATCTCATTTTCGCAGATCATGCCTTATCATTTTATGGTTTTTCCGTAGTTTTCCAGAATAAACTATGGTGGCGACTCCAAATCCATTTTCGAAACCCGTTTCCTTTTTTGGATCGTCGTCCCGTCGCGATTCCGGTTGCGACAAACACTATGTTTCTTGTTTTTCCAAGAGATCAGGTTACCACCAATGGAGACACAATATCCGAATGTAGATCTTCTATCAAAAAGAGATCTTGCCCAATCAGCATCATAATAACAAACCACTCTTGTATGGTTACTATAACCATATAACAACCCTTTTTCAGGAGATCCTTTAATGTACTTTAATATACAAATAACTACATTCCAATGATCTTCACATGAAGAATTAAGGAATTGGCTTACCACACTAACTACAAATGAAATATAAGAACGAGTAATTGTAAGATAATTCAATTTTCCAACTAGTTTTCTATATTTCTCGGATCTGACATAGGTTCTCCCTGTTTTGGTAGAAGTTTAGTATCAGGATCCATGGGTGTGTCCACATGTTTTGAATTCATCAATCCAGTTTCCTCCAAAATATCTAGTGCATATTTTCTTTGAAATAGCAATACCATCGTTGGATTGTGCCACCTCAATACCCAAGAAATATCTAAGTTTGCCAAGATCTTTGGTCTGAAAATGGTTGCAAAGATGTTGTTTCATCTTAGAGATGCCATAACTATCATTGCTTGTAGAAACAATGTCATCAACATATACTATCAAGTAGACATATCCAATACGTGAGTGATAGTAAAAGGCTGAATGATCTGTCTCACACTGAGTCATACCAAATTGTTGAACAACATTACTAAATTTTCCAAACCAAGCCCCAAGAGATTGTTTTAGGCCATATAAGAATTTGCAAAGACGACATATCAACCTAGAAACTCCCCCTGAGCAAAAAATCCTAAAGGTAGCTCCATATAAATATCTTCTTGCAAATCTCCGTTAAGGAATGCATTTTTGACATCTAGTTGATAAAGAGGTCATTGTTGAAGAGTCGTCATGGCTATAAATAAACGAACAAATGTCATCTTTACCACTAAAGAAAAAGTATCACCATAATCCAACCCAAAAATTTGAGTGTAACCTTTGGCCACAAGACGAGCTTTGAGGCGATTAATAGTTCTATCAGAACCAACTTTGATAGTAAAAATTCACCTGCAATCAACAACAGGTTTCCCATACGGTAATGGGACAAGCTCCCAAGTTTCACTACTCTAAAGAGCACTTAGTTCGTCTAGCATGAACTGACACCAACCAGGATGGGCTAAGGCATCAATAACATATTTTGGGATGGTCACAGAAGAAATAGACGAAAGGCAGGTATATAAAGATGAAGACAGTCTATGATAACTTAAAGCAAGATAATGTGGAGAGGGATTACGGGTAGAACATATACCTTTTCGAAGGGCAATTGGAAGAGTAGACTCAGTTGTCAGAACTGAAGGAGACGAGGTAGTTGACACTTCAATTGAGTCACTTGGTGATTGTTGAAAAACACCTAGTGAACTAGACACAATTGGAGGAACACAAATAACATGAATATTGATAATATTAGAAGGAAACATATCAAAAGAAGAATGATCATTAAAATAAAAGGAAGATCCATTGAAGGTGACATCTGTAGATATAAAATCACGATCAAGAGAAGGAGAAAAACAATTGTATCCTTTCTTTGATTTAGTAAACCTAAAAAACACATTTGGGTGATAGAGGAGCTAACTTATCAAGACAGGACCAAAATTATGAACAAAACATGTAGACCCAAAAACTTTTAAAGGTAAGGGGTTCATGAGAAAATAATGGATGATCCGATAGCGGCCTAATAACGGGTGGAACAATATGTCCAACAAACAACAAGTATCGCTAGGATAGGTTTTAACCATATCTCTGATACCATGTTAAGAAGTGAACTTTAAACCTGACTCAACCCCAAAAAACTGGCTTATAAGGTGAGATTTGCACCCACTTATATATATATATATATATATATATATATATATATATATATATATATATATATATATTATAAATTGACTTTATCTCCAGTCGACATGGGACTTCCAACAGGTTAAAAAAATTAAAATTTTTATACGAACCAATTTGGAGCTTGACCCACTAAAAACCCGACTCGATCGGGTTGAACCCGTAGTGAGCCAAGTTGACTCGCCAACCCATTTAATTTTGTTTGTTTGTACTTAATTTTGGATTATATGCAGAGTTTAAGATGATTTTGCATTGTATTATATATTTTTATTTTGAATTATCTTTGTAATTTAACATCATTTTTTATTGAAATTTATTTAGATTTAAGTTAGAAAAAAAATGTTATTTATTTTAATTGAAAAACAAACTTGTCAGTGTGAGCCAAGAAGCCAATCCGTTTAACCCATCAACCTGTGATGAGTCGGTTCGTGTTTAAATTTTTTTGATTCGCTAATAAGTAAGTCGAATTGATACAAAGGGCTACTCGTAGTTGTGGTTGGTTGGGAATGCTTTCGTTCGAGGGGGAGTGTACCAATGTGAAAAGGACTTACCCTTGAGGGGGATATTGTTGGGTATTCAAGTGTAAGTCCAAATCCCACATTGGATAGAAATGAGAAAGTAAAGCATTATATAAAGGTGAAAGACCCATTAACCCATTGCCTTAAGGTTTTGGGTAGAGAGTAGCGTCAATCTCCGGTAAACCTCCTCCTCGATAGACCCAACAGGATTGACTCACTAAGTGGCCAACCCGTAGTTTCATACTCCAAAATGAATAATATTTGAGTTGTGTGGTGATTGATTCTAATAATGTTATTTGGAATTAGAACAATATAATTAAAAAGAACCCCCGTTTTGTTTTATTAATTTGTGCTTAATTGCATTTTCTTCTGTTTCTGTAGGCAACACTAGCACCACCCGTGAAAGGGAAAATGTTCAAGGGACTATGTGTATGCTATTTTGTACTCATAGCCACTTTCTTTAGTGTATCTGTTTCTGGTTATTGGGCATTTGGCAACGAATCTAAAGGCCTGATATTAAGCAATTTTGTAGACAATGGGAACCCATTGGTGCCCACATGGTTCATTTACATGACCAACATTTTCACTATAACACAACTATCAGCCGTTGGTGTGGTAAGTCACATACTAATTTAATGTGAAATTTGTAACTTGTATTTCTAACCAAAGTAAGCATAAAAATAAAGCATTGAATTTGAATGCAGGTTTATTTGCAACCAACAAATGAAGTGCTGGAGCAAGCATTTGGAGATCCAAAAAGCCCTGAGTTCTCGAAACGCAATGTAATACCGAGAGTGATTTCTCGATCACTGGCTATTACTATTTCAACCATTATAGCAGCCATGCTTCCATTTTTTGGAGACATAAACTCTCTTATTGGAGCTTTTGGCTTTATCCCTCTTGATTTCATCTTGCCAGTCATTTTCTACAACTTCACATTTAAGCCATCTAAGCGAACCTTTATTTTCTGGTTGAATCTAACTATTGCCGTCGCTTTCTCTGCTTTGGGAGCTATAGCAGCAATTGCAGCAGTTAGGCAGATTGTTATTGATGCAAAAGATTATCGATTATTTGCTAATGTATGATCTCCTTCTTCATAATGAAATCTCCTGCTTCAGTTCATATACATACAGGTGCAATATTTTGTTGTATAAAACTTAGAACAAAACGAAGATAACTTCAAAATTATCTTTATCCATAAATTATATATGTCTTTGGCTGTCTTTGATTTGAGATCGGAGGACTTTTGTATCGGTAAAATAAACGTCGGCCGCCCACAATCAGACGTCTATATAGACGTTTCACATGTACTATCCGACGTCTGACTTGTATTATCCGACGTCTACATTGACGTCTCCCAATAAGACGTTGGTGCGGGATCAGACGTTAAAAGTCTTTTCTGCACTAGTGAGAAATTCAGTTAGTTAAAGTATTAAGTCAATAGTTCATTGTATTTGTTTATATACATTTTAAAGGATTAAGTTTAATTAGTAATATGATTTTTATATTTGAACCAAATATTTAATAATTTCTTAATATTTTTTTAACTTGATTATATTATAATTTTGTTTAAAATCCAATAATTTTATCTTATGTTATATTTAGTGTTAAAGACGCTTAAATTGTGATGGGTGAAAGATACATATAACACTTTTGGCTAGAATTTCTTGAACATTGTTATCTTCTTTATAATCGAGTTAAAAAAATATATAAAAAAAGAATTCAATATTTTAGTCTAAATATAACTAACAATCAAAGTATTAATTAAACCTAACTTTTAATTTGGTTTGATTGTATTGGTACATTATATTTTGGAATACTTTTAGTTTTAGGATTTCATTAGTTTTAAGTTTTGCAGTTTTTTATTCACATATTAAATACATTTTATTTTCAGTTAATATTTTTTTCATATTGTCTATTGTACCAAACTAAATCTTTAAATATTTCAATCAAAATTAAAATGAAGAAATAATATCATTCTTTTCACTACATACTATATTTTTATTAGTAATAAGGAACTCAATACTAAGATTAGGATTTCTCAAAAAGATACTGATAAGAGAAAGAAAAAAGAAATTACTGGAAGATTTTGGAAAGTATAAAAGAAAATTATTTCTTTTTATGGAAATATTTCTTTTTTAAAAAAAATATAAAATTTCAAAAAATATCCAAAGAATATTTCCAAATTATCCCTAGAACATTCTCCATTATTTCTTTTAAATGTTCTTTCTAAAATGTTCTAAAAAATTCTACAAAAAAGAAGGGATTTACCCACGGCCATAAGCCTTCGGTAATATGCGTGTCGAAAACATTACAGACGACATTGGGCCTTTGGTATTATCGACGGGCAAAAGTCCTCAGTAATACTGAAGGCCAGAAAGTCGTCGGTATTACCGAGGGGCGAAGGCCCTTGGTAATTGAAGGCGAAAAGAGAGGGATATAATGATGACATCACAGCAGCTGGGAATGATAAAAAGAAAAAGAAGATTTAATGCAGAGACTGATCCAGGATTTCTAGATGAAAGAATTGAGAAATTTGAAGCGGCATGCTCCAG
This sequence comes from Vigna umbellata, assembly GCF_029865625.1. Taxonomy (NCBI): domain Eukaryota; kingdom Viridiplantae; phylum Streptophyta; class Magnoliopsida; order Fabales; family Fabaceae; genus Vigna; species Vigna umbellata. The sequence goes on from NC_142167.1 coordinate 15,106,844, forward strand.
CAAAGATAAATTGGATGCAAGAAAGCCCCTACTCCATTGATCTTAAGCATAAGCTATAGGAAGCTAAAGTAAAACCTGCAGTAGACAAAAGATTGCCAAAGATGGTTGGAAGACTAATCTTGTTTAAACATGGCCAAGGCATATAGCATATTCAGTTAGTCTCATTAGTCAATTCATGTTCAATGCAAGAGAACCTCACATTCAATCTACAGCATACAGAGTTTTAAGCACTTCACAAGGGAACCCCAAAAATAGTCTTATTCAAGAATAATGAAAAAGTGATGTTAGGATCCAATTGCAAAGTATGGGAGTTCCGTCCCATATTTGAAGTAAGGATTCTAGTATGGATTGTCGGGTTCAATGGCTCTTCAACTACCATAGCTAGATTTTGTGGTATGATTCACCAAAGGTTCTTATTAATTAGTACAAGAGCGTCGAAAATGTTTTTCAACAGCAAACAAGCTAAATAGGTATTGCACTACTCACCAGGGTAGTCAAAGGGAAAGTGCATAACAAACCAACATGATCATAATGGAGTGTGATGGGATGTTACAACCCAGTTGGTATAGGACTTGAGTCCCACAATCGACGAAAGGATTTTAAAGTTGGGTTAGCTAGACCTTGTTGAGCTCTCCAACTACAACAACTAAGTTTTTATGGTGTGGTTCTCCCACGGTTATTATCACACAAATGCAGGCTATACAAGTTCACTAGTGGATAGAAGATCAATGTTCACATATTGTACTTTCCTACGGAAATTTAGTTAAATGAAAAGGTAAGAACACAACACAGTAGCTAGATCATCTACAGAATAAAAATTCAAATATATTATTCAAGGAGTTTTTTTCATCTATGGATAAGAGTTATCCTAGATGACTTGGAACTTGGAAGCCAAGTAAGTATGTCTCATTAAGCTCCATTATAACCAGAAGTTGGCGATTAATAAAACTCAGTCCTACAAGCATGATAGGAGTATAGCACAAAGCATGATGAAATAGATAATCATTTTACACATCATCATGGAAAAGCTATAAGAAAACTTAGTGTGTTTCATACAAAGAGCAAATAGCTCATGTCCAACACAGGGGCTGAAAGGCTCCAGTTTCAATGATCCAATTACCAAGCTAAGAATGGGAAGACTTATATTAATAAAACTGGGGGAGTGGGGGTGAAGCTGAAAATGTGGATATTATAAATTAGATGTAAATCATTTCAGTGTATCAGGTTTGAAATCCCTTAATCAAAGGAATATGTAAAGGAGTCTGTCCAAGAAGCTAGACCTAATTATTAGGATATAACTTCTGATTATTGGGGTGATTTATTTCCTTACACATAGGCTTGCACTATGCTAGAAATACCTGTGATATTATTTTGAAATATCAATGACATCATTCTATTCTCTTTTCAAATTGCAATTTTCCAATTATTGAAAGTCAATACTAATATTATACACAGAGTAATAAAAGCTCTTAGCACTACAATAAACAATGAATAATGGAATATACTATTTCGAAGATGACACAATTCATAAAAACAATGTGTGAATAGAACCGCAAATTGTATGCAGGAAACTAAGCTCATAATGAAAATATTAGTACTAACCAACACCTATAATAGTTAGTTACTCACAATAGTGGTGCCTAAAGAAGGAAGCAGTTGAATTTAATCGCAGTTTCCAGTTAAGCATCCAAGAATCTATTCATTCAAATATCCTCAACGACCAATATCCAAAGAATGTTGGCACCTTCAAAAACTCTAAGGCCACACAAAAAGAACACAATTTCTACCACACACACAATGACAGAGACAAAACAACATGAAAACGAAAAAAAGAAAGAAAACAAGCATCATTCAAGTACAATCTCTTCTCGACAAAAATTCAATTTAAAAAAAAACTTACCTCGAAAGCAAAATGGACGAAGATGTCAGCCTCTGCAGACCACGACCACGAACTTAACAAGCCCACATCACCCCAACGTTGTCGTCAAGTCAACCTTGATGACCCATCACCACTATCGATAAACACCGACTAGCACGACCCACCACCCTGCCGGAAACACCACGCCACCAACGACCACAATTCCACGGGAGAACGCCTTAGGGTGACCAAAAACGGACTAGGGCTTTGGTATCATTGGAGGAATTTCTGAAATTTGGCAGAGGAGAGGGGAAATTTCTAAAATTTGGGCAAAGGAGAGGAAGATTAGGGCTTTGGTATCATTGGAGGAGCAAAGGGGAAGGGTTGGAGGGAAGGGTTTTGGGCGACGAAGAATAGGACGAAGACTAGGGCTAGTGGGAAAATGAATTGCAGAGAGAGAACAACTTAAAATTCTTCAAAGACATTACCGAAGGCTTCTAAGCCGTCGGTAATTGAATTCACCACTGCATTACCGAGGGCTCCTAGGCCGTGGGTAAAAAGCCGCCGGAAAAACGCACATTTCCTTCATGTTCTAAAATATGAATCTAATCACCTCATTTATGACTTGGTTAAGGAAGTTACAATCTGTGTCATTTTTTTTGGTTATCATCAATCTTCTCCCCCTTATTCTTTTTTTTTCTTACCATTTCAAAAGACTTCATGAACACACTAGGGAAATGAGAGTTTATTTATAAGATTTAAGTGTCTTTATTTAGGATTTGCAGTTATCATTGTATTTTGTATCTTAGAAAAAAATTCTTGAAGGGGTGAATCAACAATGTATTAATGGATCTTAAAAAGGGTACCTTATTCCATTCTTCATTCAAATTCTTTTGAGAAGAATAAGAACTATCATTTATCAATATCTATAAGTTTAATGTTGAAATAAATAAAAAAAAATATTACAAATAATATAATGTTAAACTAAATAGTTAAAATATTAAGCAGTCGAATACTCATTTCAAGACATATATATAGCAGAAAATGAAATCACAGAAAAACTGTCACATTAATCAAAAGGAACTTTATTGTTTTTTAGTTACAATGCTGACTAACTAGATGAACAATTCTTCAAAGTCATACACTATAAATGATTAACCTCTGGCATAAACCAGAAAACAGAAAACTTAATCTCCACATTGAAAACTACAAACAAAGGCTATAACAGATAGTTTCATAACTCTATAACATTTGCATTCACTTCTGCAGAAGTCTTCTGATCTGAATCATCTGATGCAGACTGTGGTGCCTGGTTGTCCATATCAACACCAATAACACATGCAGAGTGCATATTAGTAGCACTATCTGCTACTCCATTTGGTGTGCCAGAAAACACACTATCTGCTACACAACTAGGTACTGTTGTTCGAACAAGTTCTGTTGGTTGTGAAGAACAACTTTTCTCTCCTTCTGTCAACTTTGGAACTTTCATTTTACGTCTTTCTGAATCTGGACTTTCCAGCATAAGGGGGCCATTCGAAAATTCTAACAATTGTTTCCTCTTGAATTGACTGCTGATGTTTTGCTTGAAAGTGGCCATTACAAGCTGATGCACACAAGAGACAGAAACCTTGAAAGTTATCACAATGCAACAGTGTACAATAATACATAAATAAACTAGGTACATCAAGAAAAATTTAAGGACAAACTAATTTTAATATTATTCTTCTGGTCTGCATTAAATGGTTAGCATAGATTGAGATAAAACTACTTATAATTGAAGAACAAGTGTCTAAAATCTATTTGTTTGTCAATAATGGACACCAGATTTCAAAAGTAAGTACAAAGGTTTAAACAAAAGTTCTTGTAGATTTGACAAAAATTTCTACTTATCCTCTTAAGAAGTAATTTTTAAGCTTAAGTCAATCTTATAAAATTGGCTTAGTGTATGTAGTAAGGTGATGTTTGCACCTATTTATATTGGTAAATTTGTCTTATTTTTAGTTAATGTGAATCTCAAACACACATTTTACATTGAGGCATATACACTCAGCATGAAACTGAACATTAATGAATGTGGTCTGATAACATTCCAATAACAGATGACATGATAGACCCAACAATCAACAAATCTCGTTAAGATAGATTTTGGATGACTTTGATACTATTATAAGAAGTGAATTTTAAGTTTAATTCAACCTTACCAAATTTACTTAAGATGAAATTTATTCTTATTTATATACTATAAATTTGTCAAATTTTAGTTAATATAGAATCTTCAAGACATCTACAATGCAAAAATACCATTCATATGGTACATGTACAATACAGCTATAGTTATAAATAACTCCTGAGTAATTGATTGAATCATCTTCTAAATTTACTTGAACTCTCATAAGGTATTAAATGTTCAATAGCAGAATTTCTGTGAGATCAAAGGATAAATCTCCACCATATCTCATAAAATTCTTACCTGAATAGGGCAAGCTGCTACCAATGCACTCTCAAGAATTCCCCCCAAAACATTTCCATCAGATCTAGCCATTGAAATGCTCAACGATCCACCTGTACGAACTGGACCATTAATACCACCAACGAAGGTACAAGCTCCTGATAATGACAGTATCTCAAAGGTACCCTGTCAGGAAAAAAAACCAGAAAATGAAACACAAGCACACCGAAAAAACAAACTGCAAAACTTTGAAGTCAAGTGAAAGAAAAGCAGGGAAAGATTCATATACTATTATATTGGAGATTGTTTGCGTATTTGTACCTCAAATCTCGTAATATGATTGGAACCAGCATGTTCACGAATGGTCACATTTGAAATAGCACCAGTAGCAGAAAGTATGCAAACCGATAGCGGGCCTTTCTCAAAAAATGACATTATCGTTTCAACCAAATTCTGAAAATTACCAAAAAAAGATGATATTTTCAGTTGATACCACAATTATAGAATAGTTCTATGAAACTAAGACAAATCTGAAATATGAACTAATCTTTTAGGAGTCTTTCATTACCTCTCCAATTTGCACAGTCAGAACATGAGGTATGAAGCTTCGCCCTGCTGTTTCTGCCAGAAACCCACCTGTGATAAACATAGTTTCAAGCATAAGAAACATATTAAAACATGTTTAAGCATGAAATCCTTAAAAAAATAGACAAATAGAACATGAGATTAAAACATAGTGATTTGTTGTTACAGAATTTTATTTTTTTTAATTTCGGTATAAAATTATGCAACCTATTAATTTAAAAATTTAATTTAATTGTTTTAGTATAAGAATATTTCAGTAATTTTTTACGAGTAGTGGTTAAAAACACAAATACCATAATATCCACTCTTACTCACTTTATACGTACAGGTACAGGTTCGAGTATGTTGTGACAGGTTTTACCAACACTTTCAGTAACATGGTTTTTATATTTTAGTATTTTAAAACTCAAAATTAAAGAATTTGTTTCATTCCTTTTTCAATTTGATTAATTAGACAAATAACCAGTGAAATACGATAATAAGTAAAATGTTACAGTGGTAAAATACAATTATTTATCTCCGTAACGCATCTTGGTTTAGAGAAAAAATCCGTAAGCATAAAAAAACGCATGCTTAATTTCAGCAAACATTTGTCATTGTCATTGTTTGTATATTTACTTAATTATTCTTTTCTGCCAAGAGAATATTTTTAAAAATTTTAAGGAAAAAAAATCTGGAAAAAGTGGGTTTTTTTTACTCTCATATAACTTTATTAAAATCCTTCTTAGAATATTGTTATCATTATGTATCTATACATATCAATCACCACGTACATAAACTCTCCTAGAGAATTTTGGTAGTTTTTTTTTTATTATTTTCTTTCTTGCAAATTTTTCTTTGCTTGAAAAAGATAAACTAAAAATTCTTTAAAACACTTAAATATTTTATATTTATTTAATATTATTTTTACTTTATTTTCCCTCTATTATTTTCTTTGGAAGAATATAAAAATTTATACTTTTTTTTTGACTATTTTACTTTTAATAATATGTCAAATGAATATAAAAGTCTATCATAGTATTATTGGTTAACAAAATACCTTATCTGGTTTTTCAAAAACAATAATGGAACATTGGCTCACCACAAAACAAATAAAAAAAACAGCATGCAAATATAAACAAGGAAAATAATATATTTACAGCTTTAACTTTGTTAAACCTATTTAACTTTTAATAAATAAAAAAAAGTTAATTTTTTATTTAATTTTTCTTAAATTATTTTATATTTTAAAATAAAAATATAATTACACCTGAAAAACTCACCAATGGAAGCTATAACCTGCAGTTTACCAGAGCCACGAGGGCGTCCCCTTCCTCTCTTGGTCTGATCGGAAAGACCTGGCAGCGGCGGCGGCACCACCGCCATCAACGGAGACGCCGTGCTCCCGACATCCTCGCTCTTCCGAGGCCTACCCCTTCCTCGCTTCACCACCAATCCCGAACCTACAGCATCGGAGTTTGCTACGGCCACAACCAGCTCCGAACCAGAACCAGGACCAGTTGCAACGTTAACTGCGCTAACAGCATTGTTGTTATTGTCGGCGGCGCTGACATACGGCGCTGCTTCCTTAGGACTCTGTGACTCGTCCGATGTGGCGCCCAGAGTCAAAAACTGATCAGTGTCTGAAAGATTGTGTTGTTCCATGAAATACAGAGACACCTTTTTTTTGTTTAGTAACAAAGGAAAGAAATTTTCTGTGAGAAAATAATAATAATAATAATAATAATGAGAAGAAGGTGATAATGGTGAAGGTGTTATGAAGAAGGTGACAGAAGAAAGAAAACCAGTTTTTGAGACTGTTTCAGAAACTGTTAAAAAATTTGGATGTTTTTGAAAACTTTTCCTAAAAATATGAAAATAACTCTTCTAATTCACATGATAAGCTTTTATTTGTCATGTGAATTTATAAATGAAGAAAATTGGAGATGGACTCTTATTTTTGTTTGTATATGTTATAATACCTTACTTGGATTTTAATTTTGAGATAAAAAAGGACAAAATAAAATTATTATTTGTTATTATTATTTCATATTGCATTTGATTTTCTTTTTATTTTTAATTAATATAGGGTAAAAGAAGGAATCTCGTGGATTATAAAAATGAAAATAAATAAATAATAAATATTTTTTATTTATTGGCAACAAAATTTTTAATTGCCATGAATTAAAAATTAATGTTTTATAATATTTAAGCAGATTTTTTCCTATATATTATTTACCGTGTAAAATATTTATTAGTTTTAATATGGCATTAATTTTGTATTTTTGGGAAATGTTTCTCTCTCTTAAATCTTCATTATTTAAAAATTATAGCAAATTGCTTTCAAATATTAGTATTTTTAACATTGAAAAAAATAATAATACTTTCCTGGTATATATTTAATAGTAATTTTCTCATTTTAAGTATAAAAACTTCTTAAATAGGGTTTATGTTTTATAATAAAAATCATTTTATCCTCTTTTTTTAGAAAAAACATTTAAATTTTCCAATAACATAATAATATAAAAAGCAAATTTAAGGCTATTTTTATCACCAAAATAATGTTATTCTTTTTTGGGGAAAAAGTAAAATTTGAATTTTTAAACAAATCAAGATTAAAAGTGAAAACAAAATAATTTACGAAAACGTTAAATAATCACAAATCTGAATTCATAATTAATACTTTATTTTATATATAATATATATTGTGAGTGAAAATTCCTATATTTTAAAAAATAACTGATTACGGTCTTTATATTTAAAATTTTTCATTTTATACTTTACAATATTGTTTTCATTTTTCAGTTTTTATATATTATTTTTAACTCTCTTAATCTTTATAATTATGAATTTTCTTAAGGGTAGGAACTGAAAGGATAGTTTTATTCAATTAAAAAGACCACATATATAATTAAAAAAAAATGAAGAAGATAGAAATAGACTTAAAGTAAAGAATTTGCTCGTGAAAAAAGAGTACTGTACCAATTGCAAATGGCAGAAAGACCATACAATGGCACTTTTAAAGTTTGGTATAATAAATTATCTAACAAAACCTTTTATACTAAAATAAAACGTAAGTAATTTATCACTTATATGCATTTAAAATGGAAAAATGTTTTATAATATCCCTTAAGATATTACATAACTATAACGGAGACTATGATAAAAACAATTAATTTTTTTATGTATGATAAAAACGATTAATTTATTATGGAACAAATTTAATAGTTACAATTTCATTTATATTAATAAATACAGCTATTTATTTTAATAAAATATTTTTTCACTACGTCACAGGCACATACATACATATATATATATATATATATATATATATATATATATATATATATATATATATATATATATATATATATATAATGAAATAGCATTGGTCAAATGGCAAAAGGTTTTTTCATACACAAGTATTCAAAGCTAAATGTTATAAAATTATTTAAATTTAAATTCATGAAAAAGTATTAATGTTTGACACGTTAAAAATTAAAAAGTTTAAATGGATTTTTTTAAATAATTAAGATATATATTTAATTCATATTATTTTAAAGAGTGGTTGATAATCAAACGTTGGCTGATTTAATTGAGAATAATCGAAACTATCATATGTTTAACAGTTTACAACGTACTTTAAGAGAAATATTAAATATAGTGTAACAAATTATAAATTAGTTTAAATATTAAGTTTAAAATAATTATTATGAGAATTATTTTCATATAAATAATAAAGTGAAGCAATTCTGTTACTTCGCAAAAATGTTGTTACAGTACGTAGTGGTTTCAAGTGCTATATAGTTTTTTATTTTCTTAAAAAATAAAAAAACGTCTCACGTCACGTGGCACTGTAAAAAACTAAAGCTAAGTAATTAAATATTAATATTAATATTAATATCAAATACAATTCAATAAATTAATCAATAATTTAAAAATCTGAATAAATTAAGAAACATAAATATTAATATCAAAATGTAATTCAATTAACTTTAAAAGAGTATTATAATAAACTTAAAATTAACTAATTTAAAAAATAATTTTATTTAAGTATTATAATTAATTTAAAATAAGGTTATTTAAGTATTATAATTAATTTAAAATAAGGTTATTTAAGTATTATAATTAATTAATTTAAAAATAAGTATTAATTAAATTCAATTGAAAACTTAAATAGAAATTTTAAATAAAAATAATCAATAACGTAAACAAAAATAAAAATAAATGAATTAATTAAATTAAATATTAATTGTAATAAATAAATGAAGTTATATATTAAAATCAATACGTAAACTTAAATAAAATATTCATTAAAATCAATAAATAAAATATTAATAAATCAATCAATTAAATTAAAATAAATATTAATTAAACTCAATAAAGACACTGGAATAAAGTATTAGTTAAAATCAATAAATATAGTTAAATAAAATATTAATTATATTTAATTAATTATTAATTCAAATCATTAAGTAACCTATGAAAGGAAACAAGAAATTCATGTTTAATCTTATTATTATATATACAAATTTATCATATTAGTGATAATTATAATATTAGTGATAACATTGCTCTCTCAACATGTGACAGGAAAAAAAGAGAGTCAAACTTCAAAATATATATATAAAAAAATTTATTTTCTTACTATTTGTGAGCTTTTGTATTTCACATATATTTGATCAGTTCAAAAGTGAAAACCTTTTGTTATATTAAATTACTTTTAGGTTTGTTTTGGAAGCTTAGTAAATGTTTTATATATATGTTGTGGGAGTTGAGGAGATATTATATTACCATTTTCTGCATAGCATATAAAATAAATTATCTCAAATTGAATTATATGGAATTGGAATTCTTGTGCGGGAGATTTAAATCACAATAACAAATTAAGTTAATGCATATATTCATGGGCTCAAATCAGGTTTGTAAGTCCAATTTCAAATCACAAGTTAAGTTAATGCAATGAAAAATCAATATAATGTTATTATATAAAGTTTCAGTGAATTTGTCTAAACTTTTAAAAATAATAATAAATAAAAGAGAAATCTAAATCCATCAGATCGTATATTCATTTTAAACTTATGAAAAGTTAGCTAAAATTTATTATATATAATGAAAAAATGTCATTTGAACTGAAAATACAACATTTAAGCAAACATGTACAATGAATTAAATTTGTTGTTAATGTTATTTATATATTTATATCATTGGTGTGTGTCATGATTATTACTATACGTATTAGATATTCTCACCACATACCACAAAAAGATCACAATTATACAGAGGTATCTTCAAACTACTAAATAATCCTAATATTAATTCTATGGTATGAAATGTATGGATTGAAAATTTTGATTAGATGTTGTGTGACTAGCTAAAATTTAAGTTTTCTTATCATTTTATATTGTGGTTTATTTATTGATTTAAAAGTTCAAAAAATGAGTGTAGTTTTATGTTTTATATGTTATTTGTGTGGGAATAATGTTAAATATTTTTCTCATTATTGTTATACAGTCAAGGGAATTATTCAAAGAAGTTTTCAGGATTTGTATTTTTTTATTTGATTATTTAGTTTATAAAGTCTTTGTGTAGTTATTTATTAAAAGTGATTAAAGTGACTATTATTCTCGTGGTGGTTATTTAGGTGACTTAGAAGATAAATAATCATAGTAGATTTCAGGTTCTGATTACATTTGCCTTTCACGTTTTGCAAACTAAGAAGTTTTTGTGTATGGTATTGTCTATGATTTTTTTTCTAACATTTTTCAATATTCAAAATATGAAGGATATATTGTTTCATTTATAATAACAAGTTCTAACTACTAATCGATTTAAGTTTAAATTCTGGTGGTGCATCTAGAAGTTTTCATTGTTTAGCTACATGTACAAAATATTTTGAAATAATGTCGGATGAATATGTGAATGATTTTTTAACCTTTTCAAGAGTGCAGACTTCTATTTATGATGATTTTATGTAAGTCATATGTGTTTTAGAGTAAACTTGAAAGATTTTTTTATGTGAATCTATTTTAGTTTATTATGATTTATTAGATTAACGAGTGGTTTCTTTGAGTCATAAAAGGAGTTGGCATCAGTGCTTGCGTACTTTTATAAGCATGAATAGTTTAAAGTTTGTGATATTTTTCACGAAAGAAATTATTGTATTAATAAGTTAGTTAATTTGATTTTTATTCACAAAAACAATATAAGCGACTTAATATTTTAACTTTATGTATTTATTTATATTATTTTCATAATATAGTGAAATGTTATTTTTTATTATGGGTCATCTTCATATTTTGTTAACTTGAAATTAATATTATGGACATGATATGTTAACAATTTTTTTTAATAACTATTTAACAATAGACTATGTGTTACTATTTTATTGGCCTGTATATTTAAAACAGACCAATCACAAGCTATCACATAAACGATTGTAAAAAAATTTGTTAAAAAAATATTTTTCTAATACTGTTTGAAAGTTTGGTTTGTTAAACTCTAAAATATATTTTATTTTAGAATTTTTTAATTTTGACATGTGACACATTCAATTGTAATTTTGGCATGGACACATTTGACCCAATTTTGATATATGACATTTACAAAATTATTATTGATATTTTGTATACAAAAATATTGAATTGAATTTTTATTTATGGACATGATTGAATATTTACATATATTTTTAAAAATATAAATAATAATAAAAGTAAATTCTAACTTATGTGTATATCAATTTCAACTTTTTTATTAATATTCCCTAATAGTAATATTTACTTTGAGACAATATCTAGAATGGATATAAATAAAGAGATAAAAATTACAAAGTAGTACTGTAAACATTCATGGAACAATAAAAAGTAGATACTGAGAGAAGAAAAACCAAAAAAAAAATTGCATGACGGTTGCACTGTATATGAAATGAAACCATTTATTTGAAGAAATGGTGGCAAAACTAATTAAGCGGGAGGATTGTTCCCGCCAATATTTTTCTGTAATTATTAACTTTTCCTGAACCAAAAGAAAAGAGGTTCTTTAGTGCAACATGCAGAGTCATTACGCTACATGAGTTGACTCATCTTTCATTGCGAGTTAACTCATTTTCTATTTTTTTTTTAAATATGTTTTAAGAAAAAAAGAATACATTAGCGCGCATGAAAGAAGAAAAGTACATTAACTACCAAGCTGTAACGGAATTATTAGTCTGATTGGACTGAATTCTATGACAAAGTTAAAAAAAAAATTAATTTATTTGCAATAAATAATACTATTTTTGCAATTTTTATTATTGTTGGTCAATTACTTGGTATTATGTTGTTTAAGATTTTATTTTATCTTTGTGGGAAAAAAAATTAAATATGAACATTAAGTTGAGATGTGAATGAATTAAATAAAATAATATCTTATCTCTATATTAATTAAACAAATTTAATTTACGTTTTTATAGTTCAAAATTTTTATTTTATTTTTTTATTCCTATTGTTTTTAATAAGCTTTAGCGTTAGAATAATGATACTTTGACAACATTTTTTTGACAATATTTTAACACCATCTACGTGTCATTCTCTGAGTGGTCCATGTTGGTGTTTATGATTATTATTATTATTGATTGTGAAACAATTTTGGACCAATCACAGAATGACACGATGATGTTAAAATGTTATAAAAAAATGTTGTCAAAATATTATTATCCTTAGCTTTAATCAGTTAAATAGTATAAACTAGAACAAAAATTAAAAGTCTATGCAAAAGAATAGGAAAGTGATAACAAGAGTTGTTATATATAAAAAGAATGATAATGATACGACAACTTTTTTTGACAACATTTTAACATCATCTATGTGTGTCATTATGTAATTAGTCTATGTTGGTGTAATTAGTTGTAGAAGGTTCTAGATAAATATTTCACAATTTAGACCAATTGACATGAAGAATTATTCATACTTTTTTTAGATAAAATAATATTTTGTATTAACAAACAATCTTATTTCATTTCAATAAAATTATTTTTAATAAAAATTAGTGAAAACACGTCTACGATTGTATTTACTTTTTTTATGATAATGAAAAATTATAAAGTTATTATTATTATTATTGTTATTATTATAATTATAAAACTAAATATAAATCATTTTTATAATTTTATTATAAAATGTATTTATTTATTTTGTAGGTAGTTTTATAATTTAAAAAAATTTTAAATTTAAAAATGGTCAAATAAAAAATAATTAATTTTAAAAATAGTTACTTCAAAAGTAAAATTAATATGATAATTATTTTATTTTTTAAAAAGTATTTAAGGGTTTAAATTTAAAAATAAATGTGAAAAAAATAATTAAGGTATAGATATATAAGGTTCACAAATGTAAAGACCTAAAAAATGAAATTTTAGAGGTGATACTAGTTTAAAAATAGTGAAACTCAATTATTTTAATATTAAATGGTTTTAATATAAATAACTTTTTTATGAGCCAGTTTCATTATTTTTAAAACACATTATTTCTCTAAAAATCACTTTTCTAGTTTTTTAACTTGTCTCTAAGGATTTTCGCTTATTGTTCATATGTTTGAGATCAGAGATGAGTATTCATCACGACGAGATCTTCAAGTTTAACCCATCAATTTCTTAAATAGAGCAAGTTGGTTTTTTGTTCCTTTTTTTGGGTTTGTTCGTTTTCCTTACATGCTAGCCCTTTTCGTTTTAAATGTGAAGTTTGTGTCTTTTATAAAACTCTTTGTTGATCAATGATCCTAACAGTTTATCCTGATCATGTTTATGTGGTTCGTAGGAGTAGACATAACTTCATGTACGTTTGGAGCTGTTTTAGGTTTTTAAAAGTGATTTGGTCATCTGTCAAGTAAAGAAAACTAACTAATGCTTTAAATTTAGTATGCTGTGTATATTTTCTGTTAGATGTTTTAATTGTGTGAAATTTGATGATTTGATGTGGTTAATTTCATTTATAAATTTTTGGTTGAAATGGATACTGGTTTTGGATGATTCATTATGGTTAAGAATGATTGTTTAATTGATTTGAATGGTGTTGAAATATTGTTATGATATGGTATAAGTACTTGGGTTGTTGTTAGAATCTTTTAGTTTAGTATGAGAAAGTTATGAAGGAGTTGTTGGTTCAATATAATAGGTCTTGCATATCTGAATTAATAAGATTGAGGAAATAAATTGTTGGTTCTGTTGTTATGTATATAAATGAGTAAAAAGTTAGGATATTGGTTAGAAAAGAGAGTTTTTACATGTGAAATTCAAAGATAGTCGGTTTGTGAGTTAGTTTGGAGTTAAGAATTGAAGTTTATGATATTTAGAACTTAGTTAGCTTCTTATCATGCTAAAATATGAGATGTAAGTATGTTAAGTTGGTAGTTGGGCTATGGTGAGTATGAGCTTAATATAAATGGATTGAGTCGTTGACCATTTGAGCAAATTGATATCCAAACTAAGTTAAATGTGTTTTCAAACTTACAAGTATTATGATATCAATTTGGTTATTTGGAAGTGGCTTGATGCATACAAATAAAGAGAATTAGAGTTGTTGTTTTCTAGTATGGCATTAAGGGGCACAAAGTGAAGTTGGGTGTCACAAAGTCAAAGAGTCACTGGACTCCAAGGCGTTGAGTTGCCATTTTGGACGTTGAGCGCTGCGAAGATAGTGAACTCTATGTGTTCTTGGTGTTGGGGGGAAACTTTGGGCTGTTGAGTGTTGTGCTCTCTGTTTGGTGGGCGCTGAGCGGTAAGAAGTGGCATTGAGCGCCACTTCTCTAGCGAGGGGGAGGGGGGGTTGTGTGGTGAGGAGTAGTAGGAGGTCCTAGTCTATGGTTTGATTTTTTGGCGATAGGTGATAGACAAACTAACCTTATGTGGTAGCTTGAGGTGAGTCAGTTGTTTCACCATTACAAGTGCAAACTTGCCATATTCTAACTTCAATACACATATCTAGATGGTCAAATATGAGTTATGAATATGTTTAAGTTTTGATTTGAATTAAGAATGCAATTATGTATGGTTGAACTAAATTGTCCTTGCTTCTTTATAAAAGTTAGCTTACCCTTTTGTTTTGTTTGTATGTTTGTTTGTGGTTCTCTTTTGCAATGATCATCTGATTTGTGTATGCAGAAGAAGATGTAATATATAATAGTAGTGTAGGATCTTGTATATATATTTTGTTATTATAAGTTATACTTAGATATATTAATATCATCTTATATGTTTTTTTGAGTTAATTGTTTTTTTTTGAGTTAATTGTTTTGTATTATTGGAGGTATGATCCTGTAGTTGAATGCTTTGAAAAAATTGTGATGTTATAACAACAAAAAAATAAAAGCAATCTTAAAACATATAAGTTATACGTATATCAAAACTACAATATATAAATTATCCTTCTTTAATAAATGAAATTTAATAGTTTTTTTGCCAGCCTTTATTAAAAGACGTTGATTTAACATTTTTTTTTAAATTGGTAATTTAAATAAAGAAAAATACTTGTAATTTTTTTAAGGAGTATTTGCTTCATATAGTTTTCTTTCATTTAAAGAATGTGAGATGAGAAAAATTTTCATATTTATTAAGAGACTATAAAAATGTACCACCGTCCATCTACTGGTTAAAGTGTTTTATAATTGGTATTAAGCAAAATAACTACTAAACATAATCTATGTATTTCAACATTTCTCATTAATTTACATAACTAAGTTTTTCAAAAACATTAGATTTATCCCATAAAAGAGAAGATCTATGTATAACACACAAAAAATATACATAGGTAGCTTCCATTATCTACCTAACTTCTAAACTATCTAATTGTTATGACCCTTGTCTCCACTGTCCCCTAATTATTTGAAAATACAAGATCATAACAAAGAGAGACAACAAAAAATCAGGATAATATAATATATTTAAAAATTATTTGTAACTCACAAACAATTCAAAGTATTAATATAAACATCAAATTTTTAACAATTCATTCATTGCACAAAATTAATTATATCAATTACAAAATTTTTATTTCTAGAAGATTTGTTCGTTGAATTGAATTTAGATATTCTAAACCTATGAAATTTAGAGAAAAAAGATCTCACTATATGTTTCTATACTGTATTTATCAAATATAATTAAATTGCTTTCAGTTTGTAAAAATAATTAAGTGCAACTTCAACATGTTTAGAGAATAACGTTTTCAAACATAATATATTTCGAAATATTAAGGGGAATAATAACGATAACAATAAACTATTGAGATGAAATGGTCAAAACTATAAATCCCAACTTTGTAAATTGTAATGATAAATTAGTAAATGGGATCTCATTAATATATATATATATATATATATATATATATTATAAAAACTTAAGCTCAAAATCTTATTTAAAGAAATAAAAAAAATTAGTTAACACAAATTCGGTTTTTATATTTAGTAGGAATGATTTAAAAAAATAAAATAAAATTTTTGTTATATTTAATATGTAAAATAGAATTTCAATTATTTGGTATTAATTTTATAAATTTCACTATTTCTCCAAAGTTTTTCCTCCTTATTCTTTTTTAATTTTCAAATTGTTTTTCATTTTTCTATTCAATCACGAGTGGTTTAGTAGAAGATAAAGAGAATTTTAGAAAATATAAACTTATCAAAATTTATTTTAGAATTCTTAAGGAGTAAGTTAAAAGAAATGTTTAACTTTGTTTTAGGTACGGGTTAAGGTCCCTTACTCAAAACACTCCAAGCTATCTTGGAAACCGGATGAGCTTCCTAATGGTCCTTCATCATCCGAGTTACGTTGTTTGCTCTCTCTTCTTCTTGTCCAAGTCATGTGGGTGGGTACATGTCACGCTCAAGTAAGTAATTATAATCAATAATTATATGGTAAAGATGAGTGGTCAAAAGTAATTACCTAACTTCCCTTGTTAAACATATATTTATAAATCTTATAATGGGCTTCCAATAAGGTCTGACTCATTAATTACCAATAAATGACTTTCATTATTCTTATTAATTTCCAATTGATGACTATTATTTTTATTCATTGTTCATATTAATTATCAATTAATTATTGTTCTTGATCGGTCGATCATTTCGTTGTTAGATGGTCGACCGTATGATCCTTAGCTGACCGAGTGGTCATAAAGTACACAGCCCCCCAAACCCGAACGTGATATAATGTGCGAAGGGGTTTTAGGTAGTCCACTTTCACTGCATATTAGTTTTACCTTTGACACTTGTCTTTGTGTGTTGTTGTACGTTTGACCAAGATCCTGAGCTTCATCAACCACTCGTTGTAAGTAAGGCAAAAATTAAAAAATGTTCCCTACGAACTGGTTGAAGGTGAGTTGTGAGTTTGAAAGACGTTCTTTGACCACCCGTAGAGGGCTTGACAATAGTTGAAAAAATTCCCTGTCGGCTGGTTGAAGGTAAGTCAGGAGTTGAAAAACGATCCTTGACCACCCGTGAAGGGCTCGACAGGAGTTGAAAAACATTCCCTGTCGACTAGTTGAATGTAAGTCAATAGTTGAAAAATGTTTCCTGACCACCCATGGAGGGCTCGATAGGAGTTGAAAAGCATTCCCTACCGACTGGTTGAAGGTAAGTCAGGAGTTGAAAAACGTTCCCTGACCACCCATGGAGGGCTCGACAAGAGTTGAAAAACATTCCCTGCTGGCCAGTTGCTCAAAGTTGACCAAGTGGATTGTGTGCAAGGTCCTATCATCTACACAAAAGAAAATGAGCGATTCAAATTTGAACGGTAAAAAAAAAATGTAGTCAGTCATGCTAACAAATTTGTGAGGTTAGACAGTTAATGTCCAACTAGCTTAGGCTATAAGGCCAAATGGCCAAGAAAACGAGATCGTTCGATTTTCAGTTGAACGTTTGAAGGCCAAAATGAGGAATCCATATTAAAATGTGTCACGATCGAGATGTTAGTGCTTAATGCCTTGTGACTTGTAGAAGAATTGAGGACGTTAACAGTGACTTTATGGATAGGCACCGCTCGGGATATGCTAAATAAGGATTGAGGTGCCCAATTGAGGCTCGAATGAGAGCCAAGCCATTGGGGCCTGACGAGGTTGAACATATGAGGGCCAATTGATAGAGCGGTAGAAACACTCAAGTCTTCTCGAGCTATATCATAAACAAAAGAAAAATGGACCATAATGAATGGTCAAAACCTTCGCCGATATGTTAACTTTAGAGTTAGGCCAGGGCTGAGTGGTTGATGCCTGAACAACCAACACTTGAGGTCAAAGGTGACTGCACCACTGATATTAAGCTTAATTAGGCAAGAATGAGGCAAGGTCGTCGATATGGAAAACACATCAGGCTGTGAATATCAGGCCAAGACCGGGCTTGACGTTGAACGCATGAGGTCGATAGGTCTAAAGACAAGTCGACCATTATGTCAGACAAGTTTGTGGAGGAGTTAAATGAGGCAGATACCGATTGAGACTTTGGAGGAAGTTTGATGCCAAAGGTGAACAATTGACACTTGGATAAAACCAAGATGCGAGGTAGAAACCGTTGATCGGTTGTTCAATCAAAATTGAACAACTATAAGCTTGAAACCAGTGGATGCCGAAGGAGAGAACAACTTAAGGCCTGAGATAGCCTTGCTGCGAATGAAGGCACCAAACCGAACTGTCAACACCAATGAAGAGGCACTATTATGAGGCCAAAGATGGCCATTTACGAGGCTTTAACAATGTCATGAACGTAAAGCGAGACATGTCCACTTAGTTGTGGCTACGAATAATGCCAATAGGACCGACCTTGGAGCAAGCCGTGTTGTTGGAGGTGTGACCGTTTAGTCTCGTCGTCAACACTTAACCGGGCAAAAACGATAAAATGCCATATCAAGCTAAATGATTAAAATTGTAGCCATATAATGTTGTGATCAAGATGGATGTCCAAGATGATTGGCCAGCTTTCAAGACTTGAACGAAGACACAACTCTCGATCATGCAGCAAGCTGTCATGTACGATGTGCAAGACCATCAGGCAAGGTTGAACACATTACACAACGAGAAAGCTAGGGCCAGGCGACAAGGTGATTGTCTTCCATTGTACTACTCGTTTGGTTCCTTGTGGCTAGAGGGGATGCCGCTCGACCCCACAGTAGGTGCTAAAATGTTTCAAATAAGGGGTTGAGGTTCCTTACTCAAAGCACTCCAAGCTGTCCTAAAGACCAGATGGGCTCCCTAATGGTCCTCCATAATCCGAGTTACGTTGTTCGCTCTCTCTCCTTCTTATCCAAGCCATATGAGTGCGTACCTCTTTGACGCTCAAGTGAGTAATTTTACTCAATAACTATATGGTAAGGATGAGTAGTCAAAAGTAATTACTTGACTCCCCTTCTCAAACATATATTTATAAATCTTATAATAGGCTTCCAATTAGGTCTGACTCATTAATTATCAATAAATGACTTTTACTATTTTTATTAATTTCCAATTAATGATTATTATTCTTATTAATTGTTCATATTAATTATCAATTAATTATTGTTCTTGATTGGTCGATCATTTCGTTGTCGGATGGTTGACCGTCCGATCCTTGGCTGACCGGGTGGTCATACAGTACACTTAGTATTTAGATTATCAATAATGGAGTTTTGAGTGTGAAATATGGGAAGGTAATATCTTTAATTCAATTAAGTTGTTTTCAATTTGATGGTATAATTAGAAACACAGAAGAATCTTGTGGAGAATGAAGTTTGATTATGATGAAAATTGTGTTTTATTTTTTTTTGGAGTTTAAGTTGGTATTTAGTTGAAGGAGTGTTTTAAAATGTGATTATGTTACTTTGAAACTTTGAGATGTAGTAATTTTTTGCATTTAAAGTAAAAATTTTACTATCTATGTTGAACAAAAATTTATGAAATATGAAAATAATAAATTAAGTAGGAAATTAAAATGCCGGTATTGGAACTTGAACATTGAGTAATCTATGGTTAGATGAAATAATGAACAAGATGTTTAAATTTAAAATTATGAATTGATGTATATTAACATGCACAATCAAGTTTTTTGTATGTAAATATTTAATAAGTTATTGTAATCCTTTATAGATGTGTTGTATATCAATGAAGAGTGTATGGTAAAACTTCTAACATCCCATTTTAATGCAGAGAGAGAAAGATTGTTGAGGATAGTGGGGAGGTGTAGGGTATTTTTGGAATAAAAGAAAATAGTGGGGAGATGTAGAGTATTTTTGGAATAAATGAAAATAGTGGGGAGGTGCAGGAGCACTTGGGGTGGTGGAGGGAGCAACACCCTTTTTGTTTTCTTACCTTTTGCTTTTACTTTTAAGACATGGTTAAATGTTGTCTTTTTGCTTTTTATATATTTTGGGCCTAATTTTGTACTTGTGATATTTATTGATGGGATCCAATTACGATAATGGTAATAAAAAAGCCCAATTTATTATTCGATGTCTTGATAAATATGTTCGATTAGGTATACAATTTCTCGATGCTTCATTTCTAAAACTTCTTCTATCTTTCCTCTTTGTCGATTTGATAACCACGTCATACATGCCTTCTTTCATTCCCAAATCCCTTTCTATTAGATTTCACATTTCTTCTATAAACCAAGTCAAATTGAACCTTATAACCCCTTGTATCCTTTATATCTTGGTACTTAGAATGGGAAAAACAAAAAGAAATGTTAAGTTGTCAAAGATTGATTCTCTTTGCTCAATTACATAGGTAATTTAAATATATTTGAATACAAGTAGATACTAGGAGGAGATTTAGGTTAAATGTGTTTCGTTTTTTTATATTTGAAATATTTTATTTAAGTTTAAACATATTTTGTATTATTTTTCATCCTACTTTATTCGTTGTGAATTATATAAACAATCCTTTACTTTTCATGACGAACTCAATATTCAATATTTTATTTCACTCGTTTCTCGTCTTAATTGTTACTTAAGCAAGAAATATTTTTTTTTTATCAAAGATGATTCCCATTTGATTGATTACTCAAATAAGTTGTACATCCTTAATTACAAATAGATACCATATGGTATATATATATATATATTGAATGTGTATGAATTTTCCAGGTTTAATTATGAATAAGTTTGCTTTTGTTTTGATTTCTGATTTTACATTCAAGGTAAACATGTTTTGTTTATGCTTTTTCTCTTTATTTATTTTTTATTGTGAGCAACATAAAACAATTTTATGTTCGTTGTGACCAACTTAAGTTCAATTATATAACTTACTCATTTTTCTCTTTCAAATACTACTTTGAGTAGGATAGAAGTTACGAGGTTGGATATGATTTCTATTTGATTGATCACTAAAGTAGGTGGGACATCGTTGAAGACAAATGAATTCTAAATGATGGAAAACTTTGTGTGTGTTGTTTTTCAGGTATAACAATGTTAAATTCTACTTTAGTTTTTGATTATTTATTTAAGATTAAACATATTTATTATTTATGTCCTCCTTTTATTATGTTTTATGTTAGTCACAACCAATTCAATACCTAATATTGTAACTTACTCCTTTTTCCTTCAATTATTACTTACAGCTAGAAAAGTAAAAAAGGTCAAGTGATTGGAAATGACTTTTATTCAAAAATGTCAAGTGGTTGAAAATGACTTATTCAATTACAAGTAAGTGAACCATCATTGACTATAAATGAATGATATATAATAAATGTTATATATGTGTATGCTTTTCATATTTAATTGTTCTTATTTTGATTTGTGATATTTTGTTCGAGTTAGCCATTGTTTTTGTTTTTCCTTTTAATTTTGATAATTTGATCAATAAAATAACTTCATACCGATCTTGATTCACACATGATAAATTAAAATAAAAGGTGGAGTTGTTTGACATGACTCTTTGATTGATTACTAAAGTAATATATCATTGAGTATAAATTATAGGTGTTAAACACCTTGTATGTTTATCTGGATTTAAAGATTCATTCAATATCATTCATCCAATTATCCATTTTGTCTAAATTGACCTTTTAATTGTACTTAGGATGACTATGTTCATGAAATCTTTCAAACTCATAGAAGAAGGTTGATAAAGAGTTTGAGATGTCTTCATTGCTATTTTGAGTCTTTAACTAGTGTGAAATAATATGATGTTGTTGTGTCACAATAACATTCTCATGTTGTAAGATTGTGGCTATGATTTCTATTGTCATAATAGTATGAGATTTATATGAGGAATGATAGGTTATGTACCTCATTCTAAATGCCAAACATAAATTATATTAGAAACATAAATTATATTAGAAACTCATTGAAATTTCTAACTATTTCCTTAACTAGTTAAAGCATTCAACTACATAAAGGATGTGGAGTACTTAAATCTAATAAAAAGTTTACAAAACTAAAAGTACTTAAAAATTAATTATATACATAATATATGCACATTGAACTCAAAGTATATATACATTCACTTTAGAAGGTACTAAAAAGACTTTATAATACTCTCTTCCAAGTTCAACTCTTAGACCAACACATGCATTTATACATGTATTGAGTACAGTAAAATTCCATATACATAATAAATAAAGAATAAATGATAAAAAATATGTATAATAATACTTTAACTTTAACTCATATATCAAAATAATTAACTTATACTTAAAATGTTAATTCATTCATTCATCCACTGAAATCAATACATAGACTACATACATACAACAAATGATATATAATTGTTCTTTCAAGAAAGCTTGTATTAAATATGCCTCTCTTTCAACTTTTGACCACATAAGAACTTTTAATCTACTCAATTAAACACTTAACATAGTTAGAACATAACTGTTAACATATATTTGTGTACTTAATACATACACAAGTATAAGTGTTCACATTTAAACCTATGTTTGTAGCAGCAACTCATGTAATGTCACATGGTTATTATCCATAATATTTAAATAACAATTAAATCAATTAACATAATTCAAATCCATATTATAGTTCATTCCTTAAGTATAAATTAATACTTAAAATGTGACTTGAGTGACACCATTTCTCTTGAGTAAGATTTAAATATAAAATAAATGGATGTTTTTTTATCCCATTCTCAATTAAGTAAAAATATATCACTTAACGAAATCATTATCACTTTGATAAAGCAAAGACTAAGATCTCTTTTTTAAGTTTGAAAAGTAAACCAAAACATAAATTACATGCAATAGATAAAAAATATTTATAAAATCTACTAAATGACATCCATTTATATTGAACTCAAATTACTTAATAACTCAACTAAATACACATATCACTTAAATAAAACTATATCTACTAAATTAGTCCATATTCAAAACTCAAACTATAACAATTTACTATTATAAAATCATTCACAAAAATACTCTCAACTTTTCTTCTTAGTTTTGCACATGCTTGAACATAATTATTTATATTTAGTTTCAACTAAATTTTCAAATCTAATTCATTAATAACAATTTATCAAAAATAGTTTTTTTTACTCAAAAGTGATTTGAAGTCCAAACAATAGTGAAAAAAATCAAACAACACCAAAATTGTAAATATCTAAATCCACAGTTCAATTAAAGGTTAATATAGTTTAAATAATTACCTTTCTTAACCAACCAAAGTAATATTAACCTAATACTATAATTTGAAAACAATAGGTTGAATTTAGTTTATTTTACTTTAGATATCAGTTGCATTAGTCATTAGTTATTGTGAGTTGTAAGGCTATTTCAATTAAACATTATCTTTTAAATGATTTTTTTTAAACAACAATTGCTTGTAGTAGACAATTATTACATGTAAATATCATACTCACTTCAAAAATAAAACTCCATAAGAAGTGTAAAATAAATTGCCTTAAAACTTAGAAATTAAAAGCCACGGACACCTTGGTCATTTTCACCCTTAATTATCAATGGTTGATAAAACGAGGAGAGAAAAAACTACAAGAAATATACCTTTTAAATCTAATGCTTTCCCGGCAAAATGGTTACAGTTTTTTATTTATTTTTTCATTCAAATTAAAATTTCATTTCATAGGATGGTGAGTTGAGTCAGCAACAGCATGTAAGCACATTAGCGCGTCAAATAAGTACTTTTTTCTATTACATATACCTTGTGAAATGGAGCTGACTCAATGTGTGTTGGTGCCCAAATCGGACTCAACGAGTCAACACACTTACGACTCGTTCTAGAAAGAATAACCAAACCCGAACTCGGCCACTGAGTCTAGAACAAACCAAATCAAATTCATTGTTTTCCAGTGTGCATTTTCTTCACTAGGGTAGGGTTATCCCTTCCATTTCTACTTCTCTCACACCTTATAGCCCTAACAACTACACTCTCCACCATTCATCTTCAACTCTTCGCTCGATTTTCGAACCCTATCTACTTCTTCTTCTCCATTTCCAATCTCTCTGAATTCCTTTCTCCATTTTCCCAATTTCTCTTCAATCTGAACTTCGATTTTCGTCTTCACTCTCGATTATCTTCAACTGTTGCTGGCTGCATATGTCTCTGCAGGATCTGATTGAACCCTAGCTTTTGAATCAATTTTGTGCTAGAAAGTCTAAATCAAAGGAAAATCTATCTTAGGGTTCTAATTTTCCTAGGATGGAGGCGCCCGTAGCGAGACCGAGGGGGCGTCCGAGGAAGAGGAGAAGAAATGATGAGGAGAATGAGAACGAAGCAAAGAAACTGGCGTTCATGGGGACACGACCTCCTGTGGCTTTGTTAGGAAGGTTCGTTTTGAAAAATTTCCCCAGGAATGGAGTGTTCCTGGGAAAAGTAGTGTACTATGAAAGCGGGCTTTATAGAGTTTGTTACGAGGATGGCGATTCAGAAGACCTTGACAGTGGCGAGGTCCGCTCTATACTAGTAAAAGAGGATGGAATTAATGGTGATTTGGCGGGGAGGAAGGAGAAGTTAGAAGAATTGGTGTCAAAGAATGGTGGAAAGATCGGAATTGGTTCACAGAAGGGACCAGTTGAATCCATTAAGGAGGAATCTAAGGCTGGAGTGTGTGAATTGAACGATGGTGGATTGATGATTGAAAAAGATGAGGAGGAGGATGATGAAGATGTCAATTCTTTGAGTGATTCTGGCACTGGCCTGGGAATGGATTCTGGTGCTGAGGCCGAGACCCTGCCACCACCACCTGAGTTGCCGGTGTCATCAGGTACCATTGGGGTTCCTGAACAATGTGTCTCACTGGTATTCTCTGTATATGGATTCCTGAGATCCTTTAGTATACGGTTGTTCCTACAGCCGTTTACTCTGGACGAATTCATCGGTGCCCTGAATTACCAGGTCACGAATTCACTATTTGACGCAATTCATCTGTCGCTGATGAGAGTTTTGAGACAGCACCTTGAATTCCTCTCATCAGAGGGCTCAGAGCGAGCATCAAGATGCCTAAGGTAGTATACCTATTCGTCTACTGCTATGTGATTGTTAGCATGAATAGCTTGCTTACGCTTATATCACAGTTATCAATTTTAGATTTGGAAGGGGGATGTAGTTGCTAACACTTCGAACACTTTAGCAGGATAGTGATAGAGTTGTTAGATAGCTGATATAGTGCCTTTACGTGGTGGAGTTCTTTGAATCTGCTATTCTTGTTATCTCTGTCAAGTCTCTGGCCAATTGAAGTTTTGAATCGATATTATGTGAATTTTTGTCTATTTTTAGTTTTAGTTCCATGCAACCTAACATTTACATATATCTAAACCATATATTTCAATTATATATGTCATATATAATTGATATAGTGGATTATTGGCTTTCTGCTACTTTCTGCTATATAATATGAACTAAATAAATAAAACAACATTGTTTAAGGGCTAAGAATGGGTTTTGGAGTCTATGCGAGACTATATGATGGTAGTGCTGTTAAAGCACGCAGTAAGCCACTATTGCAGCTGCGATGACTGCTATTGAATACCACTCTGCTGTTTGAATTGAATTCCATAGCAACTGTCTAAAGTTACTCTCTGCTACATTGCAATGGCATCACTACAGTCTGTTATTGACTCTATTTTATTTGGCAAAATCCTTATGTTTGAAAAGATATTTTGTTTGATGTATTTGCAGGTGCAATGAATGGAGCTTGCTGGATCCAGTGACATGGCCAGTCTTCCTTATACAATATTTGGTAGTCAGTGGACGCACATATTCTCATGAGTGGAAAACATTTTACCAAGAGGTGTCCACTGTGGAATATTATGTACTGCCGGTCAGTAGGAAGCTGATGATATTGCAAATTCTCTGTGATGATGTTTTGGAATCTGAGGATATTTTAAATGAAATGAACATTCGGAGAGAATCAGAGGTTGGGATTGATGATGATGGAGAAGATATCCTTCCTACAGAAGTTGGGCTTAGAAGAGTCGAGCCAAGATACACCTTTACTTCAGCGTCTGAGGATAAAGAAGCTACAAAGCTTGTTTCCGCTTCAAATGCTGTGAACCAACCTGGAAGCTTTATTTCATATTCCAGAGGTACAGAAAGCACTGAAGATGGTGATGTAGATAGAAATGGAGATGAATGTCGCCTCTGTGGCATGGATGGGATCCTGCTTTGTTGTGATGGGTGTCCCTCTGCTTATCATTCAAGGTGTATTGGTGTGTTGAAAAATCATATACCAGAAGGGCCATGGTATTGTCCAGAGTGCAAAATAAATATGTTGGGACCAACCATTGCAAAGGGAACATCACTTCGAGGGGCTGAAATATTTGGAAAGGATTTGTATGGGCAACTCTTCATGGGAACTTGCGAACATCTACTTGTGTATGCTCAACATCTTTGTGCTTGAATTTTGTTTGTTTTGTTATACTATCAGTAGGTGGTATTTCTGATATTAATGAGATTTGAAGTTCGGTTCTAAAATCTTTAGACTTGAAACTTTTCTTAATTTTTTTTACGCACTTCGATTTCTGATGTCATATCCTTATGATCTTGTAACTTGCCTTATTGCAGGCTGAATATTGGCAATGCTGAATCCTGTCTTAGGTACTACAATCAGAATGACATCCCCAAGGTTCTCCAAGTGCTTTATGCATCCTTGCAGTACAGACCAATATACCATGATATTTGCATGGCAGTGCTTCAATATTGGAGTGTTCCAGAAAGTTTGTTGTTTAATTCTGTTTCAAGTGGAGCAAATGTGAACTCAGCAAATATAAAGGAAGAGACTAAGCCTTCTCCTTTTTTACTTCCTCCTGTGGGTGAAGGCAATTTGATGAAGGAAGAGTATCCATTAACCTCTGCTAGTACAGCTTACTGTGACAATTTGGTGCCATCTCTTGATGCTTCATCAGTTTCCTCCCCAAGTTCTGCTCTTCAGTGTAATGGAAATGGTAGCAGTAGTGAGTACCCTGTTGTGACTACAAAGCTTCCTGAGAGCAGTAGGATCGAGTCCATCCTCTCAGCTGATTCAGCTTCTGTTTCTGTTAGTCATCATTCCAACATCAAGCATGGAAATTTTGATGGTAGGCCAACAGAGGTAGATCCTGGCAAGTGCTCTTCAGTACATGGTCAATTTAGTTATTATGGCCATGCAAACCATACAGGGTTTCCCATAAATATTTCTTTCCAAACCAAAGAAAGCACTCAAGCCAGTTTTGAAAAGTGTGAACGCAATGTAACCAATGGTTTTGCCTATATGGGTTTCTCCTATAAGCCTTTTTCGTACATGAATTACTATATACATGGTGAATTTGCTGCATCAGCGGCTGCTAAATTTGCCCTTCTTTCCTCAGAGGAATCTAGGTCAGAGGGCCATGTGTCAGACAATCAGAGGAAATTGGCATCTGGAAACACTTACTTGCAAGCAAAAGCATTCTCATTAACTGCCTCACGATTCTTTTGGCCAAGTTCTGAGAAGAAGCCTGTGGAGGTTCCAAGAGAAAGGTGTGGCTGGTGCATTTCTTGTAAAGCCCCTGCTTCAAGCAAGAGAGGATGCATGTTAAATCATGCTGCTCTAAGTGCCACAAAGAGTGCTACAAAAGTGCTTGCTGGTTTTTCTCCTATAAAAAGTGCGGAGGGAGTACTCCCTAGTATTGCAACCTACATTATGTACATGGAGGAATGTTTACGTGGTTTAGTAGTTGGGCCCTTCCTAAGTTCAATCTACAGAAGGCAATGGCGTACGCGAGTGGAACAGGCCTCAACATTTAGTGCTATCAAACCACTTTTACTTGAAGTAAGTGATTGTTAAAAATTTAATTTGTTTTAATGTTATATTTTTGGGTTTTTCTAATAGTCATTCATTGTTGATTAAGTCACATGTTAGGAATTTAGTTAGTTTTGGATTTGTTTTGGCCTATCTAATTTCCCATATAAGTTATACTTCCTGCAACAGTTGTTGATGATTCAGATGGGCCAAAAGATGCTGAATGACATAAATATAATAAAGAAGAAATTGACAATGATCTCACTCAACTAAATTAGACGTCTCTGTGACTTCTTTTCTTTGTTTTATGAATTCACAGCTTTATACAGCTCACTATTTCTTTTGTTATGAAATTCAGCCCTGGCAGCAGGAACTAAATTTCTTGTAAAGTAGTTATTTAAGGATGCCTAGCCTTTGATTGCCTTGCTGCTTTAAGTAACTTTATTTTCTTGAGTAGATTTTGTATAGCGTATTTGTGGCTTTATTTAACTAATACATGTGGGCTTACATATTATGGTGGTTGTGTTGATGAGTGATACGATGTATTAGTTTTCCATCACTTTTTATACCTTTGGGTTTGCCCTGTCTACTTGACTGCTTTAAATAGTTTAGATGCTGATGTTGCTGCCTGTCAATGTAACCCTTTTCCAGAGTTGTGTATTATCATGCCTATATTAGGAATATCTCATCATGACATTTCTTGCTCGTGCCATCTGAGCAATTTTGTTAATATTTTATTTTCAGCTTGAGGAGAACATTCGGTCAATTTCTTTCTGTGGGGACTGGGTTAAGCTGATGGATGACTGGTTGGTTGAATTTTCCATGGTACAAAGTGCCACATCCACTCTTGGAACAGCACAGAAGCGTGCACCAAGTGGGAGGCGTTACAAGAAGCGGTCAGCTATTGACGAAGCTACAACTGAGGGTCGCCCTGAAAACTTTGTGTGGTGGCGTGGTGGCAAATTCACCAAATTTATATTCCAGAAAGCTATCTTGCCAAAATCCATGGTTAGAAAAGCAGCACGAGAAGGTATTTTATTTTTAACCACACAATATACCAGGATATAGGATATATATAATAGCAATGAAGTAGAGATGGAACTTCAATTGAATAACAGAATTAGATGCTCCCTTCTAACTAGAATTAACAAGAGTCCGGGAAATAAACTGAAGCTGAAAGTATAGAATATGTCTCTTTGCCCTGGAATTTTGTGAGTCCTCACTCTCCCCCTTACTTCCCCTTGGCCCTCTATTCCCTTTTATACAGGCCAATCTCTTGTTCCGTGTACAATTAACAAACTGTTATAATTGATAGATTCTCAACTAATTGATCAACTTGCTTGTTAAGCATCAGAACTGGGTTCAGCAATGGGCACAAGGGATTATCTTTCTAATACTTCCTTCTAACATCCTTTTTCCAAATTCACTTTTTGGGGTTGGGTGTGGTCTGAGATTGAGCTGTATTGAGGTGAATCTTTTAAGCTGTTGAACCAAGCTGAAAGATCAGCTTGGCCTGACTTTTTAATTTATTGTTATGAACTAATTATTATAAATTATATCTTAACATATATTTTTTAATTAAAATATCACATTACCTTTATATGTTAGTTGAGATGACTAGTGAGCTTATAAGCTGAATATTGTTCAACATACAATACCCTCCCTATATTGTCAAAATTCAGATCAAGTTAGGTCGAGTCAGCCTACCAAGCTTATTGAATTTTACAATTTGATTGTCTCTTCTGCTTTCCTGGACTCGTATTTGTGAATTCCCATTCCCCCCGCCCCCCCCCCCCCACCCCCGCTTATTTTTATTATTAGTGAATAACATGTTTTCTTTATTATGGGGGACAGGTGGCTCAAGAAAAATTTCTGCCATTTCTTATGCTGATGGCATTGAAATCCCCAAAAGAAGTAGACAACTTGTTTGGAGAGCTGCTGTACAAATGAGTAGGAATGCATCACAGCTGGCACTTCAGGTTTCCTTATTTTCATTTAATTATATGTCAAGCATTGGCTCTAACTTTGTTTGGGTTGCAAGCTTGTTGACCTAGTGAATATTTTATTATTTGCATCAGGTCAGATATCTGGATTTTTATCTCAGATGGAGTGATCTGATTCGTCCTGAGCAGAATATCCAGGATGGAAAAGGTCAAGAGACCGAAGCTTCTGCTTTCAGAAATGCAAATATTTGTGACACTAAACTGGTAGAGGGGAAAAATTGTTATGGGATAGTTTTTGGGAGTCAGAAACATCTTCCTTCTCGGGTGATGAAAAATGTTTTTGAAATAGAGCAAGATCCAAAAGGAAAAGAGAAGTATTGGTTTTCTGAAGCACGAATTCCTTTATATTTGGTGAAAGAGTATGAAGAAGGTAAGGGAAGCATGGCATATAATGAAGAGCAGCACTTGAATACTGCATCTGGGTTGCACAGAAAGCGGCTAAAAACTATCTGCAAGGACATATTTTTTTACCTTACATGCAAGAGAGATAACTTGGATGTGGAGTCATGTTCTGTATGTCAGATGGGTGTTTTAATTAGGTAATAATCCTCTTTTCATTCATATATTCTTTCCTCTTCCCATTTTGCTCTTTAAACCTGTTTCGGCTAAAGATCCTAATTCCTATGTACTTTGATTCAGGGATGCTACCAAGTGTAATGCATGCCAAGGTACCTGTGAATGATCCATCCTTACTCTATTTTGCTGTTATAAATTTCCAAGATAATCTTGATATGGGATTGTTGTGAAATTTATTATTTAATAACTTCTATATAAATATAATTATACATCCATTTCTATATTATTGACATAATAGTTACTGCTAACAAAAGCCCCACGTTGGTGGGATCAATTGGTAGCCTGCTACCAATTGCTATATAAGGGAGTTGTCTCCTCTTTTCAATCATCTTAAATCTCTTCCTCCCATTTTGAATGTGTTTGAAATTTTGAAAAAAATTAAGAGATTTAATATTCTATTTTTAGTTTAAGAGAGAGAATGCTATTGCTCTTGCTTTAATTTATAGACAGATATTGTCTAAGTTATTGTATTCTTCTATTTTTTATTAAAGAGAATTTGGTATTGCTCTCCCCTTCAATTTATAGAGGTGTTCTACTTTTTTCCATTTAATGGAATTTCAATTTTGACTGATGTAAGTTGTGTTATTCTTTCTCATCTCTCTTGTCGTGAGTTAATATTCTGTCACTCTAGTACGTAACAGAAGTGGTGTCACTCTAGTACTGTGTGACACTTCTAGGAAAATTACGACAAGGAAAAAACTTCATTAGTTCATGGTCTATCACAATTGTTTAAATAGTTTAAATAGACAATACTATTCACAGTGGAGAAAGTTCTTTCAATAGACAATACTATTCAAAGTGGAGAAAATTCTTACCATACTGTGGTTGCAATTAGTGTGATCTTCCATCTCTCTTTCCTGGGGTCTTAGTATACCTTTTGGTTGCAATTAGTATGATCTTCCACATAAGAAAATTATTCTTGTTACTAGATATAAAGTGTCGTCATATGAAAGTGGGCATGTCTAGGAAAGTTAAGACAAGGTGAAATTTGGTATTGAAATGTGTCCACTGGTGATTCATCTCTTTTTCCTTGGGATCTTAATATGCCTTTTGGTTGCAATTAATATGATCTCCTACATAAGAAAATAATTCTTATTATTAGATATAAAGTTTGGTAGTGCGAAAGCACGTTTCTAAGAAAGTTAAAACAAGGAAAAATTTGGTATTTAAGTGTCCATTAGTGATCCATCTCTTTCTTGGGAACTCATTGAATGTATTAGTTCATGGTCTATCACCATTGTTCAAATAGACAAAACTATTCATAGTGGAAATTGAATAAGTCTATTTAATTTAAACATTTTGTTTGACACTGATAGGCAATGGAGGGTGTACGAAAGAAGGAAGAAGAATACTTAACATTTGCTTTTATAACCTAACTGTTTATAACAGTTAGGAAGGGCGGGAAAAGAGGTTGTATAAATAGTTTGTTTGTTTAGTTAGAAGGGGCTTTTGGAACTTTGATTGTTGACAGGCCCTTAGACCTGTGAAGGGGATTATGCCCCTGTATCTTGATTGTACAGACTATTCTTTTCTGTGAATAATACAAGTTTTCTCTCATTCTTTCCCTTATATTGGTGTGAGAGTGTGTGGAGGGTGTCCTTTGCTTAGGTCAATTTGGTCCGACCTACCGGATCCCCAATTGAGAAGGGGAAGTCACGCATGATGGAGGGAAGATTGGTGGCGGTAGAAGGATAGTTGGAAGCCGTAGAGATTGCGGTGGCAGAAATGAAGGCGGATACTGGGGTTCTGCGACATGAGACGGGGGCATTGAGGCAAGATTCTGTGGCGATGCGCTAGGATCTCCAGGCGATCTTAAGAATGTTGGGGGGTCGTAATTGCCACTAGGACGACCAACACATTGAGGGAAGTCAGTCGTCTATTAATGATAACGGGGGTAGACGAGACGAAGAGAGGGGAAGAAGAGGTGACGGGAATCAAGAAGGGAAATCCAATTGGAGGAAACGGGTTGAGTTACCCGTGTTTGAAGGAGGTGATCCTTTGAATTGGATCAATAGGGCGGAAAAAATTTTCGAAGTCCAGAGGGTGGACGAAGAAGAGAAGTTGAGCCTGGCTTTCATTAGCATGGAGGGGTATGCGGAGCATCGGTTCCGTTTTTGGAGGGAGAAAACCAAGAACAATTCTTGGGAAGGATTAAAAAGGGCGATGGTGATTCGGTTCAGAGGGGGGAATCGAGGGTCAGTTTTTGAGAGGATAGCGGCCATTAAGCAGGCGGGGACGGTGCAAGAGTACATTCGGGACTTTGAAGTTTTGGTAGGACAGATGACCCGAATTCCCGAAGAGCAACTCCTGGGTTACTTCATGGCGGGCCTTCAAGAAGAGGTTGGAGGCCCTACTTGATGGCCTTAGTCCTGGCCATACAACATTGTACGAAAGAAGGAAGAAGAATACTTAACATTTGCATTTATAACCTAACTGTTTATAACAATTAGGAAGGGCGGGAAAAGAGGTTGTATAAATAGTTCGTTTGTTTAGTTAGAAGGGGCTTTTGGAACTTTGATTGTTGACAGGCCCTTAGACCTGGGAAGGGGATTATGCCCCTGTATCTTGACTGTACAAACATTCTTTTCTGTGAATAATACAAGTTTTCTCTCATTCTTTCCCTTATGCTGGTGTGAGAGTGTGTGGAGGGTGTCCTTTGCTTAGGTTTCTTGTTCAGAAACCTATCAAACACCATGATAGCAAAATATGACAGAAAAGTTGAATGAGAATATTTTATCCTTCTTAAAATTGAAGATAAGGGTAGTTTTTAGAAAAGGCAATTGTTTAGGTGCTATTGAACCTTTGAATATTGTAGATGAAATGTGGAAAGAGATTGGTGACAATGTTGTTGTCAGTGTACACTTAGCAATGGCAGATTTGGTTTTGCCAATGTTGTGAAAAAGCAGCTTGAAGGAAATACCCTCATCAAATTGTTCCAATTATGTCACTAACAATAATTGCTTTAAAGAGAAAATTCTATGCTCTTCAAATGAATGAGTCCAAGTTAGTTTATTTGTCTAGCTTTCAACAATAGATTTGAACTTAGTGAAATATGAACGTGTGGATCTTCTAGTTCAATGCAGGTAGAGGTTGATCTATGGAACATTGGGTCTAGTGAGAGTCAAAATCATGGTAGATCAATGTCTTTAAGAAGGAAGAATCTCAAATGTTACAATCGTGACATGAGAGGGCATGCAAAGAAATATTAGTAGCACGGGAAGAATGAAGGAAAGAACTCTGAAGAAACAATCTCACATGGTTGGTTGTTTGTTCCTTGGGAGATGAAGATATTTTGGTTAGTAAATTGGCAATAATTTCTAAAGGCATAAAACAAACTTCATTATGAAGGGCCTGAAGAAAAAAATATTTTTGCAAAGTTCAAGGGGTATGACATGCGAAGAATATATTGTCCGTTAGGCAATTAGACAACCTTAGGTGGAAGATCCATATTGAATGTGAGATCTTAAAGGTGGTGCGAGAGGAATTTGGTAATGATGAAAAGCATATAACATTATGATCAATCTATACATGTTTTTGGGAGATGCATTACAAGATGCATTAGTTTGCTAAAGCAATTATTAGAAGCAAACCCACTCTGGACTAGATCCATTATGATGTACGAGAATCACCATAAGTGTCTCTAGGAGGAGCAAAATATTTTGTATTAATCATTGGTGATTACTCTAAGAGATTTTGGGTGTACCCTTTTAAGAAGAATTTTAATATGTTTCTATCATTCAAGGAGTTTGAAGAACCAGTGCAGCTTGAAACTTTTTAGAAAAATATTAAGTGTTTGAGTACAGTTGCAATAGGGGCGCCAAGAGTTGGCTATCCAAGTTATAAGATATTGTAGTTTTGCATGCTAAAAAAAATTAAGAAAACTAAGTGACAAGAAATAAAGTTAGCCATACATGCACGGAAGTTACCTAGATTCAATGGTTAATGGAGAAACTCGAGCACACGGAGTAGAAGATTACTGTGTTGTGTCAGTTATGTCTAGCATTTGTAAGAAATTTTGTTTTTCATTATAGAACAAAACACAAAATGTAAGCAACTTAGATGACAAGAAATAGAGTTAGTGTCTAGACTTGATTAACTCAATCAAAATCTTCAAGGTGGAGAATTGTTAAGGAAAGCACCTCATTGGTGGGTTCAATTGATAGTCTTTGTATTAATTGGTATTTAAGGGAGTTTGTCTCCCCTCCCCTTTTCAATCATCCCATATCCTCCACCATCCTTTTTTTTTTAAATGTACTTAACACTAATAAAATTACATTTTTAATTTCAAATATAAAACAGTTTAGGAAGAATTAGACTTTTTTAAGTGTTGGATAGGTATAGAAAAATCAAATGGTATACATATTCCATTTTCCTTTTTAAAATGCTGTAGAAATTGGGGAAAAAAAATAGTCTCTTTTAATGTTCTCGTAGTTGTTGAATTTTCTGTTTTCAAGACAGTGCGTTATTGTTTTATCCTTGAATACATAGAGAGAGAGAGAGATGTGATAATTTCTGATATTCTTTCGCATCTCTTGTTTAAGTTAAGCTTATGTTATGGTACTTAACAGTTAGACATAAACAAAACTTTATATTGATGTTTTTTCCTTATGGGGTGCTAGGTTATTGTCATGAGGGTTGTTCCACAAGTCAAATAGTCTCTGCAAACGAAGTTGAGTACTTGACCACGTGCAACCAATGTTACCATGCCAGATTACTTGCTCAGAAAGAAAATAGTAATGAATCTCCTACCAGTCCATTACTCCTACGAGGACGAGAAAATAACTCTGGAACAGTTTTGAAGAGATCAAGGCCTAGAACTCTTGATCAAGTACCGAAATCTTCCAAAACAAAGGCTAATAATCCCATGAAACAAGTTACTTCTGCGACGAGTTTGAAAAAAACAAAGGCTAAACGTTCTGAACAAGAACCAACTACTGGGATAAATGATAATGATCTTGACATGCAACAAGTTGCTTCTGTGGAAACTTCAGCTGCAAAACGCCATCGCAAAAATTGTTCTTGGGGCATTATATGGAAAAAGAAACATAATGAAGATTCAGACGATTTCATGCTCAGGAACATACTTTTAAAAGGGAGCTCAAACATACCAGGACTAAAACCTGTTTGTCACTTGTGTCGCAAGCCATATACGTCTGATCTGATGTATATTTGCTGTGAGACATGCCAAAGTAAGTTTTTTTGTAGTAAATAATTTATGAAATGTTAATGGTGATTATACTCTTTTATCTGATATGTTCTGCTTTTCAGATTGGTATCATGCTGAAGCTGTTGAACTTGAAGAATCCAAACTTTCTAGTGTGTTGAGCTTCAAATGTTGCAAGTGTCGAAGGATAAAATCACCTGTTTGTCCTTACTCTGATTTGAAGCCCAAGAAACAAGAGGGCAAAAGGTCACGCACAAAAGCAAAGAAAGAACATTCTGGAGCAGATACTGATTCTGGAGCAATCTCTGATATGAGAGAGTCTGAAGCTGCTACTCCCGTCTTTCCTGTATATGATGATACTCCCACCTATTCTGCGGAGGATCCTAGTTATGTCTTTCCTGATGAGGATCCTACTCCCGTCTTTCCTGTTGAGGATGATCCTCTTTTTTTCTCTCTCACAAGTGTTGAACTGGTAACAGAACCCAAGATAGAAGGAGATATGGAGTGGAATGGTGTCTCTGTGCCAGGGCTTCAGAAACTACCAGTGAGAAGGAATGTTAAGAACGAGGGTGATGATGTTTCTTTTGAAGGTGGTGTACCTTTGGATGCTGAATTCTCTACATACGATGGTGAGACGGGTAATCTGTCCAATCCTGCGGAGGAATCTATACCTTTAGAATACACCTCTGGTGTTGACTTAGACAACAAGCTGCCGAATGACTCTGAAAATGTAAATTACGATGATTACATGGATTTCGAACCCCATACCTACTTCTCTGTAACAGAATTGTTGCAGTCAGATGATGGTGGTCAGTTTGAGGGTGTTGACATGTCTGAGGACTTGTCAGGATATATGGAAAATTCTAGCACCACCACCCTTATTCCTGAATCGTGCGATGCTAGTTTGGCCGATAAGTCAGCACCTACGACTTACACCGGCCATAGTTGTATGCAATGTTCACAAATGGAACCAGCCCCTGATCTCTGTTGCGAGATTTGTGGGATTTTGATTCACAGCCAATGTTCACCTTGGGTTGAATTACCATCGCTTGGAAGTTGGAGGTGTGGCCATTGCCGGGAATATGGTAATAACTGATCTTTTGATTTTTGATAGTTCGCTTGGCGGCGACGCCGACAAATTGAGAAGTAATTTTGTGACAATCATGTAAGCTGGTAGAATGCTTAGCTCTGCGACCTAATAAGGGCATATGATCAGAGGTGTGTTTTTCAGCCTGCACTCGATGGTTTTCGTTGTTGGTATTTCGGCGGATTTTGTTCCCGAGTTACAGGGAATGCCTTTCCCATTTCAGTCCACAGGAAATTGCCCTGAACTCAGAGATAAGCAATTTTTTTTACAATGCTTCTCTGATACATTATTTGTATAGATTAAAAATTAAAATTCTCATTTTTTTGGAGTTCGGTCAAGTTAGGAACTTGTACCCAATTTAAAGCGAAGCTTTTATAATGCGTTCACATTCACTTCCGTGAATTGCTTAGGATTGATATTAACATGTAAATGGAGTGCGCTTGTCAGCATTATGAAGTGCTTTAGGGTATTCATTGCCGAACGAGACCTGTAATAGAGAACTAGCTCTGCGTCAGACTTGGGATAGTTGTGCTTTTTACTGTCACTGCGCGTACAAGTTTTTTGTTCGTCTGTTATGAAGCCGATGACTTTAAAAGCATTTTAAAGCAAATAAATATGTATTCTACACTCCCTACTATCCTAATGAAACTAATTTTTAAGAGAATGACAATACTGATGTTACAATTTGTACTACGAAACTATCTTTTACAAGCTGTACCACGAATAATTCAGTAAAAGAGCCATATAAGAAAATGACCACTGCTTGTACAATCACTGGCTTGAAGACCGTACTTGTTGAATTACGTGTGGTTTGCGAAACTAACATCAGTTCACCTCAATTTAGCCATATAACTAGCCCGCATTGCTCAAGGAGTGCTGGATTGTTGACCCATTGGATGTTCATCTTGTAAAACCAATACGATGACAATCAATTAGCAAAAAACAGCCTCTGCTCAAAGGAAAACAGTTTCGTATCTCACATCCTTGTCTGCATGCTTACAGAAAAGTACTGCTGTGCAGATAGATAGCAGGAAAAAAAATGGGAATACATAAATGTGCTTTATGTCAAATGGTAGTAGCTGTTGAATATGTTCGCCTGTTCAGGCAGTGGAATGGGTATAACTTCTCTAACGGGCAAAATCAACAAAATATGCAACATTTAATTAACTCACTCAAAATTAGTATAGCTGAATACAAACTTAAAGCAGAGACATACCACTTGTTGAAGCTTTAAAAAAGATGGTCCAGAAAGGGACCTCATCAGGGGAAAACATTTCAGTAGATATATATATGGTCTGAAGAAGCTTACTTAGGCAGATGGAAGACGAGGGTTTTTGACCTAGTCAAAAGGAAACAGGTGAGAATGAAGTCACATTTTGAACCCCGGGGGTTCATTATTGTTGCATGTAAATTGAAATTTTAAATCTTATATTACAATATTTGTGATATTTAAGTTTCCTCAGCAACAATGATCAGAATAACAAAATAACAATTTTCTGTCAACAAAAATTGCACTAAAACACCGACAAGACCTTCAAGCAAATCAATACGATAAAAGATCAGATTACATGCTAGTCATCATGAGATGTCTCAAGATAATGTGTTGGCCATCAATTCGGTTAGAGGGAAAAAATCCATTATTTGTCATGTTAGGAACATAAAACACAGTTTTAAATTTATGTACCATATTGTTTCAAATGGAGAAGTCAAGCAACCAAAAGAAAAATTTAAACAAAAATAGAAAGCAAAAGTCAGAGTACTACATAATGAGCCCTCCACTCTGCTTTAACACCAATCTGTTGCAAATACATAAATGTAGAAAACACTAAGAACACCAGATATCTACAGCAACCTTGAGCCTAGCTTAAAATAATGTTGTGACCATAATCGCAAATAACCAAATAAATGGGTAAACAGTGAATTTTGTCCTAAAAGCTAATGCACCATTACTTGGTTCCCTGAAAGAGTAATTTCTCTTTCTCTATCACTTCAGTATCGTTCTTAGAACCCTTACCTGATACACTTACTGTAATTTTGTTCCCTGAACATTGGCCTACTATCATTTTAGTCTCTGAATTTAACCATTTTAGTGCTTAAAATTGATCATTTACTATCATTTAGTTCACAAAAGCTCTTTTGAAATATCCAATTAGTCCTACAAGGGCAGCAAGTGGTTAAACTTAGGGACTAAAATGAAAATATATGGTTAAATACAAAGACTAAAATGACAGTAAGTGATTAAATTTAAGGAATAAAATGATAGTAAAAGAATGTTAATAAACGAGAGTGTTTAAGGACTAAAATAACAGTAAACGCTAAAATTCAGCAACTAAAATGATTGTAAGTGTATCAGGTAGAGGGCTTTTAATGACAGGACAAAAATTACTTCATAATCCTGTTTTCAATTTTAATACTTTCAGGGTCTAAAGAGACATTTTACCCTAAATTAAATTACAGAGTGAATATTTGCCTACTTCTAGTTAAACATCATATTGCATGGCCATACGTCAAAGTAAAAGTTTCAGATGCAAAAACAAAAGAATGGTAATATACAAAGGGACAAGTTCTCCTTTCAATAGGGCTAACATTAAGATACTACATGAGGGAGAGTGGTACAAATAATAAATGCTATTACATGACCACAAGGCCAAGTCCCAGAAAAGATTGACATATTTTCCCTATGGCACTGGTACGTTTCATTTTAACTAATAATATCACTGCAGAGAGTATTTATTGCCAATCTCAGAAAGTAATGATTTTCATTGACCAAAAGTGATGTTAGGATGTACCCAACTTGCAGCCAGCTGTTGCAAATTTGGCATTCAATCACCTCCATTATATTATCTGGCATTTCAAGATTATTCTGGGGGTAGCAACAAGTCATTATAGAATGTTTGTCATGAAAGGGTAAAATTTACCAGCTTTTTTGAATACTTGGGAGTAGATACTAGAGAAACAGCTTCCATGTGACAAAAATCCACATCACAGCCAAACATATATATGTAAAGAGGAAAAGTAGAAAATTAATACACATTTACTGAGACTTGAAACGTTATAAAAAAAAAAAGCAATTTCACCTGAAACGTTAAAATACCTAAAAGTTGTCAGTAAAGCCCGATAGTTTGTCATATGACATTCACAATCCCCTCCCACCATGAGATAAAAAGCCCCAAAACAAGTAAAAAACGTAAAGTTTATCAATCAGCCTTAAGCAGTCAGAATGATCACTTGAAGTAAGCACAAAAAAGTAACTGTAACTGCTTGAAAAGGATTTAACGGAATCTGAGGAAACTAGAATCATTGACCCTCTACTTTCAGAGTTTTAGGAACCAAATCCAGCAGTCAATGTCAACTACACCAAGGTTCCATTTGGAACGACTTTCTTCGGCACTTATTGGATAAGTACTTATCATGTAGACACTTGTGTATAAAATGCTTTAATAATCCAAGAGGAGATTTGGTTAACTTGTTTTCATCAGAACTTATTTTGAAATAAGATAAAAATTGCTCAGGGACATATCAATATAAACCATTTTCATAAGCTCTTCCATACACTTCAACTAGTGCATATGCCATAAGATAAGTCCAACTAAGCATTAAATAAACTATTTCAAAGGGATCCTAAAACCCAAGCACAAACTCACATTGTAAGTAATCTATACTAGCATTCCATATCATGTTGGATTAAGCAGCAAGATAAACTGATATTCAACTAATCACGGACCAAACAATACAACAATTGACAAATGGAAGGATGAGAGAAATTGCTGATCTGTCTACTTACTCCAAGAGACACAATGACGTTTATCTCACACCAGCACCAAATACTATTCAACTCATACATACATGTTGCCAAACATTGCAAAACAAACATTAACAACAATTCCCCGCACGACGACACGCACTGACATCACAAACTCCGAGAAAAAAAATCAAACGCAGGATTCGTTAAGTCGAAAATGCGGTACAGAAATCCTAACCTAATCGTTTATAAAACGCGTTAGGAAGTTGCCGAGTTTAGCCAACATGAAGGTTTCTGTCAAATACGAATGTCTCCGATGAAGACGGAGAGCCCTCTCATGCCAGACAACACCATCTACGATCAGATCCACCACCGAGATAGACGGGAACGCCGCCGTCTCCCTCATCTCCGGTGAACGCGTCCCCCCGGAGGCCGTGGATCTGCCAAAGAAAATGGAGTTTGATGAGATTCTGATTCAGCTCCCATTATGAAAGGAAAATGGCAAGAGAGACAGAGAGAAAGAACAAAATGGGAAGGAATGGAGTGAGTAATAACACATTATTACTATTACTGTAGCACCTGCAATTTTGCTTCATTATCATTATTTTTTCCTCACCTAATGATGATTTTACTTAACAGAACAAATATATCAATTAATGATTGATTATTAATTTTCTGATTAATTATCTTTGATCACTTTGTTAAGGATATAATATCTTGCCGGGATCATAGACAAAAAATTACACAATATCGAATTTCTATTTCAAACTCAGTATAATACAATATTTTTATCATTTCTATTACACTAATTTGTCATAATTCTATTATTAGAGTTTGATCACAAGTTATTGCATATAGGAAAAAGTTATAAGAAAAATAAGATTTATTTAAGGAAATAAATAATTTCCAACCATTGAATGTGAAATATATTAGTTAAACTTAAATAAAGGATAATTTTTAATCAAAAATTTAATTACTACTTAAAATAAAATAACTTAGCTTATAATTTTTTTTTATCTTTTTCTCTTGTTAAAACTTTTTTTTTATTGATCTTGGACTTATTTGTCTGGAATTAAATCCTCTGTCAATTGTGTTCCAATACTCAGTGTCTACTTAAAAATAACGCAATAAAATATCACTTTATTATAACTTATTTAAAGAATAGTGAGGATATTTTATCATATTCGATCACATTATACTTATGTTTATCTTATAATTATCGTGTTCCACTAAACTTAAAATATGAGGAGAATTATCGTGATGTTATCTGTAATTTGAGTATTTTAATTAAATTGAGTATTTTAATTAAATGATTCACGACCATTATTGATGACAATGTTGTTTAAATATGAAATAAATTGAAAATCATTCTTGATAGAAAAAAAAGATAACGTTATTTGTAATATACCAAAGGATACCAATTCACCTACTATAGTATTCTAATGTACTTCAATTACATTCCAAATTCATCTATATTACTAATACTACAATCCATCTTCCAAAAACATAACGTTATTCAAATATTGGGATTAAAATCAAAATAAAATCACAGCAATGAAGATTCCAAAAATGATAAATAAAAACAAAAACAAAGGTTATTTTAAGAAATTTCTCCACCACCTTCCATGTTTCTTTTTATAAAGAAGATTTGTAACAACATTCAGAATTTCATTAAACAAAAATAAGTATACTTAATCTATAGATATTTTTTGAAATATATATATATATATAATCAGACTCATCATTCAAGATAATTACTAATCAAATACATTAGCAGTTTAGAATATTTTAAAAATGGAGTTTCTCATAACTATGTTCATTTCAACTGTTAATCAAGAGTCCTAATTAAACAAATATTATTTAGTTTTCAAAGTCTTGACTCACTTTTAAAACTATTAGTTTCATATACATTTATCACTCCTCATGTGTATTAATAATATTTGGGTACGAACATTCTGTACCCACTATCCGACCTACAATAAAAAAAAAATCACATGTTACCTAATCCATTATTTATTGAATATCTGTTTAAAAAATATTCATTAATATTTTAAAAATCATAAATATATGTAGATACTCACAAATAATTAAAAAAAATTATAAATCTTTAAAATAAAATATAAATAAAATTACAAAAACAGATATATAATAGGTTTAATCATTTCGAATGTCCCTATTTTTGCAGAATCGTCTCAACTAGGTTCTTGTATTTTTTTTATCTCACTTAGGTCCCTATTTATGTAAAATTGAATCAATTGGAACCTTGCCGTTAATTTTAATGAACGACGTTAAAATTGTAGTAAAATAGGATACTGACTTTGTATGTGTGAGACAAGTGGCAGAGTTACGTGAAATTTAATTATTTTAAATTTTAAAAAACTATCCTCTTCCTCTTATGAGAAGAACCAAGAATCAGATAGCAAGCCAGAAACCCTCAGTTCGAGAGGCGAATATCAAACTGCAATCATCAACCTGCAATGGAACA
This sequence comes from Vigna umbellata, assembly GCF_029865625.1. Lineage (NCBI taxonomy): Eukaryota > Viridiplantae > Streptophyta > Magnoliopsida > Fabales > Fabaceae > Vigna > Vigna umbellata. The sequence continues at coordinate 15,149,934 of NC_142167.1, forward strand.
ACCAAATCTCAATAACATCCAAAACCGCAATAATCAAAACCCTCAAAATCTCCAACCGAACCCTCGCTGCAAAACGCATAAGCCCTCATCGTCGATCTACAAGGAAGAAGAATCCCAACCAAATTTCGAATACAGAGGGAACCTAGGATTTCCCAAATCAATTTGAAGTGAAAACCCTAATCTCAGTTTGCAAAAATCAGGTATCGGCACAGAAACCTCTACGGAACCCAATCAAAAACAGAAGAAAAGGAGGAGAAGGAAGCTTCCTCCTTGCCGCGAATCAGAACAGAGGGAAGAAGAATAACAACTGCCAACGTGCCTCCGACGCCTTTCCATCGCGCCTCGGACGCCTTTTCGTCGCTCCTCCGCCGCGTCTTCGCGAGATCACCCCCTAAGCACGAGCCAAGGATGGTTTTTCCCAAGGTTGGGTGGTCCGCGAGATTAGAGAGAAGAAGAAGCTTGAAGCTTCTAGTGGCTCACATAAAAGAAAAAGAGGACGGACTGGAAAAAAAAACAGGTTTCTAAAGCTAGCCAAGGCTGGGTTTTCCAGATTCTAAAAATACAAAGTCTGAACCTTTATTTGAGTTCTCTGTGGAAAATTAGAATCAGAAATCCAATTTTAATCTGATGAAGAAATTAATTAGGAATAGAAATTAATTTGGTTTTTGCTGCCATCCAGAACATGGCATTCATTATGCAGCATTTTTCATTATTGGATTCCGCTTATACTGAATGGAGATGCGTGTGCTTACAGAAATTAATTTAGTTTTTTCTGGTTTTTAGGAATACATATACTAGCTATTGAAGAAGTTTCAGTCATTCATAAGAGAGGAAGAGGATAGTTTTTAAAAATTTAAAATAATTAAATTCCATGTAACTCTGCCACATGTCTCACACATGCAAAGTCAGCATCCTATTTCACTACAATTTTAACGCCGTTCATTAAAATTAACAGCAAGGTTCCAATTGATTCAATTTTACATAAATAGGGACCTAAGTGAGATAAAAAAGAATACGAGGACCTAGTTGAGACGATTCTGCACAAATAGGGACATTCGAAATGATTAAACCTATATAATATAATATTAATTAAATTAAATATAAATTAATATTTAATTTTAATTAAATTTAATAGAAAATATAAATTAATTTTAATTTTCATCAACTTAACTTAATAAAATATAAATTAAATTTTAATTTTAATTTGTTGCGGTAATGGATACTCATGGTTACAGGTAGAATGATACTCGCACTCGACCCGTTTATAAATAGTTATTAAAATACTTGTTACCCGCGAGTAATAAATGCCCTATAGATACCAACTATCCTTCACAGATTTTATCTGTAGATACTCGTGAACCCAAGTATTTTTGTCATCCTTAGATAATACGATCATTACAATGAAAGAACAAAACAACATACCAACCAAAATATCAAGATGAGCTAATGTTTTTAAAAGAGAAGAGAAAGAATAAAACCAAAATGAGAAAGTCTCAAAAATAATTTAAATATCAAACATGTACTAAATCAGTAATTTAATCAAACAAATTTCACCGTACATTCATTTCCCTTACATACGGCCAAAATCCGTATGTAAGGTCCAAAATTTGTATGTAAAATAGTGTTACATTTTGATTACATACGGACAAAAATCTGTCTGTAAAATGGTCGTAGGTAAGTTACATACGGATATATCCGTATCTAAGTTACATACGGATAAATTCGCACGTAATGTTTGTATGTAATTGTTAAGAAAATCTCACGATACACACTCAGATATTTTTCTGAAATTGAGTCTTGTTATTCATTGATAATTGAAGGCTTTAAATAGCCATGACACTTACAATATTACGGGAATAAAAATAAAATCTGAAAATAAAATATCAACTATCTTAAAAATAAAATTTATTTAATCTACATAAAATAATATTGTACCTAGATAAACCGAAAATCATAACTATGTATTCCTATTTTATCTCTATTAAATCAAATTAAATATTATTAGACCCAAAAACTAATAAAATGAGATTTAAACAAAATAATTAATAAAACCCTAAAATTTAAGTTTATCCCAACAAACTCTCACATAAACTTAAATTCTTCCTTCCTTCATTTGGCTTTCCATGTACATTATCCCACACCAGGTTTGCTTCTTTCAATCAGATTTGAGTTGAAGTTATCCAAGTTCTTGCTAGTCATACTTTGCTTCAAACATCTTCTCTCCAAGATTTTCAGCTTTAGCTCATACAACCGGTTTTTCTTCGCTTTTGCTTGGGTTGCTAGACGACCATGCTTATCCTTTAAATATAGTACATGATCCTTCATAAAAATTGAATTACCTTTTTCAATTATCTAACTCATGCTTAAAATATTGATCTTCAGCTCTGGAACATAGTAAACATCCTTAATCTCTCCAACTCGTCCATTCTTCTCATATGTCGAATTGTTCCACGCCCTTTCACGGCCACCTTGGAGTCATCTCCGAAAGACACAAATTTGGCCTCTACCTTGGTGAGTTTATCAAAAAATTTCTTATTCCCACACATATGATTGCTTGCCCTAGTATGTAGATAACATACCGAGTTGGTAGAAATCTCATCAATCTTTGATTTCAATCATGGTCCAACATTCGCCTTCTTCAGCTCCTCAAGCTCAACCCTTTGTTTATTCATAATCTCATTAGCTTCATCTAGAAGCCTCCCTATCCGCTGAATCTCTTCATCTTTTTGTTTGAGTTCTTTCTCCAGGATTTCGTTCCCCACAATTGTTGCATCCTTTACCGAGATTACTTCACCCATTGTTGGGATTGGGATTGGGCTCTCCATGTCCATTGCATTCAAGCTCTTTGTCATTAAAAAAATTCCAAACTCTTATTCTGCATCTTCAGTAACGAGATTAGTCTCTTCCTTTATCTCGGTCTTGCAATACTTTGTAATATGGCCAGCCTTGCCACACTTGTAGCACTTGCTTGATCTACACTCGTTTGCATAGTGGTCATACTTGCCACCCTTAAAACATTCAACTCTTGACCGATCTCCTCGGTCTTTCCCTTGTCCTCGGCCATGTCAATTATGTTGACCGATTTGCTCTTCTCTATCATTCTCAAAATTACCTCGGCCACGTCCACTTCATCCTCGGCCTCCTCCCCGTCTACCGCTAGCACCTCGGCTCTGAGTAATCCGAGTTTTATTTGAGTCAAACTGTACATGTTCTCCAATTTCAACTACATAATTTCTATTCATTTTCCTGTCATCTCTACAAACTCAATCAAACATTAAACGGGAAAAATACAACAACCTACATTTATACAACAACACATTAGTTCTCATCTTACCATTTAATTTTTGCATTATAACATCCTTTCACAAATATTTCATCATAAATCATTCTATCTCACAAGTATGAGTCATGATACAGCTCATTCACAACCTCACAAGTACGAGTCATGATACAACTCATTCATAACCTTTCCCTGTCTTTACTATGATTCATTTTCATTTCTCTCGTTCACCTACAACCTAAACACATCACAATTTCATAACATTCACAAATTAACACAACAATCATATAACATTACCATATTTTCAATTTCATTGAATCAATCCACCCCATACCCTATCCCACCACACTCTAAAATACAAAATTCCCAAATTTATTTCAACAAAAATTACCCAATGTTTCAAAACTTTTACAACTCATTCAAATCAAATATTAAGAAAGACTTATAAATTATTAGTTTTTCTTACCTTGCAAACTTTTCTAGCACTACTTTTTTCTCCCAAAACAGCTCTACACCTTGAATCACTCAAACTACACAACCAAAGACCCAAATAACGATCAAGACACAAATTTAGTGTGTCAACCACAGGAAATTTCATTAAGGACAAAGAAAAGGCAACATGCAAAGCAAAAAGAAACTTCATGTAAGAGAAAGCATATGGTTCTATAGAGAATGAACAGAAAATTGAACTTACCAATACAATAAATTATCTGGGATTTTTGGTAGAGTTCCTCGAGTAGATTACTCTAGTTATGTTAAATCTTCAAAATGATTAAAGTTGAATAAGAGATTAGAGGTAGGAAAATAATTTTTTTGAGAGAATAAAGTTAAATAAAGGATGAATTTTTATTAAAGAAAGAAGTGTTTCTTGGTTCTCAAGCTATTTGCTTAGTTATTTTTAAACCCTTTCTTCAAGAAGTTAGAGTCTATATAATTGAACAATACTATTGGTGTTTATTTTAGGTCAAACAAAGCTTTAGCTTTATGTAACTTGTATACCTTGAAATCTTCCCATTCCTTTATATAATTTTAAAATTGGTAGTGTAAAATTCATCATTTTTGCAAATGATTTTTGTAACATGAAACCATTTTTAAAATATTTATGGAACTTTCATCTTTTTTAAATTTGTCCTAAACTGGTATTGGTTAGTTTAAAAGTTTAAAAGGTTTTGTTTCGGAATGTAGGATCAAGTTCAATGGTCCAAAGTTAGGTAAGTCGTCTAGAATCCAAAAGTTGTCTTGAAGTCCAAGTTCTCTCGTAACTGCTATCCATACAGCTCAGAGGATACTTGTAGAAGACACTCTGATGTCAAAGTCAATTCAGTGTTGGCACTTCTAATATTAATAACACAGTAAATATAGATCACCTATTTTCTTACTTCAAACATTATTTATAGGTTAGAGGTAGTTTTTTATTAGTATCGACTTAATTATCGACCAATTGTGTGTATATTTTACCTCTAAGTTGATCCGTATTAAAGTTAATTATTTTGATTCATGACCGACTGGTTCATTTCCGTGACCGTCTGGTCATGAGAATGACTAGCACATATTGAAATAAAGGTTAATCGTCCGATTTGTAACTGATCGAACGGCCCTACACTATAGGTTTATTTTGGAAAAATAAAATCATAAAAATTTTATTTTAATCATTGTATACGTGAATGATTTTTTTCCATAATTTTAAAGTCTCGATTTGTATTTTTCCATGAATATAATTTGTAGATGGTGAAATATAATTTGAACATTGTAAAATTCAAAATAATTAGTTTTATTGATTATAAATTTTGAAAGAAATAAATAAATGCGATGAGAAAATATAATAATAGTACCTGCTGGAATTTCATTAAAATTTTGTATGTTCCTAAACACTTCTTTCATAATATGAAAAAATTATAATATGGAAAAAAGGATTACAAACGTCGCCTGAGAGATTCGAACTCTCGCGGGGAAACCCCATGTACTTAGCAGGCACACGCCTTAACCACTCGGCCAAAGCGACGTTGTTAATTGAAGCCACACATTACAAATTATAAATATGTATGTAAATAAATGGTGGACATTATCATGATAATTTTAGAGTGTGATATAAATTATCAAGTATACATTGCCCATATTTTTTAATCATAAATAATTTATCATAGCTTATTAATTAAGTAATTATATTATTTAACTCTTAATGATAAAATTACCGCGTATTTAACTTGTCTTATAATATCATTAATATTTTAAGTAATTTTAATTTTGTAAAGGTTCTTAATAACAATAACTATGATACGAGAGCAATGATATGTAACACTTTCATTTAAATGAAACATTTTTTTTTATCCCTTTTCTTTTCGCATCATATGGAACACCTATATTTATATTTGTATGTGATGACCTAAGAATAAATTAAACGTCCACAGCTAATCTTTCTCCAATCAATAGTAAACAAAATATTTTGAAATAATGTAATCTTATAATAGTTATTTATAAACCACTCATTAGGAAAATAACATAATATTATAATATAAAACAAGAATTGAAGAGTTGATTTAGTTTTGATTTAATTTCCTTGTCTTAATAAGTAGTTTTTATCCTCAATTCATAATAATTACAAGCGTCACATTAAACTACAATTGAAATGTAAATTTTTAAGAGTATTGTAGAGTTTAAAAAAAAAATAACTTAATTTTCTTATATATTTTTTTTTCAATTAATGTGGGATTTTTAATTTATACTTAGATTTCTAATGTTTTTTTTCAATTGTGAATTAAATTTTATTATGGATTTAATATGAGATACTTATTCTACCTATTTATTTCAATGCATTTTCTCTATATTAACTTATGTTAGGTTTTTAGCACATGACATGTATTTTTATAGTCTATCTAAGTGGAATATAAAGAGAAACTATAAACATTAAACTTATCTTTCTTTCAAGAGATGAAAAGATAAAAGGTGCAGAAATGCTTTAGAAGTGAGAATTTCAATGCTAAATTTTTTTGTTTTAAACTTTCACCGCAAACTCTTATGATGCGTTTACTTTGAAGGAATGTACGGTTGGTGAAGAAGGAAAAAGAAAAAAAAAATAGATTCATGTTGTTCATTTCATCTGATTTGTGGGTGAAGATTTGAGGGATGGAAAATAAAATTGCAAAATAGCTTTTGTTATTAATGGTACTATGTTTCTTTAAGGTGAATATAAAAAATATCAGAAATGTGAATAATTGATAATGAAGCAAGTGCATGTTAATAATAATAATAATAATAGTAATAATCCTAAAACAGATATTGTTTTACTTAGTTTATTTAAAAAAATAATTTTAATTTTTTTTTCTTTTTATAATATTTTTTATCAATAAATATATTATTAATAAATATTTTTATTATTTTTATTACTAAAGATATTTTAGTACTTTTTATTTTTTATCAAATTTAAACATTTTTATCTATGACATACATCAAATATTACACTAATTTTTACAAACTTTATTTCCAAATCTACTCTAACTCACTTCAAAACCCTTTAAAAAAAAACAACACTTAATTTACTTTCAAATTCACCCACTTCTTCTTCCCCAAATTCATCCTTCTAAGTGAACACACCTTTAAAGATATTATAATCATTTTAATCAATTAAATAATTAATATTAAAATATTATATAAACTAAAATTAGTTATTTAAAGTTTCATATTTTATTTTAATGTATTTTAGCTTGAGGTGATATTTTTAAATATTTTGTTATATTTAATTTAATTTTTGAAATTATTTTTTACTTAATTTTAATCTTTAAAATTTGTATCATCTACATTAATCAAATTATTCACAAATTTTCATTTAATTTCTTCTTATCTTTTTCTAATCCAAACAACTTTACTTTTATATTCATTTATCTTCAAATTCAACCATTTTTATTCTCTCAAATTAATTTTCGAATTCAAACATAAACGTTAAAAATTTTCTATCTGATGAGTTATTTATATAAATCACCGTACACCTTATTCAACACAAAATCTTAAAATTCAATATTTGTATATCGTTTTTTTAATATACAACGTAATTTTCTCATTTTTTGTTTGTTAAAAGTGAAACTTTCAATTCACATTTGAATTCTTGTGTTCCGTCGTTCCTTCTATGCATCATATTCCGTATTTAACTACAGATTAACATGTCTTCTTTTTACACAAACACAATAATGATCTTTATTTAAAAACCCTGTATAACTTCAAATGATGATAAAATATTTATGTTTAAATGGACGTTTTCCATATATAAATTATCGGAATCATCCTTTTAAAAAATTATGTGTCCAGTTCCTTGTTAAATTGTGAAAATAAATTACATAAAAACATAACCATTCCGGTGTAAAATTAACATTTGTTCAAATTTTTTCATCTATAAATCAAAATTTCCAACCCTATCCAAATACACATTAGTTAGGTCCACACAATTATTGTGGTTCAATTTTTTTTTCAATGCACCCGCTCGTCCATACTAGGTGGTTTCACCGATTGTCACATGGGACGGTTATAGGCGCTGGAACCCCATTGTCACTGTCCTATGCATGGAGACATATAGCTATTGTGGGTCCCAGTTGTGATTATTCAGAGAAGAACACTTATGGCAAGTCCAATGTGTAAAGCATAATTTTGGTTGATATGAAATGTCATATAATTAAAATTTTAAATTTAAGAACTCAATTTTAGAATTAAAAATATATTTTTAATTTTAAATATTATTTAGTCTAGTAAATAAATTATTAAAGTGATCTTACATTCAAATAAAACTTATAATATTATGTAATTTGATAAATTAAATTATAACAATTAAGACGAACTTAAATTTGTAACTAAATATACTTTTACAACAAGTCTTATCTAATCTTCTCAACTAACAATGATAGCTACAGCATAAAGAACAATCAAATGTTCCCCCTCTCATGTTGCTAAAGATGCTTTCTTCTCTTTTTGGTTGATAAAAAAGTAACTCTCTTAAGTTTGTTCCACATCTTTGCCAAATCTATGAGCGATTAATGACTTTGGTTTTAGTTAGAAAAGAAACCACTGTGATCCATTGATATGGACAGTTACCTTCTTCTTCCAGCTAGAGCTTCACTCCTTTTGCCACAAAATGAAATGAATCGAACCTTTTGACCTCTAAATTTAATGATGTTCTAGAGACCAACTTAGACATGTCCTTTTAATTAACTTCTTTCTTTAAAATTTAGATTATTTGGCAAAATAATCCATACACCTTTTTTATTATAAAAAATGTCAAACATATTTTAAAAAAATTATTTCACCGTCCTCCTTTTATAGAAAATGTGTCGTAACAGATATTTCTGTGACGATGCTAATTTACTATCCCACTAAGCCGCGGTGACCACATCTTAATTGAGTTTTGCTAAGAATGTCGTGAGAACAATGATTATAAATATTGACCATAATTTATTAAATAACTATAATGTAATTAACATAAACATTAGAAACTACTAAGAATGTCCAGATGTCAAAATATGTGATAATAGATAATAGAAAGAGAGAAAAAGTAACAAAAAATAACCATAGAATAAATTAATATTAAGAAGACATGGCTCTTAAGAGGGTCAATACAGAATGATACAACTTACAGCTGACCCGGAAAGACAACAAAACAATGTTGGAGAGATCCCTAGAAACACATAAAAAACATCTTCTCTAATATTATAAAATGCCTCAACATGTTTAGTAACGCAAAGTCTACATTAAAATTACATAGCAGCACAGATTGCCCTATATATAAATTCCTACTTCTCCAGAACATACATTAAGGCAATGACTTATGTGAGCTATTGCCTACTGGCTAAGGAAACCAAAAGGAAGAAAATTTACCATTTATATAAAATCAACCAGTGAAATATGGGAGAAAACTTAGGCAACCACACCCTTATCCAAGATAGCAAATCACCATCCCTCTAAAAGCTTAACTTGCAACGGGTTTTGCAATTACTTTCTTGATGGCTTCAGCATATGTCCTGTGCTGATAGGTCAGAGTGGATTCCAGCAGGTCGAAGAGCGAAGTCTTAGGATTCCAACCTGGCAAATTATCAATAAGGTCAAGTAAGATACATTCTTTTAGAAGGTCAAATAGAGTGAGAAAGTGACGAAATTTACCAAGCTGCTTGTTTATTATGGTCATGTCAGGAATTCTCTTATCACTGTCATCATATCCCTCACCATAAAATTCTTTTGAGCTCACATCAATGGTTGGGGTTTCAGGAGTTTTTTCTCCACTCACCTTTGAGTAAACCTTTAGAACGAAATAGAATAACAATTCATTATTGAATTTCAGAAACAATAGGCTTAAATTCTAACAGTAGGTCGAATAATTAAAAACTAGATCACTTCACCTGAATCATTATTTCAGCAAGCTGCCTAACAGTAACCTCGTTGTTTGGGTTACCGACATTAAATATATGACCATTAGCTCTGGCAGGATTTTCCTGTAAAACAAGACATGACACTCAGTGAACCAATAATTTAAGATGAACAAAATCACATGGCCTGTGTTTAGAAAACAAGTAGTCCCAAAAATAACGAAAAAATAGACAAGAACCTACAATCATCAACAAGACAGCTTCAATAGCATCTTTAATGTAAACAAAGGTTCTTTGAGACTGTCCCCCGTCTACAAGCTTGAGGGGCTCTCCTCTAAGAAGATTCTGCAGTAAAAGAAAAATTGAGGAATTTTGAACAAATTTTTGAAAACTCAGAACAAAATTCAGCAAAAGCAAGTAACTGACATTGCTAAAGCATGCAAGAACCCGAGGAACACCCTCACTTGGACCATCGATGCCAGGAATGAAATCCATTCTAGGTCCAATCCAGTTAAAAGGCCTAACAATGGTGAATTCCAAACCATTTTCAGCACCCTCAGCTGCCAACAATCACATAAGTGAGAACAATCAACACTCGTCATTGGATTATTTAAAAAGAAACACTACATTAAAACAAAAAATAAAATAAATCTCACCATAAATCAGCCTCTCAATCAACTGTTTAGCACAGGCGTAAGACCACCTCTGCTTTTCAATAGAACCAAAAATGCAAGGAGATTCGTCTTCTTTAAGGACAAAGTACGCCGGATCCTAACACAACATAACAAACACATATAATCTAATCTCATCGCAAGAAACAACAAAATACCAAGTCTTGCAGCCAATCCAAAACCAGAAAAACATATAGTGAAGAATTCTGCAAAATTGAAAAAACCAACACTAATCTGTGATCCTAAAGAACAAACAAAAACCATAACGATAATTAATCAAAAACTCACAATACGTCAGCTTCATGTAACTGAATTAAAAACCGGAATGCATGTGAAGAAGTACATGCAAAATCCAAAGGCAAATCCATCAAGAAAATCCACATTACCTTAACCTCAAAAGTACATGGTCAAAATCACATGATAAAAAGACAATAATCATACACTAGTAACAACCTAAACAAAACGTAAAAAACAATTAGCCACGTCACTTCAATAAATCCAAATCACCGACAAATTCCAAATTAAGAAAAAAGCACAATTCACAATGCACAGATCTGGAACGGTCGTACAAGAAAACGGTTAAAGAGAAAAAGAAAGATTACCTTACGAAGAGGACTATCTTTGGGGAGAAATGCTCCAATCGTTTTCCCGTACACTTCGCAAGTGGAGAAGTGGATAAGGCGCTTGTTATTCTCCGAACAGTATTTCACCTACAAAGAACGAAACGACGTCGAATCGAAACCAAATCTTTAAGATTCGATTTTGAATTGAAACGTAACAGGAAGCAGAGGAGTACCACGGGGAGCGCGTCAATGAAATTGCTGTAAATGGTGTCAAGCGGGCGCGTGTTGTAATCCGCAGGGGTGCAAATCGCAGCGAGATTAATGGTCTGGAACAGAAAGCAAGGAGTAAAGAAATTGAACAGAAACAAAAATGGAAAAAGAAAGATAAAACGAAAGGAAATAGAAGTGGTTGTGGAATTACGAGATCTGCCATCTTGATGAGACCTTCGAGACGAGAATCGTGTTTGATGTTGAGGCGGTGGAAGGTGATGCGACCGGCCCAAGGCAGAGAATCGGGTTCCAGAAGGTGCTTGATCTTGTCATTGTAAACGTCCAAGGCGAAAACCGTGTGAGGGGTTTCGTGCATGAGTTTCTCGCAGAGGTGCGAGCCGATGAACCCACCGGCACCGATCATGCAGATCGTGATAGGCTTGATGGGGTTACCGTCCAGATCCACTCGCGCCATTGTGCTGCTTCGATTCATACACCAAGCAACGCTACCTCCAATTCGTGGTGATTATAACGCAACTCAGCGAGTGGACTATATATAGAAGGAAGAAATGCAAAATAATAAATAATAATAATAATTATTATTATTATTATTATTGTTTTATTTAATAATCTCGGAATGAAAATGAAATAGAAGGATTGAAGAACGTGCATTTCTACTTCCGATTGTGAAAGCGTTTCTAGGACCTTTTTCCAGTTTTCCACGCGCCTTTTTCGCGTCTACTCTCTACTCGCTCTGGTACCCGCCAGGGATGAAAGAAAATCTCCACTTCCATTTCATAGAACTATTTTTTCTTTCTCAAAATAATTTATTTTATCATTGCATATATTTAAATTAATTTTAAGTGGTAGATTTATATTTAAATTTATCTGTTCACATAAAATCTATGTAGTTATTTCTGACATGTTTCTAGAATAGATTATAAAATTTCTTCGACAGAGAAAAAATATTTGATAGTATTAAAGTTACAATTATTTTCTGCAATAGATTACTTTTCATTCAAAGTCTGTTTTTTCCAATCCATATGTGGATTTTAAAATTTAAACAAAAATTGAAAAATTATCTTTGTTGAACATATTTTAAAATTTGAATTATTATTGTTTCTCTTTATTTTTAAATCCAGCCAAATTTTTCTTATTTAATATGGTCTCCACTGTATTAAGCTGCAGAAAGGGGTATTTAATTTTTCTTCCAATTTTACCCTTTCAGCTTTAACCACCTTCTCCATTTAGTTTGAGTTAATATTTTCAATCATTCTTCTAACATAAACATGGGAATATGGTTAACTTTCTTTTGTGGGAATAATAATTGTTTATACACATAATTTCACGATAAAATACTTCAAAACAATTTTTATATTTTTACTTCAGATAAATTTTTATATTTTTACTTCAGATAAATTTTTATAGTTTATTCATTTAAATATAATTTAATCTTTATTAGAAGAAGTAAATCGAGACGGGCCAAGCATATAAACCCTTAAAATCACTAGAAAAATGCGATAAGGACTGATATTTGGTTGTTTCATCTATCTGGAATCATTTTATCTCATATCTCCAAATTATTTTAAAATTTTAAAATTATCTTTATAATTAAAAAAATTTATCTTTTCTTTTTATTAGATTTCAAAATTTGATAAAAAAATTTATTGAAATTTAAAATTTGATAAAGGATTTTTTAAAATTTTATCGAATTTCAAAATTTAATGAAAGATTTTTTTATTGAATTTTAATTCTTCAAAATTTGATAAATATTTTTTTATTTTTTATCAAATTTTGAAATTTGATAAAGTCTTTAAAAAATATTTGAATGAAGTCCTTAGTATGATTGTCCTGACTTGTATTTCTGCTTTGAGTCTCTTTCATTTGTATGGTGGTCACAAAATGAAAAATGTATATTGGTAGGTCGGAAAATACCAATGATTCAAGTTAATAGCATGCCTACCATTCAACCAATTGTACGTTGCAAGGTTCTTCGTGTATGGTGTGTTGCAGTAGTGAATGATTATAGCTATACCAGAATGCGTACTATTACAATCACAAGTTAATAATTGGTGCCAGTAAAGTTGTCGTTCTTTGAAATTTTAAGCCCTCTTGCATGTTATATGTTTAATCCTAACTTTATAACATTTTTTTCAATTATAACTTTAAATTATTTAAAAAATAGTTAAATATATTTTTCGTCTAATTTTTAAGGATAATAATATTTTGACAACATTTTAACACCATCCTATCATTCTGTGATTGGTCCATATTGGTGTTTATGGTTATTATTATTGATTGTGGAGTAACTTTGAACCAATCACATAATGACACGTAGATAATCTTAAAATGTTGTCAAAGTATCATTATATAATTTTTAATGAATTAAAATTAGTCTCAATTTTAATTTAATTTAGTTTCTCAATTTAAAAATATGTAGATTTAATTATTTTAATTTAATTTTATTAACGTTTTAAATATTTTATGATAATATTTGGATAACTTTAACTATTTAAAATATATTAACAACATTTGGATAAAAAAAAGACTAAATCATATAACTTTAAACATGAGAAATTAAATTAGTCTAAAACTTTAAAAAGTAATTTTAATTTTCACTAAAAAAAAATTAAAAAAATATTTAACCTTTTAAAAAATGAACAGATATCAAATGAAAATAAACTTATTCAGAACATGTACATAAAATTTTCAAGCACTTGAAAACATTAACATGCATGAGTTAGTGATGAAAACATTTCAAATACGTCAAGTTTGTAGCATTACAATTCAAAATATTCTTTAAGAATGCGGGTCCGTATGTTTTGTAGGCCGAAAGCCTAACTAAACAGATCAAATTAGACCTACAAGGTCACTTCTAATCTTTATATACTTGTGGAACCATATGTTTATTTATTGTAATTTAGTGGAGTACATGTGTAAGCAAAAGAGATGTCTGAAATTTAGAAAGTGAAAGACAGGTGTGTAATATAGATTGGACGATCGATTTTGATCGTAGGAGTAAAACTTAAACTTTCAAACATCATTTATCAATCATCCATCCACACATCCAAACATGCAGTAACACGAATATTTCATATTCATCAAAAATCAAACAAAGTATCATACAAACATACAACCATTCAAAACAAGAATCTTAATCAAATTATATAAGTTTCTCTTACTTCTAAACGTAACCAAACGCCCACATATGCAGAATATAGCTCACTACTACCAAAGACCTTAACGTTCGATAGTCACCCTTTAAGAAACTAAAACAAACAGAAGACCAGAAATACTCAGAATAAGATTATTCACTCATGCAACCAGAAATCTGGGTTTGCATGTGAAAAGAAACGAACGTTGCTAAGGAAAAAGTAACTCACTGACCTAGAACCACAACTCGATCGGTTTAAACGAAAGCCTTGACGCAGGGAGAGTTCAAACAGTGCCTGAGAAGTGATCGGAAGAAGAAAAGATGAGATTTTCTTAGAGAGAAAGTGGAGATGGTAGAGAGAAGGAGAAGATTCAGAAGGTTGAAGATGATGGTGCATGCAGAGAAGTGGCACGAAAATTAGAAAGTTTAAATTTTACTCCTAACGTCAAAACTAATCGTCCAATCGGCATCATACACCTGTCTTTCACTTTTTAAATTTCAGACACCCCTTTCGCTTACACATGTATTCTACTAAGTTGAGGTTTTTATGGGTGTGACAGGTAGCATAGCACCAGAAAATTAATAAAGGTTTGAACTGAAATATATAAAAAGATTAAAAAGTAAAATTTCACATTTCAATTTTTGCTCGACGTATGCCTTTTGTTACCAACTTTTAAGATATTAAGGATATATTAATATATAATTCTTTAAGAGTAATTTAATTAGAGAATTTGAAAGATTGTCTTCGGAATACATAAAATAATTTTTTAAAAAGTTTAATATTTGTTTCTTAATATTTATGTAATTATTATTTTTTTTTTTTAATTTTTCTGTGATCTCAATGTAGTCGTAGAGAGTGAAACATTTTGTTATTGTGTAAGAATAAAGGTGTTCATATCAGTATATTAAGATATCATCTTATAATAATAACATTGATATATTAAAATGGATCGCGTTAATTTCTGCTAATAAATATTAAGATACAAAGAAAAATACAAATACTGAGATCGAAAGAATATTAAATTACTAAAAATAAAAATATTAAGATGAAAATAATATTAAATTATAAAAAATATACATTTTTAATTATTAAAAACATAAGGTCTAGGCATACAGGAAGAAGTAAAAGTTATTGAAATATAGTTTATAACTATAAGCAATATTTACGAGAAAATGAATATAGATTTGTGGGATGCATTATGTTCATTTGATCAGATTTTCACGACTAAGAAGAGTAAATTTGCAAGATATCTATAAAAGTGGCCACCCGCTAACACGCAGAGATTTACGCCGTGTTCACTTCGCATGAATTTACTGTTGATGAGGGTTACCGAGTGATGGAAAGGAACGAAATTGTGTTCACATTAAGGGATTTGCAACGATTGATTCTCGCTGATTTGCGGGATGAGGTGCTTTTTTCATCCATAGGGATGCAACGAGATTTGGAGATGATTATGCTGAAAAATCTTTTTTACCCCTGTGAACAAGCATAGACCACATGAAGCATAGTTACTCCTCCTGCCCAACTTTATAACAAACAATATTTTATATGATGTAAAGGGAACGTTGTTTTGTCTCTCTTGACAAAATATTTTATATAATTTTTTTTAACATCACAATTGTTTTATACATAGTTAATAATAATAATAATAATAATAATAATAATAATTAATAATAATAATTATTATTATTATTATTATTTCAATTTACTAAATTAGTATTTTTTTACATTTTAACAATTAATTTTATTTATTTTTCTTATTTAAAAAAAATTCATTTCAATCAAGTCTAATTTAATTATATTTTTTAAATTATTTTTAATGATTATTCCAAATTTTTAACTTTTAATAAACATTTTTACAATTAAATATAACATTAAGAAATATAATTTTATATTACTTTAATACCTAGGGACATTTTGGTAATCTTCAATTTCTACCAATTAAACTAATTTTTTAAAATCGTCACATCAATCAAATCCTACACTAATTCTCACAAACTTCAACCCAAAATTCACTCTCAATTACCTTCAAATCCACTCAAATAAACACACAAAAAAATTACCCTCAAATCCACTCAATCACTCTCCTCCAATCACTCTCCCCCAATTACCTCCAACTAAACACACCCTTAGAGTGATTTACTTTGAAATCTCATTTTTGTCCTCCATGTTAAAAACTACAAATATAGTTAAGTCTTTTCTTTTTCACATTAAAATCAGATAGTGCCATAACTGTTATTTAATTTTCACAATAAATACATACAGTAAGATCACTGTTATTTAATTTTCACTTGATTAGCTCAACGAAATATTTGACAATATATAAATATTTTATTCGCATGGTTATTATATATTATAATATAAAAGTATATTATCCTGAATGACATATGTTAATGTCCTGAAAAGGTTTGTTTACCTGCTAAAAGTGTAATAGTTGGTAAAACAATTTTAAATAGTTTCTTTTGTTCACATCTAAATTGTGGGTTTTGAAATGTCAAATGTCAAGTCAAATATACTATATTTCTTACAATAGTAATACCTTTTGAATCGTTTTCACCTTCTTAGCTTAAGTATATGATTGATTTCTATAGTATATATTTTATCTATTTCTTTTTTTCATTTTTGTAGATTTAACTTGATAACATATATTTTATTATGACGATATAAATAAAATATAGTCATTTTTGTTTATTTTGTATTTTGATAATAAAAACTTTAGGAATTAGAGAAAAGCGAGTATTGATGAGAAAAAAAAAAACTAAGGTAGTCGCTGAAATGATAAAGATCAATTGAAATAAAAGAGAAATAAATGTAAATAATGTATGTAAATTTAACAAGATGAAACACGTAAATGAAAATGACTTAAATGATTATGGAAATGTTAATTTGGATCTAAATACTAAGACATAAATATGTTAAAAATAAAATATAGTAAAGATTCTTAAAAGATAAAAGAAAATAATTTAAAATAAATTAAATGAAATGAAATATTTTAAAAGATAAAAGAAAACAATTGTACCATCTTATTTTAATAGTTTTTAAAACTAAAATGTTGAATTTGGCTTTATTTTTGCTTAAATAAAAGAATATGAAAATCCATTTCGTGAAGAAGACCAAACTTATTTCCAATGTTTTACCCAAAACCAGTTTAACAATATGAAAATTCAATGTATAATTTTCATTCACATTAAACTCATTATCATAAACGTCATTTGAATGATATTTAAAATTTAGTTTAAGAAACTTTACATCTTAGTGTGGATATCTATTTCAACAATAGTATAAAATTTAAAAACAATCATATATTAACCATGAACTGAAATGACATCTTCACTCAATTCCAAACATTCAAACTCATATTATGATTAAGTCACACTCAACCTCATAACATATATCATGAGGTAATATAAAAAAACATAAATAGTTATTCACACTCATAACATATATAATGAAGTAATATAAAAAAAAACATAAATAGTTTTTCTTACATGTAATTCCTCAAACTCGATTAAAACAATAAAATTACTTAAATTATCGAGACTCAAAATAAAATATTCAAAAGAAAATTTGTATAAATTTGACCAAGATAAAAGAGTACATTTTTTTAACTACATGTCAAATCTGTCTAAAAGAAAAAAAAAAATCTTCATATCAAAGCGACACTGTAATTGAAAATTGATATATTAAAAATCATATTTAGAATAAGAGAGAAATTTAGAAAGACAATTTATGAATGAAGGAAAAAGGAATGGTAAAATCTTTATGTTATTTTCATGTTTTATCAATAATCTTTTTAAGAAATTACCTTTTATTAAAAAAATTTAAGATGTTTTAATTTAATCAATGTTATTGATTATATTTTTTATAATCCTTTTTACTAAAGGTCGAAAAGCTTTCATTATCTTTCATCCTTATGGACCTGGTTTGTTTCATGAATAGATTTGCACGTATGGGTAGAAAGCAAGGAAATGAAAAGTTCGTATTTAAGATGAAAAAAAGATATAAAAGATAAAGAAATAAAAAGTAATTTTTGCTAAGTGTCAATCACACAAAATTAAAAAAATAAAGTTGAAAAAGAAAATTAATAAAAATATGATAAGAAAAGGAAAGAAAAAGACTCCCATGGCTTCCATGCACCTTCCAAATGTGTTCACATTCAATTCAGTCCTTTACTGTTAAAACAAAAATGAGAAAATGATTTTGAATTGATTGTTTGTATTTATATGGAACTATTTGGAAAGAAAAGTTAGATTAGCGGAATTCTTATTTGGTATAATCTCAATTGATATTAGAGATTTGCGAAAAATGAACCTATATTTACTTATATAACTTTGATTTAGCTTTTGTTTTAAGTGGTTTTAAGATGATTTTTTAAACAAATTATTTATTATTTTTGTTAGAGAAAAATAATTTATAACTTTTGTTGGAGAAGAATAATTTATGGATTTTACTTACATAAATATTTAATATCTATTTAATTTTTATTTTTATATCAAATAAATTGTATTCTTTTTCTATTACAATAATTTTTTTTCAAAACTATTCATTAACATTTTCTTAAAAAATAATTCTAACTAATTCAAAAATAATTTTATATTACTAATAATTTGATAATTTCCATTATTTATTAAAACATTTTTTAAATCTATCACATCACTCAAATCTTACACAAATTTTCATAAATTTTATTTCTAAATTTAAATCATTTTTAAACTTATTAAAAACACAACACTTAATTTATTCTCAACTTTACTCAAATCCATTAATTTCTCCCTCTCAAATTCACCTTTATTTTGATTTTTCACCATTTGAAAACTCTAATACCCTTTTCTCCACCTCAAGATTTTGATTTTTTTTTAACAAATGTTTCAATAATAGGAAATGTACGAGGAGAAGAAAATAGAAGAAGTCTTGAAAACCGAAAAATACTCTCAAGGATAAGATTATTTTTATTAAAGGTATGATTTTTATCATTTTCTTCTTTTTAAAGATTCACTTAATCACGTAATTGTTGGTAATATAAATGTGAGTTCAAATTCACATTCGATAGAAATGAAAAAGTAGAATATTATATAAAGATGAAAAACTCATTAACCTATTGTTTTAAGGTTTTGGATAAAGAGTGGTGTCGATCTCTTATATAATTTGGTTTAGATGTTATTCTTGATAAACCCAATAATAATATAGTTAACTCAGATATTATTGATGTTTGTATAACCAGAGAAAACCTCCTCCACAACAATCATCATAAATTAATATGTTCTATTTAAAAAAAAAACAGATTAATTATATTCAACCTTAAATGTGACTTAACAGTATGGTAGAAGCGCGTAGGAAGAGTTTTTGTTTAAATTGGAAAGAAAACGATATAGTAGACGTCATTTCACGGGTTCACATATCATTGACACTTATAACACGTGAGCGTAACGTAGCGTTATGTGTGGTACTGAGCTGTCCAAGTGTCATACCCAATTTCGTAATTTCATCTAAGTCCTCACACGTGCTTATTTTTCACCATTTTTTGTCCAGGTATTGTGTTTGTTTAATTAAACTATCTTTAAAATGAAAGCTTCTCTATATTTTTTATTTTTTAAACGAAAATATTTTATCATAAAATTTGATGCAAAATGTTGTCTTTGTCAAATTCTCTTTTTAGTTCTTATTATTATTTTTAGTCTTTTCAATGTATATTTTCATTTTAATTCTTACATTGGAAAAATATATAATAGAGACTTTAAAACAAAAAAATTACCAATGAAAGGAATAAGAGCAAATAAAAACCTATATCAGAATAGTTACAACAAAATAGCAATTTTTAATCGATTAAATAAATTACGTAAATAAAAGGGTGTTATTTAATCCAAATTCATTACCATGGTTGGCGCCAAATTAAGAAAAAATAAATAAAGTCATTTATAAAAATAGAAAATAAAATATTTTAATTTACAATGAATAAGTTTAATAATGTTGCGGTTTCATATATCTATAGGAATGTTTGGAGTTATATTGAATAAATTTTAGAAAATTCTATTACCCAATCCACTATTATATTTGATTTAACATGCATATAAGCTTAAGCTTTCGTTAGTACTTTAAGAACATCTAATAGAAATACAATATAATAAAGTAACAAAAATGATATTTTTCTGTAAGCTTCAAAGAAAATGTAGAAAAAATTAATTATAGAAAAGAAAATAATCAATGAATTAAAGAATAAATATTTATCTTTTATTTACGTATTTTATATTATTTATTTATTTTAATTTTATCTTTATAAAACTCAAATCTGGTAAATAATGAGTTCTATAGGTAAAAAAGTTAAACTTTTTAAGTATTTTCACTATAATGTGTACACTTTTTTTAAAATATAAATAATGTTTTTAGTTATTGATAAAAATAGCAAATAAATACAAAGCACTTTTTTAAACTTTCGAACATATTACAGTTTTAGAACATACTTATTTTATATAAGAAATACAGTAATCATCATTTTCTTAAAAGTTTACAAAATTATCTAATTATTCATTATTTAAAATATCAATTATTTTTTACAAACTTTTTCATAAGGTTTGTAGAGAAAATTATACAAAAATAATTTTTCCACGAGTTAAAATTAACTTAAATATAATTTAAAAATAAAAAACTTAAAGATTAAAAATATATAAAATAGGTTATGTATAAAAAAATAATTTTATTTTGTTTGTTTTCTTCTATTTTTTTAAGACGGTTTGTCAAAAAAAACACCTTCAAACTCATATTACCAACGTATTTCAAAGAAACATTTATTTTATCATCTTAATGGCTCTTACTAATGAGAAAATTGGTATGTCTGTAAATTCTTGAGGGGAAGTGGACATATTCAAAAGAAATTATAAAGCTAATTTTTTTGTGAATAAAAAATAATTAAAATAAGATAAGAAATATTTTATAAAAATGAGTAGTTACATCTGTAATGAAAAAATTAATCGCTCATTAAATTATATATTTAATATTTATAATATATTATAATGTGTTTATAACTCAATTAATTTTATATTATTTTATAAATTAATATAAATATTTCATATTATTAACTAACTACAAATTATATTAAATATGGATTCTTAAATAATTAAATAATTTTAATTGTGTTTTATTTTAATAGTGTAAAAACAATTTTTTTGATTGAAATAAAATTAAAAAGAAAAATATAATTATATATAAATACTTAATTCAAAGTAAAATTTTCAGAAAAAAAAAAAAGTTAAAAACCTAACTGTATTGGGTTGGTTGACCAATTGCCTGTCACGCGCCGAGGGCACAACTGTCAATTGACACTCACAACCTTGCACCGACACAGACAACGGTTGCTCGCAACGCGATTGTGGCGAGCTTGAAAAACACCGTCTTTTTTTTTCAATTATTTAATTTTTAATTCAGAGGTAAACTATTTTTCTTTAATCTAAAATCAATTAATAAAGATAAAAATTAATCAACTTGCTCAATCATGATCTGATTCCTAATTCTTTGTCAAAAAAACCATAGCTGTCATAGTAAAATTACTATAAAAATCTAATATATTTTTGACTAATTTAAAATATATACCTATATATTAATTTGAATACAAATATGCATGTAAAATGACATTCATGATATTTATATAACTACTAGCGCAGTTTTTATCAAGCTTATGTGTTCAATTTTTTTAAATATCTAAAATATTATAATATATTATAGTATATTAAGTTTAATCCTTTTGAACATCCCAATTTATTGAGGTTTATCTCAAATAACTTATCGTATTTTAACTAGTCTTAATTAGATTCTTTATTGTATAAAATTGAATTAATTTAGACATCGCTGTTAATTAGGCTGGACGACGTTAAAAAATTTGATGCGTGACTTGGTGATATGAGCAAGTTGTTATGACGTGGCATACATTAGTCGCTGAGTTAACTTTCTTTTAAATAAGTTGATGGTCTGCCAGGTGGTCGGCCACTCGGCCTAGTAGTCGGCCACTCGGCCTGGTGGTCGGCCAATCGGTTTGGTGGACGACCACTCGGCCTGGTGCTCAGTCACTCGGCCTGGAGGTCGGTCACTCAGCCTAGTGGTTGGTCACTCGGCTTGGTGGTCGACCACTAGGCCGAGTGACCGACCACCAGGCCGAGTGGCCGACCTCCAAACCGAGTGACCGACCGCCAGGCTGAGTGGCCGACCACCAGATCGATTGACTGACCACGAGGCCGATTGGCCGACCACCAGGCCGAGTGGTCGACCACCAGGCCGAGTGGTCGACCACCAGACCGAGTGGTCGACCACCACCAGGCCGAGTGGGCGACCACCTGGCCGACCACCAACTTATTTAAAAGAAAGCCAACTTAGCGACCAATGTATGCCACTCAGAACAACTTGCTCATGTCACCAAGTCAAGCATAAAAAATTTTAACGTCGTCCAGCCTAATTAACGACAAGGTCTAAATTGATTCAATTTTTCATATTCAGGGACCTAATTGAGAGATTTTACAATATGAGGACCTAATTGAGAAATTCCTACACAAATAGGAATGTTCTAAATGATTAAACCTATATATTATTAAATCGAAATATGTGTTTACTTGTTTATTCTGAGACTGAGATTTGAGGACTAATGTACTGATTAAGTCAATGATCATTTGAGTATTACAAAAATGATATTTCTTTTATCTATGTGCACAACTTAATAAAAACATATATAAATTTTAGCAAATTTATAGAATTTGAAATCGATGTATACCGTAAATTTATATTTATTAACAAAGTGAGATATATTTTTACACACACACACACATATATATATATATATATATATATATATATATATATATATATGATATAAAAAAAATATCATAAATTTATTTAAAATTTTTTAATTAGGAGAGCAAATTAATGTTAAATATGTATATAAAGAAACAGATTTGCTAAAACCCTAACTAACTCATGAATTAAATTAACATTTTTTTCTTAGGTTAGACTAGGATTGGGGATTAGGATTAAAATTACATGCAACTGGAACTTTTGTCTATGTAGAAGATAATAACAAAGTTAAATACAAAGTTTGTGTTAGTTTAGAAATTACATCATTCTAATGAAGAAAAATATATATGTTTCTTTGTTGAAATAGCCTCAACTAATTGTTTAGGTCATGAGATGAATGTTTCAAGTGTATCTCCCACTAACTTCACCTCCTCATAGCATTGAAATTGGAGTTGTGACATCTCTAATATTTTCAACTACCATTCTATCCAAATGATTTGACATTTGCAGAATGTGTATGGTTGATCCCCTTAGATATAATCTGTCAATGGTAACTAGACAAGGAGGAATCTCTCCAACATACAACTTACACCTGTAAAAGATATCAGTCTCTATGTTCTTTCCTTCATCATCTTGTTGTACCACATTATGTTGTTGGGAATCGTTGATCAAATTTATGTCTTAATTCATCATCAACTTGTGTCTTTATCGTCTAAGTTAATTGCTCATCTCATGTGTAATAAGATTCATCACAAATGTGTTTTGCTGATAATAACTTCTATAATATTGTCTCACACTCACACCATAACAAGCAGTACGTACGCAACCATGGTGCTCTTCAGTACCAATAACAATGGTTAATATGTTTTGACGATCCTAAGGAACAAAACTTTCCTGTATATGTTGCTCTACAGAGAATCTTGTAAAAATAATGTTACTCATAACACAATAAAATAAATTCTTAACTCAAATATATTTACTAACTTACAATTCTTTACTAAATAAAGTTGTGATTTCTCATATGTCATTTGTCCTTCTGATTTAGAATGAACTAACTGTTATAAAAATTGTGCCGTTACACAGATATTGCAAAATAATTCTCATGTTTGCTTATCTATGCCATATATCGAACAATGAGAATTCTCTTTGTATTTTCAAAATACATATAAGATAGACAACATTGATTTGAATGCTCTATATTTTATAGTTATGGATGAGAGTATCTTCTTCCGTATGAATTCAGAAGTCTCAAACTCATAATTATGCTACAAAATAATGAGACATTATTAACATTGAATAGAAATGAGCAATAAATGTTCATAAGTTAACAAAATAATTTTTACACAAATATCATACCAAATCATATTTTTATCTACTTTTGTCACATGATCTCAGTCAACTTTCAAAATAAACACCTTTGTTTGAGCTAACACCCGTAAATAACTAACAAAATTTACATAATTAGGGTATGTTGCTTTGCATGTCTAAGGGTATATGCAAACATGTATTTTAGCATCATCCAATCACTTAATAACTAGATTTTGTAGATGGATAGCTTCTCTGATCTTCTTCTTAGATGACTATGCCATATTACCTTCCAAAAACAACATATGTTAAATAAATCTAATTTTATTCACATTTGCATGAATTAACTACATGATGCTTAGAGTAAAGTGTGGACAAGTGAAATGACAGCAAAATTAAATACATTTGAATGAACATTGAAATACATTAAATTTCTCCAGTGGTATAGTTGAAATTAAAATGTTGAGAAGTAATTATGACAAACCTGTGACAAGTAGGGAAAATAGCTTGGTTTGATTTTAAATTCTATGGCAGTTAGAATTTACTTATGCATAAATAGTTGGAGATGTTATTCAGGGACCATACTCACTATTAGTAATTTTATTTTAATATTGGTGGAGTTTGTTTTAGGCAATTTTTTTTTTCTCCAACTCAATTATATTTTATTTAAAACAATTCAATATGATTGTTATATTAAATTTAGTGTTATAAAATTTGACCACGTGTTTTTATTCTATTTAAAACAATTCGTTATATTAAATTAATGTTAAAAAAGGTGACCAAGTGTTTGAATTTTTTATTCTCCGTCCACTTTCCTTTTTAAATTACACAATTATATATATATATATATATATATATATATATATGGAGTTCTGTTTTTCAGTTAATACATTTTAGCAATGTGTATCGGGTTTTAGTAGACAAAAATACTCTTGTATATATCGTGGATTCTAAGTTTTAAAGTTAAGGGTATTTTAATAATTTTCATTCTCAAAACAAAAAAAACCTCGAACTTCTACTCATCTTTCTCATTCCTCTCAACCTTTTCTCTTTCATCTCTCTCAGTCCAACATTTTTTTTGTCATTCCTACTATAGCTTCAATTAAAAAATTCAGAAACACTTGCCTAACCCTAATCTACCTTCCTCACTTATTCAATTTGTTTCTCTCTCATCTCATACTCTCCCTCCACAATAACCCGCAACATCGCAATTTGTTGTTTTTGCTTTATTTGTTCATTTGTTTTCCACTTTAATAACAAAATAATTGATGATGTTGATTTTTTATTCTAGGACTGTGTTATATTTAAATTAAGTCAGAGTAGGGATAACAAATAAAAGGTTGGAGTGAGAGAGATGAAAGAGAAAGAGTTGAGAGGAATGAGAGAGGTGAGTAAGAATTGGGAGTTTCTTTTTTTTAGTTTTGATGATGAAAATTATTAAAATACTCTTAACCTTAAAACTTAAAATCCATGATATATATATATATATATTTGAATGTATTATATTAAACAATCCATAATAAAAAATTATATTTATTATAAATGTTATCATATTTTTACTTTTATTAACATTATAAATATTATATTTAAATACAAAAATTTTAAAAAAGGAACGTTGCACAAGGTGAAATGCGTTGTACCATTTGCCAACATAAACAAAATAATATTAAATAATTTTTGAGTTATTAAATAATATTACCAATATTAATAATTTAAAGTAAAATTATTAAAACTCTTTAGTTATTAAATAATATCTATATTAGTTATTTATTTAATAAAAAAATATAAAAATTATTTAATATAATATTAAATTTATTTAAAATTTAATAAATTTAAACCGTGCATAAGCAATTAAGAGAAAATGAGTACATGGGAATACATGGTAGAGGAGTGGAGTAAAACTGCTTTTAAAAATCCTAAACTTGCACAATTTAAATTTTGGAGTAAAACTTCTTATTAGAAGTTGTTTATCAAGACGGGGATGTTAATTTATGCTTTCGATTTTTAAATAGGTTTTTCAATTTATTTTCCTTTATCTTGCTCTATTTTTAAAGATATTATATAATTTAGTTATTTTTGTTAATGATATACTAACTACATTAACTCATGTTTCACGTTTGTGTGTGTGTTTTTTTATTTTTTATTTAAAGAAAATTATCATGAATGTTATAACATAGTTAGCGTAATATAATAATGATAGTGTTTCGGTATAATAATTTAGTTATTTTTTATTTTTTTATATTTTATTGTAATAGATTAAGATTCTTGTACCTGGACATCAATTATATATTTATGGTTGTGCAAGTCCATTGATTAACCATTATTAAAATATATTTTTAGATAATACAACGTGCCAATCACTCATAAATAGCGTATATTCGCATTCAATATGACCATTAAATATATTAATTGGTCATTAATGATATTTATCTTTCCTTATTAGTGTTTGACTGACAGCCGGTCAGTTGCTTGTTTTGGCTCCAGATTCTCCTTAGCCGATTGGTCACCAGGGTATAGTACATTAAGTCTCCCAAGCCCCGAGCAGCTGTTTACAGGTGCGAAAGGGTTTAACTTTTTGTAGTTGAGTCGTGGTAGGAGCGGTTTGAACTGGTCACTAAAAGACCATAGTTGAATATCTTCGTATGGTCGTCCGGGATTGCTAGTGAGTAGATCACTAGAAGACACAAGTGAGCTGATCACTTGGCCGCCTAGGATTGCTAGTGAGCTGGTCACTAGAAGACCATAGTTGAATGTCTTCGTATGGCCGCCCGGGATTGCGAGTGAGTAGATCACTAGAAGACACAAGTGAGCTGATCACTTGGCCGCCCATGATTGCTAGTGAGCTGGTCACTAGAAGACCATAGTTGAATGTATGGCCGCCCGGGATTGCTAGTGAGTAGATCACAAGAAGACACAAGTGAGCTGATCACTTGGCCGCGCCAGGATTGCTAGTGAGCTTGTCATTAGAATACCATAGTTGAACATAAGTCTGGACCTTCCTGCACATGATATTATTACTCACAAAAATATGTGTTAAGCAAATATATTATAATTTATAAATTATAATCAAAAGTGGAACCTGTCAAGGTTAAACGTAGGACTGAACCTTCCTGTGCAGGATATTTTTACTCACAAAAATATAAGTTAAACAAATATATTATAATTTATAAATTATAATAAAAATGGAACTTTAGAGTGTGTATACTCACAAAAATGTAAATACATATATTATATTATTCTAAAATTCTAAGGAACTACTGGTTAATATAAGAAACAATAATAAATTAAAATAGAATTATTCTCTAAGTCATTAAAAGTCTATATCTAAAACGTAATTTGAGATATATAATTGAAATACAATTCATAATATAAGTATTTACTTTAAATTATATATTTTGAAATAAAAAGTAGTAATGTTAATGTTTGAAATTGGATAGTTGAAAACTTATTTGAATTTCATAATCTTTTTTAACTGAAATTGAAATTATGGGATGCAGAAGAAATGCGCCAACAAAAGTCCCCTCAGAACCCAAGTTTGATACTTTTACTTACCTTAATTTTGTTGGTTAAAGCTTCCTTCACTCCATCAAATTTTACCTCTCACTCCATCAAAAGCTTTCCAGAAATATATTTCGTAAAAGGAGGGGTGATTGATTTTTGGAAAAAATTTCCTAAATTATTTATTGTATTTGAAAAATAAATTCCAGAAGTGATAGAAAAAATAATAAGGTGCTGGAAGAAAATGATAGGATGCAAGAAGTAATTGCTTGTCTTTTTTCTAGTTAAGTTTTTCTGTGTAATATTGGACCGTGAACATACGTAATGGTCTTTACAAAAAGTTGTAGGGACTTTCTTTTTACACCCTCAAATTTTTCTAAAACCTATAAATATCTTTTTATCTTTTATTAGGGTAAAATATATATATATATATATATATATATATATATATATATATATATATATATATATATATATATATATTCTCAAAAGAAGCATATTTGACATCACACTAAGAGTCCAAGAAGAAAAATTAGAGATACAGAAGAAAGTCCAAATTATATATCCCATGTTTGTCTTGGATGCTACACTACATGATTTTGTGTTTTTTTTTTTCTAAACCTTATATTACTAAATTATTCCGTATATTTTTATGAGTCAAGATGAAGAGATATCATGCAACATATTTTCTAGGTTATATTTTGTTTTTCATTTTCGTTCTGAACATACTTATACTTATTTTGAGAATTTGAACACTCGATTTTTACATATCCTATTGTTTTTCATAAGTAAAACAAGTAAAGTTAGGTGAATTTAAATATCTTTTTTACAATATCGTTTTCGAGTGTTTTTGTTTTAAAAAATTTCAAAATTTCTAGACAAATGTTTATAATCATTTTCTCGTTTATTTTACTTTATTTTGTCTTGTTTTTCTTTTTCTCTTTTTTTATAGAGTTTTATTTTCTTATAACTGATTTATTATTCAATAAGTTTATTCATTCTTAACTTATTTTAAAAAATGGAATGTCGAGTTCATGCTAGACAAGGATTTTATTCTTAATTGTAAGTTCTAAGTCATTTTTGGTTGTTAAGATATTCTATTACACTTGAAGGCTTTAATAACCAATTATTTTTCTTTTTATTTTTTTTATCTAGTGTGATATCAAATAAATTTTTTCAGACATATAAAATCACTTTATTAAGTATTTTATATTTTGGATAAGTGTGCAATTATTTATTCTCTTACATACATTATTCTTTCATATGTCACTTTGAGTGTATCTTATATTTGTTGACGCATTTAGATCGAGAAATATTAAAATGAAAAATTTTAATAATTATATTTGTGAGTTTAAAATTATAACTAATACTTTCATTTTGAACATCATTTTAGTCAACCAAGAATTGATCGACACCTTAATCATAATTTTGAATTTATTAAAGATGGTTAACCATAACAGCTAATATAAAAATATCAATTGATTTTATAAAAGTCTTCAAATATTTTATCTAAAATAAAAATCTTGACATAAATTTATCATTTCAAATGCTTTCCTTAGTCAACCAAGATTAAAAATCAAAAGTTCACATGTTTAAAGTATAAATTATTACTCAAACTTAATAAAGACAAAATCAACAATTTTAACTCGTGTATCATCAACAATGATGATTAATGACATCAAATCTTTAAACTCGTGACTTGATTAAAGTTTATATTTCAATAGTTTTTAAAATGTTTTACTTTATAATAATTAAAACTATTCTTTTTGTACTTTTTATTTAACATGTCCTTATTTCATTTCTATTTAATTCAAAATATATTTTCTTATAAATAATTATAAACTCAAAGTTAATAACAATGTGCATTTATTCTAACACGTAATGTCATGAATAGACTCTAAAACCTATAGAAGATTTTCTTTTATTAATTAAAATGTTATTTTAACGAGTTATACGAATATGAGTTTCTTAAGATGATAAAGTTTCTTACAGTTTTCCTATGACCAGAACCTCACCTCAAGTTTAATAATACCTTAATTTTATGAAAAAAATTTATGAAAAAAAAAATCTCATTAACACATGTTGATGTCATATAAAGAGATACTAAATTGATATGAATTATTATTTTTTAATTAATGACCATCATTTTTATACTGTCAACACAACAAGTCTTTTTGAATTCATCATTTTTCAAATTGATTGACCAGCAAATAATAGACAAAATGGAATGTAAATCTTAAAAAATAAGAATGCATATATCATTTTATCTAGAACTTATTCAAACAATAATAATATTTATCAAGTAGTCATTATTTTTTAATAAGCATTTTATAAATAAGGATTGTGCATTATTTATAATACAATAATAATTATTCACATCTTATATCTTTTCATTAAAAATGGTTTGCATAAAATTATATTTTAAACTAAAATTTATGTATTAGATAACTTATAATAATATTAATGTACTTTTTTACTTTACTTTATAATTATAACTAGTTATTTTTAATTTTTTAATATAGCTAATGTTTTGTTTTTATATTATAATACAAATTTCTGTTAATATTTTCAATATCAGATTAACCTGTACTTTTACTTATGATTTTTTTTTGGTGAACTACTCATTCCCTACTATTATTAGCAGTGTGTGTGTGTATATATATATATATAATATGCACACTAAAATACATTAGCACTTAAATATATAATGAAAGATTATATTAATATTTTAATTTTAATACAGTGAAAAGATAAGATGATATATTAAGGCATAAAGATACATAATATAAAAGATTGCATTAATATTTTGATTGTATAAATACAAAATATAAAATGATTGTATCAATATATTAATACATAAAAACATAATATGTTGACACAATCACTGTACTGATAATTTAGAAATGTTTTTTTTTCAGTTGTATAGTTTTATTTTTTAAAAAAAAACAAAACTGATATAAACTATTGTACCAGATATTTTATAAAATACAATAACCAAACATTTTAAAGTATTAATTTATAAGTAATTTCTTTACAAAATAGTTTTATTTAATACTGATATAAACTATTGTACTGGATATTTTATAAAATACAAGAACCAAACACTTTAAAGTATTAATTTATAAGTAATATTTTTACAAAACATTGTTATT
Source organism: Vigna umbellata (assembly GCF_029865625.1). Taxonomy (NCBI): domain Eukaryota; kingdom Viridiplantae; phylum Streptophyta; class Magnoliopsida; order Fabales; family Fabaceae; genus Vigna; species Vigna umbellata. The sequence continues at coordinate 15,180,881 of NC_142167.1, forward strand.
TAATTTTAGAATAAGTGTAGCCAAATAAAAAATATACAATTGTGGGTATTGAAAAAAAAAAAGCCAAAGCTCCATCTCAAGTAAAATAGTTTTGACAAGAATATATAAAGAGAAAAAATATTCATTGATTAATTTTATAACTATTTACGATAAAATAAGCTTTTATTACAGATAAAAATGGAATACCAATATTTCAATTAATTTTGGGGATTAACTTTTTTTATATATTTATGTATTCTTTCTGTATGCATTCTGCTTTATTCTGTCTGTATTTTTGACCTTTATTCTCTTCTTTTTTTTTTCAATTTTTTTCTAATCATGTGTGTTTTTTATGGTATGTTCATGGTGTATTCAATTGTAATTCCTTCCACTTGTATGTTTCGATAAATCAAAGGTAAATGAGAGACTATAATTTCCAGAAGTTACGAAAAACAGTGCTTACATGCAAGAACGATTTTTGATCTACATAACTTTTGCTCCAAAAATGATGAAGTTTGGTGAGACTCACTTCTCTCATGGGATTGCAGAGAATTTAGAGGATCCAAAATATGCTCATTACAAATACTTGTCTAACTCGCTTGAAACCAAGTAAGTATGCGAATTCATGCAAACTTTTCACTAGTTTTTCCATATAAGATTCAGTGATACTCTTTTACTCTTAACGCAACTTTTAGTTTCACTTTCACTCATTTGTCATGGTTATAGAATTCTTTTTGTAATGAATTTAAGTATCGCACCTTAAAGCTCTAAGATATTGACACCACTTTTGTTCATAAATTCTCATTTGATTTGTCAGTTTTAAAAGGATTAAAATGAATTTATGATTCAGACTACCTGATGCTAATATACTGTCTATATGGGGTTGAAATTCCTAATGAAAAATTGATCCCTTCTGGCATGCACTAGAGTATTCCTTTGCAATTTGTTAGTTCAGAAGATGAAGAAGAAGATAGTTGGTCACAGAATGGTGTTTATTCTGTGGAATTTGATGACAAATTGTGCAAGTAACCATCTGCCATCAAGAGAACTTCATGATATGATGCAGTCTCATTGTGTTTAAAAGCCTAACTAAATAAAAAATTTATGAAAGTCTCGTTATGTTTAAATCTTTCTAAATTTGATCTCAATATGAAGTCTGCACTTAGCAACCAGTCAAAAAGAGGTAGATGAATTGAGAAGATTTTGCTATACAAAATCTGATGCAAAGAACACTTTACACACACATCAAGCATAGAGACATGAGTAACAAGGAACATAAAAGCGTACATTTTATCTATGCAATTTAACATACAAAATCTCCTTTAGTCTTTTACATAGGCCTTCTCCATACAACTCCAGCAACCACAAGTGTAGAAAATCCAGAGTATGAACCGTGAAGTGTTGATTAGGATATGAGAGAGATTCCAGCAGCAACCAAACTATCAGCCAAAAGCCTGTTAGCAGCCTCTGAGGGATGGAAACTATCCCAGAATACATACTCAGATGAATTGGCGCATGTTCCTATGGACTTCCTATTGCACAATATAGATGTCTCTATCAACCCTGTTCCACAACAAGCCTTCCTTGCTTCGAAAAATCCTGTGATATCACGATGCATGACACACATGGGAATAGATCAGATAAAACTTAGATGCAGATAAAACTGAGATCAGAATTAGAGTTTTGATTCAGTGGTGATCTATGTTGATGATCATTTGATGCTTCATGCAAACTTTTACTGAAAGCATCTAAGGAACTATATGTAAATTTTTAATCTATTTAGATGTTGTACCATTTTCAGAAGGCTCGGTGACCAAATCATAGAGAGGTTGGTAGATATCAAAGACAACCAAATTGAGGCCTGGAAGCATGTTTTGCAAGTTACGAGATGTGGTGTTTAGCTTTTCATTGAAGGTAATTGCATCACTGTTTAAACTTGCCACACATTCGTTGCTATTAAAACCAAAGAGAGTGATGGCTCCAGGTAAGCAACCTATTGGAGGCAATGATGTCACACCGATCCTCCTTGCTCCCAGTGCATGTAAACTCTGTTAAAGGCATGATTAGAAATGAAAATCATAATCAGCAAAATAAATTAACTTTGCCTCTTCTTTTTGGAAAGTTTTATTATAGGACAACATGTCAAGGTTGAGAAATGCATACCTGGATGAAGTCTGAATAGAACCTCAAGAGGGTGTCTGAGAATTGATCAATTGTATAAAACTTGTTAAGCAAAGGATTTATGTAGTAGTTCTGAATGAAATCACTGGTTCCAGCACTGACAAGATATATAGCATCAGATATAATTGATGAAGCACTTGATTGTCCTGCTGCTTCCACCAATTTGTTCTGGCACTCCTTGTAGTATTCCAGCTGCTGGCGCAATGGAATTGCATTCTACATCCATGAAAACGCACAAAAGCACTTACCAATTGTATGATGTCAAACAGAGAAGAGAGAAAAGCAATGAGATTAAGCCTAAAACTTCTAAAAACATCTAAGAGTATTTACATATAGTTTGGCTGTGGGTTCATAGTAACCAGAAGCAGCTGAGGCAAAGTTAGCACCATTCAAGAGGTTATTTCCTTTGGTGTTCAAGTTAAGGTAAGCTGGGGGATAAGAGGTAAATCCAAGGACTTCAGCTGCAGTAAATGAATAGATGAAACATATATTAAATCCAAGTTCAAAAACTGAGTGATAGAGCTTTAGGAATAAGATATTTAGCTAAATGGGAATTGAGGAAAAAGAAAAGGTGCCTGTGAAGTCTGTGGCAAGCTTTCCATTGCAGAACCTTCCTGTTGGATAGTGATTCTCAAAGTCTCTTCCATAAGGAGGAAAGTTTGCTTTTATAACAGTAAATCTGTGATTATTATTGCCCACATCAACAACAGAGTCCCCAAATATGAACAATGCAGGTACCAGGGGCTGCCCATTGGTCACATTGAGCAACAAAGCAAGAAGAAAAGAAGCCAAGAAGGGCCTTGAATACCCCATACTTTTCAATTCCCCTTCAGCAAAGGCCTTCTTTTTGTTCATGCAAAAAGACACAACAGAAAAAACAACTTTGAAGATGGGTTACCGTTTTGAGAACTCACAATCTAACTCTATTCGTTTGCTTTGAATCTGGTGCACACAGTGTAGCTGGTTTGTAAAGGCTGCATTTCCAAGAACTTCATTAATGCTCCAACTTAAGTAAAGGGTACTGAATAACATAAGTCAACATAGGAAATACTGTATCTGTCCACTGTCCAAATTCCTGTAATTTCAAAAACACTATTTGCATTATTAGTTTCAGGAATTTAGAAAAGAGGTTGCATGCTTGGATAATGCTGCCAAAATTTACTACTGAGATGGAATTACTTAGGTGGCAACATGATAGCTTCAACTATCTTAGCTGTATCCTCTTAATATGGCTCAATTTAAGGAAAAGTTAATTCACTATCAGTTATCAATAGAAACCATAAACATGTGCTTAGTCTAATAGAATCAAAGATTAAAGGAAAAGTTAACTCTCTCAATTATCAAATAAAACCATAAACATGTGCTTAGTCTAATAGAATCAAAGATTAAAGGAAAAGTTAACTCTCTCAATTCTCAAATAAAACCATAAACATGTGCTTAGTCTAATAGAATCAAAGATTCAAGGAAAAGTTAACTCTCTCAATTCTCAAATGAAACCACAAAGATGTGCTTAGTCTAATAGAATCAAAGAGAGGCATAACAAGTGAGAACACACTGAGTTTAAAACCCATTGTGGTTAAAATAGAAATGAAAAAGTTAAGCACCATATAAAATCTTTGGTTAAAATTGGTTAAAAGTAGTGTTAATCTTTTATATAAGTTAGACTTAGATCATATATATATGTAATATTCTGTAATGAATCCTTCCTAAACAATCATCATTTTCTTCGGCTCATATACTCAACCTAAAATCATGACAGAATATTATGATTGTATTGATGGATGTTTTGTTAGTACACTTACCAGTAAGTAGAGAAATTGAACTATTGATACACGATGTCTTCAACTGTTAATGATCCTAACTTCCTATTTTTCAACCATACCAAATGTACTCAACAGAACACAACAACATGAACTAAACAAAAAAAAAACATGAATAGGAGAACAAAATTACAGATTATAGAGAAAGGGTGGTGGTAGAAACTTGTAGTGTCCATATTAATGCGGTTGGTGAGCACTTAGTTTTGTATTGCGTGCCTTATTTATTCAAGTGGCAGCACCACTTTGATCACAACATTTAGGTGTCTTTTCCTCCTCACTTCAACACAGGATACTGTTTGCAGTATATTTTTTTGAAAAGTTTATACCCAGATTATTATATTTTTTTTTTAATTTTGATTGTAATATGTGAAGTAAAAGATTCATTAAATAATCATTGTGTATTCCAAGGTGACATTCTAAATGTGATTCGAAAACAATAGTTGACTCTTGTAAGATGAAATCTACAATAATTAAAAATCTAAGTTGCGAAACAACAATATATTTTTGCCCCTTTTTTATTATTTTCGTGCAATGTTAATTATAAATAGGCAAAATTGTGTAGGTTTTTTCATATTAGTAAAATCCACTGTCTTTATTAAAATGGATGAAAGGTTGTGAAATGTTTTGATTTCTGTTGCATTATAATGATGAAAGAAAGAGTTTGAATTAGATGTTGATTGTCGTGTTTATTTACTTTTGAAGTTTTTCAAATGTCAAATACAAAAGCAACTAATAATTTAAATCATTATTATTAGTATAATTAATAATTAGTAATATATAACTTAATTTAAATCTATAACAGGAAATTAGTTTTAATTCAGTTTTATTTGAATGAAATTATTATTAAATACATATATATTATTTCCAGTTTTATTATATTTTTTAAAATTAAGTTAAAACTATTATTATAATTTGTTTTATTAGTTAATTACTTTTTTTAGAAGTTTTAACTATATTTACGATTTTTATCTTATTTCATACTTAAATTTGTAATTTTTAATTGAAATTATTATTACTAGTGTAATTAATGATTAGTAATATATAAATTAGTTTTAATCTAGAAAATTAGTAGTTATTATTAAATACATATTATTTTCAATTTTATTATATTATTTTCTAAAACTAAATTAAAACTATTATTATTATTATTTATTTTATTAGTTAATTAGTTTCTTTTGGGCGAGACACTTTAACTATATTTATGATTTTTATTTTAGTTCTTTCTTAAATTATTAATTGAAATTATTATCATCGGTATAATTAACAATTAAAAATGTAAAGACCTAACATTTTTAGAAGTGATAAATAGTCTAAAAATAGTGAAACTCGATTATTTTACTATTGAAAAGTTGTAATATGAAAAATTTTGTTACAATTAATTTTATTATTTTATTTTAAATCATGTAAATCATTTTTCTATAGTTATTTGACTTCTTTCCAAGGGATTCCTCCTCTGAAGAACCTAGGATTGATCATTGCAGCGATTTCTTCTAATTGGAGTATTTAGTCTTGTAAGGTGATCATTGCTGATTTACATGGGATTCCATGTGTTTCATGCTACTCAGGTCCAGAGCGTTAGTTAGTGATGTTGTTGGCTACTAGACTCTCGCCATTTGGGGTCCAACGTTCTATGTTGGTTCACCTAGCAACACGAAACTTATATAGCTCTCCCATAACTTGTTTTCACGATTTAGGATGCTCTTATTTCGCTTACCGCTATTATGGGAATTACTTTTGCTTTCTTTTCCTCTGGCTATTGAGATGCTTTAGCTCTCCATTCGCGTAAGTTGAGTCTCATCTCTTTTATTTAGTCTTTTTCTGTTATCTATTGCATATGAGTCTTATTTTATTTGCATACATCTTTTTAGTCATTTATATGAGTCTCTACTTATCAATGGTTCTAATGGTGTGTCAGGATCATGTTTATGTTATTCCTAAGTGTAGATAGGACATCCTGTGAGCTTGAAGGGTTTTGGGTTGCTTAGAACAAGTTCATTTGTGTCTCAAGTAAGTGAAATTAATTGCATTGTTTTAATGTTATTGATATCTTAAAAGTTGTTATTGCATGATTGAATGGTATGATGAAATTGATCTCTTGAATTTGGCAGATTAAAGATGAATCAGGGGTGGTGGGAAGAGGGTAGGGGAATGGAAAACGAAATTGAGGTTCAAGCCACAATGAAATTATGAATTACGAGAGAAGACAACTTAACCATAAACTGAAAAATGAATCAAATTTATGGATTGTGACAATGCCCAACAACAACTAAGAGAATGAACAAAGAATAGAAGAAAGGTTTGTTAACGACGACACAATGATAGGGCGAAGGACAAATACTCTATAACTGATAAGGAAGAAAATGTGAACTTAGGGATTTGAACAATGTCGAACAACAACGAACACAATTAACAGAGAACAAAAGAGAGACTTAGGCGACAACCGTGACACAATGACAGGACAAAGGACGAAGACTCAATAATAGAGGACAAAGAAAACCTGAACTTAGGAATTGTGGTTTGACGAACAACGACAAACAAAAGGAACGAAGAACATAAGACACATTCAAGCAACAATGACGCCACGATGACGGGGCCAAAGACGAAGAAAATGTGAACTTTGGAAAGAAGACTTGAAGAAGCAGACCGACGACAAAAATGAAGAAGAAGAAGTCATAAGTGTCATTTGACGAAATTAGAGATTTGAATAATTTCACAATCCGGTGGAGCCATAAATTAAAAAAAAAACAAAAAATAACTTAATTGTCATTTTGAATATAAACTTTAGAAATGGTTTTCCAAACTATCAGAAATTAACTCTTGGTAAAATTAAATATTTTTGTAGGGATATAATTCTTTTAACCCAATTAAATTAAATTTTGTCGATGCAATATTTAAATATGTCAAATGTTTTCTTAAAATATATTAAAGCGAAAATGAAATTTTAATATAATTAGATTAAAAATACTATATCAAATTATTTGTCAAGTATAAAAATCAAAATATATCATGAATTTCAATTTTGTATTAAAATTCAGTAACAAAAAATATTTAATCTTTTAATTTATAATAGAAAATAGTTTTAATATAGTTTTATTTTAATGAAATTATTATTAAATACATATTTATTATTTCTAACATTATGTACTCTTTTCTAAAATTAAATAAAAACTATTATTACAAATATCTTATTAATTAATTGCTTCCTTTTTTGTTAGAGGTTTTAATCATATTTAGAATTTTATTTTATTTCCTTATTAAATTATTTTTATTAATTAAAATTGTCATTATTATTATTATTACAATCAATAATTAGTAATATATAAAGTCGTTTTAATCTATAGGAACTTTTTTAATCCATTTTTATATGAATGAAATTATTATTAAATGTGTACCTATTATTTCCAAATTTATCATATTTTTTCTAAAATTAAATTAAAACTATTATTACAATTTATTATATTCATTAATTACTCTTTTTGTTACAAAATTTAAATATATTTATGATTTTTATTTTATTTCCTCCTTAAATTATTAAGTATTAATTGAAAATATTATTAGTATATTTAATAATTTGTAATATATAAATCAGTTTTAATCTATAACAGGAAATTAGTTTTTATCCCGTTTTTTATTTGCATGAAATTCTTATTAAATATATACTTATTATTTTCAAAAAAAAAAATTTCTAAAATGAAATTAAATCAATTATTACGTGAAAACACATTTGTTACACTAAGTTATTTATGTTTTATGATAATAAAAAATAAATAAAATTATTATTATTATTAGTTTATATTGTTATAATTATAAAACTAATTATAAATAATTTTTATAGTTTTATGATAAATAATTTTATTTATTTTGTAGGTAGTTTTATAATTAAAAAAATATTAAGTTTAAAAAATAGTCAAATTAAAAAAACTGGTTAAATTTAAAAAAAAAGTATTTAAATAGTAAAATTAATAAAATGATTTTTTTTAATTTAATAAATTTTATTTAAAAGATAAAATTGGGAAAAAATTAAACACCAATAAAATAATCTCTTTATATATATGTATAGGTTTATTATATTGTTAATTACTTCAAAGTTTTTTTTCTCTGTTGTGTCTTTTTGCAAGAAAATGAAAAGATCTTTGCTGAAGGGGAAAGTGAAAAGTATGAGGTTTTCATGGTCCTTCTTGATTTCTTTTCTTCTTGCTTTGTTGATCAATGTGAGCAATGGACAGCCTCTGGTACCTGCATTGTTCATATTTGGGGACTCTGTTGTTGATGTGGGCAATAATAATCACAAATTTACATTAATAAAAGCAGACTTTCTTCCTTATGGAAGAGACTTTGAGAATCACTATCCCACAGGAAGGTTCTGCAATGGAAAACTTGCCATAGACTTCACAGGTACCTTTACATTTTCCTCCGTTCTCATTTACCCAAATAATAATACTGTTGAGTCTATCGAAAAAGAGGTACAAACGTTAATAAAATCTGAGTTCAATCAGAATTCACACTTCACTTTATTCAAAACTTTATCAAATATTTCCTTTATATATATATATATATATAATTATTTATTGTCCTACTATCTCAATTTTATTCAATATGTAATTTTGGACTTACACTTGATTTTCAACATTTATGACTCATTTTCGGAACTTGGATTTGATATTTGTTTCATTGATTCATTCACTGCAGCTGAAGTTCTTGGATTTACCTCTCATCCCCCAGCTTACCTTAACTTGAACACCAAAGGAAATAACCTCTTGAATGGTTCCAACTTTGCCTCAGCTGCTTCTGGTTACTATGAACCCACAGCCAAACTATATGTAAATACTCTTAGAAATTTTTACAAGTTTTAGACTTTCTCTTCTTCTTTGTTTAACATCATATATTGGGTAAGTGCTTATGTGTGTTTTCATGGATGTAGAATGCAATTTCATTGAGCCAGCAACTAGAATACTACAAGGAATGCCAGAAAATATTGGTGGAAGCAGCAGGAAAATCAAATGCTTCATCAATTATATCTGATGCTATATATCTTGTCAGTGCTGGAACCAGTGATTTCATTCAGAACTACTACATAAATCCTTTGCTTAACAAGTTTCATACAGTTGAGCAATTCTCAGACACCCTCTTGCAGTCTTATTCAGACTTCATCAAGGCATGCATTTCTCAACCTTACCATTAATTAAAACTTTAAGTTGTTTTGTTTTTGCTGATTATGATTTTCATTTCTGATCATGCCTTTAACAGAGTTTACATGCACTGGGAGCAAGGAGGATTGGTGTGACATCATTGCCTCCAATAGGTTGCTTACCTGGAGCCATCACTCTCTTTGGTAATAATAGCAACGAATGTGTGGCCAGATTAAACAATGATGCAATTACCTTCAATGAAAAGCTCAACACCACATCTCGTAACTTGAAAAACAAGCTTCCAGGCCTCAATTTGGTTATCTTTGATATCTACCAACCTCTCTATGACTTGGTCACCAAGCCTTCTCAACATGGTACAACATCTAAATAGATGAAATGTAGATATAACTCTTTACATGTTTTTAAGTAGGTTAAAATTTACTTATAAAAGTCAATTTTATAAGGTTGAGTTAAGCTTAAAATTCACTTTTTAATAAAAAATAAAAGTATGCATGAATCAGATGATCAACATAGATTATCAGAATTATTGAAAGTCGTATATGATTAGAAATAAGATCAATTCATAGTTTATAAGTAGGTGCAAACCTCATCTTAGAGGTCAGTTTTGTGAGGTTGAGTTAAGCTTTAAGTCCATTTTTACAGTGGACACTCTAAAAACAATCTGATGCATTGTGTCATGACAGGATTTTTGGAAGCAAGGAAGGGCTGTTGTGGAACAGGGTTGATAGAGACATCTATATTGTGCAATAGGTATTCCACAGGAACATGTGCCAATGCATCTGAGTATGTATTCTGGGATAGTTTTCATCCTTCAGAGGCTGCTAACAAGGTTTTGGCTGATAGTTTGATTGCTGCTGGAATCTCTCTCATATCTAATCAAACACATCACAATATAGTCTACACGAGCGTTGTTTGAAGATGGCTTATGTAAAAGACTAAAGGAGATTTTGTATGATAAATTGCATTGATGAAAATGTATGCTTTTATGTTCGTTGGATTAGTTCAACAACAACAAATAATATGAATAAAAGAAAACAAGTGTATTATATCATAAGATTCGAATTATATAAAAAAATATAGTTTTAAAATAAAACATGTCATTTTCGGTAAGGAAGATATAGTTTTAAAATAAAAAAGTTCACTGCAAAATTGAAGGGGCAGCTTCTTCCTACACTTAATAAAGAATAAGTTAGTATCACACAGATTAACATTCATTTGACAGAGTAAAATGATATTAAAAAAAGTAAATTTTTGTAATTTTTTGAAAAAAAAATATATATATATTTTGACACACATAATTGTTTACATTCATTTGATACTAAATTTTCTTACTTTTACTTTTCTTTTTAAAAAAATTACAAAAATTATTTTTTTAAGACTATTTTACTCTTTTTAAGTGTGTCAAATAAATGTCAATATGTGTCATGTTACACTTAGTAAAAAAATAAAAAAATAAAAAATGTAAAAAAATTATATATATATATATATATATATATATATATATCAAAGTATATTTTTCCATCATAAATTCTCCTGCAAAAGAAAATTTCATTTTTATCCTTTTTTTGCTTTTTGGATTATGTATATGGAAATGATTTTGAGATGATATCATTCGAAAACATTTTTTATTTTTAGATTACGTAATTTAAAAATCTTTTGTTTTTAAATAAACGTCTTACACAATGTGAAAGTTAATTTTAGCGTTTAATTTGATCAAAATATTTTCTATAAAAGAATATTTCTAAATTACACTGAAAAAGGTTTTTTTTTTTTTACTTTTAAATGGTACAATTCTAAAGTCAATTTTAATTTTCAGAAATAATTTACAAATTGTATAATTCAAAAAGCAGAAAAACAAATTTTTGTATAGGAAGACGAGGATGGAATTTAGATTACATTTTATATTAAAAACATTCAGTAATATATTTGTGTTCTTACCCAAATAAGGAAGCATATTTTTAGTCTTTATAGTTACTTGAAAAGTAGAAATGATATTTTCATCCATACAAATTTTTTATTTTTTATTTATTTTTAAAATATAAAAATTTATTCTTTTATAATTATTTCATCCTTTTGTGTCACTACCATTTCTATGAAAAAAAGAACAGAACGTGGGTTATTGACGCAGTGAAGAGAGAGCGTAATGGACTATAGCTTGGCAGCGTTGAAACTTTTGTGCTCGCAGCTGAAGCAAGCTGGAGAAGTAGCCTCTCAAAACAGCTACACGCTCGGCGGCCTCCTCTTCCAGCGAGCGTGGTTGCAGGTTTCGACTTCCCTCTCCGTTGGCATTCCCTAAACGCCGCCGTTTTCCTTGTCTTCATTTTTTGCCTAATTTCTCAGGGCGTTCTTGTCTCCGTCTCCGACACCGGCTCTCTGCTTCTCGATGACGGCACCGGCCTCATCGAGCTCTCCCTCACTGGGGAGTTTCGCCACCGTAGCTGGCAACTCGGTAAACTCCACCCCCTCTGCATTCCATCAATTAATCTTAGAATTTGTATTAGTGCAACTCGTGTAGAAAAAAATAGCTCGTAACATTAAGATTACTCCATTTCGATATTTTAATTCGAGTTGTCTCGAATATCATTTGTAAAACAAAATATCCTGACACAGTTAAATTGATCGATCAAGTGGTAAAAATGGGCAATGAAGGCAATACATACGGGGAAATGACCTACATAAGATTTTTGGGGTGAAAGAAGTGTAATAATTGTGCCAAAAAATAAAAATAATAACAAGTTGGTGGTAGCAGTAAGGTTTGAGATGATTACATAACAGTGTATAAATTGGGGATGACCCTTCAGTCCCTTATAGATTGTTGTTTTGTGGGGGTTGAATTGGATTTAAATCGAAATTGTAATAACTACGCGTGGGGTTTTCTCAAAATTTTCTACTTGATGTGTTTCTTCAAATAGCTCACTCTATATTTTAATTTATTTACTTTGTCAGGGATGTATGTAATGGTGGTTGGAGGATATGTTGCACGTGCGGGAGAACTTCCTATGATCAAGGTAATAATAATATATACTTATGTTTATCATTTGATCTGAGTTAGAGGCATTTCCAAAATGAATGAAATAATCTCAAAACTAGCTTCCATTGCCATTCATACTTGCATTAGTTTTCTCTTCCACAAAGTAAGGGAGTTTGTTTTGGTGATGTTCAATGAATGTAGAAAATCTGATTTCGCTTTCTGCCTAGGGGAGAGCACTTTTATATGGCTGTTTATATTGCACTCGGGTTTGGGCGATGTTGTGGGAAGGAATATTATATTCGAGATTACTCCATTTTATCACTGTTTGTTATTGGTCTCACAAATAAAGAAATATATAAAGAATTGTAACAGATAATTTAAAGTAGTCAAAATCTAATTTAAACTGATAATGGTAACAGATTCACAAGATTGTTGATCTTTCATCATCTCCTGACCGAGAGGCTATGTGGTATCTTGAAGTGATTGAGGCATACAAAATGTTCTATCAGCCTCTTGTTGAAGAATTTACATGATGTGAGTATCTTATAAACAGAGATTGGCTATATTGAGGTTGGCATCCGATATCGGGAAGTTCCCTTCTTTGCGAGTTAGCACACAGAATTTTCTGAGATTGTGTTTGTATTAAGATATCTATATCTTTATTCTGAGAAATTTACCGACAAAGTGCATTAAAAATGACTGTTGCAATGATCCAATTAGGTATATTTGGTGTTTTAATTTTGATTGTATATTTACGGATTTTAGTTTAATTTAGGGTAATTAATATGCATTACCTTGTACATTTGGTTATCTTTCTAGGGATTTAATTTTTACTTTGTTGGTCATACATAGACCCAAGTGGTATCCAAATTGAGTGAAAATGGTATTCCACACCCAGATGAACACCCTAGAGCTTTTCTTTCTTCTCTCTTCATTCCCCGTCACATTCTTTGACATCTACATATTTGTAATACCAATCTATTTAATCACATTTGTAATATTAACTCTTGATTCAAAACTCTATCTATCATTCAGTTGTGATTAAATACATGTAATGGAAATTTATAGGGAAAATATTCTTATATAGAATATTCAGGAACCATGTCATTTACTTTTGCACAATCCATGCCCCTTAACACGGTGTTTTCGAAATATGAAAATAAAATCCTGGGATATTACAAGTTTGTAACCTATATTTTATTGATTAAGAAAGCTCATCGACTACCATTTTATTTATAGCGTTGTAGCACCCTGTGGGTACCAAGGATCATCGATATGGTAATCCCTTATCTTCTAAAATTTTTTGTGACTTAGACGTAATAATTCAAATCCAGGAAAATATTAAATCTCATTTTTTTACATACAATAAGCAGAAACTAAAGTTAAATGTCCCACAAACTACGCATGCAACAAAGTCTGATGCAGACAAATCAAGGATCAACTCGTTTAAAATGTACAATTTGACAAACCCCCACCCGAACAAGTGTTGCGTTTTCGAAAGACAACTCTAATATAGGAAGAAGTTCCAAGCACAAAAAAAAAATCGTAGTTTGTATAACTGAGCACACTTGATCCATTGAATTTGAAGCTACACCTACACCTGTAATGCCAGTAAAGGTGAAATAAGTTAGGTTACAACAGTACAGCAGAATTCCAGTAAAGTTTGTCCCAGGAAGAGCTTCTTCCCAAGGCAGAAGCTTCTTGTCTGACCTGCATTGCATATAATGCCCCATGCAACAATTCCATGGATATCAAGCTCAAAGGATCAGCAAAACGTATCCATGAAAACAACACGGGTTGCATATAACCCCCATACAGGCCCATTTATATCTGTTTGGATGATTTTACAGATTGGGAGTCTTTGAGAGGCTCAGAAGTTCCTTTAATGGCTATATTTCTCAAACCAATTTCCACTGACTCTTTTTCAGCAGCTTCCCTTTTCCTTCTTTCAGACAATTCCTCATTGACGGCATCAGGTTGAGCGGATGTTATTGAGGGCTGAAGAGTACGGGGACCTGCATTCAACCACGGATGACTAAGACACTGAGCAGCTGTTGGTCTCTTTTCTGGGACGAAATCAAGTATTGGAGCAAGGAAGTCAACCATGTCCTTTGTGTCTTGCTCACTGAAATTATACTTGTCCATCAGCACCTTATCCATTGGCCAGAATCTCAAATTGCTTATGTGCCTCAAGTCACCATGTGTATTGAAAAATTCTCGAGAATAGCGTCCCCCTAGTGCAATCTGAAGGACATACAAATTTTTCTGGTTCAGCACACAGATGAAATATCAACATTGACCGATTTTCAGAATGAAATACAGTAAATTACCCTATTTTTCAATTTCTTTTAAGTAGAAAAACTCATTGAAAGTAAAATGGAAAACACAACATGAAGATCTGGAAAATAGTCTGAAACGAAGTTTAAATTTGAATAGTGATTCTTGGATATAAAATCCATACCTTCGGAGGCATCTTCCCAACAAGCTCCATCATCAATGCCAGATGGTCCTGTAAAACAAACGCCTAAATATCACCAAGACAAGATTGCAGTTCATTTTTACGTAGTCATCACTGTTTTCAAACATGGTTTTCCACTAATGTCAAAATTTCCAGCAAGTATAAAGCAAGGAAAAATATATAAAGTGTACACAAAACAACATGGACCTAGAGTCCCAGTGATTTCAATGGATATATATATATATATATATATATATATATATATATATATATATATATATATATATATATATATATATATATATATATATATATATATATATATATATATATTTCCCCCAAAATTTGCTTTAAAATTTCATTGATTAGAACCAAACAGAGAAGACTGATGAAGCCCCAATTTTAACCAGTAGCATGACTTCACAAACTGCAAGCTAAAGCCTCCATTTCATCCTTCAGAAGTTAAAAACGAGTACAAAGTTGAAATATCCTTAGTAGGAAAGAAATCACTCTTTAACTATAAATGTTCTGCCTACATAAGTTAGCGATGTTCCCAATGAATGTTTTTCTTAATTTCCAAATACAACATGAATTCCAAAGAAGGCTGATATAAATGAAAAAGAATTAAGACACACGCATGATAATATTATTGATTCAACTGCCATGGGCATGTCCTTTGTATTATTGCTCCCAGCCCCAGGGCCCATAATATATTTCCTATTGTCAAATTAGAAATTACAAACTGTATAATTTAAGCAAGGCTTCCAGCAACATAAGTTTTAAATTTCTTCGAGAAAGAAGTATATTCTACCCACCCTTCTCATGGCATATAATTGTTTCCAAAAGATAGCATTTGCCTTTTTCCTTTTGAAAAAAACAGATATTTGTTTAAAATGCGAAGAAATATACACTTTTGCATTCACTCACATGTAACAAAAACATGAGGATACAAAATTGAATTGTAATAGCAAAGCGACCAAATAAAAAACTTAAGCACAAGTGAACTTCCACACTGTTAAAAACACTCAATAGAAAAAAGTTCATGACAGTTAAGCATGATAGTGTTTTTAGTGGAAAAGAGGTGCAATTACCTCATCTCTATCATAGTTGTCACCACTGTGAGGATCAAAAAGAACATCACCAGTGGCAAGCTCAAAGCAAATGCAAGCAAAGGACCATAAATCTGCTGGGGTTGAGTATTTGGATCCAAGAAGAACCTCAGGACACCTATATTGCCTTGTCTGAATATCATTTGTGAATTGTTTGTAAGTCCAACAAGCACTTCCAAAATCAACCAGCTTGCACCTAAGATCAACGGCTGCTAGCAATTTCTTTTTCATCAAACGGCTGCTACTCATATGACTATGACTTCCTTGTGAAGCATCCTTTTCAAAATTCTTTGTTGATTCATCTTTACTCAGAGAACTATCAGGTTTATCTTCAACAGATTCTACACTTGATTTTACATCATTGCCACAATCTTCTTGCTCGGGTCCTTTATAATCCTCAGCTTCCTCTGAAGTTTCCGTCCCAACAAAGCCTTGAGCTACCTTAGCCTTCCTCTTCACTTTCTTTTTCTGGTTCTTCAGTGGATCTCCATTCAAAATTTTATTGTCTTGGTGAGTCCCATTATTAGACGCAGCCTTATCCTTGGTATTCGGAAGGATGAGTGAAGCACCTGATTTCCTAGGATCTTTGGATGGATTTATCAGTGACTGAAGCAACACATTTTCTGGTTTCAAATCAGTGTGTATAACAGAAAGCTCACGATGCAAGTAATCTAAGCCCACCAATATATGAAAACAGATTTCTTTAACCATATGGAGTGGAACCCCACGATAGTCAGTATATTTAATAAGGGTGAGAAGATTGTCACCCAGGAATTCAAAAACCATACACACATGCTGTCCATTAGGCCCCGAATGCTTGAAATGATCCAAAAGCTTCACAACACATTTCTTATCATCCAGGTCCCCCTCGGCTATTTGTTTGAGAATCTTTATTTCATCCATTGCAGCTTCAGTGTAATGTTGGGCACTCTTTTGAATTTTAAGGGCTACAAAACGCTGCAAACAAAAAACTTTCCTATCAGTAAGAGATTCAAACTCCAAAGTTCAACATTTACAAACAGCGACAAGTTAAACATGGTGGATGTTTCCTTTGTTAACTTGTGTCACTTTTTCATTTCAGTTTACATGTTTTCACTGATAAAGGCATCCAATAATAACTAGTCAAATTTAGTAAGCTTGCGACTTCTGATTAACTAAGAGTGTAAATCTTATACTAACAAGTAAGACTGTCCCAAAGGCTTCAGTACCATATTTTAGCACTCTAACATAATCAGTTCCTTTAACAGTCCATGGAATCCTTTCCCAACCCCAACCCAAATGGTCCATTTCCCTTTCACGGCTTCATTCACCTAGAGTCACTCGACGTGGGACTCCTAACAAATAGTGCCACATAATTTTCATTTAGCTCCCTACGTTCAAGGTTCTATAAAGTCTCTTCTCATTTCCCACCCTTCCCTAGCAACTAAAACAAGAAACAGGAAAAATCTGTAACATTCTCATAATCATTACTCCAAAAACATCACAGGGAAGCAACTAAACGCAATGGAGTTCTCGAAAAACGAGGAACTAACAATTCAACGTAGTGAGTGATCGAAGTCCAAAGACATAAAAAAGCATAATGTGGGCAATTATAACATGAAAACCAAAGGAGCGGAGTTGAAAAATGGAGGTACCGAAATGAGAGTGTCCCAAGCGAGCCAGACGGTGGAAAAATGGCCCCAACCGAGCTTGGACTGCACGACGTAGCGGCCGTTGTTGAAAGCATCGCCGATTCGAACGGCATGGTACCCTCCACGCCTGTAATCCTCCATGCATTCCTCCTCTGAACTGTAATTTTCGTTCCTCTCCATCAAATGCTTCGGTTACAAATCCCAATTTGTTTGAGTCAGAGAGAGGCGAATTGGAGTTAGGGTTTTTGAACTTTACCGGGAAAATAAAACCACCGGAATTTGAGAGTGACTGAGGGAACTATAGTTATTATCATTGTGACTGCCATTAACGAATTAAAAAATATGAAATTTTTTTTTTTTAACTCCTTCCCTTCACTTTGTAACAGTTCGATTTTTATGAAAAATTCTGACTCTTATTTTCAAAATTTAAAATTCAAAACAATGGAACCACCAAAATTTATTTTAGGTTTAATATCTATTTTGTCCTTAAGTTCGGTAGATATGTTCAAAGTAATTTTATACTTTTATAGACATTAGTCCCATATTTTATAAAAGGCTTAATACCTTTTGGTCGCTCGAAAGAGAGGAAATGTAAGAATCTTTCTACCTTTTTTTAAAAAGTTAAAAACGGTCTCAACTTTTGAAAAAACTGATCAAGTTAATCCTTTTTTGTTATGTCGTCAAATTTCTAACGGTGCATCTGCCATCCTAGAGAAAACTTAATGACAGTCCAAAACTTTTGTGATTGCGTGGCACACCGAGGTAATATAATATGTCAATTTTAAATTTAAAAAAAAAATTGTTTGCCACATCAGCTTTATCTTCCACCTCCAAAAACGTTAGAGCCAGAAGTTGCCGCCGTCAACATCTTAAACCACCGCTAAGGCTATCAGCATCTTCCTAACAACCAGATCACATTTTCCTCCTCCATGTATAGCTGCAACGAAACCGAAAAAACACCATCTTCTTCTTCGCTAGACTTTCGAAAAAACTCAGAAACAAAAACGCGAGCTTCTCCACCAATCTCCTCCTTCGAAACCTGCAGGAAATCGCATAAACCCAAAGAAACCCAAATCGAGCCTCATCCATAGCCACCGAGAACCTACGAAAACCAAATCCCAGATGAACACTAATAGCAGAACAGGAAAGCCCAAATTAGAAACCCTAATCGCGAGTTCATCGCGAATAAAAAAACGCCAGATAATTTGACTGGAAAAAATTGGAGGAAACTATGAGTGCGTATGAACTTTGCCCAGTAACCAGTAAGTTCAACATCCAAATGAGCCAAATTATACACAATTTCAATCCCGTGTAATCTACAGTAATCAATCTCTTTCTTAATGGACTTCAAGAGGTCATGATCTCCAATAGGGTTATCATAGGGTTTGGGAGGGGAAGCAGTGAGGAGCAAGATGCGAGGTTTACCTCTGATGAAATTAGGGTATTGAGGGTTTTGAGTGAGCCAATTTTGGCGCTCTTGGTCCCAATTATTGATTTTGGGACCGAGGGTAAAGATAACATTGGGGTTGAAGGGTTGTTGGTCATCGAGATCGGAGGGGTCCACGTCGGATCAAATCTCAGCGAGGATGCAGTTGGTCTCCTTGATAAGGTTCTGGTTGACGACGTCGGAATCGGAGGAGCCGAGATTGACGCCGATGGTGCCGCGGAGGACGAGGATGGTGACAAAGCCGCATAGTATAGTGATCTTGATGTTGTTGAAGGTCTTATGGATCTGGCGGTCGCGGGAGATCCCGGTGGCGCGGCCTCAGGCGTTGGAGGTGGGTAAACGGGCGCTGGTGTTGCGCTTGTGGTGATTGTCTTGCCCCTCACCCTCAGTGCGACACAATCACAAAAACTAGACACATAATTAAGTTTTCTCCAAGATGGAGCTGCACCGTTAGAAATTTGACGCCGTAACAAAAAAGGATTAACTTGACTAGTTTTTTCAAAAGTTGGGACCGTTTTTAACTTTTTAAAAAAGGTAGGACAATTATGAAGATTCCCCCTATTTTGAGGGACCAAAAGAGGTATTAAGCCTTATAAAAACGGTTCAAGTTGGTACTTTTTGCTTACAACGTTAAAATCTCTAATTGTCTCCAGATCAAAACTGAATGAGTTGTCCAGTTACTAGTGTGTGGCAAACTCAGCCAATAAGGGATTACCACGTGGCAGTCCCCTTCCCAGTCAAATTAGGGTTTCACACAATTGTATAATGGTGTTTACGACGCAAGAAACGTTCTCTCTCCTCATCTGCGGCAGCTGCTAGTTCTTTAATTGCACGAAGGAGCTCGCGGTGCGTGGAGGTGATGGAGAAGATGAGCTCACGGGCTTTCGAATGTTGGTTGTGGAGGATCGAATTAGGTGATTTGGTTTCTTAGCTTTTCTGATTTCTGATGCATGTTTTGAATCGAAGGAGAATGAACTCGTGATTAAGGTTCAGAAGGGTGGATTGTGATTCTCGTTTAAGATTTTCCTATAGGCACCATCACGATTGAACGAGCATCGTTGCGGTGGAGACGAGTTGCGATTTAGGGTTTGATGCATTTATGATTATTTGCAAGTCGTCATGGCTGCTAGAGGTGCATAATGAAGGTGGATGGTGGTTCTGCAATTCGAAACGAAGATAGTGTGACGTTCACGCATGGAGGTTGATGGTGTGGTGACTATGAAGGTTTGATTGCGCGAGAAGATGAACCTGTGATGGCGGCATGGTGACCCTATGGTGGTGTGACGTTCACGCATGGAGGTTGATGGTGTGGTGACTATGAAGGTTTGATTGCGCGAGAAGATGAACCTGTGATGGCAGCATGGTGACCCTATGGTGGTGTTTTCCAAGTTGCCAAGTCAATTGACCTCAGCATGTCACTCAATCAATAACTCGACAACTCATTCAATTTTGGTCAGGGATACACCGTTAGCGTTTCTAACGCATTAAGCAAAAAAAAAATCAACTTAAATCGTTTTTCCAAAATATAGGAACATCTAAAAAAATATAGGACCACTTTGAACACATCTACTAAACCTAAGGACTAAAATAGATATTAAACCTTTATTTTACCAACAAATCTACACATAGCTAGAAACACATGCACTCCCTTTTGCTATAGTAAAAGTTTTATAAAGTTAAAAAATATTTTTTATAAAAATAATAGTTTTTATTATTTTGGTACAGTTAATTTTTTTTAAAATTGTAAAAGAGTAAAATTGGAAAATGATTTTTTAAATAAAGATTAAATATTTTTTAATCTATATATATATATGCAAAATTTGAATTTGTTCCTGTATGGGGTCGAGTCACCTAAATTCATGTACTTTCTGCTGCCCCCATCCAGTCTTCCCGTGATCCAGTCTTCTGATTGTCAAAGTTTGTCCGTCCTGTATGCTTGGGAGGGTACCTGTTAAAGGTGCTCCGAAGCTTAAGTCAGTAAATGTTTGATCGGTTGTTTAGGTGCTGCAATAAATGCGTAATTAATGAGTCTGCCTACCTCTTACCTTTGACCTGTATTTATAATGGGCCTAGGATTAGCAAGGCCTTAATCATGGCCCAATCCAGAGCTCAATCCTTTAATCAGTGCTTTACCTTAATCACACATGGAGACCTACCTGTCACGACCGTCCGGTTTGGGTGTGTTGAGAGGTACCGTCTGTCCCATGTGTTTGTCTAGGGCCGTTCGGGGATCATCTAGTACAAAATTCTAGATCAAATTTCATACATCTCAATTTAATGGTGTTATTTTTTTCATGTACTAAATAATATTTAAGGTTATAATTTAAATTAAAACATAAATAATTTAAATATTTTACACTATAGAGAAAGATTCACATAGTTGTCTTGAAAAGATTATATTTATTTATTTTTAATTTAAAAATAAAATTGAGATAACAACGAATTTTAATTTTACATTTTTTAAGACTAAAAATATATTTAATTTTTTAAATAATAATTTTAAAAAATTAACATAAAAAATCCAATTATAATAGTGGTATGGATTTAATTGAAAGAATTTAAAAAAATATGAACACCAAAAAAGGTAAATCTCCTTTATGCATAACATTATTAATAAATATAGATTCAATTTTTTGGTATCATATATTTTTTATTTATTTTATCCTTTAGTAACCATGCTTTTAAATTTAAATAATTACTTATAATAAAGAAATATTTTTTAATTTATCTTTTTTTTAAATATTATTTATATAATGAAAATATAGAAATTATTTATTTTTATAATTATTTTAAATAAAAAATATTTTATGACTTAATAATTTTTTGTTACAATAAAAAATAATACACATGTATATAGCATGTATTTCCACTACTGAATAATAAATAAAATAAATAACATATTTTATTATTCTATATTTATATAAAAATTAAGTAATAAAAAATGTTCTCTAAATAATGGTCACACTTTGATTTCCATACTAAATTTGATCATAAATAATAAATTATATTATTTAAGTAAATATAAATAATAAGTCATTCAAGACAAATTTGTTGATGCCATGTTACTTTAAAAAAACACCAAATTTAAATATTAAACAAGTGTTATTTTTTATATATATTATGAATAACTTATCATTTGAAATTTACCACTCTGAAAAACAAAATCTTTTTAATGCATCATTTCAAAAAAGAATGTCTAACTTACTTTTTCATTTTTTTTAAATTATTATTTTTGATAAATTTTATATAAACTATTAAATAATCGACCCACTTAACAGACATATATATGTTATATCATCTAATTATTATAAATTATTACAATAAATTTAATTTCAAAAGTGTAAAAACTAAAAAAGAGTATAAGAGTATTGATTATTTTTAATTATCACATTTGAGTATTTTATTAATAAAATATTAAAGCTATAAATAGATTTTCTAAGTTTTATTTTGTAAATTTTCTTTTTTAAAAATGTATCACTAACTACATTTTTAAACTTATTCTTTATCTTTTTAGAAGTAAAAATCTATATCTGTAAAAAAAAACTATGTGCTTCTATTCAATTAGAGTGAAGAACAAAATAAATTTACCTTTTATTCGTTTTTAGGTTAATTTTCTTTTTATGAGTTGGAATTCAACAAGTGACTTAAAATAGTTCAAAAAGTAAACATTTATTTATATATGACCATAAAGACATGGTTTGACTTTTAATTAAAGTTTTAATCTTACAATAAGATCATCATGTGAGATATAGAACTCTAAGGAATAATTCTAATTTAGTGAGCTAATTCGATGAAGTAAAGGAAATTAATACTAGATATTGCTTTTTGTACTTTTGTTAGATTGTATGTCTATACTTAAGCTAATTTTATAATGATTTGGTTTAAGCTACTAGACTAACATCTTTGAAAATTTATGTTGAATGAAATTGTAGTGAATGAGAAGTGTGTTAAACTGGATGTGTTTAATTGTTTTTTAAAATTGTGGAATGGTTGAGAATGAGCATTTATGTTTGAACAATTGGTTTCAAATAGTACATTTCTAAACTGAATTGATACCAATTAGGATTTATAAAAAGGATAAAATTACTCATTAGAACCAATCAAACACATTAAGGTGTCATTCCCCACTAGTATAGTATGGTGTTGGACGCTAAGTATCTACCACTGGGCACCACCTTGAAATATGAAGTTAGTGAACTTTAGTGGCTATAGTATTAGGTGTCACATTATAGGCGTTAGGCTCTCACTTTACAATGACATCATAGTTGATTTACGTTGTGTGTTAGAGATTTTCATTAGGCAAAAATATCAAACTGTTGGACACAAATTTTAAATTTTCTTTTAGGGAAGCCCTTTATCTAACCTAACACTCGTTGTCTTCTGTATCCACTGGACGATGTTGGTTGAAAAAAGTTTGATAGTTTGAGATGTGATATTTTCATAATAGATAGTTCTTATTCTTCTTCTTCTTTTAAGGAATGTTTTATATAAATGTTATTCAACATAATGACAAAATGGAATGTTTGGATTGGAAGGTTACTATAATTGTGTGTATTATATGAATATGGTATTCCTAAGAGGCAATTATATATTGGTTAATATAGTGTTATACATTGATTAGGGATCCATATTGTGAAATTACCTTAACTTTACTAAATTTGCAGACTCATATAAAGATTAAAGTTTAGGTAATAAGAGTTGAAGAAGGTTTCTGTGACAAAATTTGGAGTAAGAAACCCCTTTTGTAGTGAAGTAACATTGTCATAAGAGATTGAGACTTTGTAAATTAGGTGGATTGTGACATTTTATTTCACGAGAAATTAAGGTTAGGTTTCAATCCTTTACGCAAGGGTAAAACTGGTATTTGCAAAGAATAGGGGTGCAAGAAGAAACGACCTCGACAAAGTCGTGGTTAGGTTCATGACGCAATTCATTAATCTAAGCCACAAATCAGGAGGCCTTTCAATTATCAGGACAGGGACCAATCTATTATACATATTTAACAATAGAAAGATGTTTGAAAACTATGGGACCAATCTATTATACATATTTAACAATAGAAAGATGTTTGAAAACTATTTCTGTAACTTTTATTTTATTTTCTGAGAAAAATCGACAAAGGCTGCTATGTATCCCAAAATAAGGTTTTTGTTTTGGTTATTGGAACGCTTTTATCCCAATTGATTGTTGAGTGATGCTCACTCCACCACCTCATCTTCTCCCTACACTTCAATTTTTTTAAATTCTAAATTTATCCTTTTTATTTTTTACTTTTACCAATTTTACTTTTTTTTTTAAACCTTAATCTAATCTCCTTTCACTTTCACTTTTCCTTTCATTCTCAACAACAAACCTCATCCCTCAGTGTCACTTTCTCTCTTTCTCTTAATTTTCACTTTCGTTAACACAAAATTTGACAGCATAAAAAAAAACCTTAAACTCAAGTGTTGAAAACTGAATTTAATTAAAAATATATATATATAATGTAAGGAATTTTCTCGTTATTGTTTGACTCATTGGTAACATGATTGAGTGTTATAACTATTGAATAAGTTTTATATATTATCATGTAAAGTATTTTACTCAATCAATGACTAGAAATCTCTGTTATAGTTTTATATTAAAGTAAGTAACTAACTAAATTTCCAACCACCAAACTAAAGTTTTCTCCTTTAACTTTATGACTTGGGATAGGATAGGAGGGAAACAACTGAAGAAAAAAAAAAGAAAAGTGGAGTCTTGCAAAGATAACCCTCTCTATATAGACCCTACTGAATAAAGAATAAAGAATAAAGATAATATTTTTATTTTTCAACAACAAAAAAAAAACTCTCGTTTATGACCAAAATGTCCATGAATATTGACAAAAAAAAAGTTCATGGATGTGTTTGAAGCGCCATAATTCATGATTCAAATATTCAAAATGTAAATGTGATTAAACATAGGAGATTGTGATATAAAGTGAAAGGGATAAAGAGGTTCCAGCCAGATACTTCTGGTGTGTTCTATAAAACCACTGCTGTTGATGTAATTATGAGTAAGATATCGTAGGTATAATAAATTTTAACGTAAAGGAAATTATATAGACGATTTGGGATCAGAATAATGGTGAATTTTGGATGATATGCACAAGATTTTAATTTAGTAAGGTTGAAAAGTAATAGGATTCCAAAATCATTAGATATATAAGGTGATTTTATATTATATAGATGATATAAATCTCATTTTATATTTATATATTGTAAATTTTTTTTTAAAATTTAAGTGTTTTTCATAAATACATCATAACCTGTGATAGAACTTCTTAAATCAACTCAACTTCTCCAATAAAAAAACACTTTAATAGTAAGTTGATTATTATTGAGAAAGAATAACCAAGTAGGATATTCTTTATAGAAAATGGGATAATTTTTTTCCCTTAACCTTGTTCAACTTCATTTTTCTAACATAAAAAGTAAAGAATATTTTTTTATGATTAAGATGTGAACATTTATTTATATTATTTATAACTATATATACTCTTTACAATATAATTATTTATTTATGTTTTAAAAACTAATAATTATTTTGACATGTTTTCTATAAAACTGTATTAGATATTTTCTTTTTCTCCATTCATTAGTAATTAATTTTTTTTCTCCATTCAATCCATTTTTGCTCATACATATTTAAAAATGCATTTATATTTAGGCTAGTTTATTGAAAAGTGATGTAATAAAAAAAGTTTGCCGTTCCTAAATAGAAAAAAAAACACCCAATTAACTTTATATAGAAACTAAATATTAAAATCACATTTAATTTAAGTATATTACTTTTGTCCAAAATTATTTGTCAATATTTTTTAGATAATTGGTAT
Organism: Vigna umbellata; assembly: GCF_029865625.1. NCBI lineage: Eukaryota > Viridiplantae > Streptophyta > Magnoliopsida > Fabales > Fabaceae > Vigna > Vigna umbellata. The sequence goes on from NC_142167.1 coordinate 15,206,483, forward strand.
TTTTTTCATAAAGGTATGAATAAAAATATTTAATACAAATGAACAAGTTATAAATTATAAGAAATTTTAAGTTTATCTAAACCATAAAAATTTTAAGAATGGGTTTGTGAACTTGTATTCCACTCACTTAAATTTTAAATGATAATGAAAAATAAAAAAAGTTCAAAATATGTCAAATTTTGAAATGGCACTTTAGTCTAGCCACCGTTTAAAGCAATAATGAAGTTGTCTCAACACTTTTTGACAATTTATGGGATAAGAAAAGAAGAAAAAAAATAGCATTAGCTTTACGTGTAGATTTCGGTTCTTACATGGCTTTCAAACATAAATAAAATACCTAAAATGGTCATTGACAAGTATAAAAAAATAATAAAAGAAAAATAGTTTTTTCTTTTAAACAATTGAAGAGTATTCTGAGACAATAAAACTTATCGACTGAAATATTAAAACTTTAAAAGTAATTCATTCTTAAATTGTTACTTTAATAAGATTATAATAAATACTATTTTTAAAATATTCTTTATGAAGTTAATAGCATATATAATTATTTATAAAGTCAAATTACTTTATAATTATTTAAGAACTTTTAAGACTACAGTGATTTTTAATCGTTTATATAAACCAAAAACCAAGTTTCTGAAAATTTGAAACTCGCAAAACTGATGATATTGGTCACGAAAATTCAACAGAGATCATCACAAGACCATAACCCAACTAAAATATAGTTTGAAAATCAATTTACAAAATTTTAACTATTTTAGAAATCTGTTGAGTGATTTCTATTTTTATAATGACATAAAAAAATATTTTATCGTAATGCTACTTTTTTTATTCATTTCAATATATATATATATATATATATATATATATATATACCCTTTTAATCAGAATAAACTACAAATCGTAGACAATACTGAGATAATTGACGAAGATGGATATTGCAAAATTTTAATGTTATTTTAATGGTACATGCATTATTTATAATATTAACAGCGAAATCAATTGAGATAGCAGATTGCACATCGATCTTTAGCAAAAAAAAAAAGCTAGATAAGGATTAAAATAATCATCATCGAAATCCATTCAAATCTTCGTATCATTCATATTTCTAAAAGAAAAAATTATCCTAACTATACTAACAAGATAATATATGTTAATTATTATTTATTTATAGTTAGTTTATTCACAATTATTTTCAAACCGATCACATGGCGTTTAATTTAACTTGAGAACCATATATCTTTCTATTTTGATTATAATCACTTATTTATTCACAAAGTAACTGCTAATTTATCATCAAATCAACATAAAACGTTGAACATTAATTGCATTGTCTTATGTTTAAGAAAGTTATAAGAAATCAAAATAGATCAGATTCTGTGTTAAGTTTTTTGTGCTATCTTTGTACAATCCCTTTAACATTTACTGATTTTAATATAATAATTTTTTTAATATATTTTGAAACATTAAATCCAATTTATATTGATTTATTTTAAGAACATAAACTAGAATAAAAAACATGAAAGAATTCATATTGGATTACGACTAAGTAGGTTGAATAAGAGCAACTAACTGCACTAACTTTGAAAAGATAAATAATCCAATCATAGGCTTTGGAAGAAGTTAAAAATCAATTATTTTAATGAGTAATGAAAGACAAGTGTCGACGCATAAGTAAAAGCAATTTACCTTTCCTAAGAAAACAAAAGCAGTTTACCTGGAGATTTGTGTCAACTTTCAAAATTAAGATGACTTAATCATTAAGCTTGGATATGTAAAATACAAATATTTTTTTATAAAATTTATTTTAAAAATTTAATCCATATTTTCAAGACATTCAAACCTTGGTATTAAGAATAATAATTAAATAAAATATGTCAGTATTAACTATAACAGTAAATATATACACTGATGATATTAATTGCCTTATGTTTTTTTTTGGGTCAATATGTAATGTGTTCACTTGTTTCTTGGGGTTTTTTAGTCTGATGTTTTAATTGATAAGTCCTCTTTGGATGTAGACGTATGTTTATGTTTTTTATTGGAATAGTTTTCAAATACACTTTGATGCTTTTGATGTTTTGTAGATATGTTATAAATGACAATGTAGTAATAAATAATTTAATTGACATATTTTTAATAAATAATGACTATGTATAAGGATTTTATGGAGGTTGATTATTGAGCTAGGGTTTATAGATTTATTTATTTTAAGATTTTTTTAATTTGTTTAATTATTCTTGATTTCTTTACAACTTAGTCATAATTTATTTTTTTACATACATAACATTTTAAGTATTTCATTTATTATTGTAGTGTTGACCGAGATATTTTCAAAATGTAGGTTGGGATGTCTTTCTCTTCGGCCTTTGGATCGAGGTGATTTAGCTTAAGTCATCTGGTAAGTGATGCAAGAAAATTTATTTTATTTTTGTGCGTTTGACTTTCTTAAACCATATTGATACAGTATGTACTAATTTTGAGATTTTAATAAATATAGAGGTGTACGAAGAAAATATAAGATGCATGAAGAAATATAACTCAACTTAAAAATATTATGTTGTAACTTACTTAAAACTTTTCCTTATTGAAAAACAAATGATATAAAATAAATAAATAAGGTTATAGAAAAATAATATAATTGTTAGATACAAACCTATAAATACATATAGAAAACAATGTATCTTTATTTTATACATTTATAAATATGTTTTTCTAATAATTGTCACTCTCACATAATTTACTTAATTACTTTTAGTAAATTCCCTCTTTTCCATAATATTTTTTTATCTGTGTTTCACTATTGAATTTTTCTTTTTTTCTTAGTTTTTTTAAATCTTTCAAACTCGATTTAATATTCCCTTATGAACTTGGGATTATTTTTTATGTAAAAGTTAAGAAAATTATTTTTTAGATTTGATAATGTGTTTGAACATCAATTTTTGTTTCAAGTATTTTAGTTTCAGGACACTGAGATTCAAAAAGTATTGTCGAACACTCATTTTGCAAAAGAATTGGTGTTGAGTGACGATGAGCACCATATTTTACTAGAATGATAGTGTTTACCACTGTGACGGATGCTGAAAGTTACCTTTTGTGAAAAGTCTAACGCTAAGCGTCATTTCTAAACATTATGTCTAAATTTTTTTTCTTTGGCTATTATAAGTAGGTTTATAATGGATCGTATATATGCTTACAAACATTATAGTGTTTGAAGAATGTGATGATAGTGTTGTGAATATGTTTGGTGTTGAGATTGAAAGAATTTAAAGGAAATGTTCTTTGTGACAAAAATATTAATGCATGTATTAACATAGGGAAGTTAAAAGTATCTTGAACTTTAATAATTATTCACACTCAAATAAAGTAAAATAAGTAATATGGTGAGAGTCATAAAAAGTCTAAGTCACCGTCAATTCTAGATACGAAGAGAACTAACATTGTAAGTGATAAGGTTATAACTTTTTTGTTTATAATTCTTTAGAACATCAATACCATTATAAATGATGCCTACATTGAAGCCTTATATCTAAGACATATCTATTTAGACAATAGGATATAGTATTAAGAGTTTGTATGAATATATAACTTATGTGATATTGTGCATGTTTATAAATTAGTATACATAGAAAAATTTAAATCTTTTATACATTAATTTATCTTTTTTACAATTTTATGTTTTAAGATGATCCGTATAAATAGATGTTAAGGTAGGTAACAATATGTCTATCATGAAAGGTAAAAAGATAACGAGGTAGTTTTATAATTTATCTAATTGTTTTGTATAAGATTTTAAAAAAGAAAAATTTATGTAATTTTTCAGTGTATATATTATATTACTATAATTATAATTATTATGATAAATTGCTGTATTATTATCTTATATATTTCTAAATATCTGTTTTATAATGTTTTATTTATTGTTTTTTATAGTGAGGTATTACATTCTTCACCTAAATATAATTAACTTTCATTTTAATGTTTTCATATTTTCACTTTTTTGTTATTTTCATTTAAACTCTTTCTTTCTTTCCTGGGTAGAAAACATGTTCTGTTTTATCATGGTTGTGAAAAAATGTCCGTTAATGTTCTGTTTTTTCATACGAAATTTAGTAATATATAGTATAACAGAATAATAAAAATATTCCCCCAGTATAAACGTTTTATTTTCTTAAACGGTGGAAGAAGAAGGTAGAGTATATTACAAAAATGTATGTAGCGGTGGTGCAGTAATTGTTACGATGGTTTCATATAAAAATGGCAGTAACTATACGTAATCCATTATTGTTGTGTTATGTGAACCAAATTCGCAACCTGCAACTTGCAGGTTCGTTCAGGTTACAATTCTCTCTCATCGCGATCATGAAGAACAGCAACACCAACAATTTTTGCGCTGCGTTGCTTTTTGTTCTCATATTTCATTAGTGTCACTGTCTCAATTCCGCTTCACCTTCCCTTCTTTTACACTTTCCAACCGACACTAAATGGAAGCGGTGGCCGCCGTTTTTCTATTCGCCGCCGCACTTCTGTCGGTGGTGGAGGGGTCGCCGGTGACTCTGACACTGGAAAGAGCGTTTCCTTCGAATCATGGCGTGGAGTTGAGTCAGCTCAGAGCTCGGGACAGCCTCAGACATCGTAGAATGTTGCAGTCTACTAACTATGTCGTAGATTTCCCTGTCAAAGGCACCTTCGATCCCTCACAAGTCGGGTAATTCTATCACCCATTTTTCAATTCTAAGTTTTATGTGTTTTTTTGGATCAGTTTCTGTCATGGGTGCCTCCAAATTTCTTATCTTGGTGATTCTTTATCATGTGTGGCTGGTAATTCTGAGCTTTTCTTTATGATATTTGAAATTCTCTTGCAATTCCAATCTTGATTCTTTTGTTATATGTTTTGTGCTCTCCATTTAATGTTTTAATTTTTGAAATAAAATAAAACAAAATAAAAATTTTGGCTTTTCCCACAGGCTTTACTATACCAAGGTAAAAATGGGTACTCCTCCAAGGGAATTTTATGTGCAGATTGACACTGGGAGTGATGTTCTCTGGGTTAGTTGTGGGTCCTGCAATGGTTGTCCTCAGACAAGTGGGCTGCAAGTAAATTTAACTTCCCTGTTCCTTATTTGTTAGTTGGTTGATTCAGTTTGGTACACATTTTGGATGAGACTATAACAATGTACTTTTGGGATTTGTGAATGATACTGATTGAACATCATCTTTGCTGGATTTGGTTGCAGATTCAGCTCAATTACTTTGACCCTAGGAGTTCATCAACATCTTCATTGATCTCTTGTTCTGACCGGAGGTGCAGGAGCGGAGTTCAGTCCTCCGATGCAAGCTGTTCCAGTCAGAACAACCAGTGCATTTACACGTTCCAGTATGGAGATGGCAGTGGGACATCAGGCTATTATGTGTCAGACTTGATGCATTTTGCTAGTATTTTTGAGGGAACCTTGACAACAAATGCTTCTGCATCTGTAGTTTTTGGGTGAGCTATCACGAGTTTGAAATAACCAATCTCATGTAGTAGGATAAGGCTGTTGTTATGGTTGTATTGAGAGTCAGAAATGGCTCGAAATAGCATTCCTATGTTTTAATAAGCACCCCTCCCTCATCTCCCCTTCTGAATTTGTTGGTTTAAACTTGTAAAGCATCGTCTTATAATGTTTTACTGTGGAACAGTTGTAGCATCCAGCAGACTGGGGACTTAACAAAGTCCGATAGAGCAGTTGATGGGATATTTGGATTCGGGCAACAAGGCATGTCTGTCATTTCCCAACTCTCATCGCAAGGAATTGCACCGAGAGTGTTCTCTCATTGCTTAAGAGGAGATAACACTGGTGGAGGTGTCTTGGTTCTTGGTGAAATTGTGGAGCCAAACATAGTTTATACTCCACTTGTTCCATCGCAGTACGTTTATTTATTTATTTGTGGTTTAGAATGTGCTATATTTAATGGATTCAGTGAAATTTCAACATGGTACTTATCCTTTAGATTATCTACTTGACTTGAAGATTGAAATTTTTGTCAAGTGTTGACTTCTGTTGATTTTTTTTTTTGTACGAGATGAAAAAAGTTGATGAATTGATGGAGCTTGTGTTTGTTCTTAGGAGCCTAATAAAACAAATAAATGAAATCAATTTATAACATCTAGGACACTAGTTAGTACTGTGTTGTGAAAATGTTCACCCGACAATAGGTATTTGACACTCTGATTGTTTGTCACTGCACAAATTAACGGTTCTAGAACTATGGGATGGATGGAATGTTTTCAATGTTCTTGGGTGCCTGCTCTTGGAAAGGTGCCTTGTGTGAGGTCAAAGAATTTTCATTCAGGAGTTACTGGTTGGTCAAGTGGTCCTCTTTATTTATACTTGGTGCTAATGGTGGTTAGATCTCTAAAACATTGAAATCAGTCATCAAAACACAGAAGGAAAACATGTTCCATCTTGAATCGGAGTCAATTACTTCTTGTTTAAGGTGATGATACTCTCAAATTGATTTCTACTTTTGTAAAGCTCAATCCTGAAATCAGCAAGACAAGGTCTATTGATTTTTAAGCTTTGAATAGCTTGACAACTGAACATCTAAGCCAACCTTCCTTCCACTATGAGAGCATAGTTTCTAATAGGTGTGATTTGGTGCAAGTGCTTTTATTTATTTACTAGGATTTTACAGATAAACAGTTATTGAGGCTTAATTTTTGGATTTTACAACTCTATCATGGTTACTGGCCTTTCCTTGTAATAAAAATTTGCTTCAATTATGGCTTAACATGATGCAAAAAATTGAATAAGAATTTTCAAATTGGAATATATCGCTATATATAGTTTATTTGTGAAAACTGGTTCGAGTAACTGCTTCCTTGGCAAATATTTCAGGCCTCATTACAATTTATATCTGCAGAGCATCTCTGTCAATGGCCAGTTTTTGCAAATTAACCCTGCAGTTTTTGCTACATCAAGCAACAGAGGTACCATTGTTGATTCTGGAACAACTTTGTCCTACCTTGCAGAAGAGGCTTATACAACCTTTGTGAATGCGGTGAGTTATGTTAGGTAATTTCTTTTCATCCAATTGATTAATAATAGGTGATGCTTTGATTCTTCATATGTGATTAGCAATAGTGGCATTATTTTTTCTTTCTAGGAAATTTATGGATAATTGACAGCAATATTATTGTTGATGCAGATTACAGCTGCTATTCCACAATCTGTACGCAGTGTTCTTTCCAGGGGAAATCAGTGTTACTTAATAACCACCTCCAGGTTAAGTTGACCTGTTCATATATATTTTGTTGATTTCAAGCATTCTTCTTTTCATGTTTGGATAAAAATAAATGTTTTTGACACTGTTTATCTGTTTCTCTGGCTATACTTTGTTTAGCAATGTTGACATGTTTCCACAAGTAAGTCTGAATTTCGCTGGTGGTGCATCTCTGGTTTTAAGACCACTGGACTACCTTATTCAACAGAATTATATTGTAAGTATTCAAGTTTTAATTTCCTTTTATTCAATTTTCTGAGGTATAATATCTGACCACTGGACTACCTACATCTATTTTTCATATGCATGTTATTATTATACTCTGCATGTTTTCTCACTCGTACAAGGGTATCAATTAACCTCTGTGTGATGCAGGGTGAGGGTTCAGTTTGGTGTATTGGCTTTCAGAAAATCCCGGGTCAAAGTGTAACTATTCTAGGAGGTATAGTGCTGGTTTGGAAACTTTAGGTCCTATGTGCATGTTGTGTTTTGGTAATATGAGGATACATAAAACAAGTTGATAGTGTCACTGAAGTTAAAATAGCAATAGTTGGACCTTAAAGCTTATATTTAGAAAGAAAATACTTATATTTTGTAATTTTGGTAATGCCCACAAATAGTATAGAATAAAAAATAGAAATCCTTGTACTCTCTTGCTTATTGTGGGGCTGAGATACTATAACTAGTATGCTGTACTTTCTGAGTCTGACAGAATATGAACTCAAAAGTATTCTTGTTTATACATTATTGTTCAGCATCAAGTAACTATCATGTATGATATACTAACAACATTGGATTCTTTTGGGGCAGATCTCGTATTAAAAGACAAAATTTTTGTCTACGATGTTGCTGGTCAACGCATAGGATGGACTAACTATGATTGTAAGTTTCACCTACACTTCATTGCAGACACATAGTAAACGAGATGTGTAAATAAGGATTCTATTTACTTATGAAGCAAGGTTTCTTTAGGTACGTGGAAGGATAAGATTACTAAAACTCAAATTTTAGACCAACTTAAATAATTATTGGTTATTAGTGATTGTAAATAAATGATGAACAAAAGGGTCTAACATGTAAGTCTCTTATTTAAAGTAAAAGGTCTCTTCAATTTTTCTTTAGATTTTCACTCATCATTATTTTATAAAAAGCTAAAAGGGTCCAACACATAAAGATGTGTCTAAAGTTTTAACTTTAGGTGTCACTCATCATTGGGTTGTGTTGCATTGTGTTTGTATATGTTGAAGGGTACATCATATTCTAATGAGTTTTACAATTTAAATGCATTAATATAGGTTCATTGCCAGTGAATGTATCTGCATCAGCTGGTAGGGGCAGAAGTGAGTTTGTAGATTCAGGAGAGTTAGGTGGAAGCACTTCTTTATGTGAAGGACCTCACGCTTTGATAAGGATGTTATTGCTTGCTCTGTTCATGCACATAACACTAATTTTGTAGCATGCAGAATTGGAACTCATTGGAACTTATTCTTTTTTGTTATGTATTTCTCTTGCCGGAATTGGTGCAATAGGCAAGACCACACGTTCCGTTATTACTTGGATTGTCAGTTGTTTGTGTTTTCTTTGTGCATAACAGGGTTGTCTGCGGTTTTTTTGCTTTTCTGGTACATAATATTGTAAATTAACATGTTTTTTTTATGGAAGTCATAACATGTTTGTCAAACTCAATTTCTGCATAAAAATATCATCTAGTTATTTGTATAAAATGACTTATTGCAAATTGTGTTTTTGGTACATAATATTGTAAATGAACAAGTTTTTTTTATGTCATAACATGTTTGTCAAACTCAATTTCTGCATAAAAATATCATCATAGTTATTTGTATAAAATGGCTTATTGCAAATTGTGGAGGCCTTTAGAAAAATAATTATTCAGATCATATGTAGCACTAAATTAACATGATTATTGTACATAAAACTCATTCCATAACATTCACATAAAATCAAAAACTAGAATAAAAAGCAATCCCAACTTTTCAATTTACCCCTTCATAAATTTAAGCATTTTTAAAACGTTACTAATTAATTTAACAAAAAAAACTTTTCATTATCGACTCTCTATTAAGTTTTTTAATATCACTCATTTTCATTAAAATAAAAGTATTATTCTATCTAGGTTTTTTAATATTACTCATTTTCATTAAATAAAAGTATTATTTCTGTCTTTAATTATAAAACCTAGATAGAATAATATCACTCATTTTCATTAAAATAAAAGTATTATTCTATCTAGGTTTTTTAATATTACTCATTTTCATTAAATAAAAGTATTATTTCTGTCTTTAATTATAAAACACAATCAACAACACATTTAATTAAATCTTAGCCAACAATAAACTAACTAAAAAGCAACAAAACAAATGCCCTTACAAATTCATAATCCGTATTTCACTTCTTTCACTTCTCATAATTGTTCTAGAGAACCAAAAAGCTCTGTTGTAAGTCGCAAAGCAGCTATGTTTTTAGACCAAAAAAGGATTTCGCAACACCAGATATTTTTCCACACAGATCTTTACAGAAAACCATCTTGAGTCTTCAACAGAAAAACATCACGTTGGCGACATTACCCTTCACCGATGGCAATTTAACCTCAAAGCTGGCTGAAACACCCTTGCCTCCAGTTGAAGAACCAGCATCTGATGCGTCACCTTCAATGTAATAGCGAGCACGGAATGCGGCCAAATGGGCATAATATGCTGGAGGAACTGCAAGCAAACAATCAACTCCAAATGAGTGTAAATAAACTAATATAGTCAAAGATATAGGAACCAAATTTGATGTAACAAACCTATTGAAACTGATCGAGTACACCTTGCATAGCTGAAAATAAGCTCAAATTTCAATCAAACTTGACAAGACAGCAACAACAAAAATAGTAAAATATAGTAAAAATAGCATGGGAGTAGAATTTTACGTGTAACACAAATTATTGGTCAAAATTTGCAACTCATCAGCAGTAAATTTATTCTCATCGTACAATACATGGTAATGAGTTGGTCGGCTTGTTCCCTGCAAAATATACAATCCAAGCAGATAACTTATCAAAAATGTCTTTAGAAAAATAAATAACAAAAGTAAAATGCACGTCTTAAGGGTAATGCATTACTTGAATTCCAGCATGACTATTCAGATAAAAGTCAAATTCCCGAGGATGACATATAGTTGTATCAACTACAGTACCTGAAAGAAAAAGTACACAAAATTAATAAATTCTGGCGTGAACAAACGAAACCTGCAATATAGCCAAACACAGCTGAGATATAAAACCTGGCATTATATTTCCACTTCTATCTGTAGTATCACGTGCTCCGTGATTAGCAGGGAACAACCGAGTGTGGTGCCTCTTTTGGACCACCACAAAAGTAACTGGGGGTAAATAATTCTCTTCTAAAGAGTTACAAGCCTGAAACAAGAGATATCAAACTCAATTAAGTGTGGAATAAATCTCCAATTACAACATTATGCATTCCACATGCTTATCCTCTCTTCAAAAGAATTCCCCATATCCAACATACCTTTCTTATGGCATCCATTTCATAGAGAAGCACTTGATTAAACTGTCCTTCACTTACACCATCTCTGTTGAGAATAATTTTGACATTGATAAATGAATTAGATACACAATATGAGACTAATAGCATAAATGTCCCATTAAGTTCGATCAAACCCAACCTGTAGAATATAATTCTCTCCGGTTTACGATTAGTTGAAATTCGGAAAGCACGAAACAACTCCCTGAAACGAGTAAAAAAATGTCAATTGGATTGGATTTACAAAAGTGGCAATAGCAACACCAATCAACAATACCTGATAATTCCTGAATGTGGAATTCCCCCTGCCGGATCTCCAATATAAAGATCGTGTATCATTTCGTCCCTATGTTTCTGCGCAGAAACAACTCCTTTGTACCTTGTTACAAAAGGCCAATCCATGGATGCCACCACCTACACAAACATTGAGCAATTAAACACAGTAAAATCGTCACCGAGTAATGCATCTACAAATAAGACTGAAAAAAGAGCTTACTGCAGCAATGGAAGGACTGCTGTCCTCCCCTGGCTGGGGATGCGTAACATCTGCACCAAATATTATCGTCGGTACATCGGAGACATGAGGTATTCTACGCACAAATGCATCATTCAATATCGTGTTTGTACCACCTACCTATATAATCAACAAAGACACGTTTACAATTTAAAAGAAACAAAAGGTTTACTGAAACATATATGTTATTTAGCTTAAGCAACAATATGATTAACACAAACAATGTTTTTAGTGAATAACTTCAACCTTCACATTTATCTTGAGGGCCAGATTTTCAAGATATTGCTGCCTGTTCGGTTTTACCAATTGTTTGGGCTGACAACACTGAGATACTATTCCTAATTCTGTTTCACATATGCGCTTTATTTTCCCTGTCAGAACGAAATGATTAGATATCATAGAGCCAATTAAGAGTATTATATTTGAAAATAGAAATCACTCACCATACGACCCCTTGACGTCAGGTAAAATTATAATCAACAATTGGAGCCCTACATTCGCCTGTTTACACTGCTTATGCAGGTTCACAAGAGCATTCTCTATTTGACCACTTGGAGATGATGTGATTGGTAGTGCAGGACTTTCTTTAAACCGCTGGCATAAAATCCACGCAAATAAAAAATACTCAACAATCTAGCCATTAGACAATCACAGTAGCAATCTGTACAAACTACCATACCATTCCCTTGCTGTTACACATTTCAGCCAAATCCTGACAATGTTGATATGGCAGATCTCTGTGTATTCTTCCAGAGAAGTTTAGGCAAGTCCAGTGTTCAACAGTACCACCAGCAATCATTCTCTACAAAATATTACAAGTGGTTACATCTTTTTATCCGGTCCAGTAAATTATTATGATATTACTTGGAGTAAAGTACTTGATAGACATTAAATTTACTTGTAATAATTCCCTGTGTGTAATTGAACAACGTATAATATTAGCCATATCTAAGGTACATGATAACACAACTTACACAAGAAAAATAACAAATAATGATGAAGAATGAGATACAAAAATGCATTAGGTTATGGAGCATTGTAATCAATCATACAAAGAGCACCCAATTAAACCACATTACTCACGAAAACCATAATCAGTATTTTATAAAACATTGGTATTAATTACCACCAAACAGGAAATCATTCATATATTTACCTTATTAATCATATTCCATTGGCCCATCTTTGGTTGAACCTGTGATTCACCACCCGATCCATGGTATTTAAGCTGCAGAAACAAAATAAAATTAGATATTCTAAACAAAAGAATTGGCCAAAATGTGTTGCGTATAATCATACCATGGGAGGAGGTAATACACGAGCATCAAGTGTCACTGGATCCTCCCTCACTTGAATGTCAAAGTGGCGGGCAAATTTGTCCGCGCTGAATTTGCTCTGCCTCACAATCTGTCAAAACAGACAAAATCACCACCAGTAAAGAACTAAACAAGCAACACATGCCAATTCATTACGAAGTAGGTACCTTTCTGATAGAGTCTTCCCTTTCATGAGGACGCTGACATGTGGCCTTTAAAAGAGCAGTCACTTGATCCTCATTTAATTTTTTAGTGTATCTCTGTCCAGCAACAATTTGACACAGCTACAATATAAAACAAGTACATTGAACCAAAGTTAAGTCTCACCAAAAATATTCCATACATTTTCTATATATACACTCGTAAAAAGATGAAGTGATGTAGAGATAAACCTCCATAGGCAAAAAAATTGGCTTAGTGTCACTTCCAGCTTGAAGAGCAGAAAGCTGTGTATACTGCAATGAAATATTATATTTCTCTTGGAAATACTGAACAACAGATTTTTTTGTTCCAGTGTCATCATTAAACCTAAACATAGAAATAACAAAGTCAAACTCTTGGTTTATTCATACTGAGAGACTACGCACTTTATATATAAGAACAGAGAATACTTTCGTAAGTTAACTGATGAACGGACTAAATGAGAATGATTTGGACATAAACCTTTTTGCCATTTAAAAATGCCAATAATTTATGAAGAAATGAAGTACAACAACTGAAATGCATATTACAAAAAACCATATATCCTTACGATAAATTTTTCCACCATTTAATGATCTAAATGTAAATGATAGACAACAATTAAAATGGAAACTAAAGCAAAAGTTCCTTACATTAAGGCTCTGAGCGGTTCTTTTGTGACTGCAGTGACTTTGTAACGTCTAATATTCTGTCCATGATTAACTTGGACCTTGATTCCTCTCAAAGCTTTCTTAATCTGTAAATTAAGATCCAAAAGGCACACGTGATTTCTAAATTAATTATACACATTTCAACATGCCCAGACTGAAAATTAATCAAACGATCTGAAGAAAATTTTGGTAACAGATCTTTACTCTCAGCATAAACAAAAACCTCATTAGCATGCACTCAAAAGCAAAATGTAGCTCAATAAGAACAAAAAAACCACACAATCTTCGAGCACAATACAAAAATCTCATCGGTATGCATTTATGAGCAAAATGTAACTAAATACCAATAAAGAACGACCACAAATTTCCAGCACAATACCTTAACTCGGTCCTGATCAGGCAAAGGCCTGCGAAAATCGAGTCTAAAATTCTTCGAAATGAAGTCAAGGACAGGAATGGCCTCATAAAATGCCCTAGCTGAGACATCTGCAGCACAAGAATGATCAGTTGCCAAGACAGCTTTATTCAAGACACTCAGAACTTGACCAACATTGACAAGTTAAACCAACCAATATTAAGAGACAGGCCCATCTGAGTTGGGCGAAGACTCTGGTAATACCCCCGCCAATATTCAGTTCCACTACCCAACGGTCCTTTAGGTCCCAATGCAGGAGAAAAAAAGGATCTCCCAACCACATCAAAACTTTATTTTAAAAAATAAACAAATCAGTAAAACAGAGACAGAACAGTTCAAATCAAAATTCAACCAACAAAACAACACCAAATAAAAAACAACTTCTCAGAAGGTGTAGCCCGCAGCACAACATCAAGGGCCTGAATAGTTTCCTGAGGGCAGTCCAACTGACGGCGACTGAGAAACTGAATAAGGTGATGAAGGTCAGTCTTCGAAGCAAATCGTATTGTGACCCTAAACTCACGTTCACGCTTTTTCCTATGCCAATAGAAACAAAAATTACCGTAAACTAATGAAATATTAAAAATATATTTACATTTAAATACATGTAAACTATAACAATTATTACACATAATAATAATAATTACAAAAAAAAACACACCTGGAAGAAGTTGGGGTGGCAGAAGCCCCTGGTTCATCGTTATCTCCCAGTTTGACCTTAAATTCCTTAATTTCAAAAGGCAGTGGTCCGGCGGTAAAAAGACTTTTTCGTCCATCATAAGCCGGCATGCGATTTCCCAGAATCGATTCACGGTGTGCTCGAACCAACAAGTCGATAACATCTCTGGAAACCTTCTTCGAAGTAATCTCCGGAGTGATCGCCACCTAATCACAAATGAACTCACTCAGACACGCATCTCATTTCACTCTCAACCTCATAAGCAACAGAAAACACTATCATGCAACCCAAAGAAATAAACTAATGTAGAACAGAATAAATACGATTCAGTTAACTAACATCGTAGTGATATATCTCTTGCACCCCAACTTGAACTTGAAAATGATTTGCTCGAATTTGGATCTTCCTCCCCGCTCTCCCGAATCCTGGCCGGTCTGGGTATCTATTAGCCTTAGACGACGACGGTGCCGACGTCTCCAATGTAAGTTGCTTCTCGAGCGCCGAAGTAACTGAATGAACTGCCGGAGACGGCGCCGTTGTAGTAACCGCTCCCGATCCAGAAACTGGCGCCGGCGAGGCTTGGACCGGCGGAGGGCGGGATGGACCAGGCCCTGCTGATGCAGGGACAGGCGCCACCGCGCGGGGAGGAGCGGCAGTAGACGGGGCCAGAGAAGCAGCGGATGAAGTTTGTGCAGGAGGAGGGTAGGATGTTTGAACCGGAGGAGACGGAGCGGAATGTCCGCGACCTCGACCGCGGCCTCGGCCTCGGCCTCCGGCAGTGGAAGAAGAAGCCGAGGATTGCGGCGGACGGTTGAAATCGGAATGCTGAGAGCCGCGACGAGACATTGTTGCAGGTGAGAGATTTGGCAGTGTAGTTTGTGGTGATTGGAATTTTATGAAAAATGGCTCTTCAAGTGATTCTTTAAGTAGTGAAACTGCATTGGGGGGGAGGTAACAGTTTGGTATGGAAAGACGGAAGGAAGGAAGGAAGGAAGGCAGGAAGAAAGAGAGAAAACCAATGGGTAAATTTCAAAATTCCCCATTTCTTTTCATTAACAGCTATTTTCTACAGATAAATAAATAAAAACTGCTTGTAACTGCTTTTGTAAAATCCGAAATTACAAATTAAAAATAAAAAAAATAAGAATAGTTAAAAAAATAATAGTTTCCAGCAATTAAATTAAACTCATTTTCAATTTTTTTTCTTCCTTCTATTTTATTCTTTCACAGGAAACTGACTTGGTGTATTTAAAGAAAAATAGAAATACCATTGATAATTGTGTGTTTATAATAAACAGCAGAGTTTAATTTTTTGTTTGTCGTTGAAAGAGTACTGATATAATTATGTTTGGAACAGAATGCGAGTTTAATAGGTAAAAGAAAATAGTAAAACAGAATAGATAATATAAAATATATATTGTTTTAATCAATGCTATAATTTTGTGTATTTATTATCATTGATGAGTTTTAGTAAAAAAAAAATCATTACAGCGTTCCGTACATTAATCATTCTAGGAAAAATATTAAATGTGATTAAATTGAAATGGGAATGTTATTAATCATTTCTCCTTCCTGAATACTAAAAATTTAATGAAAATAGAAAAAGTCTTTCGAGTATGAGTGTTGCGTTTACAAAATGAATATTTTTAATAACCATATCTTTGAGTAGAAACGTTCTGTATTCAAATCTATAAATAAATACTGATATACTATTTATATGTGTTGGTATTAAACAAATATGATTATTAGAATAATGTGAGGAGATAAATATCATTATTAAATAACTTTCAAAAAGTTAAGATGTCAGGCAGCTATTTTTAATTGAGGAATTACAATAGTCTATATGGATAAAAATATAAAGACTTTATTCAAAAAATTATTTTCATTTAACAAAATAAAAGTATTTATAAAAACTACACCCTTTATTGGATAAACTATTATAGTATAAAGAATAAATAATATTCCGTATATATTTAGTTTATAATTTTACCCACCTCTCACGTAAAGGAGAAAGTTTACCCACACTCTCACGTTCATCAATCTTTGTACTCGCCCAGGTATCTCTAAGCGTACTTGAGAAGTTTTTTGGTTAGACACGTTTCGCGAAGGCAGCGCGAGTAATGTGCGATTTTCAAAAGAGGCGCGTGAAGGAATTGGATACACCACTAGGTTATCATTCCTCGCGCTGATGGGCGGCGTTGGATTACTGGACACAGACACGATTCTTTCAGATCCCGTCAAGAGTCGCAAGCGATTATATATCTTAGTGGACCCTACAACTATTTTTATTTATTTTATTAATAATATTAGACTATTTATATTTATACTTCAATTTAACATTTTTTTCATCATGTTAGTATTTATTAAATCCACTAATGAATTTTCCTTTTATTTTTTCTATATTCTTTCCCAAATTGACGGTTATATTTATATTTTCAATATTAGGGTTGGCTTCCGTTGTAAGATATCCTGCTCCGTACAAGTTCAGTTTTTGCTCTCTGACCAGAACTTTTCAGTAGTGAAGCCTCGTGGGGAAAGAATTTACTTTTTCTGCTTCATCGACCATGTCCTTTTTCTTTCTATATGTATCCGAGGAGGATGTCTTTCGAAGAAAGAGAGAATCGAGGACGAAGAAATGTCCTAATTTAATTTTAATTAAAATTATTTTGAAAATAATATTTTAAGCGTTCTTTCCTATTTTAAGCTTCCATGTTGGGTAAATAAAGTAGAAAAAAATTCCATCAGATAAAAAAAAAGTTAAAAGGAGAAAGAAAGAATAATATAACAGTTTAGATTTCCAATCTTATAATTTTTGTTATGCTTTCTTTTGTTCCTTTTACTTTATGTTAGGTTACGCGTATTACTTTATGTTAAAATTCTACTGGACTTTTCATTCACGCGCTTATGCAATTAAATATCTATTTAACTTCTTTATCATTTACAGGTAAAAATGCATTTTTTAAAAATGTTTAATAAAATTTGATAAAAAATCAATTTAGTTAATTAATACATGTAATTTGTTTTTTATGAATAAAATATGAACAAGTAGAGTATTATTGTAACATATTTTAAGATAGAATTAAGACTTTAGTGTAGAAGATAGGAGAAAACAACAAAGTGGTTGAAATGCCACGCTAACTTGTGAGTTAATGTGTCCGTACAGTTATCTCCTTCCTATGGAAGTTTTGGTGGGTCCGTTCTAGAAGGTTCGAAGACAAAGAGGAGTGCAGACGTTGACGACGTTAGCGTTTACCAATACACTAGAAGGTGAAATGAAAGCGGAGTGAAACAAACAATGCTGATGTTTGTGTCTGTGACCGTGACGCTTCCTTGTCCCCTTTTCTCTTTTCTTTTTCCATCTTCTCTTGTACTCTTCTAACATATATATTTATTTTTGACTCGTGGAACCAGAACGACTCAAAGAGTACGAACAAATTTAAAATTAATTTTATTTAACAGTTTTTTGTAAATAAGACAATTAATAAATGCTTAACGCAAAATAAATTATTCAAATAATAAAAATATGTTTTAAAAATATTCAACAATTAGTCTTTATTCAAAATGCAATAAAATATGTTCATAATGATTTTTATTGTTGTATAAAACATTGTCTTAATTCAGACTACTTTTTTTTCTTTGATTAGAAGAATAACTTTGTTTTTCTGCACCTACTATTTCTCGTGAATCTTTTGCTTAGAAAAAAAATATTTTTATCATGTCACACTCAAGTTTTCACTTCTCTTATTGAAATAATTAATACTGAAATTGTTAATGTTATAAGTTATATAAACATTTGGAAAATAAATTACTTTTTTATATAATTAAGAATGTCAATTATTTTATTATTTTTCAAATCTATAATTTCTCTTATTTAATTCTGAAAATAAATTAAATTCATAATATCTAACAAATTGTCATGTTTTAAAGATTTTTTAATGTTTAAACATTTTTCTTTCAAAAATGTATAATCTATTGACTTTAATATTTTAATACTAAATCAAAAATGAAAAATCTATATTGTTGTTTCCTATGTATCTATATTATTATTATCTTGTTAATTCAAACAGCATTCACTTATATTTTTTTAATTCATTTTTATTATCTATTTTTATAAATATATTCATAACTCTTTTTGTGATGCAACTAAAGCGTCAACTTTTTTCTTCTCTTAGAATTTTGAATAGCCTTATTCAAATTTTCTAATTCACATATATTTATATATTTTTATATGAAAAATATATTATATAAAATACTAATAAAAACAAGTATATGAACAAAATCAAACAATAAAACCTAGTTTTGACTGTCAAGAAAGTAAACTCGAACATAGACTCAATCTCGAGTCTTTCTCTTTCTTAACTTCAACTTTTTCATAAACATGCAAAGTTTATTTTGAGATTAATAATTAATAAAAATAATTAAAAAATTATTGTTCTGGGTTGAACCCTAAAACTTAATCCGTGCACAAAATCAAAAAAAAGAAATGCATTGTTAATCATAGTATAAATTCAATAAATAGAATAACAACAACATCAACACAAATAAAATGAAAAATATACTAATGAAAAATGAGAATAAAAAGATTGGTACGTATAGATAGTATAAAATTCAAGAAATGGAATGTGTCAAGAAAGCAAAGAGAGACAAAGAGTGAAATAAAAAATCACAAATAGATAAAAGAAGAAAATAAAATCAAAATTGAAATCACATAAAAATAAAAAAATAAAATATAATTAAAATTAAAGTTACATAGAAATAAAAGAAAAAATATAATAAACCAAGAAAATAAAATAGAATTAAATTTGAAGTATAAAATAATAAAGACAACTGATTTTTTTTAAACAAAATTAAAATTTATTGAAAGAAGGTTTTAACTTATTAAATATCTTTTTCAATACTAATTATAACCAGCCGACACTAATAATATTTCAATTAAAATTTATTTTTAAACATAAACTTATAATTAATTTAATAGAGGTACAGTATTACCAAGTATTTTTTAGGCTTTTTTTTCTAATCATAATTTCATAAATAATCTAAGGATTAAATATGTTTTTAATCTTTTAACTTTTAAATAAAAATTAAAATTAATCTATTTTTCAAAATTTGGACTAAATTTACTCTTCTAACTTTATAACGATCAAATCTCAAGAAAAGTACAAGGTTATGTGATTTTTTTTTTTCAATATATTTGTTTCGGATGGATGATGGGTCAAAAACTACTCATTTACTTTTAATTGTTGTTTTTGTTTTGTCACCTTCTATATTTATTCTTTGTGTTCTTGGTACAGTCTTTTTCTATATTTATTCTTTGTGTTCTTGGTACAGTCTTTTTCTATATTTACTCTTTGTATTCTTGGTATAGTCTTTAAGTTGTGTCATGGTATATCTATCAAATAGACTATTATGCTCAATTTAGTTCTAGAATCTAATCATTTCTCACGTTACAATATTAATTTCATAATAAATGCAATTACTTACTTTGTTACCTTAGTTAAATATTTACAGATTTCAACACTTTTAATTAAGATTGACCGAATTACGGCCTAAAGGTTCCTAAGCATGTTTTGTCCTTTTAATCATGTAGGGTTTATGAAAAGTAAATTACATGTGTATTTACCAATCAATCACCTTTGAAATGTAGACTGGCGAGTTATGATGTGTATGACCTCCCTTCAATTGTTTAGGAAGATGCGGTTTCAAGGTTATCCAGTCGGTCAACACAAGAGAATATATTGACCGACCAGTTATATAATACAATGTTCTATCCAACAAAATGACATATCTAGAATAAGAATAGTCAAATAACATTCTTGCATGAACCCAAAATATGTTTGTTATTTGTTCTTTTAAATCCATTTGATAGACATAAAAAAATAAAGATTATTTACCATTTTTTTGTTACAAACATCGTAACAAGTTTTAAGCTCCATCATATTGTAATAATGTATTCCCTTTCGTTGACTGATTGGATAACCTCGAAACCACATCTTCCCAAACAATTAAATGGAGTTTATACACATTATAACCGGTCTACGTTTTAGAGGTGTCTAATAAACACATATGTAAATTACTCTTTATAAACCCTACATGATTAACAAGACAAAACATGCTTATGAACCTTTGGGCTGTAAAGTAGGAAGGTAAATGATTACATTTATGGTGAAATTAATATTATCTCTGAGAGCTGATCGGACTCTATAACTAACTTAAGTATCAAAATATTTTGACAAGGATATCAACGACTTAAAGACTAAACTAAGAGGTAAAGAGAACTAAATATTTTGACGAAGGAAAAATATTATGATCCTAAAGTTAACACTCATTAATATGTAAACATTTAATATGTAAAGTTTAGAATCTATGTGAAAAATAAAACTTGAAGAAAAACTTTAACTTATACGTAAATCATACTCTTTTATTTTTCAAATTTGATGTGAAATGAAACATGGTGTAAAACATCTGCACACACTTTCATAAACAAAAGCAAAGGATAAGAGTAGCAAAGCTCAAGATGAAACTAAAAAAATAGAAAGTAAAGAGAAACGACAAAAGGAGTAAATGATTCATAAGCCGAAACAAATCTTAATTTCAGGGATGTGTTAAGCTATTTGTGGTTTCCTTCTCATAACCATTCTCAGGTAAGTTAACCTGACCCAGCATGCATAAGGAACTTCATTTTGGATTTAGGAGACAATCATCAACAAAGCAATATCAGAACAAAAGCAATAAGCCGAACAAAACCTATATTTGGAAAACATTGGAAGTTGAGGGAAGAAGAGAAATACAGCACAGCAGGAGTTTCAAAAAGTGTCAGGATTTTTCCTAACTTGTATCGATCTCATTTATAATTTATTAGTCAACACAGATATATATGAAGTTTAATGGTATTTAGCGTGATTTCTTAATTTCTTTATCTTTAATTCAGTTTTATTTTATTTAAAAGAATTTAATTTAATTTTTTCCGTTACATTAAATCAGTACTAAATGTATCTCTTTTATCCGTTTGGCTCACATTTGTAGTACTTATTACTTGTTCGTATAACATAACTGGTCTTATCAAAATTGTGAGAATGGATTTACATATAGATGATGAAATTCTAAAATTTGTTGCTTAGAAGAGGGAGATTTATAGAATTTTCATTAAAATAATATTTAACTAAAAATATAATAATACAATTAATAATAATAAAATTAGATTTTATCATAAATAATAATTATAATATTTATATGAAAATATTGTCTTAATAAACTAGTTTTAAACTGTTTTAGAATTAAGATACTTACTGGATTTTATTGCATCGTGTGTTTTTAACTTTTAGTATGTGGGTTAAGCCAAATAAGAATAATATAATAAACAATTTTTTTTCAATCAGTCAGTCTAAACTGTGGAAAATTTGAACAATTAAAAATAAGAAGTTGATTTTGGTACTCAGTAACGGTAAATTGTTCAATCTCTTTGATAAATGATTCATTATGGCAGCAGCCAATGTAGAAGGTGAAAAGGTGAAAACTTTTTCGGGTACTCAGGAGTTTGGGTTTTTGAGTCTTCATTTTTAGGGCACCCATTTGAGAAGGGAAATGAAGTTGCCAGTGAAAGATGAAAAGAAGAAGGAGTGAAGATTATTTGAGGATAAAATATAAAATAAAATAAAACAAAAAAAAAATATTAAAAAAAATCAAACCTGTAATTATTTTTTAAACAGTGATAACATCAATTTAAGTAAAAAAAGTGATTGAATTGAAGACAAAAAAATATCAAGAGATCACAATGAATAAATTTTACAAATATTATCACCAAAATATTAATTAAACTTATGCATTATATAAATTGAGACAATTTTCATCTTCCAGACAATTTTTGTGAGAACGAATTGTGTGTAAACTTGGACAAAATCATTATATTATTTTATAAATTAAACGAGTCAGATTTAAATTTATTTTTTAATAATATTTTGAATCATAATAAAAGCTTAGAGAAACACAAATAGCATGCATGAAATGAAACCATATGAGATTTTATTATTTGTTTATTTCTTAATTGTTTATATGATTATATAATTGTGTTTACATTTTTATATTTTTCTATTTGTGATGCCGTTCTTGTATTGTTTTGGAAATGTTAAGTTAATCACATATGCTTCATAATGATGTTCTATAGTCCGTGCCTCCGTTGTTTAACCTTTTTTCTTTACTTATTATTTAACACTTTTCTTTTGTTTAATTTCACTTCCGTTTTCCATATTTTTCTCCAATAAGATATGATTGTTTTTTAACATCCCATTTTTAATAGTAAAATACTACTAAAAAAATATTACAATAATGACAATAATTACTATAAGGAAACAAACTTATGAAAGATAATATCTACTCTTCTTCTAGATTCATTCGACTTCTCAACTGTTTCCCCTCAACCACCCATCGCTAGAGTAACTGAAAAGAACGTCTCCCTAAACTCACACTAATAAAGTGATCATTGCAAAAGAGAAAACATACCGAAACACAAACAACACACATAAGCAAGGGTAAGCTAGAGTATCAAAAGTTTACACATACCATTTAAAACAATGATCATATACATGCATGTTATGAATCAAACACCACAGACATTTGACCCTTCTACTTGAAACCCTTTACTATCCGGATAGATGCATCGATATCGGACTCATAAGAAATAATAATAATAACCACATCCTCAACCACCACCAATAATACCATACACCAAGGTTATTTCATCAAACATTTATGGTCCTAACCAGTGACCATAAATTAGGACCTCCTGCTACTCTCCATGACATAATCACCCATCTCTACATGAAATGGGGTTTTTGAGAGTGTTAGGATCATTCCCCAGTCCAGGAGCCCCTACATCAATACATAACACCTCATAACCAACTTATGATATTCCTCCTTGAAATTTCTTTCTCACATGATACTTGAAATCCACACCTCACACATTACTTGAACAACATCATCACATCACATTCATAATCATTTCCATAACTTTATTTCCATACCAAATTGTATAATATCACTGCTCATATAATCTCATGAATACTTATACATCATCCACAATGAATCAGAATATCACTTAAAATCACATAAGATCAAAGAAGAAAAAGAGTACATTACAACCTAGACCAGTCGCTCAGCGAACCCTCTTGCTGAGCGACCCCAAAGTTCCCTCACTCAGTGACCCTGCTCACTGTGCAAAACCTCTAGACAGTACCTCTAGACTCCAAACCATTCACTCAGCGACCTAGTTCGTTGATCGAATAAAACTCCCAAAGATAACAGACCCCAACTTCTCACTCAGCGACTCGAATCACTGAGCGAATCCTGAGATAGTGACCCAGACCCCTTGACCTCTCGCTAAGCGAGTGGAGTCACTCAGCGAGTCTGCATAATTCTACAACACGAAAACTGCAGAATTATCACCCGAAACCACTCTTGACCTAAAGAATATATTTTTCCAACTTCTAACCCTCCTAGAACATGTTATATATCCAATTAAACTTAACTATGTGTGTCTAAACCCTTTTAACATCAATCTAAACCAATAGCTACAAGATCTCAATCAAAAACTCACAAAAGATCAACTTAAAGACTCAAATTGAATTCTACCACTTGTGGTACAATTTCGGGTAACATAGGGGCTCTAACAAGTCCCAAACGACTTACCAAAACTCTCTAAATTGACCATTTGAGCATAGAACCTCTAACTCAAGTTTTCACTAGTTCACTTCCTCAATTTGAGTTCTAAACCAAGTTGAACTCTACACAATCACCACCACTTACTCCTAACTAAAATCTCTTCCAAATAAAGTGTTGAACATGACTCAAACTAGGTCATAAGCAACCCAAACTTCATCAAATCAATTCACCAACGATTCATAATCATTTCACTACCTTAAATCTCCATTTTAGACCAATTAACTTACAACCAAGACTAACCCTTTCTCTTCCAACAATTCAATCAGCACAATTCACTTTATCAACATCAAATTCAACATCACCAATATACATATAACAAATTCAACATGTTATACAACATCCATCATCATACAAAGCATCAAACACAACAATTGATTTCTATACCTCTAATCACATAACAAAATTTTACTTCAACAATTCAATATTCATACATTCTCTAACATGCACAATTAACATGACTTAAAGAAAACTCTAGCTTCCCTTACCTTACACCGACGGTACAAAGCTCAAACAACACTCCAATTACTTCTCGCACAAGAAATTTCTAGAAACACCTACGAATCACCAATTAGCGATTAGAGACAAATCTTAAAACCCAAAATTAACCAATAATCATGGAAGAAGATCACTTGATACATGCAAAACAGTTCCTCTTTACTTGATCAAGGATCAAGAAAAGGAATAAGAAAAAGGGATGAAAATTTACTTGCTCTAAACACCAAAAATTGATCGGATAGAATGGTAGACCTTGACGCCGTGATCGTCTAAGCACCTCCTGATCGTCAAATAACTTGAGATCAATAACTCTTAAAGAGAAGGTAGAGAACTCTAGACAAGTGGTTTATAGAGAGATGATACATTTTAAAATAATAAAACTCGTTTATAACAAAATTATTTATAATAAAATAATTTATTATTAAAATAATCGAATTTTACTATTTTTAGACTACCCCACTTCTAAAACACCATTTTCTGGGGTTTTACAGTTTTTCTAAAATAATATTATTTAAAAGTATGTAATATGAAAAAATTATTAGTATATCTTATCTTAATTTTGAATTAACTATTAATTTTTTTTAATAAGTTTACTCATTTGTTTATTAACTTATAATGTTTGTGAAAATTTTTACTTATTCATTTGTAAAATTATATTTTTCTGTCTTTCCACCTTTTCATACGAGTTAATTGGGTTTAAGATGATTATCAACTGTACCTTTTTTTATTAATTTAAAAAAAAAAGTTAAGTACAATTGTTTATGTATCACTTTCTGATTAAAACTATTCTAACACTAATATTTAATGCTAATTTTTATTGCGATGTTACTAAGATGAACTTTAATTTCAATTAAAAAATAACAGTAAAACCACTCAGAATTATAGTTACAGATTATTTTTCTTTTCAGATTTACATAAGCTTTGCAAGAATAAATATATGGTTTAAGTAATTGTTCTTAAAAATGTTATAACCTTTTGTTTTTAATCTCCATAAAATCTTTATTAGTGTTTAATTCATGTATTCAAAAATTGAGACAGCATGACAAGATAAGGAGTTTGAAACTAAGTAGAGAATCATCCCAAAAACAAAGTTTAAACTACTATGACGTGGCTGATAACATAGAAAATACACATGGCATAAAAAAATTATATGATCAAAGGCTTGAAATATATATACACTCACATGTTTTGGATAATAAAAATAATTCTGTTCTCAAATACCCAAAGACAATGAAATTTCAGCATGCCTCCTTTGCCTAAGGTATTTTTTCATCTCATGTTCTTTTAATACTCCGGAATGTAAGATGGGTGAAGTTATCTACGAAAAAATTATCCATTGATATTTATCTGCAAGAAGATTTCACTTTCACTTTTTCCACCGTTTATATTTCGTGAGAAGTTCACATCCTCAGAAAAAGTATAGTTATTGTTCATAATAATTATTTATTCCCACCATATTTCTATCTTTCCTTTTTAATTTTTAATGGAATAAACTTTTTTTAAAGCTGGTGCTGATATAGTCAAAGATATTAAAAGATAGAAGTATTCAATTTGTCTTGTTTACAACGATAATGTAGAGATATATTTATAGATTTAGAAACAGAAACTCAGTATCTTATCGGGACCTACTACATAACCAAACATGTGAAACGAAAAGTATTTTCGTGAAAGAAACAAGCCCCTGTATCAACAATGAAGGAATAACCATGCAAAAAATGGGGGAGTGAAGCCCATGATTAATTATATTGATAAAAAAAAATTGACAACAAATGAAACCACAAATGCTCTCGGTGCATGGAACTACGAACTAAAAGATTAACCATGCAAACACAAACTGTGGACACATTCAAGAACACACTCAACTAGAAGCAGTAGTACACAATATACAGCGCATTCGTGGGCCACCCGACTTGGTTTCTTCATCTTCAACGTCATCGCTAGCATCGTCCTCATAACCATTGTAACCATCATACATTCCTGCCTCTAGGGACGTGGTTTCTTTCTTGTTACTACTAGTGTAAGAGGAATCCATGAGACAAGTTGTATGATAACCATGACAGCAAAAGAAAACAATGACCGATACATTCTGTATAGAAAATGGATCAAAACATATACAACATCTTCCACCTCCCCTAGTCTTTGACTTCATCTCCATAGTTCTCAGACTCGGGGATTTCTCAAATACCTGAGAAGCACGAGTGTCACTCATTTTAACTCGTGTCTCATCTTCTTCATTACCTAAAGAAACTCCATGCCTTGCCTCGTTGTAATACTTGATTAAAAGATTGACACAGTCCGCCTATTTCAATAACAGCAAGACAGTGGGATATTGATCAGATTCAAGAATTTGGGCTCCAAAGGTCGAGCCAGAGGGAATAGGGAAGAAAAAACACCTTAAGGATATCATTGCACCCATGCCTGAGTGATGTTTCAGTCCTGTAGTCAGTGATAATCTTAACCAGTCGATCCCGGAGCCTATAGAAAGTAGATAGAGATATTACAGTCAGTGAACATAGTGCTTACCGACACATATCTCTATGACTTCAGGCCAGCACAAATCTTAGTAGTATTTTCGAATACAATCAATGATCTGATAACAAAGTTGACACTAATTACTTACCGAGGTATTTCCAACCCATTAGGAACCTTATTTACAATGTAAAGGGGATCCAGATTTCCAACCGTGTGCTCCAACAATATGCCCACCTATTAATTACAAAAATCAAGCTTAAAACAGATCGAGAAAGGGTAGAAGTACAACATACTAGCATAATGGGTCAGTTATTTCTCTCTTTACTTTTTTCAATTTCTAATCAAAGTTCTAAAGGTTAATAAAAACAAATTTAGGGTATTATTTAGGTAAAAATATACAAAAAAATATGCCTAGATTTTTTTTCTCACATTATATTTGTCTTTTTTTCATTTTTAAAGCAATGTAGAGCCCTAATTACAAAAAGAAGCCAATCTTTACATGGATAACAAGTAGTAACTAATCCTACTAAAACATCATATATGTGTGGTAAATCATCAAATATTCTAATACAACACAATGATTTCACATTCACGCCTGTAAAAAAGTTCAGTTATCATGGTACCATTTCAGGTTTGTGAAGGCATTGTTTGATCAATTCTTCCCAAAGTTCATCATCATGCTGCATGGTGACAAACTCTACAGCCTGCAAAATATCATGACCACTTCAAACATAAAATCACCACAGTTTTGGTTCATGATTTAGACGTTGTTTGAAACCAAACTCATTCAATTGAAAACAAAAAATAATTACCTCCTCTATATCCCCCAAATGGTTTATAATAACAGCTAGGGCTTGTTTTGAGTTTCCCATCCTTCCTAGAATGAAGACTTGCTCCCTCAATAGGTCCCTTTTAATGCAAATGTCATAAGCCTGAAAAACAACTTTCAGAATTTGATTCACAATCACAGTACAAATTACTGTCAAAGTTTTCCATTGGTTCATCACCTTCTCAAGGGTGTAGTGTTGACTGCTACGGAGAAAAGGTAGTAGCATCTTTGGATCATAGTCTGCGTAGAGTTCTACCTATGCGGATTATATGAAAAAGAAATTACATTAAATGACTGAAAAGAATAATTTAATGACGTTTACAAACCATTATTATTCATGTTTAGCTTCAGAAGACAGTTATTGAAGCAACCAGTCAAAACCAATGAGAGAAGGGTAGAGCAGTAAAGACTAGGCAAGAATCAGCATTAATACTAACAAAATAACCCAGGAGCCAAAAGGCGAAAAGGCTTCCTGTTGCTATGCAAAGGTATACGAAGGGTCATTGTATGCAGTCTTACCCTAGAAGGTGCAAAGAGACTGTTTCTGGATTTGAATTCATGACCAAGTGGTCACCAAGATGCAGCTTTACGCTGCATCAGAGCTTGTCCTCAGCAATCAGCACTAATATTATGCTATTAAAATTGAGAGACAGAAATGGTGCAGCCGGAATACCACAGAAATGTAGCACAAAAATAGGGCAATTGTCTTAGACTACTTAAAGTTCAATTAAAAATTAGCAAACCTAGGATGAATCAGAATAGACACAATGACCTGATGATTCTAGTTCCAGGGCGCACAAACACACTCATGCACAACAATTAGAGATGCTATATATCCTTATGTTAAGAGTGGGACAGTTCCATGTTAGAGAAGCAGAACAGCGTGTTAAAGCTAAAAACCCAAAGCTAAGGATTCGACCACACAAGGCCAAACTCAAGGCGAGAGAAAATCCCCTCAATCCATGGTCATACTTGTGAATAAAATGTACAGGTCCTGGATTTCTGGTAGCTCTCAAAGTCTTTTACTTATGGCATTTTCATTTCAGCCATGCTTTTCAATGTCTACCAAACTTTACGTCTTGATAAAGTTATTATTTTAACACTTAACATTACAATACACAACAACCATCCATGCGTTTTCACCTAATTCATGACATCAAATAGTTTTTGACACATCCATTATCGGAGACTCCATAACCTAGCAGGTGGATTGATTACATGGATAAACCACCTGTGTTTTAGTATAAACCTATCATTAACGAAACCATGTCATCTCTTTCCAAGGCTCACAGATTAGTACAAGTTGTGTTTGTTGTTGTCCATTGCCTAAGACAAACCATTTCTTTTATTTGGGCTTGGCAACAGTAACGTAATAATTTTCAACAGGCACATCATAAGAAAGTTATCCAAATATATTGTTAACTTTCAGTTGATACAGCACAAAGATTCTCTCAACAAAGAAGATGACTAGTGCACAAGGCTCCCTGACAAGTGGAGACTAAGGAGGGTCCACGTAAAGAGTCTTATTAGCCGTGCAAGCAAAGAGAGATTTGAAAACATGATCTCCAAACTTTCAGTTATCTCATTGACAAGACAAACACTGGATAAACTTTCGAGCAAATACACATAAAAATGAGGACGAGACATTTGTTCCTATGACACTTATTCGGTGATACTTCACTCAAATTCGTCATTGGTTAAAACCCTCTCTTGGTAGCCCCTTTTGAGACGTTGACAACCGACTTTAATACCAATTGATATGCACCCATAGACTTAGGGAAGCCACCTTTAAAAGCTAGTTGTTGTTAAGGAGAAAGAGCCAAACACTTAAATACTCCAGCAAACATTTCATGTTATTTGATGTGGGGCTTAGACACCAAATATTACCTAAGTCCCTATCATTGGATCTAACATTTCCTTGTTCCTGTACATTTGTCTTGGACCATAATCAGTTACAGTCAGAGTTATCACTCAATGAAGTTTGCTACTTTATTTTCTGTAAGAGAAACAAAGGTAGGAATGGTCGAGTGAAACTCCAAACGCCAGACACATGGCTTTCATCAAATGTAATTGTAAGTATTAAATACAGATTAACTTACAGCTTAGATTCCAAAGCTAAGGAAGCTTGCAAAAAGCTAAATAAAAGAAACAAAACTACCTGCATATCATGGAAGTCTTTCCCAGCATGAGGATTTACTTCAAATAATGAATGAAGATATAGATGTAAAAAATATCTACGATCACTCTTATCATCAGCATTTAGAAGTTGCTTCACAACTTCGGGTGGACTTATTAAGTCCCTATTTTGGATCAACAAAGGAACTGCACGCTTGCAATCTAGCATCATTAATTGAACAATCTGCACAGAAAAACATTAAACAAATAAGAATTCAATGATCATTATATAAAGAAATGAAAACCGATACAAACAGAACCAAGCTCATATACTGCTTAAAAAGAAAATTCAACAACTCTATAAACAATTCTGGGAATAGTAAAATCTTACTCAACCAATTTGGCAAATCTATTATGGTACTTTGTTCATTAATCCTCAAAAAAAATATCAGATATAGCAAACATGGATACCCAGACCTTAATGTACCCAGAATGCCAGCAGATATATGAAACATAAATTTGTCAGGTAAGGTCTATGACCTATAGAGAAAACACAGACAGAATTCCAAGATTACCGTAACTTCTACAAAGCATAATTATACCTTTCCACGAATTGCATCATGTAGGTTATGTTTATCAATAAAATCAAATACTTCTGGTTTCATAAGCTGAAAAATTCAACCAAACAAAAAAGGAAAGTCAATTAGCTGTAATAACAAATAGACAATATGCTCTAGTATAAAGCATGCGTATAGCATTTAATACATGTCATGGCTGCCTGAATGCAAGAAGAATTACTTTGAACACTTACATCAGCATACAACAAGAAGGCCTTCTCATATTGCCCATTGATTACATACAACTCTGCCAGTGCCTAGAACAATTTTAAAAATTATTAACATAAATATGTGGTTAACAGATTAAAAAATGCAAGTATGATTGATCAGACTAACCTCCTTAAGTGAATCAGTCATGGACGAAGTATTTAGCTGAGGTTCAATGGCTGAAATTACAGGTAATGCAGAATAAATTACAGAAGACCAGGATTTTACAGTGGACAAGAGATCCTTATGAAAAGAAGAATTTGTAGCCAATGCAACAAGAGCAACCTGTAGAACCAAAAGCAGCACACAAGATTATGTATACCAAGCAAGTTAATTACAGATACTGAGCAAGCACATTAATTGTGACAGAAACCACTTTGTTCTAGCTAACCTCATAAGCAGTGTCACGTAGTCTGGGGTTTTCTGTAGGCATGTAAGGAACTAAAACAGGTAGTTGACGAAGATGTGCAAAATGGAAAACCCATCTGTTTGAAAGCAGTTCATTAAACACCAATTACAAATCAGAACACAGTAACAGACTAGCAAATAATAACATGTTGTACCTCTCCCAAGCTGGAGCTGATCCCCGAAGCAACTTGGGACACAGAGATGCTGCTTCACTGTATTTTCTTTCCACAATCAGATGATCAAGGTACCTAGATCCCACCTGCAAAGATAGTGGGAAAAATTAAAAACTTCTCATAATACTCAAATGGACAAATTCAACTACAAGGTAACAAAGCATATACACAATATATTTATCCACTGTAATTTATTTTATAAAAAAGAACTCATTAAAGAGAAGAAAAGTACAATAAGGGATATCGAAAGCCCGGTAAGGTACCCTCAAGAGTAAAGACTTTCAAATAACTAAACTAAAACAAGCATAAGAATTACCACTTGCATCAAAATAGTCTCGAGGAAACTAGACATCAAGCTTCAATACCAATCAAGTTGTTTCAAGTTTTATATAGATCTAGCCTGAGCAGGTCAACAGTTTTACTTTACATAATCTAG
Source organism: Vigna umbellata (assembly GCF_029865625.1). Taxonomy (NCBI): domain Eukaryota; kingdom Viridiplantae; phylum Streptophyta; class Magnoliopsida; order Fabales; family Fabaceae; genus Vigna; species Vigna umbellata. The sequence goes on from NC_142167.1 coordinate 15,238,538, forward strand.
TCACCACTAATTATATAGGAAATTACTATAAAATTCATTTCATTTCATCTTAAATGTCTATATAGTGTTATTGCTAGAAAAAACAAATGATAATAAATTAATAGATTTCTAGAAAAACAAAGTAGTTGAGGAGCTTTCAAAAACATACAATCAACTTAAACAAGTGCCTACATATGCAATTGTGCATATCATATTCCAATTATGTGCCATATATGTGCCCTTTATTAAAAGTTAGATTGAAATAGGATAAACCATAATACCTCATCAAGTAGTTCACTTCGTCCCTGACCAGATTCAACCACAGCCAATGCTTTTTCATGCCACCCATGCTGAAGAAGCCACGCAATATGATCTTCAGTATCCCTGATTATTAAAATGCATCAATTTTTCTAAATTATCTATCTTAACTTTTTCAGATCTTTACAAAAACTTGGAAAATAAACATGATATTTAAAGGCTTAGTTGCACTTTTTATCACTCAACTTTGGTACTTCTGCAAATTTTCCATCTTTCGTTTATTGTACCATATAATTAAAAAAATAAATGTATTTTACTAATCCGTCAATTGGCAAACAACTCAGAGGACATGATTATAAAACAAGTTGAAAATTTAATGTTGGCCTATGTAGCATGGCACTGCATGTTAATTTTACTGTTAGTGTTGTGTGTTGTGGACATTAACCCTGGCCTATCACCATTGTCAACACCATAAACCCTAACTAACTGTTTGAACTTTACTTATCAGTTTTCAGAAGCTAGTCACAATCTCAAAAAATGGATGGCCTACATCTCTCCCTTCACCATCATCATCGACCTCAACACCTCCATCACCATTCTCTCCGGTATTCCCATATGTCCACATCGCCTCCCTTGGCTAAAATATATTTTTTGTTTCAGATTTTCAGCGCACACCACCATAAGAAGAATCAAATGAACAGCCATGTTGTCAAAAAAATTGAAGACTGTTTAGGGGAACATGCTCAATCTGTTGATAAAGTAAGAGAATTGTGGTTGAACTAGGTTCCAATTTGGGTTGGAAACAATGACTTGATGCGACCCAGGATCAACAAATTTGCAATCCACACAAAGAGGCCATCATTATTGTGGACGAAGCCAAGGGCCATGCATTGGACTTAGGCACATAGGAACATGAGGATTTTTGTTCAGAAATTGCTAAACATGAATGACCTCTCACCCTAAGAAAAATAGTACTGGAAATTACTGTTTTACCGATTGCATCTTGATGACTCCAGGTGGTGACAAAGGGGGAGGAAAAAGGTATTTTGGTGAAAGATGAGGACTTTGAGGGTTTTGACTCTTTTGGTTTTGCATTGGAGTCTTAGGTGGAAGAGCTGGGAAGGGTTTTTGTTGAGAGAGTGTGTCTGTGTTTATGTGGTCAGGTTTTGAGTCGGATCCTGGGGGTTGGACTTGGGCTAGGAGAGGGTGGGTGGGTGGGGGAGCTTACAAATGATGAAGGTTTGAGACTTAAGTGGGTTGGAGAAGTTGGCAAACACACAAAAGGAAATATCCGATATGGATGGGAGTTAATGGAAGGGGCACTTGGAACTCCAAGAGGTATGAGGAGAAGTGGTACTGCTGAAGACCCTTTTGAGGAAGAATTAGTAGAGCCACATTCTCAAAAGGTTGGGGTTGGAGTAAAGGAAGGAGGGCAGTCCCAGTTGAGGTAGGGATTTGGGTGGCAATAAAGAATTGAGAGTGGAGGGATGGGTGGTGTGGGAGTCCTTAGGATGTGTGGGCTAAGGCTCGAGAGAGGAGGGTAGCCATATATATTTAGATTTAGTGCATATGATCATGCCGACATGGAATTGTATCAATTATTTTATTTATTGGCAACATTATGATTCATAGTTGTTTGCCAATTGAGGGATTGGTAAAATGTGTTTAATTCTTTAACTTATATGGTACAATAGGCTAAAAAAAGTTCAGTGACAAAATTCGTGGAAGTGAAAAAGTTTAGTGGTAAAAAGGGCAATTACGTCTGATAGATATATTGCGTTTTGTGTTAATTAGGGAGACCTAGACATTTGATATTGGTAGATATTGTTGATATTGTTTGTAACAATATCTTCTATTTACCATATTTATGTTTGGTTGTCATATATACTTGTATCATTCTTCATTATAAATATATTATCCTGTGTATTTTAGACACAAGGGAAATTAACCCTATACCTAGTTTTTCTCTATATTCAACAACATCTATCTTAAATGTATTAAAAAAATTCCAGCATATTGTTTTAGCAAGAACTTTTAGATGAAGAACACACCCTATTTGTTTTTATTTCAAATGATATAGCTTCTTACAACCACAACAACAGCATGCATTGCTGAGGAAATTAAGGGAGGTTAAAATTTCCAACAACAAAGTGTACAAGTGTGAAGGGTAACATGGACAGATGACAGCATTCAGACATCAATATTTTCCCTCTAAAATGAGTGACAAAAGTAAGTTCCTTAGACTATATGATTCTGAAATTCTATAATCTATGTGTGAAAATCAATAGTATAGGAATATTAAACATAACACAACTATCAATAAACTGGACAACGATGATAACCAAATCAAGCTACTCCAATTAGAATTAGAACATTTGTCCGTGCAAGAAATCAACTGACAACAACCATATCTTGTCTTAGAAAATACAAACAAACACAAGACAGCATATATCATGCTAAGTGGATATGATGAGGTTCAAGACAACTTTTTATCATAAGATGATTTCTTTTCTTACTAAATCCCTCCCCTTTCCTAGAGGGTGGACATGATGAACAGTTTAAACTACAAATATTATCATCTTTCAATGCATAATAAATAAAGGAAACATCACATATTATGTATTGGTAATAAACATGTTGTCAACATCCCCCTCAATACTTTTATGGCCACAAGTCATACACAAATGCATCCAAAAATTAAAACAGTAAAATAGATAAAGAAATTGAAATCAACCTTGGCTTGGCAATAACTACATCCTTCAGAGATACAATATAGTAAAGTGGTTCATCACCTGCAGCCCACTGACCGCCAGCATAACTGCTACCTACATTTGAATGAAAAACATTATTATACAGATTTCAGGAAACAATATGTTACTAAGGTGTATATTAGAAAGGAGGAGCTCAGAGGATTCAGGTCTCTCAGGGAGGGAATGAATGAAGAAAAGATTTTGGGAGAAACAATAAAGAGAATTAAGATCCCATGAAGAAAATGGTAAATGCAGCCAGATTACCACTGAGGCAACCAAGGGGAACTGGGGGAGGAAAAATTCATACGTGTGGCTATTAAAAGAAAAGGGATGAGAAGACGGGAGAAGAAAAAATGAAGAGTAGGGTTGTGCACAATCCCTTGAACATTACGTGTCACCTATTTTCTATCAGCTGTTTCGTCTCTCACTATAAATATCCTTTATGCAGGCAGTGATATCATATTAATGTCTGTATCAGTGGAATGAAATACAGCATATTCAAAATAGCTGAATATGCTTCAAAACATCACAAACAAAGTAAGCCAAATGTTAACCTGAGAAGGGAGCATGAGCAAGAGAGTAGTCTTTCGCTCTGTAATGCTCGAACCCATGTACTGGCAGAGCATCTGTTGAAAGCTCATCATTATTCCATGTTACTATTCTTACTTCTGGTCTTTGAGCATTGCCCTGTTCAAAATTATTTTACTCAAGCTCATAACAAAGTCAAATTTTTGAATATATATATATATATATATATATATATATATATATATATATATATGTATTGAATAAATCACTTTGTAAGAGATATGTTTTCAATACATCAATACAGTTATTTTAAAGATAACAGGATATAGTATGTACAAGATACATATTTAAAAATGTACAAAAATTCACAAATAAATATATATAATTGCAATTCTACAGATACAAATCAAGCACACATTTTTTAGGCATTGCCGAAACAAATCAAAAATTACAAATCATTGTCATCACAAATTACTTCCTATTATTTACAACTTACATATAGGGATAACAATATCTATTTCATTCTTTTCCTTTAAATAATTCATAGAGACAATTTTTTTAGTCAGCTTCACAAAGAGACATGTTCATATATTACACATGTATGTTTCATGTAGTTTTATTATGTATAAATGTTCTAAAGCCGTAGAACCTTCAACAATATCAGTATAAGAGAAGTGAAACAAATAAAAGTATTGGTGTTTCACAGGTCTTGATACATCATTTACACTTATTGGAGAACTATCCAGGAGTATCGACATCAGGTATGTAAAGCAAATTGAAGTATTGGCGTTGCTATTATAATACACTTTATTTTTGGCAAATACAATGTAAATTTGATTGCTTCCACACTGACTTTGTTATGCAGCTTGAGTTCATTATTTTCTACACCCCCAATAAGAAATAGTGCCCTCAAAAAGTAACAATGATATATAGCCTGAATGAGACATAACACATTAGGTCATGCTAGGTAAATCATTTTTCAGGTAAATAATTATTTTTTCTCTTTTCCAAAAGCTCTCTCTGGGGGCTGGTATAAGAATATTGTTTATCCGAAAATAAATAGAACCAACATGCACTAAATAGTAAATAATGCGCATGCCACATGCCTGTCTGTAATATATATGAAAATGTCTAACTAGTGGGAAGCAGCATGGTGCTGATCTGGTACCATTGCTTATATAACACTGAAGCAATTTAAAAAATCCAAATGATCAAATTGATTGTTTGACCTTTCACAAAATGTAATAATAAATAAATAAATTTTTCAGCATGCCTATGTCTTATAGACCAGGAAATTACTACTTCAAGTTATGATATTTAGAGGAATTTCCCATTACATGAGTAAAAGACAGAAGAATGAACAAAGAAAACAAGTTGTAGCATAAAAACAATGGGAGGAATTTACAATAGGATAGAAGTTCAGCGTGAAAATTAAAGAATTTCATTTCATTATTACCAATGAGCATAAATACCTGCCGTGAAGGAGCTGAGCTACTAAAATCCTTATCTCCATCTTCTCCAGGGATATATGCAAGAACAACCAAAGCATCACCAAAGGGAGCAAGCCCTGAGATGAAATAGCTGGTTTGGAAAGATGCCACAATATCCACCTGGGCCACACCAGACAGAGGAACCTGCCTGAACGACCCATTCGCTGCCCTTATTGTCCTTATTGAAGCAATTTTGACAGATGTTCCCCATCCAATTACCAAAAGGGTATCATCCTACAGTGATAAAAGGCATTAAGCTCCTCAGTTTATCAAGAGATATACAGGAACATAAGAAATAATGGCCTTGCCACTGTTCAAATTCTAATGCAACAGAATAAGCCTTCAATTATAGCAGCGGAGACTGCATGAAAGAATGGTATAACTCGAGCGCTTGCCTAAATCAATATTTGACTAACCTGCCAGACCAGGTGAGGAAGTAAAAGCTCAGGGCGTGGGCTCCCTCGCGGTTTTTCAATAAATGTAACACGCTGGTCATTGGCAGTATCATAAACCTTCACTCCTGCATCATTAGCCCAAGCAACAAGACTTGCTCTCCATTTCACAGCATGTATTGAACCTTCACCAGAGTGCAAAACCTTTGGGGGATGGTAGGGTGGGGTAGTTTTATCGTTAACAAACAAAAAGTACTGTAGAGTACAGAATAGATATCTCAGGTATTAAAACATTCTGACAAACCTGATCACGGTAGCCCAGCCATTTCTTTGAATTCAAATATAAATGACCAGCCAAACCTCCAGCAACAAATCTCCTGGACATTTTCTTTGCATAATCTGGATCCAAGGCAACTGCCTTCATCGGCCGATGGTAATCAAACTTTAATTTCTCATCAGTGAAAAGGCTGTTTATCACAACTGATCCATCATCAGAACAGCTTCCAATATATTCACCTTCTGTGTCAAAGCTAAGGTCGTTGACAACAGAAGCATGTGCGGAGAATTCCTTAACCTGCAACAAGGTAATTCAATTAGAAACGGATTCCTATAAATAACACAGCACGCAAGCAATTGACCATGAGCCAACAAACGCTACACAAAAGATTTCAAAGCGCAATGTCAACATAAACCAAAATACATCCATAAACCCATGCATAATCTGATTTTGAAGAGAATATCACGAAAACAACTTATTAGCCACACGAATTACTTCTTTCCATAAATTTAGTCATGGCAGCTCCAAGTTGAGTAAATAACAGTTCAAATTCACAGAAATTACGAAATTCTGACCCCAGGCTCCGTGTAATCTCAAAGCGCACGGATTCAACATAAACCAAATTACATCCATAATCCTTACCATACATTTGAAGAGAGTATCAATGAACGAACTTCTCAATAATACAGATTGTTCCGTTCCGTAAATTTGATCTACCCAGCTCTAATTCGAGTAACAGTTCAAATTCACAGAAATTGCGAAATTATCAATCACTAAACGGCAGCTATGCGAAATCTCAAAGTGCACAGCGCTAGCATAAACCAAATAATATCCACAATTCCTAGCATACATTTGAAGAGAACGTCAACGCACGCAAGTTCTCAATCACGCGAAATATTCCACTCCATAAATTTGATCTAACCAGCTCCAATTCGAGTGATAACAGCTCAGATACACAGTAATCGGAAGATTCTCCACGTCGAATTACGCAACGAATGGATTATCACACGTTAACTAACCTGATTACCGAGAAAATCGAGGATGTGAACGGTGCCGCCGTGAGTGCCGAGAGCGATCATCCGCTCGGCGACGGCAATACATGACGCGGCGTCACTCGCTAGCAGCGAAGGTATGCTACCTCCCATTCTCTGGTACTTGAGCCTCGGTTCCTCTTCGTCTTCTTCATCTTCCACTTCTTCGTCTTCTTCTTCCTCTTCATCTTCCTCTTCTCTCTCGTCGTCTCCTTCGACGCCGTTCTCAGACGGAAACGGAGCCATTCGGATAGTTATCGCGTGAGGCCTCGTCCCGGCAGAATGTTCAGTTGGCGAAAATGCGAAATGAGCGAAGGCGAGAAATTAGATCTGTTTGGTTGCGCTAAAAAAATCTTTTTTATTTAATTAATACTATTATTCCTTTCTTTGTTCGTCTTTTTTTTAAAAGTGAAATTTGGTTTTACAAAATTTCTCAAGAAAGAGGAAAGGTTCAAACGGTCCCTCGACAAAGGAAATGATGAAGTAGACGACAAAAACAACGAGGTTTTTGGTACTGATTAGTTAACAGTAGTGATGCACTCTGATCTTCTACGTCCAGTTTTGCTTTCGGCCACCGCCTTGTGACATCAGAAGCCTTGATTGATCGTTACCCAGAAATCCAATGGTTCTAATTTCTGATCCAGGAGAGTATATCCCAACAAAATTCTTAATGTAAAAGAAAAACAAAAAATGTGACAGAAAAAACTCTAATTATGTTTTATAATTAATTCCTCGTCAATTTCAGGATAAATAATTAAAATTCTTTTACTTTATCACGTCTTAAAAATATATGTTTTTGCAATTATTCCATTTGAGAAAAATAATTAGTTACTCTAAAATTGTTTTTAAATTTAAATAATAAATTTAAAATATCAAGAAGGTTTTTTTTTTCAATTTTGAAAATTTAAAAAGGTTTCATACTAAAGTCAAATTTAAACGACTTAAAACATAACAAAAGGCTTATACAAAAAAAAATCAACTAAACCTATAATATAAATAAAAATGCAAAGGGCGCAGGGGATGCAATCAAAGAAATTTTGCTGCAACCCTATTCTTTCTAAAATTCTAATTATATCCTTGTAGAAATTAATAGAAAATATTAGTTTAAGATTTTTTTAAGTTTTTGTAACTTCTCAAGTACAATATTGAAACCATAAAGGAAAGATCACATAATCAATAAAATAAACTAGTTAATGGAAAGAAATATAAAATAATTTCTACAATTATCTAAAATAACCATAAAGCTAACTCTGTATACAATAAGTACAAGTATCAAAACTATGTACAATAATAGTGTATCAAAAATCACCAAGGAAAAATAAACACTAAGAAAATAAAGTACTAAAATCACTACACATCAACACCTTCTTCGCCTAACACTTGCTCAACCGTCACATCATCAAGCTTTACTCACATTCATCAGATGATCATCGCAAAAAGAATAACACATAGAAAAAACAAATGAGAAACATACAAGAAATGTAAGCTAATTGTGAAACAATTATTCATATTAAAGTAAGTACAACATACAAATCTCAAACACAAAATAAGCAAAATATCATTCTCATTCACATCTACTGACTCAGACTAGGCTAAACCCTTTATTATATAGTACAATTGTCAAGTCATGGAAGGTTCTGCACTTGTATGGTGAAACAGCTGACTCACTCAAAGTTGACACACAAGGTTAGTCCTTAAAACGCCATTTGTCACCATGAAAAAACCCTCATACTACAACCTCCTGCTTCTCTCACGACATGACTCATCGCTCTTTAATTGAGCATGGATGATCATTAGAGTGTCAGGATAACCTCCATATCGACTTCTTACAATTTATACTAATTCCCCATAAACCACTCACAAGATATTTCCTCCTTAGAATTCTCATTCACAATATTCCAGTCATACATTGATAACCTCATTCCACACTTCATCCACACATTTTAAATCATGAAACATCAATAAAAGAAATAAAATAACTCAGACCAGTGTCCCAAAACACCCAAAACAACTCAAAAATTCACTTTGCTAGCTGGCGCTTAGCGCCCCCGAGACAGAGAGCTGGCGCCTAGGCTGGTGCTCAACATCCTGTTACCCGAGAGTTGACGCCCAAAAAGGAGCGCTCAACGCCATAACATATCCCATTTTCTCTTTTTCTTTGACCTTACACCCTTCACCCTCAACTTTTAATACTTCTTAAGACCTTATAAACATTATGAAATCCTTAGAAACACCATTATACTCAAATTTGCCACTCCAAACCAAATTAAGCTCTTTAAACTACCCAATATCATTTCTACCTCTTTTACCATTCATGACACTAGTTGTACTGCACAAACAAGTTTAAATTGACTCATAGACCCTAAACCAACTCCTACTCCACATAATTGTTGCTTTAAAGATTCAATACTCAAAACCCCCTAAATGGACTCGAAATCACTTCAATCAATCCTCACTGACTCTTTTCTGCATTACAAACCAGATTTTTTATAGTTTAACCACACTCTCAAGTTCTAATGGACTTCAAACAAAGTCCTTAAACTTCTCGTTTACCCAACCAATTGCTTACTCAAAAACTCAACTACCAAAACTCCTAAATTTTCACTCCAAAACAAGTAATATTTGAACTCATTTTATCTTCTTTCCTTAACCTTCTTAATTTGAATGTCTTATGATGTTAATCAACCATAAAACACTCCAAAACAAATACCAAACTACAAATTTCACATTGTGATCATTATTCCAAAAATTAACATACCTAAATCATTAATTCTAGCTACAAACTAGACTATAATTTCATACATTCACAACCACCATTATTAATGTCATTTTATCTCAACAATATATTAAATTCATCATATAATAACTCGCAACAATCATACATTCAACAGTATCAAAACACATCCTAAAAATACAATCACTCAACATTTCCCCCAATTCAACATCACCAATTTTTATATAATTATATACACACAAATTAATAGATTTCAACCATCCTACTACACTTATGAAAATCAAATTAGCTTTCCTTACCTTAAAATCCTAGGAGAAAGCTTCCTCTGAACAGAAAATCAATCGGATGAAAGTGAAGAGTACTTCACCGTGATCTCTAGGAACTTCTTGATCTTCAAACAAAAACCTAAAGAATAAAAAAATGTAAAAAGAAGGTAAAGAGATTTAAAGAACAAGTTTTAAAGAGATGAAATGTGTTTTAAAAAATAAAACATAGAATTAAATTCTATTTATTTTATCGACTTATTTTAAAATAAAATAATTAATCTCATTACTTTAAAACATCTGCCTATCTACTCTAATATTCCATTTTAATAACAGAATTTTCAAAATACATTAAATATATTTTGAAACAAGTTTTAATGAAATTTTCAGAAGAAACTTTCTAAAATGTATATAATCTATTTCAAAATATATTTTTTGAATAATTCCACATGAAATATGTTCAAAAAATAATGCTTCAAAATACATTAAATATATTTTAGAAAAGTTGTGGAATAAGTTTTACTATGCGTTTTCTTTGTTCTTCTTTCATGCAGTGTTCTCTCACTCTTCTTCCTTTTTCCTCTCGAACAAGTGATAGCGGTAACGACGGTGACAGCTATGATAGCGTAATGCAGTACCTAAAACTCTTCGAATGGTTTTCTTCTATTATGGAGATGCAATTAGTATTTGTGAGATGCAAAAACCTATAACCTGGTCGTGGACACATGGGTTTGTGAGGTTGTAACTCAGTATCCATGAGTTTGGATTAAATTTATTTTAGTTATTAAAATATCATAAATTTTGTTTATTATAAAATATAATATATTTTTAATTTATATTGATAAAATGGTATGATTAAGTTATTTATAATATAAGAAAACATGTATTTCATTGAATGTGATGATTAAAACAAAGCAACACTACTGGGAAGTGAAACTAAAATTGAAATCAATCTATTATAAAAACTTAAAACAGTCAAAGGTTGATTTTCTTATATATTATACACCGTATTTGTGCATCCTACGATAATATTTTTATGTTTTTATTGCACTGACTAATTTTCAATTGGTTAATCGGGATACTCAGTTAGAGTATCTCCAATGTTCTTCAAGCAACTGCTTTTTATTTTAAGTAATCAAAATAATGTTCATTCGAAAGAAAAACAGTGCGGATGAAGTATCTATGGAAATAATATAATGTTCATTCGAGTAGGTGGGAAATCTTACATTTACTTAAATGATGGAAATAAACTCACCTTCATATTATTCTGCAATGGTTATATGTTTGAAATAGGAGAAGTAATGGTTGTATTTTATTATAATAGTGTTAAGTGTTTGACTAATATATGTATTTGATTTAATATAAGTATTTTTAAATTTGAGTTTAAATTATGGTAAAGTTTTAATATTTTCGTTTTCCATTATACTTTCAATAAAGTAATAATGAGTGTAAAGTTCATTAAAAATAATAATAATAATAATAATAATAATAATAAATTAAAAATATATATATATATTTATATAAAATAAAAAATAATAATATGATTGCAAAATGACAAAGAACCTTTCGATGGAATGGTGAGCAAGACACTTTTGGTAGTGAAGTCAAAATATTATTTTTATAAAATAATATTTTTAATAAAATATTAAAAAAATAATAAATAAATAAAAAGACAAAACTACTTTCAGAAGTGGAGTTAAGGGGGAACATGCTTCTGTGCCGAGATCCAAGTTTGATAGTTGTAAAACGTGATAGTGATTCTGCTATACTAATTGTACGTTATTATTACTCAGAACATTTAGTTGTTTCTTTTGCATTTTTAGAAGGATGAGAAGTTGTCTAACCGGCTCTGCCAGATTCAACTTCTTGTATTCCCTATACCTTTTATTGTTTTTCTTATTTATTTATATTGTATTTTTGGAAGGATGAGAAGTTGTCTAACCGGCTCCGCCAGATTCAACTTCTTGTTTCCCCAAAACTTTTATTGTTTTATCTATTTTCATTACATCTTTTTGGAAGGACGAGAAGTTGTCTAACCGGCTCTACCAGATTCAACTTCTTGTTTCCCCAGAACTTTTACTGTTCTATTTAATTTTTATTGCATCTTCCTGGAAGAATGAGAAGTTGTCTAACCGGCTCTGCCAGATTCAGCTTCTTGTTTCCCCAAGAATTTTTATATATTAAGATTATTTTAATGATTGTCAAACATTTGATTCTTCTCCGGTGACCATTTATAGTAATATTTTATTATTATTAATTTGTTTGTAATATATTTATCCTGTATGATTTCTGTGATGAATGTATTTTATGATGTTGATATGAAATTATGCATCTGAACATGATATGAGTATTATGGGGAGATTTTGTAATGGTATAATATGAGTTGAGAAATATGAGCATGGTATGAATCTCATGGAGAGATTCTGTAATGATATGGTATTAGTGTATATGTTGATGTTGAAGGTCCTGTTATTGGAGGTTATCCTGATACTCTAATAATCATCCAATCTCAAGTAGAGAAGGATGAATTATGTGGTGAGAGGGACAGGAGGTCTTGGTCTATGTGCCGGTTTTGGACATAGTGTTGAGGACTAACCTTGTGGATGATATAAAATATTTTGAAAGTGTATTTGTAAGAATAAGTAGAAGTCATCACAAGTGCATAACCTCCCGTGACTGCTCATCAACGTATCATCCGGATGAGTGTTTATTGGGTGTTGTGGGATGAGTGTCTATTGAATATTGTGGGATAAGTGTCTATTAGGGATTGTGGTATGATGGGATGAGTGTCTATGGTGCGATTGTTGTATGATAGTATGTGGGTGTATGACATAATTATTATATGATGTTTGTTAAGTGTATCAATGTAATTATGCATGTTTTACAAATGATTTGTGTAATGTTAGCTCACCCCTACTTGTTTGTGTTTGTGTTTGTGCGATGATCGTATAATTCGTTATACGGGAGCAGATGAAGGAATATCGTTCGATTCAGTGCCAATGAAGGAAGAGATAGAAGAATAAATTAGAAGAGTTCGAATTGTATTTATGAGTTTTTAGTTGAAATCTGAGTTTAAAAGATATATATATATATATATATATATATATATATATACACACACACACACACACACACACACACATAGGTATATTGTATGAAGTTCTTTATATTCAATATGAGTGGTGGTGTAATGCTACAATATATCAACTATGAATTATCAAGTGTTAAATGTCGAGTGTGAGATTATGGGATGTTACAATGAGAAAAGAAAATACAATAATAATTATATTATCATACATCAACCTCACATCATAAATATTAGAAAATAACAACTCAAATAGAAACTATAAGATAAAAGAAAAACTCAATAAAAAGATTAAAAATTTCAGATAACTTAAAATTCAATTAAACCTACAAGAAAATGATGTTTACCATGCACCCAAAATACCTGAACCACACTAAATCTATTTGCTAGAGTAAAAATATGCATCAAAGTAGTTGGCTTGCTGTCAGGCCTCATGAAAACGCACCCAAAACCCCTCTGCACGGACGCCAGGAGTCAAGCAACGAGGATTTGAAAAATCAGATAGTGGAAGGCAGGTGTCAGTGAGTGAGCAGACGTTCGTTTTAATGAGAGAAGCAAAATCTGATTTTTTGAAATTTTTCGTTTCACTTACTCTGCATGCACCCTTCTTCCCAAACTCTGAACTTTTCATTTTCTCCTCCTTCTCACTAGAAACTCTATCCTCTCTCTACCAAAACTCACCCTTTCTCTTTTCCGATCTCCATTCAGGTACCGTAGGAGCACTTCCGGCGTCCCAAGCTTTAGTTTGATCCGATTGGTTTCAAATTCTGAACGGGTAAGTTTTTCTTGTCTTTAACCATTCGTTCTTGTAAACATGCAAACCAAGTTCTGGTTGCATGGGTCCTTAGTTTCATTCTGAACGAGTTTGGTCTGTTGTTTTATTTTGGTTCGAAGAGTCGTTGAGCGTTGAGGGTAGAAAGGATAGTAGTTCGGCGAACTGAGTTTTAGTCTGAAGGACGTACGTTCACGCTCTGAGGTAAGGGAAACTTATTTAATTTAATTTATCTGTTTGTTTGGTTGTATGAACGATCGCTAATTGACTGAAATGAATATAATGCATGATGGTTATTGTAAGACCCTTGTAAACTCAAAATTTTACCAAGTTGTAAAAATTTCAAGTTGTAGTGTAAAATTGAATGCTGTCAAAATTTGACATAGTTTACTATTTTATGTATAACTTTTTATACAATTAATATTTTGGGTTGATTCTTTTTCCATTGGAAAGTAGACTCAAAGAGCTTCGATTCGAGTACTCATACGCCTAATTCCGACTTCGAGAAGGGGTTCAACCAAACTGTCAAAGTTGTGACAGATGTGCTGTCTGGGTGGATGGCGCCCAGCGCCCTTTCCTGTGGGGCGCCCGGGCGCGAGAGTTGTCAGTTTTCGCGTTTTGGATCTAAAACACGTGGGACTTACGTGGAAAGTTGGGGAATCTGTTCCAGATCCAACATTTCGGTCCTTTGGGCCAGAGAAGAGCATGGGATGATCCTCTTTTTCAATTTTGAGCGATTCTTTTTGGAGTGAAGGGCCATGGTTGCCCCTTGGGGCAGATTTGAATAAGAGAAAGGGGTGGATTCTGCACTTGGACTTAGGTGCTGAATTACAAAGAAGAAAGTGGTCCGTGAGAGAGTTTTCTAGGGGTCTTTGGAGCAAGGTGCTGCCCAGATTCGTAGTGAAGGATTCAAGGTGTTCCAAGGAGATCTTCAAGAGGTAAGGGGAGCTAACTCAACTTGGTTTCTAGATTTTTGTGGATGTGACTATGATTCCAATTGCTTGATTTTGATGTGGGGAGCTGTATGGAAATTGATTTTTGGTTAAATGAGTGGAATGATTTCAAGAAAATGATTCAAGTGGGTTGTTACTATGGTTTTGACCTATGAAATTTTGGTATGAACTTTATGATGCAAAATTGTTGAATATATGATGGATTAATGGTGGATTTTCGTTCTAGCATGATAATCTATATGTGTATGAAGTTTTTGGTGGATTTGAATGTGAAATGAGATGGAAACCATGATAGTTTACCCTACTTTTTCATCAAGTGCGAAAATGGTTTGTTTTGGATGATTGATGAAATTTAGATGGATAAATTGATGATTATGGATAGAATGGTGTGGTGTGAATGATTAATTGGTTAAAGTCTAATACAAAGTGGAATGATATTGTTTGAAGGTATTTTGGAGTTGATTTTGAGATCAAATCTATGGGGGTTTAAGAATTGACTTAATGAAGTATTGGTTTTAAGTGAGAATCTGTAATGAATATCAATTGATTGGATATTTACAGAGTTGTTTATGATGGAAGTTAGCTAATATGTGGTGAAGGATGAATTAGTAGTTGTTATAGTGTGTTTGCCATGTGGATTCAAAGGTATTTTAGGGGTATTGATAGGTGAAAATCTAAAGAAGGTAAATCTGATGTAAACTAAACATTTTAAGCTTGATAGTGAGTGATTCAAAACTGGTTTGAACGTTGAAAGTGGTAGAAAATGGAAGTTAGGTTCCTTGGTAGTTTATATGTTGAAGTTGGATTGATTTTGGACTATTTTAGGGGTTTTAACAAGTGATATTTTGAATTATATGTTCTGGGCTGTAGGTGTTGATTTGTAATCTGTTATAGAGCCAATTAGAACTTGTCCAAGTGGTTAGTTTGCATAAAACAAGAGTATAAGGTGTAAATTTGAGTTTAGGTGTTTTTGGAGTGTCAAACATGATGTGAGATACCAAGTTTCGGGTTTGATGATCAATAGATGTTTGATTCGAGTTATAAATATGTTTTCTCATCAATCCTAATGTTTAGGAGGTCACTTTGATCATTAGAATAAGTCTCAAGTGCATAAAAAGCCAAATCTGCACTTGCTGTCAACTGATACGGCGCTCCAGCGCCCTCGGGACGCTCTCCAGCGCGCTTAAACTGGTGCAGGTCGCGCTCCAGCGCCCTTTGGTCGCGCTCCAGCGCGCCTAAACGCAGCAGCAAGCTGCAGAATTTGTTTTTGATAGTTTTGGGGGTTCCGGATGTCCGTTTTGGACGTTCTCTAGGTCGTTTTGGGGGTTCTTGACCCTTCCGGAACTGTTGGTGATGGTTTCAAAGCTGTTTGAGTTACCTAAATATGGGTATTAAAAGGATATAAAGAAAATGTGTTATGTATACACTGTTTTGAGTTGTTTGATATATCTATTTGATATGGAAATGTTGTGTGATCGGTTTGACATTGCATATTGATATGAGAATGATGTTTGGATGGTTAAGTACTGTTGAAATCATGGTTGTATATGATTTGATTATGAGTTTCATGTTAAATGAAGAATTGAGGTTATTAATGATATGATAATGTGATAATCTCACTTATGCATTTGAATATATTGAACATATGCTAAGTTCATGGTTGGCGAATATGTGATGATGATATGATATGGGCGTTATGGTATGGTTGGATTGGTATTGTAAGGATTATTGTATATGGGTATTTGGTCAGATCATGTTATTAAACGAGTGGTGGATAGTAAGCGTTGTGCGTGCGGGCCCGGGGAATCTCTTTAGGCGAGTGATGAGGGGTATACTTGCACTTGTCCGGGGAAGCTCTTGATTAGAGTGATGGAGGGTGACTGGTGTACTTGCTCGGGGAATCTCCCTATAGAGTGATGGGAAGCAGCACTACACATTGGGGTAATGTGTAACCGCCCGGGGAATCTCTTACATTTATGTAAGAGTGATGGGGGTGACGTGGGGTACTAGTCCGGTGAAGCTCGAGATAATTAAATTGGCGTTGTGCTTGCGGGCCCGGGGAATCTCTTTAGGCGAGTGATGAGGGGTATACTTGCACTTGTTCGGGGAAGCTCTTAATTAGAGTGATGGAGGGTGACTGGTGTACTTGCTCGGGGAATCTCCCTATAGAGTGATGGGAAGCAGCACTACACATTAGGGTAATGTGTAACGGCCCGGGGAAGCTCTGAAAAGAGTGATGGGAGTGACGCTAGTACATATTGGGGTATGTATTTTGATTCGTCTGTAATATTGGTGGATGTAGTCTGATTTATTTTGTAATACATGTTGGTGTATGCATTCTAATTTGATATTTTGATACATATTGGGATATGCATATGGTTGAAGCATAATTCGTACTCGGGTATATAGTTCGATCTGGTTAAGGTGTGGATGATAGCATGTTATTATGAGTATGTTATGATGTATAAGAATTGTATTTTGTTAGCTCACCCTTGCTTGTTTGTGCATGTGAATGCGATGATCGTATAATGTGTGATGTTATACGGGAGCAGATGTTATTGCAGATGTGATGGCTGATGTTTCTGAACATGCATAAAGGATGAAAGAGAGATGGGGTATATGACTGGGAATGTATTTGTTTATATTCGATCCTGACTATTTAAACGTTTTATTTTTGGAATAATCGGTTTGTAATGAATATCGTACTATATTTTTCCGTTGAGGTTGAATATTAAAATTTGAATTTTTACTTATGTGTTTTACGGAAAAAAAAAAAAATTTTAGTCGACGTAACACCAAATTTCGGGGTGTTACACTTGTGGTATCAGAGCAGTGATTCTTTTTCGAAAATAAAATTTTAAGGATTGGGGAGTGAGAAATTCTATCATGCATTCTTGTAATTTTCTTGTTTGTTTATGAAATTGATTGTGTCATTACTATGCGTGTAAAGAGCATCATGTCTCAGAGAACTGAGAATTGCAACTCTCACAATGTGACTGAGAGAATTGAAGGAATTGTTGGTGTAGCTTCTTATGAGAAACTAGTGTAAACTAGAGTTTTCTACAACACATATCGAGTTAGATCTCAACCAGTTTAGTCTGTGTTGGAATCACGATCTTTTGGCTGGACACAAGTTCAAGGAGAACTTGATTTTCTACCATCCTAAGGTTTAGATTTCATCCTAGGAATGTATTGGTTGATTTCAAATCACATTCTTCTCGACTGTGGACGACAACAGTTGGTGTTCCCGGACTCTGACGATTTTAAGTTGATCACAACTAAGGAAGCCTGGAAGGAGGTCAGTAATGGAGCCACATGTTTTGTAGTGATGGCTCAGGAGAAGAAGAAGAGTTCTGGAGAAAAAGCAATGAGAATCCCAGTGGTGGAGGAGTTCATGGATGTCTTTCCGGATGAAATTCCAGGATTACCACCAAGCAGAGAAGTAGAGTTCTCCATTGATCTAGTCCCAGGAGCTGGACCAGTGTCTGTGGCCCCGTACAGGATGGCTCCGATAGAATTAGTCGAACTAAAGAAGCAGATTGAAGAGTTGTTAGAAAAGAAATTCATCAGGCCAAGTGCTTCACCTTGGGGGGCACCAGTACTATTAGTGAAGAAGAAGGATGTAAGTTCGAGGTTATGCATTGACTACCGGCAGTTAAACAAGCTGACGATCAAGAACAAGTATCCATTACCGAGGATTGAAGACTTGTTGGATCAATTGCGTGGAGCTGGCGTGTTTTCAAAGATCGACTTAAGGTCTGGGTACCATCAAATCCTAGTGAAGCCTGAAGACATACAGAAGACAGCCTTTCGGTCACGTTACGGTCACTACGAGTTTGTGGTGATGCCGTTCGGAGTGACCAATGCTCCTGCAATATTTATGGATTACATGAATCGAATCTTCCGGCCTTGGTTAGATAAGTTTGTTGTTGTGTTCATAGACGACATTCTCATTTATTCTAAGGATCAGGAAGAGCATGCTAAACATTTGAGGACAGTGTTAGAAACACTCAGGGAGCACCAGTTGTTCGGGAAATTGTCCAAGTGCGAGTTTTGGTTGGATGAGGTACAGTTTCTAGGTCATGTGATTTCTGCCCAAGGAATTTCTGTGGATCCAACCAAAGTAGAAGCAGTATTGAAGTGGGAACGTCCAAAAACAGTATCCGAAGTGAGGAGTTTTGTGGGCCTAGCCGGGTACTACAGGAGATTTGTCAAAGATTTCTCAAGGATAGTAGGTCCACTGACGCAGTTGACTCGGAAGGACCAACCATTCTCTTGGACAGACAAGTGTGAAGCAAGCTTTGAAGAGATGAAGAGAAGTCTGACAAGTGCTCCAGTGCTAATGATCCCAGATACTTCGAAGGTTTTTGAAGTGTTTTGCGACGCTTCACACCAAGGACTCGGATGTGTGTTAATGCAAGAAAAGAGACCAGTGGCCTACGCATCGAGGCAATTGAAGGTACATGAAAGGAATTACCCAACACACGACCTCGAGTTAGCCGCTGTTGTTTTCGCTCTGAAGGCTTGGAGACATTATCTTTATGGATCACGTTTTCAGGTCTTTAGTGATCATAAGAGCTTGAAGTATCTTTTCGATCAGAAGGAGTTAAATATGAGGCAGAGAAGATGGATGGAATACTTGAAGGACTTTGACTTTGACTTACAGTACCATCCAGGAAAGGCAAATGTTGTTGCAGATGCTTTGAGCAGGAAGCGGATACAAATGTCAGCTATGATGGTTAAGGAACTAGAGCTAATTGAAAAGTTTAGAGATATGAACTTGGGTTTACAGTTGAACCAAGATCATATTTGGTGTAGTCATTTAAAGATCACAAGTGACTTCTTGGAGAAGATTAAAGCAGAGCAAAAAGAAGACGCAAACTTACAACAGACGGTGGAGTTGTTAGGGACAGAGCAGGCTAAGGACTTTAGTCTAGGAGCTGACGGAGTTTTGCGGTTTAGAAACAGGGTGTGTGTTCCAGCAAAGTTGGAATTGATAAGAAAGATTCTGGAAGAAGGACATAAGAGTCGTCTTAGCATACATCCTGGTATGACTAAGATGTACAAGGATATGAAGGATTCTTTTTGGTGGACTGGAATGAAAAAGGATGTGGCGGAATTTGTCTCCTCTTGTCTAACTTGTCAGAAGGCTAAGATTGAGCATCAAAGACCAGGAGGAATGCTGCAACAGTTAGAAATTCCCCAATGGAAGTGGGATGACATATCAATGGACTTTGTGACTCATTTACCAAGGTCCCCGAGAGGTCATGACTCTATATGGGTGATTGTGGACAGGTTGACAAAGTGTGCTCATTTCTTACCCATCAACCAGAAGATGTCATTGGATAAGCTAGCAGAACTTTACATTAAGGAGATAATAAGGTTGCATGGAGTACCCAAGAGCATTATTTCAGATCGTGATCCAAGATTTACGTCAAGATTTTGGAAGAAGATGCAAGAATCTTTGGGTACAGAGTTAAGGATGAGTTCAGCTTATCATCCCCAAACGGATGGACAGTCTGAAAGGACTATACAATCTTTGGAAGATTTGCTGAGAGCATGTGTACTGGATCACTTAGGAAGTTGGAGTGAGGTGTTACCTTTGGTGGAGTTCACGTACAACAATAGCTTTCACGCGAGCATTGGAATGGCACCGTATGAAGCTCTCTATGAGAGAAGGTGTAGGACACCTTTGTGCTGGTTCCAAGATGGGGAAGTAATATCGGTGGGTCCAGAGTTGTTACAGAAGACAACCGAGAAGGTTAAGCTGATACAAGGAAGGATGCGTGCAACACAGAGTAGGCAGAAGTCTTATGCAGACAAACGACGGAGACCTCTTGAATTCGAGGTGGGAGATCATGTTTTTCTGCGAGTCTCTCAGATGAAAGGAGTTGGAAGAGCCATCAAGTCAAGGAAGTTATCTCCGAAGTTTCTTGGACCATTTCAGATTATCAAAAGGATAGGACCGGTAGCATATGAAATTGCACTACCTCCTCAATTGGAAAATTTACACAATGTGTTTCACGTTTCTCAGTTGAGGAAGTATGTGTCAAACCCTGATCATGTGCTCGAATTGGATGATGTTCAAATCAGAGAAGACTTGTCATTGGACACGAAACCTGTGCGAATACTGGATGTTCAATCAAAGCAGTTGAGAGGGAAGAATATTCGTACAATGAAAGTGTTGTGGAATGAGAAGACTGAAGAAATGACTTGGGAATTGGAAGAAGAAATGAAAAATCTTTATCCTCATCTTTTTGGTTAACAAGTACAATTTTCGAGGACGAAAATTTTTAAAGGAGGGGAGAATGTAAGACCCTTGTAAACTCAAAATTTTACCAAGTTGTAAAAATTTCAAGTTGTAGTGTAAAATTGAATGCTGTCAAAATTTGACATAGTTTACTATTTTATGTATAACTTTTTATACAATTAATATTTTGGGTTGATTCTTTTTCCATTGGAAAGTAGACTCAAAGAGCTTCGATTCGAGTACTCATACGCCTAATTCCGACTTCGAGAAGGGGTTCAACCAAACTGTCAAAGTTGTGACAGATGTGCTGTCTGGGTGGATGGCGCCCAGCGCCCTTTCCTGTGGGGCGCCCGGGCGCGAGAGTTGTCAGTTTTCGCGTTTTGGATCTAAAACACGTGGGACTTACGTGGAAAGTTGGGGAATCTGTTCCAGATCCAACATTTCGGTCCTTTGGGCCAGAGAAGAGCATGGGATGATCCTCTTTTTCAATTTTGAGCGATTCTTTTTGGAGTGAAGGGCCATGGTTGCCCCTTGGGGCAGATTTGAATAAGAGAAAGGGGTGGATTCTGCACTTGGACTTAGGTGCTGAATTACAAAGAAGAAAGTGGTCCGTGAGAGAGTTTTCTAGGGGTCTTTGGAGCAAGGTGCTGCCCAGATTCGTAGTGAAGGATTCAAGGTGTTCCAAGGAGATCTTCAAGAGGTAAGGGGAGCTAACTCAACTGGTTTCTAGATTTTTGTGGATGTGACTATGATTCCAATTGCTTGATTTTGATGTGGGGAGCTGTATGGAAATTGATTTTTGGTTAAATGAGTGGAATGATTTCAAGAAAATGATTCAAGTGGGTTGTTACTATGGTTTTGACCTATGAAATTTTGGTATGAACTTTATGATGCAAAATTGTTGAATATATGATGGATTAATGGTGGATTTTCGTTCTAGCATGATAATCTATATGTGTATGAAGTTTTTGGTGGATTTGAATGTGAAATGAGATGGAAACCATGATAGTTTACCCTACTTTTTCATCAAGTGCGAAAATGGTTTGTTTTGGATGATTGATGAAATTTAGATGGATAAATTGATGATTATGGATAGAATGGTGTGGTGTGAATGATTAATTGGTTAAAGTCTAATACAAAGTGGAATGATATTGTTTGAAGGTATTTTGGAGTTGATTTTGAGATCAAATCTATGGGGGTTTAAGAATTGACTTAATGAAGTATTGGTTTTAAGTGAGAATCTGTAATGAATATCAATTGATTGGATATTTACAGAGTTGTTTATGATGGAAGTTAGCTAATATGTGGTGAAGGATGAATTAGTAGTTGTTATAGTGTGTTTGCCATGTGGATTCAAAGGTATTTTAGGGGTATTGATAGGTGAAAATCTAAAGAAGGTAAATCTGATGTAAACTAAACATTTTAAGCTTGATAGTGAGTGATTCAAAACTGGTTTGAACGTTGAAAGTGGTAGAAAATGGAAGTTAGGTTCCTTGGTAGTTTATATGTTGAAGTTGGATTGATTTTGGACTATTTTAGGGGTTTTAACAAGTGATATTTTGAATTATATGTTCTGGGCTGTAGGTGTTGATTTGTAATCTGTTATAGAGCCAATTAGAACTTGTCCAAGTGGTTAGTTTGCATAAAACAAGAGTATAAGGTGTAAATTTGAGTTTAGGTGTTTTTGGAGTGTCAAACATGATGTGAGATACCAAGTTTCGGGTTTGATGATCAATAGATGTTTGATTCGAGTTATAAATATGTTTTCTCATCAATCCTAATGTTTAGGAGGTCACTTTGATCATTAGAATAAGTCTCAAGTGCATAAAAAGCCAAATCTGCACTTGCTGTCAACTGATACGGCGCTCCAGCGCCCTCGGGACGCTCTCCAGCGCGCTTAAACTGGTGCAGGTCGCGCTCCAGCGCCCTTTGGTCGCGCTCCAGCGCGCCTAAACGCAGCAGCAAGCTGCAGAATTTGTTTTTGATAGTTTTGGGGGTTCCGGATGTCCGTTTTGGACGTTCTCTAGGTCGTTTTGGGGGTTCTTGACCCTTCCGGAACTGTTGGTGATGGTTTAAAGCTGTTTGAGTTACCTAAATATGGGTATTAAAAGGATATAAAGAAAATGTGTTATGTATACACTGTTTTGAGTTGTTTGATATATCTATTTGATATGGAAATGTTGTGTGATCGGTTTGACATTGCATATTGATATGAGAATGATGTTTGGATGGTTAAGTACTGTTGAAATCATGGTTGTATATGATTTGATTATGAGTTTCATGTTAAATGAAGAATTGAGGTTATTAATGATATGATAATGTGATAATCTCACTTATGCATTTGAATATATTGAACATATGCTAAGTTCATGGTTGGCGAATATGTGATGATGATATGATATGGGCGTTATGGTATGGTTGGATTGGTATTGTAAGGATTATTGTATATGGGTATTTGGTCAGATCATGTTATTAAACGAGTGGTGGATAGTAAGCGTTGTGCGTGCGGGCCCGGGGAATCTCTTTAGGCGAGTGATGAGGGGTATACTTGCACTTGTCCGGGGAAGCTCTTGATTAGAGTGATGGAGGGTGACTGGTGTACTTGCTCGGGGAATCTCCCTATAGAGTGATGGGAAGCAGCACTACACATTGGGGTAATGTGTAACCGCCCGGGGAATCTCTTACATTTATGTAAGAGTGATGGGGGTGACGTGGGGTACTAGTCCGGTGAAGCTCGAGATAATTAAATTGGCGTTGTGCTTGCGGGCCCGGGGAATCTCTTTAGGCGAGTGATGAGGGGTATACTTGCACTTGTTCGGGGAAGCTCTTAATTAGAGTGATGGAGGGTGACTGGTGTACTTGCTCGGGGAATCTCCCTATAGAGTGATGGGAAGCAGCACTACACATTAGGGTAATGTGTAACGGCCCGGGGAAGCTCTGAAAAGAGTGATGGGAGTGACGCTAGTACATATTGGGGTATGTATTTTGATTCGTCTGTAATATTGGTGGATGTAGTCTGATTTATTTTGTAATACATGTTGGTGTATGCATTCTAATTTGATATTTTGATACATATTGGGATATGCATATGGTTGAAGCATAATTCGTACTCGGGTATATAGTTCGATCTGGTTAAGGTGTGGATGATAGCATGTTATTATGAGTATGTTATGATGTATAAGAATTGTATTTTGTTAGCTCACCCTTGCTTGTTTGTGCATGTGAATGCGATGATCGTATAATGTGTGATGTTATACGGGAGCAGATGTTATTGCAGATGTGATGGCTGATGTTTCTGAACATGCATAAAGGATGAAAGAGAGATGGGATATATGACTGGGAATGTATTTGTTTATATTCGATCCTGACTATTTAAACGTTTTATTTTCGGAATAATCGGTTTGTAATGAATATCGTACTATATTTTTCCGTTGAGGTTGAATATTAAAATTTGAATTTTTACTTATGTGTTTTACGGAAAAAAAAAAAAATTTTTAGTCGACGTAACACCAAATTTCGGGGTGTTACAGTTATGTTTGGAGAGTATGAATGTGAATATAAGTATTTGTTTGGAGTATGATTTATTAACATGATATAGATTTTACGAAGTATGTAAATTGATGTTTTAGGTGAAGTTATAAGGTTATGAAATGATGTATTGAAAAATGAGTTGAAGATAAATGAAAATCTGAATGTGAAATTCTCACTATGATAATGTGCGTTCGTCATTGAACGGTCCTTGACCGTTCGGTGGTTCTAGTTAACTTCTTTGAAATTCAATTCTTTCATTTGGGAAGAATTCTAGTTGAGGACGAGCGCCTTCTTGTAATAGTGCTATGTTTGAGCGTTCGGCCAAGCGTAGATACACCTGAGTGTTATGTGAGGAATTGAAAATCTTGTAAACATGTATTTGTATATTTAGTTATTCTTAAAAACTGTCTCCATTGTATCTTATCATATTTATTATTAATGTTTCTATTATAAGTTTAAATTAGTGATAGGTCTTAACCCAAGCTCTCGTAAAGAGTGGCGCTCGGTCTTATACCAAGCGCTTGTACTCGTTTCCAATTGATCAATCTTGATGAAACAACGTTCATCCAGTTTCAGCAGAATCTCCTTTACCGTGATCAGTCATTAACCGACATTAGGTTCTGTATATGAATTATTCTACGTATGGTTCTTTAGCGTCTTGACACATCTACATTCATTGTCTCCTATCTAGATTTCCTGTACTTAAGGTATTCTTTGAGTGTTGTTTGTAGTTACGAGGGTCAGTTCATTTAACCGATTCTTGTTGTAAGTAACGTTCGTCATATATTGTATAATTGTACCCGGTTTATTTACTAAATCTAACAGTAACCCTTTCGGTCTTATTCTAGTCTGGAACGGGAGATTTCCCTGTCTCGTTCCTATCGTTCGTCCTCGTTCTGAAGAGGGCTGAACGTTCGGTATTTGATGTTCTTAGAAATTGTGATAAAGATGACACTAAAGTGAATAATTATAAAAGATGAAGAGTATATGAGATGAATGAAAGGTTGTGGATTTTGAACGAGCGTTCCAGGGAGGAACGACTCTTGGATGAATATTGAAATTGTAAAGTATGAATGTGGTAATGCTTAGCTGGCGGTTCATCCTGATGTTCCATGAGTACTCGTCCTCACGTAGAGGAGGGTAGGTCATGTGTGGGAACGGAAAGAGGTCCTAGTCCTTAAGGGTACTTTGGACAGATAGGACTAACCTCGGGTGGCAGCTGATGAGAGTATTCCAGTTACTACATCACCCGGGTGCACGAACGTCGTAGCTACACAGATTTCATACAGTCCGGACAATCCGTCTAGTATTAGGAATTGTATGTTACGTATGATGAACTTGTCTTGTGCGTTTGATTGTTTGAAGTGTATGTTTATACTTGAATTAAATTACATAAGCTTACCCTGCATTTTCCTGTATCGTCTGGTTTTGTACGTCCGTCCTTGTCGTTGCGATGATCATCCGTGTGGATGTGAGCAGATGGAGATGAACTGCTGGAAGAGGCGCTGGAAGAGGAAAACTTGGTGGAGGTTGAAGTCCAAACCGAACAGTAGAACGTTCGGTTAGTAGATAATAGTCTTATTGTGAGGTGATCGTTCGGTCACCTCCTCTCTTTTGTTTTTATCTGACCATTCGGTAAGTTCTTTTGTAAACCGTTCGGTCAGGTTTTTATCTTATCTTGTACAGTTTAATTGGAAACCTTATGTAAGGCCGTTCGGCCGTAAGCGTACGTTGATTAGTGTAAGACTGAACTGATATATTATTAAATGTAATTATTTCTATTATATGGTTTATTACTATATTTTTGGGATGTTACACTTGCTCACCGAATACAATTACTAAACCCTTATAATACAAATCATGAATAACAAAATTAGGTTTCAATTTAAAACAATATTGCGAATTAATTTTTTGAAGTTGCATATGCTTGCAAAGGTTAAAATGTTAGTATAAATATATACAATTTTCATAACTGGTTTTGATGTTATTTTTAATCACACAAGTTTATCTTTTATTAATTGAAATATTTTTATTAGTATGGGAAGTTATAACTGTATAACTTCTCCACCTAAAACTAACTCCACAACCTTTTGAAAATAGCAATATAACTTCACAACTATTGACTTTACAAAATTGTTTATGTTTTATATTTTTAAATAATGGGATACAAAATTTTTATAATTGTTTTTTCTGTCACTTTTAATCAAACAATTTTACTCTAAATTAAATTGATTTCATAATTTATTAAAAAACACGATCATACAATTCTTAGTTTACCGAGTTTTTAGAATATTAATTTTTAGGTTTAATTGCTTCCTTTGTCCCCAGTTTGGTTGAATTGTGTCAAATTCATCCTCATTTTTAAAAAAGTTTCATTGTCGTCCTCACGTGGTATAAAAGTGTCAATTGAATCCAAACATAGAAAAAATTTGTGTCAAAGTAGTCATTTTTCCTATATCTCTGTGTCTTCCTTTCATATGTCACTTCTCTGGAGCTATGAAAAGCCTTAAATTGGATAAGGTAAAATGAATATCTGTACTTGATTGTATGAAAGGAAGACACAGATATATAGGAAAAATGACTACTTTGACACAAATTTTTTCTATGTTTGGATTCAATTGACACTTTTACACCACGTGAGGACGACAATGAAACTTTTACACCACGTGAGGATGACAATGAAACTTTTTTAAAAATGAGGATGAATTTGACACAATTCAACCAAACTGGGGACAAAGGAAGCAATTAAACCTAATTTTTATTAAAATACATGACATGTTGAAAATTACACTCAAATTATTATATAAACAAATTGAATTCAATAAGCGACTCGACTTAAATATAAATGGATATTCATATTTGGATTTTTTTCTCTCTCTTGAATCCGGTCAAAATGCTTTGGTCTAGTATTGGTTTAACCCAACAATTTCAATTTGTTAGGAATTCAGTACATTTTCTACTTGGTAAAAAAGGTGGAACTAGATTGTTTATTTTCATAACTCTATTTCCCATACTAAAAGAGAAGATAAATATAACATAATTGATGCACTAATTATAAAGAAGAATCTCAATAAGGTATGAATGCACAATACAATATTGACAAAGTAAATCTTACTGTCAAGAAAAATAGTGCATCATCAAGTGCTTGTGAAAATTATGCAAAGAAACACACCAAGGGAGAAAACAAAAACCACAAACTATACCAATATTTATAGAATATATTTTGATCAATTTGGGTAGAATATCTATGAACACTAACATTTTTTTTTATATTTTGAATATTTATATTTTAAAATTTAACTTAAAACCACGAATTACATATTTAGAGCGTACGATATTACGTATTAAATATCTCTGTGCCAAAAAATATACTAAATACCTTAAACTTCAAATTATTTAAACCTTACTATCAATGATTGGCAAAATCCTTAATCCAATTTTCTCAAAAATTTTAAGCTGTATTTTTTATTTTATTATTTGAAAAGTACTGTCTTCCAATCAGTAGGCACCAATTAATTCACTAGTGCAAAATTGATTTTTAACATCACCCCATAGACGTCCGTCCACCAAAACCCCAACGTAAATAATTGACCGGTGGCATAAATGTAAATAATTGAATGTGGAGACGTCCGTCCTAGAAGGGGCCGGAAGTCTATAATATAGTAGACGTCCGACCCCTCTAACGGACGTTCAAAAGCCTGACGGGAGAGTTGAAGATTCAGCCATTTGAACGTCCGTCCTGGAGGGGGCCGGACGTCTATATATAGTAAACGTTCTGCCCCCTCAAGGACGGACGTTCAAAAGACTGACGGGTTAAACTACCCTGTCAGCATCTTGAACGTCCGTCCTAGAGAGGGACGGACGTCTACTATAGGTAAACGTCTGTCCCCTTCCAGGACGGACGTTCAAGAGGCTGACAGGGTAATTGAACCAATCAGTCTCTTGAACGTCCGTCCTGGAGGGGAACGGACGTCTATATATAGTAAACGTCCGTCCCCCTCCAGGACGGACATTCAGGAGACTGACAGTAGTTCAACCCATCAGTCTCTTGAACGTCCGTCCTGGAGGGGGGCCGGACGTTTAATATATATAGACGTCCGTCCCCCTCCAGGACGGACGTTCAAGAGGCTGACAGAGTAGTTGAACCAGTCAGCCCCTTGAACGTCCGTCCTGGAGGGGGACGGACGTCTATATATATTAAACGTCCGGCCCCCCTCCAGGACGGACGTTCAAGAGACTGAGAGAGTAGTTGAACCTGTCAGCCCCTTGAACGTCCGTCCTGGAGGGGGACGGACGTTTAATATCTATAGACGTTCGTCCCCCTCCAGGACGGACGTTCAAGAGACTGATGGGTTGAACTACTGTCAGTCTCTTGAACGTCCGTTCTGGAGGGGGACGGACGTCTACTATATTATAGACGTCCGCCCCCGCCACAACGGACGTTCAAAAGACGTTTAAAATAAGGACTTACTAACCAAAACGCGAACCCGCGAGGAGTTATGCGAACCCGTGAGAGTTCCCTCTGCGCCTTGCATTTCCAGGTTGGTTTTTATCTGTTTTGGACCATTTAATCTTACTTTTATTCCGATTAAATTGTTCAGTGATGAAATATCTTTCATTTGGACCGATTAAAAATTGTTTTCTGTGCATTTTTGTGCAGTTTGTAGCGTGTTCTTGGGCGGCGTTTTTGGCCTATGTTTTAGGTCGTTTACTCCTCCATCTCCCTCCATTTTCATTTCGAATCTGCTCTTCAGACGTGTTGCAGTGCACAAACAAACGTCCAAACCCTATAATCCTAAATAACCCTAAATAACCCGTAAATAACCCTAAATAACCCGTCTAATAAAGCCCTTTCTGCAGTAGTGTATAGACGTCCGAGAGGTTCACAGCGGACGTCTATATAGACGTCCGCCTGACACAGCGGACGTCTATATAGACGTCCGGCCTGACACAACGGACGTCTACATAGACGTCACCCGCAAAGACGTCGGTCGAATGTCGGACGTCTATATAGACGTCCGCCTGACACAGCGGACGTCTATATAGACGTCCGGCCTGACACAACGGACGTCTACATAGACGTCACCCACAAAGACGTCGGTCGAATGTCGGACGTCAAAGACGTCTATAGCCCTTTCTGCACTAGTGATTTTATGACTATTGATTCTTCATAAAGATAAATTTCAGCAGTTTTTCTATACCACTGGTTTTCAGAAATTAATTAAATAATCACATCTTTTTTTGGTGAGAGAGTGATGAAGGTATTAATTATCTATTTATTTAAGAGGCTAATGTTCGTAGGAAAAGAAAGGTGAAGATTTTATCTTATTTATACTCATTTAACTGTTAATTACTTGATTACTAGGGGTCTTACATTCCATATACACAAGCAAGTTTGATCTAATTTAGTTGCTTGATTAGCGTAAATTTAAGAAGCAAGTAATCTTTTCCAAGTACTGATCCCAAATCCCATACCACCCGACTTAATTTTTTGGTAAGGCAACGACAAACAAAACCAGATGCGCGCAAAGTCAGTGTCTGATCCCAAATTCTAATCCACTTTTCGTCAACGAGCGTACCAAGCGAGGGAGCAACGATCACGTTCATGCACTGTACTGTGGCCAGTGAAGTAAAAGCAAAACCCGAAACTCTTCAAAGCAAATAAATAACCACGTCATCGCCATAAGTTTCCAGTTCGGAACTCTCATTTTCATGCCACAACGTTCAGATCTCGCCGAGAGTGAACGCAGCCGTTTCGCTATGAAACGCGGCTGTGAGTGGTGGATCTCGGCGTCTTAAGTTGAGATGCAGCCGAACTTGTTTCCCTTTGGAAGTGTGCTGGGGAATCCGTTTATTTTCAATGGTGATTTGAGTGAGGGAGGGATCGAGAGCTCTAGGGTTTTCTTCTTGCTCCCGTTCTTCTTGCTCTCCCAGGGAGGAGCAATGGATTTGTCCAAGGTTGGGGAAAAATTCTTGAGCTCCGTTAGGTCCGCGAGATCTATCGGATTGCTCCCTCCCGTTCCTGATCGTCCCGAGGTAAATCCACTGGATCATTGTCGTGTAGAATTGCATGGTCACCACTGCTACACTCGTTATGCTGAATTTGATTTTTAATTTCGAAACTTTAGATGCGTGGTTTTAGTTTTAGATAATGCCGTGCGATTGGATTGCTAAAACGTGTTCTGTGATTGTGGCTAAGTCAGTCTGAAGCGTTAACTATGTTGCTTTTGATGCATTTTATGCGAGTTTTGGATTTGATGATGTACCGTTGCTCTGCGCATGCTATTTGGTTGCGAAATAACACTGATCAAGACTTTTTGATAGAACTAGCGATTGCGAGTTTGATTTGGATAATTTATGAAATCATGAAATGAGTTTTGTCAAGAATATTGGTTCTGTAAGTGGACTTGCGAAAAGCCATAGATGTTTAGATGTTTATGGTTGTAGGGAATACCATGGTTTTGGATCGCGGTTGTCTTCTCCCTGATCCTTAACATTCCAGGAATACTGTGGTTTTCAACTGCAAACCAAACACACTTGGTAGTCTATAAGTTTTTAAATGTCTTTTGTAGTTTCATTCCTAGGCCCACCTACCAGCGAGCCTAACAGTTGATTCTCCTTGTTGTTGTCCTTATGGTCATATAGTTTGAGTTGTATTTTCATGTTTTATAAATGTTGTTGAACAGGTTCCAGCTCGAGCTTCAGCAGCTGCTGCCGTAGCTCGTGCTCTTGCAGGGTTACCTCCTCATCAGAGATATAGTTTTTCTTCAAGTTCAGAAGAATTGAGTTCAATATATGGAAGCAGACCTCAAGGCCAAGTAGTCGAGGAGCTGGAGGATGAGTTCTATGAAGAGGTGTTACTTTCTATATCACTCCTCTTTCAATTTCATACTTATTTTTCTTGCAACCTCCATTGTGTTGAATGATAAAAACTATTTCATATGGAGGTTCTGTTGCTCAATCTGAGGAGAAATATTTTTGTTTGTTTATGTTTATTGAGAGATGGCAGAAAATTTTATCTTTTGTAAGTTTCCAAATAATTGCTTGTACCAGGGGACCTTGAGATGGATGCTAACAGTTTAGAGCACATAACTTCTCATTAAGGATTAGTTTTGTATCCTTAGACAGATCACTAATATAACTCTTCATATTAGGAAGTTTTTATACGTACGAACTTGTTCCTTGATTTTTTTTTTAATTAATATTTGAGTATCCATTTATTTATAACTTGAACTTTGGGTGATGCGAGTCCATATCCCTTAGAGATCAATGTTTCTGTTTTTTTTTTGTTGTTTTGGTATTTTGGTTCATTCTCAGAAGAGACAATCTATCCACTCTTTTCTCCTCTTACTCTTTTTTTTTTTCTTATACAGCTTCTTCTTTAGTATACTACTATTTAAAAACAACTATATTTTTAATATTTAATGTTTCTACTGATTATAGGAATAGGCCAGTGATAAAATCCAGCAAGAAAAATAGTACCACTAATTATAAAAATTCACCTGATTATTAAAAATATTCCTATAATCTAAATTTTTCTTGCCCAATGTCAACTAGTATGAAAAATAAGAAGGAAAAATTCAATAACATTAACAATGTGCTACAAATATACAGAGGAAAAACTATTTTTTGTGCACTCTAATCTAGTGAACTCAAGACTTAAAGGAATGGAATAGAGAAAATCTGTTATTGTTCATTGATATCAAGGTATACATGTATTTATAGCAAGTTTTTGAGCTTAAATGCCTCAACTTACTAACTTCAATGAAATTTTATTTGTATTACCCCATATTTGATCACCGTGAATTGTGGAGTTGAATGGACTCTTTTGAATGTCTTTATGCAGGACTTTGATCCAATTAAGCATATTTTAGAGCATGTTCCAGCTGATGAGAATGAGCTAACATATTTTGAAAAACAGGTGTGGTTCATGTGTCTCAATCTGGCTGACAAATAAAATATTTTTTTATTTTTGTTATCTTTAAAATTAAAATTTTCTTAGTCCTCTACTTAGCCATTGTTCTACTTAACGAAAAATAGTTGTATCCATTGTATTATTTATGAGCGTAAAGAAAGTAGAAACTCATTTAAGTTTTCTATACTTATAAATGATGCAGTTTATCATCTTTTAAGATTCCTTTTTATTTGTTAAAAGTAAAAATGTCATTAGCTTTAGTGCTCATCTCTTGCACCTATTCTATGATGTACAGATATGAAATGTGTGTTGAATACAGTAGTATCTGATGGGACTATTTAATAATTTAAAAGTATATAGAATATAAAGCATATAAATGAATATCTTGATATGGAAAAAATTTCATAAAGCATGATAAATACATATATTACAAAGAAAAATATAGTTGCAATTATGCAAATCTAAATTAAGAACATACTTATCGTACCAATTTAAATTTTTTTATAAATTATTGCATCATAAATTACTTCCTATTATTTACTAATAGGAACAGTACTATCTGAAAGAAATTACAATGTTATCTGATTTCTAGCTTCTAGAAGCTGACTCTATCTGTATGTATTTTGTACTTACTTTAACTTCTTTTTATCTTTGCATCTGTAACATCTTTATTTATATATATACATCCTTTTTTGCTGAGTGAATACACACACTCAAGCTTTCATCTGAATTATCTATGAATTTCAATTCTATTAATCTCATTTTTTTCTTTATATTATATATGAAGGGAACAATTTTCCATTTTTGTTCATCAATGGTTCCGCTTTTCTATATTATTATACATGCTTATATGTCTCATTGAGTTGTAATAAATTTTCATAATTTTAAGGCTTGGTTATTTTTCCAATAAGTATGGTGTAGTATTCAAGAGTATTATTGTCATACAAATACATGAAATAAATTAAAGTATTGGTGTTTCATAACATTCATTGCAAATTTTCATCTCTTGCATTAAGAGCAGCTCCAATGCCGTTGTTGAAGTTACTTCAAAATTGAGCAATGGGACTAAAATAATATTCCATCAGTGAAGTGCTGTGATTTGGCAGCCAGCTAGCTTGGAGATGCCTCTTCAGTGGCATGTCCCTATGTCCGACATTTATCGGACATTCTGTTGAAGTGTTCAATTTAAAAAATGTGTTTTTGGGTTTCTGACATGGCTCTAGAACAGTGTTAGTGAGGGCAGGCACAATGATCTTTCTTATAAGTTAAAAACTTAGAAACTTATTGTGTAAATTTATATTATAATTAATCAAAATAAGAAACAAATTCTACATAATTAGGGATATTTAGATTATATATGTATTATTAGGAATGTTTTCATATATTCTTTTATCATATCTTCATATGATTTGGATTTTTTTGAAATTGTTAATGTGTCTTTAGTGAATCTTGACTGTAATGTTGTTTTAATGATAATGATCAAGAAGGGGTGAAATGTTTAGATGAATTAGATCCTCTTTTCATTTATATATGTGTTTGTTTGTGTGTGTTGAGATTGTTATATTTGACTAACCCCTTTATAGATGATTTTGAAAATATAAATCTTGATTGTTAGTTTAAATAGTTCACAATGATGTTCAATATAAATATATGTGTGTGTGTGTCGCCATGTCCTACATTTTATAGATTATAAGTGTTTCAGTGTCTGTGCTACATAGCAAGGAATTGCTTATTTAATCAATAACTACAAACCAGTTATAGCATGTTTTGGACAGCGGAAATCTTATATTTAGCTGTTTTTCTTTTAAAAGTGTGGTTTGTAGAATAATCTGTATGTTTCTGATAATAACATAAATTTGTAAAGAAACTTTTATTTTGGATAAAATAAATTGTTTCTTTGAATCTGAAAGTTTATAGCTTGTGATTATTTTTTAACATTTTTTTTTCTTTTCAACTTTATACACACTGTTTTTCTTATGTAAAAGCTGATTTTTACTTTGCATCCAAAGAAAATTATCTTATAATCACTTTCAGTAAACTTATCTAAACGGAAAACTGATTCTGATTATTATCAATTATTGAAATAATATAGGTTTCGTTGTTGTCCCAACAAATCTCATTATTATCTTAACTGTTTGAATTTTGTTAGTTGATTGAATCAGGTTTATAATATCCTGCTACATGCTATAAATACTCGTATATAAGATATTTGGTCTTGGAATTTGTTATGTAGGCTGCCCTTAGATTGGTACAACTGGATAAAGTGGCTGAACATTTATCTCGCCATGTTATGGAGCATCATGAAGTAATGGGTAAGTTGAAGAGGTGAACGGAGAGAATTGGCTATACCTCCTCTGTGCAGGTTTTAGTGCACGAGGTCGTGTATGTTTGATATTTTGTTTAGAAAATTTTTCTGCTGTGCACAGCTTTTCCCCGCTTTTTACAAGGTTGTCTATTTTTTATTGCCAGGTCAACATTATTGTTATGATAAAATTACACTAGCACCCCTTGTGGTTTCTTTCAAATTCGTACTATACCTCCCCTTTTCCCCTTTTAGTAACCCCTTAATATCTGACATTGATGCACCCTGTTAACCAATAAATACGGTACACTTTGTATCCACGATGGGGCTATTCTAAACTTAATAAGGTGAGGATATTGTGTGTATATTGAAAAACTATAGGGGTATTTGCATGATTTGTTCTATTATTATTAGAGTTATCCATTTGATTCATGACTTATGGATTAATCCCAACCCACCACTAAAATAAGTCCTCTTTTATTGACCTACTAAATGAGTGGGTTAAGAAAGCCTTGGCCTTTTTAGAGTGGGTTTGGGATTGACCCACTAAAGTTGGGGTTTGGGGCAAAGTGGGTTTGACCCACTACAACATTAAAATAAAACTTCAATTAAATACTAAATACTTTTCAGAATTGTCCAATTCCTTAGAATCTATAAATTGATCATTAATTAATTTTTCTTATTTACAACTTAATTGCAAAGATGTGGCGCAACCCAACTTGCTTAGGCATAGCTTGATCCAACTTGACTTAAGGCTCAACTTGATCTTTCCTAACTTGGATTCATCTTAACCTGAGCTTGACACAACTTGGCTTAACCTTGGCTCAAGCCAACCCAGTTTGACTACTACGACCTAACTTGAGTTATCCCAACTTGACCAAGCTTGACTTTGGCTCAACTCAGTTTGACTCATGTTGACCTGGGCTAGGCTTAACCCAGTCTAACATGGGCTTGTTTGGGCCAGTTAAATATATTATTTTTATCTTTTTTTTATCTTTTATTTTTAGTTAATTTTTTATTATTTCTTATTTGTATTTTGAGATTAGCCCATATTTTTTCTATTATAAATAGAGGACTTTATTTGTATTCAACACAAGGGAGATTAATTTCATACATAGTTTTCACTATATTCAAGATGGTATCAGAGCTGGGTTAGAGCCTATCCTAGCGAGATTTGTGTTGTTGGGCATATTGTTTCACCCATTACCAGGCCGCTATCGGACCACCCATTAATGTCTAGTCCCATACTCGAGATGTATATACCTTGGTGTGAGGGGTGTGTGTTGGAAGTCCCACATTGATTAGAGATAAGGCCAATTTATAGTATATAAGTAAGTGCAAACCTCACTTTATAAGCCAGTTTTGTGAGATTGAGTTAGGCTTAAAGTCTACTTCTTAATCGGGTCCAACCCAAATTTGACTTGGGCTTGACCTAATTCAATGCCATCTTGACCTGAGTTGGATCCAACCGAGTTCAACTTTATGTGGGCCTAGCCTAACTCAACCTAATTTGGGCCCAACCAAACCCAGCTTGTGCTCGACCCAAAGTTGCTTGCATGACTTGGGCCCAACTCGACCTAACCTTTTATGACTAATTTGACCTGGTCGCAACCCCGACTCGGTGTAACTTGGCCTAGACCGTCTTGGTCTAACCTTGGTCCAACTTGATTGGCCCAACCCAACTCAACCAAAGGTTGATGTGATTCAAATTGACTTTGGATCGACCCAACTTGACATGGTTTAATTAAACTGCGCCCAACTCGACTTAGCACAATGTAGCTTGAAATGGTCCTGACTCGACTTGGTCTAGGTTGGACTAGGCCGAATCCAACTTTGTCAATACTAATTTGAGCTTGGCCCACCTTCACTTGACTTAAGCTTGACCTGACCTGGCTAGACATGGTCACCTGACTTGGCCTGGCATGAGTCAGGCTCATCTCGGCCATACCTGACTCGACTCGAATTTGACTTGGCTTTAGTTGGGCTCGATCTAACTCAATCCGGTGTTGCTTGACCGAGTTTCAACTTGATTTGGCTTGACTTAGGCCAATCTAGACCAACTTGTCATGTCTTAATCCAACTCAACCTGACTTAAATTCATTTCGACCAGCTTGACTTGGTCCCAGCTTGGTCTAACTTTACCTAAGCTGACCCGACCCTGTCCATTCTGATTGGGTTTGGATTGAGTAAATGTTTTTCATTGGGGTAAAGAATTTTTAGGTAAATGTTTTTATTTTTCATTTTCATTTTTAAACAATATTTTTTACTTTTAAGAAATGGCGCATGGGGCTTTGTGGCAATTTTTGCCCTATGGGCCTTTTCTCATGTGGGCGTTTTGTCTAGTGGGCTTTTTGGCCCTGGTCCATATGAGTTAGTGTCAAGCCATGTGAGTGGGGTCAAATTGATAGGTCTAATTACTATTATTATAAAATATTTATAATTTCTCAATACTAATTAAAATAAGTTTCTCTTTGGTGTTATCAGAAGAATGCAGTGTTATTTTTAGTTTAAATAATAAATAATTTAGGTTTCAATTCGTTGAGATACTGAAAAGTTTGGTTGATGCAACTTTACTGCTATTGCCAACTTCAAATTCTGGATCACTTTTATATTTATTTATTTGTAAAAGGATTTTTAGAATTAGGAACTGATACTTACTTTTGGCCAGTGAAGGGGATGAATTTGGTCAGAGAATTGGAAAAAGACTTAAGAATTGCAAATGTCATCTGTATGGTAAGTTCATAACTCATAAGGAGCTGATACTTACTGTTTGTCTAGCTCTTACCACCTTCTTTTTGATTCTGTGCAGAATGGAAGGAGACATTTGACATCGTCTATGAATGAGGTTTCAAGGGATCTGATTGTGAATTCTTATTCCAAAAAGAAACAAGCTCTTCTGGTATTTCCATCTCTCTGAGTACAAACTAGCGTTACTTTCTTGTTTATGCTTCTCATGATTTTATTTGATTCTTCTGAAAATTAATTTATTGCTATTGGCAATTAGCATGTAACGTAGTTTAGTCTTGGATACATAACTCGTCAATTCTTTTGGGGTAGAGGCGGTATGTAATACCTGCTTGCACTAAGGCTTTAATACTTGTTGTAAATTCATCTATTTTTATTCATAGGACATGCTTCCAACCTTGATTGAACTTCAACGGGCTCTGAACATGCAATCAACACTTGAATCCCTAGTAGAGGAAGGGAATTACTGGAAGGTGAGCCTCTCTCTATATATGTATGTGTGTGTAAAATGAACATAACAATAGACAACTGTATAACAAATTGACTGGTATTCGTTTTATTAGACTATTGAAAAGAGAATTATACACAAGTATCTATAGCTAACTACTTACAACATAAGAGAGAGCCAAACAGCCTTCACTGAAATGGTTACATGACGAAGTTGTTATTGCTAACAACTCTGACTACGTAGTACAATTTTTACACACACAATATAGCTAATTTCATACTCTAATTATGCCCCCTCAAACTCAATGAGAAGATTTTTCTGGAAAAAAAAAATCTTTACATTGAGCTTGCCTCTAAGAAAAGCAAAACGAGCTGAAGAGAGAGGTTTGAGAGAAAATAATAAAGAGAACCAATTTGTTTGAGAGAAAAAGCTGCATGAAGATTAGTAGTAAGCTGTTGAATTAGAGCACTAGAGCTCCCAATGATTATGATATCACCAACAAATACCAGAAAATAAACAACTTGAGATTGATGTCACAAAGAGAGAAGAGTCACATGTAAAATGAACTGAAAAAGAGAGAGATATTTAACAAACTGAATGCTATTCATTTTATGAACCTATTGAAAACGGAAATGTACAGAAGTACTTATAGGTAACTACTTACAACAAAAGAGATAGCTAATTGCCTTTACTGAAAAGGTTACATGAGGTAGCTGTTGGCAATAGTTAACAGCTCTGACTACTAGTACATTTCTTATACAGTATAGCTAAATACATCTCTAATAATATATTAACATATATATTGTGGTCAATTAATCACGACTTACTCATGTTTGTAATTTTTGTTCTTTTGTTCTTAGACCTATGGTATCTTCTAAGAAGCTCATTTTTTTTTTATCATTATGCAGGCCTTTCAAGTTCTATCTGAGTATTTGCAACTCTTAGATAGTTTGTCAGAGCTTTCAGCAATACAAGAAATGAGTCGTGGTGTGGAGGTGAATTTGAATAACTTCTAGGAAGGATTAAGATAATTTATTCTGGAAATTTTTCTTGCATGTTAAGAATTTGTCTAATTTTATTAAATTTATTATTTCGCATGTTATCCAATATAATCCTGATGACAATGCAAGTACTTGTGTATTTAACTGTTTAAAGTTTCTTTATTGCATTATTAATGCCAGGTTTGGCTGGGAAGAACGTTGCAAAAGCTGGATGCTCTTTTATTGGGAGTATGTCAAGAATTCAAGGAAGATGGCTATATAACAGTAAGTTTGTATTAGTTTCTTTGCTTTCTATTCATATGTTGCATGTGATTCAGTGTCTACAATGGGTTATGAGCATACACACTTGTTTGTTTTGTTTCTGTTTTGAGGGGGTACATGGCAATTAAAAACTACTTATGAAAAACTAATTTCACGAATCTCTGTCAAGTTGAACTAGTTTAAATTAAACCCAGTAAATGAGCTAGTTTAATGTTTATAGTTTGTTTGGTGAATGCTGGTGATGTTTAATCTTTTTTTTTTTTTTGGTATGAAATTCAAATAAATAGAATGAAGGGAAGAGAGATGATGTAAGCTTTATCCAGCAAAAATTAATTAAATAAAACCAATTATGTTTGAGATTTTTATCGATCCACTTTTGACTTAAACACTGATTTGACCTAAGGTGTTTTTCCTAATTTTCTAGTTTTTAGTCTTTTGCTGTTTT
This sequence comes from Vigna umbellata, assembly GCF_029865625.1. NCBI lineage: Eukaryota > Viridiplantae > Streptophyta > Magnoliopsida > Fabales > Fabaceae > Vigna > Vigna umbellata. The sequence goes on from NC_142167.1 coordinate 15,277,948, forward strand.
TTTTCAGACAGAACTTTAAAATTTCCCTGGGGTGCCTGGTTTTCCAGATATTGAGTTTCACAGTTAATCTTCTATATATTGCTGTTTACTTTTCATTAAATGAATGTTGTTGTACTTGAGTATGTTAGCATTTGCTCAAAGATATATATGGTCATAGTTTCCATCTGTGGTTTATTGATATTTGAAGGCTCAACTTAGCTAGTTTTTAAGCTTTTATTTAATGCTTTTAATTGCTACCAGTATTCGGAAATTCATTTCTGAAGATCATGCTTTAAAATTGCTTGCCGTATTATGTTTGCAACTCTCAGCAATTTCCCATCTTTGTAATGATTTGTTTGATGTTGTTGGTGAAGATTGGGTTTGCCACGTGGTTCTCCCGAAGTTCTTTTACGTGTTAATTTATGAGGTTTTGGTACCGGAGATACTAAAAGCCTTTGGTGGTATTTTCAATTTGTGGTTGTTTGTTGCATGCGGCTTGGAAGAAACGCTAGGATTTTCATTGGTCAAGAGTTGTCTTTGGAGTTCATTTGGTATCAAGTAGTTTGTTACAAAGCTTCTTTGCGTGTTGAACTAAGGCTCGTGTAGATCTACAAACAAATCGGCATGATGTTTCATAATCATATTTGTAGTTTTTCCCCCTTTTTTCTTGTAGTTTTCCACCATTCTTTCTTGGTTTGGCTTTTGTGTATTTCTTCTTTTCCAATTTTATAAAAAAGTATCACCAATATTTGATATGACCTGCTGTCCCCACTTTATTGTCTATGATCATGCAGACATTTGGTATTAGAAATATATTATAAATGATGCTAATCTAACGACGTGATGCAGGTAATTGATGCATATGCATTAATAGGGGATACTGCTGGTCTTGCTGAAAAGATACAGAGTTTCTTCATGCAAGAAGTTATATCAGAAACACACTCTGTATTAAAGGGTGTCATGCATGAGGTATGTAATACGTTTTCTTGCCTAACTCATGTTCAGTACTATCTGGATTAGAAATTGTTTAGGAGTTGAGTGAGTTAATGGTATATTTTCCCCATTTGACATGCAAATAAAAGTTTGGAACTTCTGTTCGTTATTCTATGCAATCGATGTCTGAAATTGACATTGTGGTACTACCACTTTCAATTTTATATAAGCATATGCATATGTATTGGCTACTTAAGCTTAGTCGTGTCATTCTCTGTTTACTTATATTGGTCCAAGGGAGGATTAACAGTAATTCCTGGAAACGGGTTAAGAGTAGGACAGGTGCCCATATTTATTGATAATTGAGGGCACAAGACAATAATACTGATCATAGCACTTGATTCACCTTAAATATTAGTTCAGTTGACTTGAATGACTATTATTTCTCTCTTCCTGCCTAGGAAATCTTGTAAATCTCCCAAACCATGTTCTTGGAGATTGCTTACAACTATATGAAGCCTTCTTTTAAGAGGCATACCTTGTTTTATCCACTGAGTGTTAATTCTCAGAGTGGTCTCCATGTGCACTTCTTCTTCTACAGTTCTGTGAAGAAAGACATTATTCACATCTAACTTATGTATGTCCTAACCAAAATGAGTTGTCAAAGTAAGAATCACGCAAATTGTATTTATCTTTGCCACTAGAGTAAATGTCTTCTCTGTGTCAATTCCATAAGCTTCAATGTATCCCTTTGGAACCAAATCTGACTTTATGTGTGTCTATAGTCCCATATGTCTTATATTCCACTGCAACTATCCATTTCAACTCTCAACCCTTTTTTCTTTTGGTTTGTCAACAATCTTCCATGTTGTGTTTCTTTCTAATGCATTCATCTGCGCTCTCATGGCTTGAGTCCAATGTTCATTTTTCATGACTTCCTGGACCGATGTGAGAATTCCTGGGACATGAATGATAATAATACCTTCGATGTTTATTAGAGAGATTGTCAATGCAACCATACTCAAATAAAATATTTAACACAATGATTTTCTCAATGCAATAGCTAGCAAGTGCTCAATAACACTTACCTCCTCAAATTATCTCTAGGGGTTCTCACTTCCATCGTAGGCAACTCTTCTTACTCCGATGCCAATATGAGTTTTCTTCTCTGATTTTTTTGTAAGGAGGTGCTAAGAAGTGGACTATGTCCAACAAACAACAAATGTCGCTAGGTTAAATTCTAATAATGGCTTTGATATCTTGTTAAGAAGTGGACTTTAAGCCTAATTCAACTCCAAAAAACTGCCTTGTAAGGTGAGATTTACTTCCTTATCTCTAGTCGATATTGGATCTCCAATAGGAGGAAGAGAAGAGATATGCACAAAGTGAGTTTTTTCCTTTGATATTTTTTGTAAGAAGGAGAAGAGACGACTTAAGTTATATGAAGCAATGCAGGTTTCTAAATATCTTAATTTTGTATTTCAATAAAAACTTACGTTATGCCTTAATTTTTAATTGGGTTTGGGTTTTATTTTAACTGAAAACCCATTGACCCAAGAAGGTGAACTGGTACAGTGGAAAAGACATGGAACAAGAAGGTGAATCAGCGTGGTGGAAAACACAAAACAAGAAGGTGAATGGCCTGCACTATTCCTTGATTTTGCTCAATGATCCACGTGATTACGTTGTGCCGCAATCTCACGTGGGATTTGAATCAGAGACGTTGTACAAGCTCATAGAATCGTACAATTGTTGTAAATTGTGATCTTAACAACATCGTCAAGAACCATGGAATGCAACAACTAGGTCATGACCAATGAATCGTCACTGTCCCAATAGTTTGACTCGGGTCCTTCACCATTGATATGGTCAAATCTTGATCGTCACTTGAGAATTCTCCAAATGTGTTGGCTCTGCTGCATTTAATTCCTACCGTCAAAGTAGTAGGGAGCCACCATTGAAAAAAAATACAAAAAGAAAGAGAACCCATTTGGCAAAAGAATAATAGAAGTCAAAGCTTAGTGGAATTGAATCCAAATGGGATGTCACCACCTTTTGGAATGGGCTCAAGAGGTTCCAATGACCTTGTCTATGATGGTTAGTGAACTTCACCGGAGCTATGCGTGTGGGCTACAAAGCCAATGTTGGTGGTGGTGTATGATGGAGTATGGCAATTCTATTGGCGAACCAATTGCCAACTATGATCACTGGCGTGGGGTGCACCTTTTTGACCCACCACTGACCCCAATGGCAGTGGATAGCAGCAGAGACAACTGTTTATGTGACAACAAAAACAGAGCTCCAAGATTGAGGGCTCTAATACTAACTTGAATTATGTAGGGAAGTACAACATTATATTGATAAAACTGACACTATACATTTTCATCACCTCTAAATCAAACTATTTAAAATAAGGAAATTAACATATGCTGAAATAAATGGGAAGATTCTGAATATATTTTCTTCTAATCAATATGGAGATATTGAGGATATTTTTATCATAATAATCTTCTATTTACAACAAAATGTTGATCGTAGCAATTGATTCATGTTAAATACTAGTTTGGTTGATTTTAAGGACTGCTATTTCTCTCTTCTAGCCAGCCAAAATTTTGAAGAGCTCATTTAATTAGTCTGTTGACTTTTTTTTTTCGTAGGACGAGGAGGATATTTTGCAAAATAGTAGGTACTTCTTCTTTTACAAGCATATTTATCATCCTTTGATGATCATTGGTATAAGTATTTTTATGTTGGATTGGCTTCATAGTTGTCATTTCAATTCCAGGCTCACTTACAGCGATCTATGCCTCAGAATACCTGATTCAAAGTTCAGGCAATGCTTATTAAGAACGCTGGCTGTTCTATTTGACCTTATGTGTTCATACCATGAAATTATGGATTTCGAGCTGGAAAGAAAGGTAATTTCTGGTTCCTCTTAAGCTCTTAAACGCATATCTTTTTCCATTTATTGCGCCTTCCCCCGTGCTTTGTGCATTGAAGTATTCACGTGGACTTGTTCATCTAATGAAAATTCACACGGACTACTATTAGGTCAATCATGACTTTCAAATTTTTATTATTTTCTTTGCATTGGAGAAGTCATTCTTTGTTTTCCACTCAATTGCTTAGTCCCTAGTTTTTAATTTCTTACTATCATGAAAGATCTCATTCAACAAGTTAACGTGTAAGTTGGAGAGATACTTTATTTGCTTTTGGATTGAGTAAATCACAAGTTTGTGATAGAGAGTACGCTTCTCACAAACATTTAGTATTTCAATACGAATTCTATCTAGAGGCTGGGGAAAAATTTATATGTGGTCCTCAATCTCATACGAATGATTGATTTAAATTTCAGGACATAGTACAAAATTCAAATAAGTGCAATGAAGAGATTTCCTGTAGTCCAGGCGCTCAGGAAGTTGATTCAGATGTAAGAGCCTCCAACAATTCTTTGTCCAGTTCAGGAGATATATTACATGGTTCATCTTCTAGGGAGGAATCTGCAACAATGAGCTCTCTGACTGAAACTAGTGGTTCACCATACAGTGATTATCACGATCCAATTAAGGAGACTGGGAAGGAGGACAGTGCAACGTTAAACATTGAATCCCCTTGGTACCATCTTCGTAAAGAAGCTACAACCTTTGTGTCACAGACCCTTCAAAGAGGGCGAAGGAATTTGTGGCATCTCACCGCAAGTCGAGTGTCTGTTTTGCTTTCTTCTGCGGCAGTTTGTACCGCTAGTATATATCAATTCTTGAAAAATTATGAAGAACTCAGTGTGTTTATTTTGACTGGGGAAGCCTTTTGTGGAATCGAAGCAGTTGAATTTAGGCAGAAGCTAAAGGCTGTGTGTGAAAACTATTTCACAGCTTTTCATCGACAAAATGTGCATGTAAGTGCCCTTTAAGGCTTCCCGTACTTCATGTTGCTAGAGTCATATAATGTTGATTGTGTTTTGTTACGTAGTTCCTTTGAGTCTTGTATGAAACGTAAAATGCATTGTCATTTCTTGTGTCCTATGTGTGCATGGTGATGGTGTTCCTGCTATCATTAAGATTAACATTGATGTAATATTTTTTTTTCCATAAATCTTAAATTTATTGATGTCTAGGTGCATGTCTATCGCGTGTTTGTCTAATTAATCTTGTAACAGAATATAATCTGAATCATATAAATGTTTTGTATGTCTAAACCCAGAAACATCCACTATATTATTTTGTTTTGACATGTAACCACGTCAGCTATGTCATTTTTGGTTCTGTTGACATCTACTCTCCTTGAAAGTTAAAATTGCTTTGCTATTGTTGTTTGGAAAAGTAAGAATGCTTTAGTTTGCTGAAACTATTGCAAAATGCCGAAGCTAAATAATTCCCGAATAAATTAAGTAAATCATTGTATTTTTTTTTTCTTTTGGCCTTCCAAATTTATGGTGCAGAATAATTACCTATCTAATTGCTAAATCGTTTTTTGGGCTTGTTGATATGCCAGGCTTTGCATCTGACCAATGTCTTAATTCTATATAGTCTCGGATAAAGGATTAAATGATTGTTTTTCTCATTTTAGGCACTAAAAATGGTTATGGAGAGAGAGACTTGGCTAAAATTACCTCTAGAAACAGTACAAATGATCAGTTTTGCAGGACTTATTGGTGATGGCGCACCCTTGATTTCTTTATCCAGTGGCAAATCAATTAATGCCGGTGCATTCCATTCTCATAAATCAGTGAATATGGTTCATACTGGTGCAAGGAAAAATGGGTTTTCCCAGTGGATCAAAAGTGGAAACCCTTTCTTGCAAAAATTACCTAACTCCAATGAAGGTCATGGTTACTCCCAACCTAATGGATTAGTTCATGGTGAATCTGATGGAAGTTCAACCAAATACTTTTATGATGATAGAACACCCAGAAACAACGATTCCAATCACATAAATGGTGCCAATTCTCTTTCAGAAGATGAAGATGAGGATCTTCTTGCTGACTTTATTGATGAAGACAGCCAACTACCAAGTCGAAGTTCTAAACCCTTTCATTCAAGAACTCTTTCTTCACATGGTAATGATGACGAGAATACAACACAAACTGGATCTTCTCTCTGTCTTTTAAAGTGAGTCGCTTTACATTTTGCATTAGAGGAATTGGTTACCTTCCACCATTCAGCTTTATTAGTTTTATTATCACTATCAATGGATTTAATGAATGTGTTAAAATGTAAGGTCTATGGATAAATATGCAAGGCTTATGCAGAAATTGGAAGTGGTAAATGTTGAGTTCTTTAAGGTTAGTCATTTCTTCCTTAAATGAGCTTGCTGTAGATTGCCCAACCTCCCTCTTTTCTTTACACATTACAGAAACATGCTTGGGGGTGTTTTTTTTCCTCTAAATTCTTTTTTCCTGATTCAGTATATTGATGCAGGGAATATGCCAATTGTTTGAAATATTTTTCTATAATATATATGAAACATTTGGTCAGCAAAACACTAGCTCAAGTGGAAAAAGCTCAACTAACTCTCTTAATTGTAAGTGACATAGTGAATTAAATACTGAAAGCATCGGTAGCTAACTCCAATTTTTTAGTTGATTAACTATTAGTGATTGAGTTCAATTGTGACATGCAGATCGCTTGAGAACAGCTTTGTCTAGAATAAACCAAGATTGTGAAGAGTGGATTAAGCCTCAATCGTCTTCACCAACATCTTTGACCTCTTCATTTGCACATGCAGAATTGACACCTACAAACCCGCCCAATGCAAATCTTGGTCATTCCTCAGGCACCTCTTTTGGTCTCACGGTAATTGTTTGAAGTTTTATTTTAGGGAAAACCAATTCTCATGAGCTTTGTATTTCTTTTTCACATGGCTAGAATTGTGATACCTTCTACTATGAATTTCTTTCAATGTTTATTAACTACATGGCATTATTGATTGAAAATTTTCTGCTATGAATGTTTAGAAGATTCCATAAGGATATGAGGTGGGAATTATTGTTTTCTGAAATTTGGCTTAAAACTAATATTATACTCAAGTTTGATTGAGCAGATATGTTGATTTGGCTTCTCAAAATTGAGGAGAATACTATCTAGAGGACAAAATGTACTAATAGTTGTATAGTTAAAAATCAATATTTAAGATTTTGACAAGTTTAATGAGTTTGTTATACATATTCTTTTATTTAATTGCAATCCAATACCACATTGAAATGCACTTTATCTTATAAAGTACACCCCCTCATTTTAGAGGAACTAGAACCTAGACTTCAAGTATCTTGTCCACCACGTTAGTACATTTAGCTATCATATGAGCAGTGCTAACAATTTCACATAAATCTAACTGCACAATGTATGATCACATTTTAATTAGGAAAAACATAATACAGAAAACATCCAACAGCTTCCAAGGGAAGAAATTCCCTTCTGCACAGGACAAGCCCTGTTCTGAAACAAAAAATACACACCTCCAGGAGGAACCGTTTTCTCCTTGAAAGATAACCCCTACTAGACTAAATAACTTCCTCTAACCACCCATAAACTGTCCAACTACTGTTAACTGTTTTGTAACTTCTAGTTTTGAACCTTTTTCCTAACATACACCTTAAAAGTCTTATCAGTTAATGGATCGGTTTGTGTTTAAAATAATAGTTAATGGGTTAGTTTATATTTAAAAAAGAAAATTAATATTATTTTATTAAAGCATATAGATGTGTTATACTTTATATAGAAAATCACCTAATCTAAAAATTAAAATTAGTTTACTAATGTTACCTAAATTTTGAAAATACATATTTACTTATTATTTTTAAGCTGGCTAAATTGCCTAATGCCAACACTAATGTTGGGCCATCCGTTTTGATATTCCAAATTAAAGCTTATTCTATATTCATTAACATGCTATCCACCGTATTATCTACTAAGATTGTATTTAGTGTTATGGGTGTATAGTGAAAACTGCAAGTCCCAAATTGTTAAAGATAGTGCTGATGTACAATATATAAGTGGGGGGTGTTGGAGATTAGACATTGATTATAGATAAGGCCAATTTATAATATATAAGTGGATGCAAATCTCACTTTACTAATTTGTTTTGTAGGGTTAAGTTGTACTTAAAGTTTACTTCTTAACTTGGTATCAAAGCCATTAAGAACTTATTCTACGAGATTTGTTATTTATTAGGTCTATCGTGCCACCCACTATTAGGTCATTATTTGACCACTCATTAATGTCTAGTTCCACGTTCAAGAGGTATACGTCTCGTTGTTGGAGATCTCACATTGACTAAGATAAGACGAATTGGTAGTATATAAGTGGGTGCAAACATCACTTTAGAAGTCAATTTTATAGGATCGAGTTAGGTTTAAAGTTCACTTCTTAATAGGGGCAACCCTCAACCTATGAGCAATCATTTAGGGTTGATTTATGTTCAAAACCCTTGTCTAACATCAGTTCTGTCAGGTATTTTTAAAGGGTTTTTTCTCTGTTTATTTATGTTTTTGGTTGTTTCAGATCTTTCTTCTATTATGTAGGATAGTTCTGTTAGATATATTATATCTTTTATCTTTTAGTTAGTTTGTTATTATTTCTCATTTGTATTTTGGGCTTAGCCCATATTTCTTCTGTTATAAATAGAGAACCCTATGTGTGTATTTTACACAAGGGAGATTAATCTAAATATAGATTTTCACTATATTCAACATGGTATCAGAGCAGGTTCTCTGATCTTCTTCTGGTGTCTCTGCTGTCTGCCGGCGGCTGGCCGCCATGGCCGCCGGCAGCCCCTAAAATTTCAGTGGGCAACCCTTCTCTCTTTCTTTTCCTCTTAAATCTGTGCCACAGTCAGCACTGTGCAGTCAGATCTCTCCACCGTCGCCGCCGCTTCTTTCCGGCCAGTCCGTCGCCGCCTCCGGCCACCGCCGCCTCCGGCCACCGCCGCCGCCGCCGGAGTTCCAGAATCGACCGGCGACCACACCATCGGAATCGTCTCGACCGGGCGACCACCGTGGTATGAAGATTGCGGCGAACGGACCTCTCACGCGCCTTCACGCGCCGCCGCAAGAGTCACCGCTGCCGCCGATGCCGGCGCGCGTGCCGGCGCGTCGCCGGAGCTTTCCGCCGCCGATCAGCACTGCCGTGATCGCCTCTTCGCCCTCTTTCTGGATCTGTGGTCGTTGCATCAATCGGAGTACTTTGAATTTTTAGGGTTTCTCCCTCTCCATGGCTGCCCAACTTGATGATCGGAGTCGGTCTCGCCAACCAGACCATCGCCGCTGTCCCCGCGTCGTTTGCTGCTGTCCACGCGCCGTTTCCCGCTGTCCAGGCGCCGTTTCCCGCTGTCTGCGCCGTTTGACCACTGTCCAGCCACTATTGATCGCTGTCCAGGTGCCGTTTCCGCTGTCCGGCGCCGTTTAGTTTGCCGCTGTTCGGCACTGTTTGCCACTTTTCGGTGCTAGAGTTAGCCCGATGTTTGGCCCTGTTTGCCGCTGTTCAGTGCTAGAGTTAGCACTGTTTGCTGCTGTTTGGTGCTAGAGTTAGCACTGTTTGCCGTTGTTCGATGCTAGAGTTTAGCCCGATCTTCTTGTGATACACGGCTGAGTATCACCACTTGGGAGTTGTCCAGCAAAGAATCTTGGACCTCCAACATATCTTGATGTCTTTGTTTCAGCATTGTAGCTTAATATTTTGTTTTGTTTTAGTGGTTCAGCAACTGTGATCTTTCACATTTCCACCTTCACACTAAGGGGGAGTACGTTTCCAAGACACTGCAAGTCACATAAATATGGGTGTAGTCCCTGCAGTTTTGTAGATTTCAGCTACTACTATTGATCCCGTCACCCATCCATCATTGATGAGGATTTAGTGTAGTCCCTGCAGTTTTGTAGCTCTTAGCTTTCAGCTACTACTGTTGATCCCGTCACTCATCCATCATTGATTGGGAATCAGTCCTTGCAGTTTATCATTGTCCACACGGCTCTCCTTCATCCACTTTTGAAGTTGAAGTTTCACAAGCTACTGTTAGTCCATCTATGTTTGCCTCACACTCTTGAAGACAAATCATCTAGTTCAACACTGAGTTCATCTATTTCAAGCTTAGTTCATACAATTTGTATGCTCCAGCTTGAGGGGGAGTGTTAGATATATTATATCTTTTATCTTTTAGTTAGTTTGTTATTATTTCTCATTTGTATTTTGGGCTTAGCCCATATTTCTTCTGTTATAAATAGAGAACCCTATGTGTGTATTTTACACAAGGGAGATTAATCTAAATATAGATTTTCACTATATTCAACAAGATCCAATAAATTAGGGATCATACTCTAATGTGTGATCCAAACCATTTTACTTCAGTGTAAATGACTATAAATGGCCTATTTTTATTATTTGAATGATAAGTTTGTGTGTTTTGTCTCTCCAACCATCCTACCTCTTTTATATACCTGTTAGATTAACAAGTTCCACATTGGTATGTGAATCTGGTGTGGGGTTTGTGGTCTTGGTTTCACTCCAAGTGCACACTGGCATATTATCAACGGAACTGTTTTTTCATCAAAGATTTCGCCCTCTCATGAATTTATGGTATTGCATTCTGTGGTGGCTTATTAAGATAATTTTCTTCATTTATGTACTTTTGATTTTGGATCAATGAGGAAGTTGTGTAAGATATGTTTGTCTCTATAAATCTTTTTAATTGTTTCAGGAAAGATGTGTGGCTGTTGACACTATATCACTTGTTGCTCGAATACTGAATAGATCTAAAGCTCATCTCCAATCAATGCTCTTGCAAAGTAATTCAACTATACTTGAGGATTTCTACGTTCATCTGGTACGGGGAATCTTAATATTTAACTTAGTGCACCATTATGGAAATTGATATCGACTGACTTTCCAATGCTTTGTTGACTATTCATCAAAATTATTGTAAAATTTATGTCGTGGATTAGATTAAGTTGAAAACCTGTTATGTTCCGTTTCTGGGAGGATTTGGAAGGAAGTTAATGGAAATAGACCAATGTTATGTTGCTAAAAACATGATGCAAGAATAGAGTTTCACTGTAAAACAAATTCGAAGGCCTTATTATACTTACACGAAGAGTAACAATGCTTTCATTTTGAAAATGCATGCATGGGTGGCTTTCTAGTTTAACAAACTATTTATCATGGCATCGGAAAGAGTTAGGAAGTGGTGAACTCCTCCCATATCCAAAGCATATTAGATTAATTCTAACTAAGGGTATTGTGGTTGCCCCTCTATGCACTTTCTTGGAGTTCTGACCCTTTGACATTGTAGAAATCCACCTTTTGTTAAAGCTTTTTGTTTTGTAATCATACCTTTATATATAACATCAGGTTGTTGACTTGTAATGGATGATTATGTTTGGATTTTATATTTAGGATGTATCATTTTCATCTGATAGTTTACTTCTACTTGATTCAGTTGTTCTTGTGTATTTTTATATGGAAAGGATTAAGTATGGATAACAGCAATCTAATACGTAAGGACTTCTTTAGGTGGATGCTGTACCAGATCTTACAGAACATATTCATCGGACTACAGTGAGACTATTGTTGCACATTAATGGGTAAGACAAATGTATTGTCAACAGAAGTCCGCAAGGTTGCTTCCGAAGTGTTGCTATTATATATGACTTTTGTACTATCAAATTGACATCCTCAATGCGAGGCTTTTGGTTTTTGACAAACCATTGGGAGGGGAAGCTATATTATTATACCAAATTAAATTCAATTTAATTAATATTTTCTACTGCATAGTTTGACCAACAATTTCTGTGCAGAAAATGAAAAATCCAAATGTCTAATGATACTCTCTTTTTTTGGTTACATATATAAATCATTCAATTTTAGGATTCCTTTATATTAAAGGAAAAATTTTATTTAAAAATGTTTTGCCGTAACAATTATTTTTGCATGTTGTTTAAAGATCTCAAAGCTGTTGTCCAATGAAAGGATTGTATCTGGTGACAGTTGTGCTTTGGAATTTATCCTAAAATGTTACTTTTATGCTTCTGTTTAATTGCAGGCCCCCAAGTCTTTTATTATAAGTAGTGGAAGAACAAATTCAACCTAACTTATAATGTTTTCATATTGCGAGGTCATTGTAGCTAGTTTAAATCTTATTGTTCTTTTAATTTTTATACATTCTTTTACAGATATGTTGATCGTGTTGCCAATTGTAAATGGGAATTAAAAGATCTTGGCATGGAGCATAATGGGTTTGTATTTTTCGAATCATCTTTATATTTGAATTCCAGGTCTTTTTTTTCCTCTTGGTATATTACTTGTAGTTGCTATTTTATATCAAAGGTAAGCAACTACTGCACACAGGAGTTAATGTACGTGTAAAGATTTATTTGCACAATTGGGATATTTTTTTAATGAAGTTTTTCATTATCAACATTTTTTTTGTATGTTAATGAATTTTGGGAGAAAAACTTCCACAAACATCCAATCTAAAAACGTAAAGATAAATGGAAACAAAATGGTTGGTTTAATATCTAACACCCCGTAAGAGCCATTTAGGTGAATGCGCAAACCACATACCACACAAGTAAAATGAGGGCAACAGGGAGCAAAATTCAGTTCACTTGGTCCTAGAGGCTTTGGTACCATGTCATGAACAAATCATTCCAAAAACATAAATTGTTGATTGAAAGTGCACGGTTTTGTTCCTTGTCAAGATATCTTCAATTTACAACTACAAATGGTACTGGAGGTGCAGAAAGGTGTTTTTATCTCATAAAAGTCTTTGATATTTGAGTCCTTGGGAAAAATAGTTTAACTTCTGCAATTGATTCTGTTGGTGTTATTGAAATGTAACCATATTCGAGTGCTAGGAGATGTTTTTCGGAGAGCGAAAGAGCAAGAATGTATGACATGAAAGGCCTGAGAACCTGAGCCAGGGGTCACAACAGATCCCCTATAATTATAGGTTTGCATCAAACTATGTGGTAGTTCCACAATGCATTTTTTGTAGTTGATATAGTTCCTAGTTGTAGAGTATTGAGAATAAATAAATGACTAGTTACAGGTATGGAGACGGATAGAAGTCTCATGTCGACTAGAGAAAAGGCTAATTTATAATATATAAGTGGGTGCAAACCTCACCTTACAAGCCGATTTTGTAGGGTTGAGTTAGGCTTAAAGTTCACTTCTTAACATGGTATCAGAGCTATGGTTAGAGCCTATCCTAGCGATATTTGTTGTTTGTTGGACATGTTGTTTCACTTGCTATCGGGCCGTTATCGGACCACCCATTAATGTCTAGTCTCACGCTTGAGATGATGTCTATACCTCAGCGTGAGAGGGGTGTGTTGGAAGTCTCACGTCAATTAGAGATAAGGTCAATTTATAATATATAAGTGGATGCAAACCTCACCTTACAAGCCAGTTTTGTAGGGTTGAGTTAGGCTTAAAGTTCACTTCTTAACAGAGACAAGCTTTAGAAGCTTATGCATCTTTCTTAGGTCCATCAGTGACAAGATGGAGTAATTGAGAGTGATGTGGAAAATCAAAGGATTTAAGTGGAGTGGGTAAACGGATGAGTGCCTTGAGTGTTACTGTTAAGATATAAGGAGAATGGGAGTTTAGAACAATAGTTAGTTAATTAGAGGAACTAACAGATATAAATAGGAGAAGAAAGATTTAAGCATAGATTCAGATGTCTTGTCATTTTTATATCGAGTGTTAGCTCGTTGTAAATGAGAAACCCTTGAAGGTGAGATTTTTCTCTTATTCCATGTTCTTTTCACGCTATTCAATAATTTTTTTTCTCTTCTTTCCCATCCCTATTTCCATCAGTGACAAAAAGGTAATGTTCAAGCTTAAGGAAAAAATTTACTGTATAGCTATTCAACTTGCAATGTTACATCAAACTGAGTGTTGGGAGAAAAAATTTCAAAAAGAAAATAATGTCAATGTGATGGAGAGAATCCTATGTTGAATGAGATGGTGTGCTAGACATGCTATGAATAGCAATGAATGCATTTGAGAAAAGTTGAGGTAGCACCGAATTTGTAAAATAATAGTAGGATGTTGGCATTGTTTGTGCTTTTGTGGAGAAATAAATCAAATGGAGGGTAGACCTATCATTGAAAACAGAAAGAGATTAAAAAGGTAAAACCATTAAGATTAAGAGGTCAATGAATAGTTTATAGACATGATTAAAATGGAACATTATGGAATCACTTCTTTTAGAATTTGGGTTAGAATATACCTTAACTCCACAAAACCAGTTTATGAGATGGGATTGTCCTACTCTTGTGTACCTTAATTTAGATATATTTCTAGTTGATGTAAAATCTCGAACCATCTTATCCATGCAAATGGTCCCTCCCACTTATTAGGAAAAGGCTAGGTTGTTGTTGCTAGTGTTATTTAGCTGCAAATATAGTTATAGGCTATAGAGGTAAACGTTTCTATTTTGCCTGAATTTTATCTTGGAATTATGGTGCGTCATTTCTGCACTTCTGACTTGTAGATTGTATTGATAGATATGTTGATTTGTTGCTGGGGGAGTTTAAGCACTATAAAACAAGACTTGCTCATGGAGGAATTCGTATAGAGGTATTGTTGTTATTCATTATCTTGGGAGACAGTTATTAAGTGCAAACAAATCAGCTTACTAAATGAATAAAGACTTCTATTTGAAATGTCCACTTTTATATCGTTGAAAAGAATAAAACAGAAAAGTAATCCCTTGTGTTTAAACATTAGTTTTTATCCACAAAATTTGCATCTGTATGTGTAGATTCAAGGCCTATTATTGGATTATGGGCTTGAAATTGTGGCAGAAACTCTTGTTGAAGGACTTTCAAGGGTGAAGAGATGCAGTGATGAAGGACGAGCTCTTATGTCATTAGATCTTCAGGTTATTCCTTAAATATATGATCATTTTCAAGTCCTTTCAATGTTTGTTTGGATTTTGATTTAATGTAGTCGATTATTATGTTAAATAGTTATGCAAACATAATTTAATCTTCATAAACTATTAAGTTATGAGACATATTTTGCCACTGTTTAAATTATTTTTAGACCTTACTAGCAATTGAATCTTAATGTGTCAAATTTGTTTGGGACTTAATTCTTTTGTAACGTAGAGTTGCAGACAATGATCTATAAATTGATCGACCTTCTTACCGTGTCATTTATTCTGTTTTAGTTTTTATATGCTGGGTTTGAATTTGTGTCTTTTGACATTTCAGGTTTTGATTAATGGATTACAGCATTTTGTGTCAGTGAATGTGAAGCCCAAGCTTCAAATGGTTGAAACTTTCATCAAGGTAACAACGAAGTAATAGGAAACACATTCCCACTATTTTGTTGCATATATACAGATGAATTTTTCCACATTGCGGAATTGGTTGGGTTTTGTTGCCTACCTGTTATACAAATAAGTTGGGATCTCACATGTTTGAAACTTCCATCGTACGCGATATGCATTTATTACTAATACACGTCTTGGACTTTTAAACCAGGCTTACTACCTTCCCGAGACAGAATATGTGCACTGGGCTCGAGCACACCCAGTAAGGATATCCCCTTTCCGCAGCATCGATACACATCTGATTGCCTTGAGGTTTTAACTAAGCATTCCAACTCTTGCAGGAATACACTAAAAGCCAGATTATTGGACTGATCAACCTTGTTGCCACTATGAAAGGTTGGAAGAGGAAAACCAGGTTGGATATACTGGAAAAGATTGAATGAGTAGCTGTCTTCTATCGTGCAAGTAAGGCATATAGAATCTTCTGCTCCTTTTCCCAATTGTCTTTCATTTTTGGCAGAGCTCCGTATAAAGGTATTGCATATTACTTGGCATATGATCCCCTATTAATTATGGAGTATTTTCCAAATCTGTACTTTGGTGTCTTGTAGATAGTCCTCTGAAAATAAGATGTAATTGTACCATAATTTTACTTTAATATATATATATAAATATTTTTTTTTCTTTCTGGTAATTGGGGTAACTGATCACCACCTTCTAGATTATTCGCATCCTCTTCTATCAAAGGCGCACAATTTGCACATATTCCTATTTTAGTGGAACGTAATGTGAGTGAATTATCATACAAAAATTTTGTATCTATCATTTTCTAACTATTAATAAATTTTAGCATGATTTATGCCTATGAAGATTGAAGAGTGATGTACTAATGTTGAAACACAACTTGAATGTATCCATTCTTGGTCTTTTTATATTTTGGGCCTCATTATATTTTTTGGGTCAGTAGTATAAACTTTAGTTACCAGAAAATGAAGTAATATCCATTTAATTGTTGGTTCTCCCATATTATATCCGGTCTATACCTGTGATGAACTATTTCAAGTTAGGATGTGAATGTTAGATTTGCAAGAATGGCCAAAGACAGGACAAGACGCTAGAGAACATAAGGAGACTGGCTAGATAGAGAGAAAGTTAGGGAAGACAACAGCTCGTTTTTTTTTACCATGTTATTTGCATTTTTATTTCTGTTTTGATTCTACTAAGTAAAATTGTGACAAAACTACTACCGTAAGTGGTCTCTTTGATAACAAATTTGTGGCTATTTATTTTGATCATCAAATCAAGATATATTATATTAGAAAGGCGATGTGATAAAAGACATACCACAAACAATATACAACCACATACCAAACTGAAAAAGTAACCCACCAACTAACCACACTGTTAGAATATGTGTTAAATATAAGTAGGAAGCAGTTGTATTGGAAAGCTGCAATGTATTGTACCCATGAGTTGTACCCATCTCTGTACCTAGGACTCTAGTTTGATCTTTACTCTTCCCTATATTCTTTGTATCAGAATTCTATCAATATAAATAGTATAAAAATGAGTAGATTGATTAGCTCTCTCAAGTTCTCTCAAATATAGTTTTTTATTTATCTTAACATTTTACTGAGTGACAATGCCAAAAGAGTACTTCTCTAATTTCTCTGCAGTTTTAAGTTCACACGGCATTTGTTTACCTTTCCTCACACAACTCAGCAAAATGATATTGCAGAAAAAAAAATAGGCACTTGGTTGAGATTGTCCATACCTTATTGCTTGGTGCCAATATACTTATCCACTCTGGACGATGCTATCTTAACTACTTGTTTTCTTATTATCAAAATGTTGCCCTCTTCTCTCAACAATGAAGTTCCTTATTCCATTCTTTTTCCAAATGGTCCTCTCTTTCATGTTTCTCCCCACATGTTTGGTTGTGTATGTTTTGTCTCCAAGTTTCAACAAACTCTCTGCCTGTGCTATCAAGTTTGTCTTCTTGGGCTATTATTGGCTTCAAAAAAGGATATTGTTACTGTTGAAAATCCTACATCGACTAGAGATAAGACCAATTTAGAATATATAAGTGGGTGCAAACCTCACCTTACAAGCCGGTTTTGTGGAGTTGAGTTAGGCTTAAAGTTCACTTCTTAACATGGTGTCAGAGCTATGATTAGAACCTATCCTAGTGATATTTGTTGTTTGTTGGGCATATTGTTCCACCCGCTATCGGGCCGCTATCAATCATCTATTAATGTCTGGTCTCACGCTCGATATATATATACCTCGGTGTGGGGGGTATTGGAAATCCCACATCGACTAAAGATAAAGTTAATTTAGAATATATAAGTGGGTGCAAACCTCACCTTACAAGCCGGTTTTGTCGGGTTGAGTTAGGCTTAAAGTCCACTTTTTAACAGTTGTTACTCTCCTAAAAACCATGAAGTATTACATGTTTGTTAATGTCACTTTCTTTGA
This sequence comes from Vigna umbellata, assembly GCF_029865625.1. NCBI lineage: Eukaryota > Viridiplantae > Streptophyta > Magnoliopsida > Fabales > Fabaceae > Vigna > Vigna umbellata. The sequence continues at coordinate 15,295,609 of NC_142167.1, forward strand.
ACAAAGTCCTTCTCTTTGTCTGTTCAAAATGCTTCCTCTGTCCAACAGGCCTCCCCATTTTGTTAGTTGAATCTTTTGTGCCTCACACTCCTTAAAATTCCAATCATGTTCAAAGTCCTCTTGAACCATCATCACCTACTCTTATTTGCTACTAACGTAGACCCAAATGACTAATCCATTACTCTAATGTGAATCCTCTTCATTAAGTTCTTCTTTGTCGTCACTCAATACCATGAGTCCTAGCTTCGATGATTCATCTTGGCCCATTGTCTTTCCAAAAGGTACTCGTTTGTATTGTAGTCCACATCCAATTTATAGTTTTCTTGGATATCATAGGATTGTTTCCTTCCTATTGGTCTTTTATATCATTTTTGTCTTCTATTACTATTCCCAAAAATGCGAAATAAGCACTTGATCATTTTGGATGACAACAATTCATAATTGCAGGCTCTTGACTAGAATAACACATGGGAGTTTGTTCACCTTCCACTTGGGAAGAAGACAGTTGGATGATTTCATAGTATATAAATGGGTGCAAATCTCACCTTACAAACCAGTTTTGTAGGGTTGAGTTAGGCTAAAATTCAACTTCTTAATATAGTATCAAAGTCATGCGTTAAAGTCTATCCTAGCAAGATTTGTTATTTGTTGGGTCTATTATTCCACCAATTATTGGACCACTATTAGACTATCCATTAATGTCTAGTCTCACGTTCCATATATATATATATATATATATATATATATATATATATATATATATATATATTTCTCGATGTGAGGAGGGTGTGTTGGAAGTTCATCACTGGCTAGAGATAAGGCAATTTCGTAGTATATAAATTAGTGTAAACATTTTCATACAAGTTGATTTTGTGCGTTGAGTTAGGCTTAAAATCTGAGTTTATATTCTTAAATTTTGCCCCGATGGTGAAGTTTAGGGTCTTAAAGCACACTTAGTTGTCAAAGGATACATTCAGATTTATGACTTTGATTATATGATAATTTTCTCCCGTGGCGGTAATGACTATTATTCATCTTTTCTTTGTCCTGGCAGTTATGCGTATTTGACCACTTCATCAATTAGGTATTAAAAACGCTTTTCTCCATGGTCATTTGGAGGAGAATGTTTACTTGGAGCAGTTTCTTGAGTTTGTTGCTCAAAGGGAGTTTAGTTTGGTTTGTAAGTTGCACTGCTCTCGCTATGATCTCAAGCAATTACCATGAGCTTGGTTTGGACAATTTAGCTACATTGTTCAAACCTTTGGACTGAAATCTTGTGAAACAAATCATTTAGTCTTTTAGTGTCACACCTCTTAGAAAATGTGTCTACGTAATAGTATCCCTTGAAGATATAGTCATTATAGAAAATGATGCTAACCAAATATCTCAGCTAAAGGATCACTTGTGTAAACATTTCTAAACTAAGGATCTTGGAAGCCTCACATACTTATTAAGTATTGAAGTAAGCTCAGTCAAAAGGTGTTGCAATCTTTTAAAAGAAATATGCTCTACATATCCTAAAAGAGACAGGTATGATTACAACCTTTTGAGACCCATCATCCATTGATGAGATCAACATTGGCTTTCACTTGAACACTCGTATCTGCCCCTTCCACCTTTCCTCCTTAACACTACTCCTCGTGGTGCAAGTCTGGACCTTCTCCTTGTGGCTTTTGCTTAGTTTTTCTTTTGTCAAACTTGCCCTTGGCCTTTCCTTTCCCAAACTGCGTAGAGATGTTATTTTCCAAGATCTAGCCACCATTTTGTGTTGTAGACTCCCTTTTTTATCTTTGTTTCTAAACCTTGGGATGTCATGACAATGTCTAGTTCCTTCTTTAACTTCCTTTTGTTACTGGTGAATCTCACAAAACTGAACCTGTTATAATATTGTTAGCCACCTACAGCCAACTTCTCTTCTCTTGCTCTCGCTTTTGTTGTAATTTGTGAAAACATAACAATTGTAGAAAAATTGCGATGCTTGACTTCTAGAATTAAACTGACTGAGAGTGAACGTGTAAGAGTTAAGACACTTGACTTCTAGGATTAAAATGACTGAGAGTGCACGTGTAAGAACTAAAACAGTTCATCCCTAAGATATACAAAAAAACGTAAAAAAGGTGCAAATAGAGATACAAACTAATAATTAAACTTTAAAGTCAAAATAACTTTACAATTGATTAGGATATCTCTAAATCTTAGTATATTCAAATCAACAAAACTGAAACCTATAATCAATATTCTTAGGACAGTTGTGTTGTTTTACAAATCAATTTTTTGTTCTTAGATGTACGTATATTTCAGAAAATTTAAATTATTTTCAACTAAATAGTAGAAAACTGGAAAGAAGTAATTATCTTCTAGTAGGTCGATTCAAATACATGCTACATTATAAAAGAAGTAAATCAATGACGATAACTTTTTTCATCAGGTAGGATAGATTACATATTGAGTCGCAAATCTAGTGCTATACAAATAGTTTATATCTATTTTTTTTAAATAATTTTTCTATCACACTTTTCACGAGTATTGTATTAATTTTTTGTCATACATGGTCACAAAATGAAGGGTTGTGTTAAACAACCCCTTGATGCCTGCCCATCATAGAAAATATTTTTGTAATTTCTGGAACGAAAATAAATTTTGTGCCTGCACAACTTGTAATTGCAATTGTCCCCTTTCCTTTGACTTAGATATAATCACCATTGCCTATTCCGACTTTGGTGACATCAGTTGATTTCATATCTCTAAAGAGTGTCTTGTCAAAGGTCATGTGGTTAGTACAACCCTTATCAATTAACCAAGATTCACTTGAAGCATTGGTTGAAAAACAAGTTGCAACAAAAAGTTGATCTTCCTCCTCTTCATTTGCAATTTGAGCGTCTTCTTCCTGCTGCTGATGTTGGTTCTTGCATATGACAGCTTCATGCCCCAGTTGATTGCACTTTATGCATTTAGCATCTGGTCTCCTCCAACATCTGAAAGGAGGGTGACCCATTTTGCCACAGTGTTGACAAGGAGGGTAATTTTTCTTTTCACCCTTTCCTTTGTTGTAATTATTTGCACTGCTTTGATTGCTGGTAGGATGATTCTTGTAGTTTTTTGCTTGTTGGCTCACGGCTAGAAGAGCACCTTCAATAGTATAATCTTCCCACATCAATTTTCGTTGCTCTTGGGCCTGGAAGGCATGTATCACTTCAACAAGAGTGATTTTAGAAATATCTTTTGTATTTTCCAAAAAAGCAATAGATGCTTCATACCTTTCTGGTACTGTCACCAAAATTTTCTCAACAATTCTAGAATCTACAAAATTACTTCCAAATAATTTTATCTTGTTGGCAATACCCAACAAATTGTCTGAATACTCCTTGATTGTGTCAGACTCTTTCATCCTTTGAAGTTAAATTCTCTCATCAAGTTAAGCACTTGCATGCTTCGAATATTTTCATCTCCAGTATATTCTCTCTTCAGATAATCCCAAATTGCTTTTGCTGATTTGAGAGTCATGATCCTGGTAAAGATGGTTGCAGAGATGCTAACATAAAGACATGACTTTGCTTTTGCTTTTCGAGTTTTCTTCTCTTTATGATTTTTGATCTGGGCCACAGTGGGATTGTCAGGTAGCGGAAGGATTTTATAATCTTCTTCTATGGATTTCCAAAGATTTAAAGGTTCTAGGTAAGCCTCCATTTTAACATCCCAAAGATCATAGTTTTCCCCATTGAAAATTGAAAGAGTTGCTTGGGAGAAGCTTGTTTCAGAATCCATTCTATAGTCCTGTGAGAAAAAAGCTCTGATACCAATTGATTTTTTTAGAATAAAAACAGTAGCACGCTTGAAGCTAAAATGCTTCTGTATTATTAATTCAAAATAATAAGAAACTGGTGCAATATTCAAAACTTCCCATTAATACGTTTATCCTAATTTTAATCCACTACTCTAACCCATAATTAAAAAATTAACTAAATCCTAAAAATAAGGAACAGAACTCAATTAAAATTAAAAATAAAATATTCCTAAAACATTTTCTTAACAAAAGACGTTAACGGAACATTTTACATTTGAAGGAATACACTATTATTTCAAGACGAATCCGATCACAAGTAATTGTGTTTCTTATTTAGGAAGAAAACCGAAAGACAAATGTACGTTCGAGTTTAAAAAGTTATATATGATTTTGCGGATGTAAAAGAAGAATGACCCTGCATGATAAACGGCAAACAAGGACGAAACGTTAACAAAAAAGAAAGATACCAATTTGAATACATTAAATTGGTTTATTTTCCAACGTAATGTTACACTCTTTAAAAAGTAACATAAAGTAACTATATTGGTTTTTCAAAAAATTAGTTAATATGAAAATATTAAGGAGTCTTATTTTTTAAGTAAGAAACACTGTTATCTCTTTCCACTGAGTTGTTGTTTCTCTCTGTGTCATCCTGTTCTAACTTGTTTGTTGACTCCAGTTTCGACATAAAATAAATAATTAAGATATAAAAGCACCCCACTTACACAGAGGAGACAATCTCAAATTCCATGGTGGTCTTGTCATTTTCACAATAGATGGGTGCTTTATTCTTCTTCAAGAAATTTTGCCGCACAGAATGAGAGGGAACAAAAGATAAGCAGACAGCTAGTGGCCCATAGGCCACAGAGAACGAAAGGGATAAAAGAAGAGCTACTTGAACTTTCTTATACTGCTAACTTCAACTTCAACTTCCTTGGCTGCGCCAAGGAGTTAAACTTAAACAATACTGTTTTGAAAGGATATCATCGTGTATAACCCGATAATAGATAAAGAACAAGGAAGTTACACAAAAGTCTAAATTTGATGCAGAAGCGAGTGACCTAATCATAGCTGTGAAGATAAATTCTAATACCGGTTTACGTTTACTTAAGTTTACAAAATCAATTTCTAAAGTAAATATTATCTCTTTACTTGTATACTTTGTTTTCCAGCCATATCAATATCATGAAATGATTTACAATAATGAAATATCCTAAGTGGTATAGTTTTATAAAAACGTTAATTAATAGCATTTATGTCCCTTCTTTTTTAAAAAATTATTTAACTACTCATTGGTGTTATGAAATAAAAAAGGAGTTATTATAACACCAATAGAAAAGTAATTGAAAGAGTATGATTCATAATGTCACGAGATTGGTGGTATAGCTAGTCATGGACTCAAGATCATTCTGTATAGAGTTGGACATTTTACTAAGTGTGACCTAGCTCGACTTGAAAGGATGATGCGTATTTATATAATGAATTGATCCCAAATAGAAAAATGGTGAATTGGATAATCTAAGACATTGCACTATGCTAAAAAAAGTCAGAGTGTTATCTATACCTTTATAACAACTTTTAGAGTAAGTAATTGTTTATGGACACATGTATATAAGTTGGTAGAGGTAAATGGTGAGATACTTCTTATAAGAAATAGATAAGAAAATAAAAGACAGGTAGTGTAAATTGGCCTCAATCAATAAGAGTGGTCCTGACTATGTCCCTTGACAGAAAAAACCTTTGTTCTTTTTGGAATTCGTGAGATATTAGATACCATAGATCTGTCTAGTTCCTTTCAGGATGTTCAAAGTAAAGTCCGAGCTTCGTAGAGAAGACAAATAAATTTATTTTTTTACATATATTTCCTTTATGAATTCGTCTTATTGATAATTTCTTTTCAATAATGAATATAAGTAATATTTAATTTTTTAAAATTAGAAATGAAGATGAAAATATTCATGAATATTTGCAATATTAACATATTATAGGTCTAGATTATAATGCATAAAATAGATGTAAGTTTTATTTTATTTTATAACATTGTTTTATGAAATTGAGTTAAGTTTAAAATTTATTTTTTAATATTGTATTAAATTCATGTGTTAAAGTATCACGACAAAATTTATTATTTTTAGATTTATTATTTCAACCGTTATCATACTATTATGATCCCTCATTAATGTCTCGTAACCAGAGAGTGTATTGAAAGTTTCACGTTAACTATTTATCATTTATAATATATAAATGAGTGTAAATTTTACTTTAAAATTCAATTTGATAAATTGAATTAAACTTTAAAATAGATTATCACTCACTAAATTACTTTATTCATGATGGATATGAAACTTTCATCACATCTTTCTCACCCCTAACTATATAAATCTCAAAGTACTAAAGATTAATAAATAATCCTATAATAGCCTAATAATAGATAAAATAATAAATTTATTTTAAATTATTAAAACATCTTTGATAACTAAAAAAATTATATTAATTTTTCTTTCATCTTTATTTTGGTAACTTATTCATTTATACTCTTTTTTATAATCATTTAACATTTATTCAATTATTATTTTGTATTTTTGCTTGATATTTATATAATTAGAATTTCTTTATTAATATTTGATATTAAATATATATGTAATTATGAATATTTGATAATATTATATTTTTTATTATGACTTTAATTTTTTGTATAAAGTATTTATTAATATTTAAAATAGTAAAGGATGACATTTTACAAATATAATAAGAGCAAGGATAAGTTTTAAAAAATTATCAGTATCAATTAAATTAATTACGCAATTAGATCTTATAGATATGATTAGATGAAAAATAAAAGACATTAGACAAAGAGATATATGGTAAAGCAAATTAACAATAAATAGCATCAGTGTAATGAGTTGATTTCTTTATTGCAATCCAATGCTTGATCCTATTCTAGTTTGTTTGTTGGGTCTTTTTTGTACCCTGCTCCATCTTCCAAACTGTAATCTTATTATTTATTTTCCATGGAAATGTCAAGTGGCTGGTGACTGTGTAATTGCACCCACCATTTCTAGTGCCACACAAGGTTGATCAGTGGGTACCTGAAGCAATATGCAAACAAATTAAAAACCACTGTACTCTTTTTGAGACAAAATAAGTGAAGCATAGACACATATCTCGTTTTTTCAGAACAGACAATGTCATTGGATCTCATAACTCAACAATCTGACACTAATGTTTCCCACAAAAAAGTTGTAATAAAATGCTCACCATCCCATTTAATCTCATCCTGAACTATCATAAATGTATCTGCTACAAATTTAATTTTTATCTATTATTTTTATAACTTGTTTTTATCAAATATTTTGGGTTTTGTAAAAGAATATTCATACCTGTATAGTATCAAATTACAATTTCAAATTTCAAAACATCGATTACATTTTTTAAAATTATATTAAGTATCATTATATAATTTATTTGATATCTCACCTAAATTGATACTTCTAAAAAACAATTTTCATTTACTATTACGTGAAAATATTATTAAAGGAAAATACTTGTAATGTAATTTTAAATAAGTGATAGATTATAAATTTTTAATTTTTTAATTAATATTCAATCAATTTGCAAAACGTAATAAAAAAGAAAAGAAAAATATAACTAGGAGAATATTATACTATCTTCATATTTTTAAAATGATACACAAAAAATACCCCTTTATTACAAAGGCTAAAGAAACAGAAAGAATAAAGATAAATTATAAAAAACATAACTAATTTATATTCAAAATTTCCAATAAAAGAATCACTTGGATACTTTTTTTCGAGAAGATATAAATGAAAGAGAATATTAGTTCTCTTCTATCACTTTAATTTTCATTTTCACCTTATCTTCAATTATATATATATATATATATATATATATATATATATATATATATATTTCTTGTGACGTAAAAAGGAAAACGAAAATAAAAAACTACAAATACTCTGTTAAGGATACTTTTCGATTAAAAATTCAGCAAAACCAAATTAATTCAAGTGATTAATATCAAGTACATGCGAGAGAATTTTCTTTTCTATTTTCTCTCAGTAATAAATGCTTAATGTCTATACTAGTGATCAGGAAAAGGAAAATTTAATGCTTCATTTTTTGTGCAAACTAACAATTAATGTGATAATTTTTTTAACTAAGACATCAAACAAAAAGGTACGGAAGGTAACTTTTTAAAGCAAAGAAAAGAATAAAAACTAAAAAATGTTAATGTTTTTTTTTATGATAAAGACAGATGAAGTAACAAAAACACTAATTTTGGCAAATTTGATTGTTATTTTAATGAGATTGTGTTTTTAAGTAAAGCAAAAGCATAAGGAAGATGATACCTCAATTTTCTGACATCACACACGTGAAAACTAATTAAATTTTTTTAAAAGATAAAGAAAGAAAAAAGAATAAGGAATCTTGGGGAGCAAATTTATTGCGTTGACAGCTACAGATGAATTGATTCTTAAAAAAGAAATTGTGATCCTAAGATGATTCTCATTGAAAGCAAAGAAGCTATTTGTTTTTTAGAAAAAACACACATTTCAAGTAAATTAGGGTTTCACAATTCCAATTGTATGTACAAAACATGACACTGATTGTTCTGACTTTTTGCGATGATTATATATGTATATATCTATGGTTAGAATAAATTATTAATTCCAATAAATCCTACTTTGATTTTCTTACATATTACTTGTTTTTCAAGATAACAATTGAGCAAAGAAAGTTATGGTAAATTAAAATTTATTAGTCAATGTATCACTTCATTACTCAGTAAATAATTTTTAAACATGACATATTGTAACTGTATTTGGTAGTGAATATCAAAGTGAACCTCTAATATTGCTAGGAATTGGATTTTAGACTTTAAAGTTAGTTGTTGTTTTTATATTAATTTTTATGCATATAATTTCACTCGAATTTTGGTTCTTTAACAATTAATTATGTCATAATAAGAATGAAGTCCAAGATGAATAAAAACTCAAGAAAACTGATACATGAAGAAACTACCAAAACTAAAATTCAAATACAAAAAAAATAAAAATCCAAGTAGCATTTTCCTTATATTATATCTTTACGTTAACCACAAAGAAGAAAAAGTACAATTAATTAGAGGAAAATAAATAAAATAATTTTTAAATTAATGTATAATTAATTATAGTTTTCTGCAAAACTTGCTTTTTATTTTTTATTTTTTTCAGAAACATTTATGAAAAAGTATGAGGAAAAGGTAATTGTGGTTGACTTACAAAATGGCCAGCTTTGAGGATCCAATAGAAGAATAGATTTTTATATGATTGAAGAAAGCCTTTGGTTGTTGATTTGTCACTTCCACAGTAGAGGGGTGTTCTATCTTTGGCCAAGAAATTTTTAAGCCCTTCCCACCTATAACAAGAACAATGATCAAAGAAAGAAAAAACATTAAAAAACTTCCATGTTTGTTATGAATCTTGACAATCTTGAAGGATAGATAAATTAGGAGAGAAAGAGATGCATAATATACTTCAGTTTATGAACCCAAGCATCAGTCCCTTTGGTTGAACAAATCAGATCAATCTGCAATAATGACACAATATGATGTTAACTATATTAAAACACAAAAACTAGCACATGATTTGGATAAACTTCAAGGATAAAACAAAGTTGCTAAAACAATCAATCATACACAATAATCTGATTAATTAGGAACAAGTGCTAAATTAAATAATTAGGGTGACCTGTTTTATATATCATCCAATCATGAATATCATCAATTCTTATTAATTATCATAGAAACTATCAATGAAAGTTGTGGAAAGGAACCTTACTTGCCCATTGTACACTGTGACGTTGACCCCTTTGGCGAGCAGTTCATCAACCTGGAGATTTTAAATCCAAGAACATTAAATATTCAGAAAAGAAAATGAAAAAAACTACCCACTTATACTTTAAACCTAATCTAAACCTATAAAATTAGTTTGTAAAATGAGATTTGTTTGGTTATATAATGTAAATTGGACTAATTCAATATCAGAAAATCATATCATAAAATGAGATTCAAACTCATTTTATGCTCAAATGGGTTTATGGTATGATTGTGAACATGATAACATCTAATTGTATTGAAGGTTAAAACCATAGTTCTCTGCTTGTTTTAATGTTTATATTTTCTTCTTACCTCATTGATTCTTGGTTTCATAAAATCACCTGCAAGGGAGTCGAAAACAGCACCGGATTGCCCTCCCCATCTGTCAGCACAGAAGCCAAGTGATTGATCATTTGATTGGTTTGCAGTGAAGTTTGGAGAATCCTTTTGTTGTCAAAGAACTGAAAACTTACGTGACATTCTCTGGGATGATCTTTAACTTTTTCTTTATGACACCGTTTAGTAATGTATCAAGATCATCACCACCACCAGGAGTTCTTGACCTTGACCTCAAGGAAGTGAGATACCTGGAGTACCTCTTCATTGATATTTTTTTATATAACGCTAACTCCAATGTTGCAACATCATCACTTCCTGCATCCTCCAAAACATTGTAGAAGTCCTGAAGTGAACAAAAAGTTATAGAACTTTTTAGGAGTAATGGTATGTAGAGAATAAAGACCAATGTGGGCTAGACAGGAAACAAGGATAAATAAAATGTTGAATGAAGACATCATGGTACCTACCACATGGTTGCTTTTGATGGAAATCACAGACTCAAGTTCACTCCATGAGTTGGTGGCTTCAACAAATTTACCATCCTCAAGTTGCTGCTTGATCCTCTCAGCAATACTGATCTCTAAAACGGGTTTGTTAGATAACACAGAAAATCACCATTCCATAGAATGTTACTTCAGTTTTCATTTTTTCTTCTTATCTGTGTAATGTGCATACTTGTTTCTACTTGAGAAGATGGAAAACAGATTTTACCTGTTTGATTGTTGCAGGCCACTATCGTCGAGTCGTGAGAGGTCTTTAAGGAGAGGACCCCATGAGAACTGCAATTGCAATAGTGAATTCAATGTTGAGAACTTTGAAAGTTCAACAAAAACTGGTGGACAGATAAATTCTATTTATTGTGAGTACCACAAAATCTTCAGGGGAGATCCAACTGTCTCCTAATGCCACACCTAAACAAAAGGAAAATAGTTACCCCAAATCAGCAATTTCTTGGGCTTCTTCTGTTCTAAAATTATTTATAAACGATTCATCATTTGATTCATTTCCTAACTAACAAAAGAGAAATTCACTCTTAATCCAAGTAACAAGTAAAAACTGTTTTCAATCATCATAAACTGAAGACAAAGCCACCAACATAATGAGCTGTAAAGTTGGTAAATTACCTTTCTCCTTATGTAAATGATCAGAGATTTGTATATGAAAAGGCATATATTGAAAGAAACTAGTTCCTTGAATAAATTTGTAGTGTTTTGAGAGATTGGTCTTTTAGGTTCGTCCAAAAACACCAATCTAGAATCAGACAGATGCACACGATTCAAGAGAAGATTACCTCCAAGTCTAAGCTTCAATTTCCCAGCTTCTATAGCTTCCACAGCAGATAAACCAAGAGTGACAGCAAATTTGCCACCATATGACTCTGCCACGATGAACAGAGGGCTCTTTTGCAGTTTCTCATCCTTGTTGAACAATTCAATCAACAATGTAGTCAAGTCGGTGGCTGCTTCAACATCTGTTTTCACAAACAGTTTTTTGTCCTCCACAAAACTGTACCCGGTTCCAACTGGATTGTCCTATATGGTTCACAGCATCAGAAGCATTAAATTGAGTTAACATAATTGAGAGCCACAGAGTAAAAAGGTTCATAGAAACTCTTTTCACGATTATTACCACAAACAGTAGATCTGCTTTTTTCAACCATGTGGAATTCCGTGGCTTCAAGTCTGTGTTCAAAGGCCCAACCTCCTCAAAATTTCCAATTCCAACCCCTGAAGCACCCTGCTCAATGTTTGAAAACCTCAAATCATGTTTTTGCTCATATCACAGAATCAAATTCAGTAACACTTACAGGTCCTCCTTGCAACCAGAGAACAATTGGCCATGGCTTAGAGGGATCTTCCACTCTATAGGGACTTCTGTAAAGCCACCAAAACATGTGTGCTTCTGTGATGACAATAACAACACAACAAGGCAAAACAATTTGCAACTGTTAATACAATATCACTCTAAACTCCTTTTCCACACACTCTAAATAACAACAGCAACAACCCAAAAGTACATGAAAACACAAAAAAAACAAAACAAAATTGCAGTGTGTTATCATGTGGTATGTCCCCATGAATTCAGATTGGTAAATTGTGAAGCAGTGGCTTACTGGGTCTGACTTGAACGTATCCCCATTCCTCTGATCCGTCTTGGGTTTTGAAAGCTACAACCTTTCCTCCATGAAAGTGCAAAGCAATGAACAGGAAAATGGATAGTAAATGAGGGAGCTTTTCCATTTGGAGAAAAGAAAAGGAAGCAAGAGAAAGAAAGAGTGAAGTGAAGCAAAGGATACGGCAATTTATTTATACTACATAAGTGGTTAGTCAAAGAGGGTTGATTTGGAAGAAAGAAGCGTGCTTTGTCATGTCAGTGTCTATCTCCAACAGAAAACAGAAGGTATAAGAGTCCTACGTATGCATCACGATTAAAAGTGGGTTAAATCTCAGATGTTACAGCAACAAAAACAAGAACATCATAAACCTCTTCACTCTTTTTCAGGTAAAACTATGCTATCCTTAAAAGCAAGGTCATATTGTGTTCTTCTGAAACAAGTTTGCTAGACTCTAACTGCAACTCATTGTGGGGCCATTAAGAGGATATTTAAGAGATTGAGTTGGAAAAATAAAGGATCAGAAAAAACCCCTTTTGGTGGTTTATGGAAGGAACATGTTAGAAAGTAAGAAATCTGATGAGAAAATTAAGAGAAAAAAAAAAGATAAACATGATTGAAAAAGGTAACTACATGAAGATAGTTAGAAGAGTTAGAAGAAGAGAAGTTAAAAAGAAAAATCTTTTCTCAACAACTTTTTTTTACAACAGTAAGTGATATTTGTGATTGTTTTGTTTTAAATATATAAATTAATAAAATAGTAATATTATTGTGAATTGTTAAACTTAACAATTCACAATGAAATATATCCAGTTTGACTTATTTAGTTATTATGCTTTTGATTACATAAAAATTATATTTCTTCCATCCCACACCAAGTTGTTAATTAAATTGTATTGATACCTTTAACAGGTTTCATTTTTATTTTTCTAAAGCAATATAGTTAATTCGTAAAACTAATATCCTCTTTTATTTATTAATTAGTAAATTTGTTTAGTCTTTTTGTAAAAAAAAAAGTTAAGCCATACTTACTATGAGGAGACGGCAAAGTTTTTAATATAATTTTAAAAGTAGGTTTATGTAAAGTTTAACAATAAAATTATAACAACAGATCATGATGATATTATAAAAATGAGTATGGTTGCATGGATGATTTATTCATTATTTTGTTACAATTTTAAGAAAGTCTTGTTATTCTTAGTGAAGAAAGAGAGTTATTTCAAATCAAAAATAAGATTAAAACATAACAATTTCCTAAATTTGCGATATGGATAATTATAGTAAGGTTTTTGTTATATAGAAAATTACTTATTTTCAATTAAAAATGGCATTAAAATACTGAACTCCATTAGCATTTTTCTAAAATTGTAAGATGAATTTTGAGTTTGTTGATGATCAGGATATGGAATTATCAAGAAAATTATCCGGAAATATTATCTTGATAAGCACATCAGATTTCCTAGCTAGACGAATCTTCCAAATTAAGTTCTTTTTCACTTTATTTAAAAAAACAAAAACTACTTTTTTAAAATTAAAAAGTATGGATTCTATTTAGAGTAATTAACGTGCGTGATTCGTTAACTCACAAATAATGACGAAATTAACTGTTCCATAATATTTTCATAATTTGGTTGGGGGTCTAGAATTTGAATATCGATTATGTGATTTTAATAAACAATAATAATATTTTAAAATGTGTTAATAAAATGTATGAATCCGAGGTGACTATTAAATGTAATTTTGTTGGTAAGTTTCAAATTCGTTATCATAATCATATTTATATGAAGTTCTGGTGAAAAAAATATGAGAAAGAGATAATTTAACCTTTGTCAGAGTTTTTGAAAAATTAAAAGATTGAGGACTATTTATAAGTTTTTTTTTTCAATTTTTTCAGACTATTTATAAGTTTTTTTTTTTTCAATTTTTTCAGACTATTTTCTAATTTTTCTGTTAGGAACAATTTTCTAATAGTTTTATAGCACCTTAATTTGTAGCCTTAAAATAATTAACGCAAATCAGATTGTATTCTTAAATTAAAAATTTTGTAAATAAAAAATAGGTATTCAAATTTCATTTCATAAAATTATTATTTCTTTAAAATAATATATTTTTTCTTTCTCTCAATATTTATCAATTAATCGTCCTTTCAAATCAAGATTTAAACTTACAGTAATAAAACTAGTAGAAAACAGAAGATGTTTATCCAATTAAATTTTCGTTTAGACTCCCTTGGCTGGAAATTACCATTTACAAAAATTGATACAAACAGATTTGCAGATAAATTTGCGTTTATTTTAAATGATTTGAAAGTGATAATTTGTAGAAATAAGTCATTTTCGTATCTTACTTTAACTACGATGATTTGAGAGTATTTTTAATGAAAATATACTTTTATTCTGAATTTTTGGTTGAGGTGAATGCATGCCAGAAGAAAATCTGAATAGAAAGAACCGATTTCATGTTGCTGTAATTGATTCCATATATTGCAAAGAAGAACCTCCTTTCGAGTATTTAGAGCTTCCCAAAAGTGATGTTAAGTGTTAATACAGGTTCTATGGCGGTAAAAAAAAACGATGAGGTTGAAGATGAAAAATGTGTAACCGATTTCACCAAAATCGTAACTGATTCCAAAAGCTTAGATTTTGATTCCATCAAGTCCTATGCTGTAACCGATTCCACTAAATTAACCATAGATGAAGTTATCATTTTTTTTTCAATTTTTGATTTCTTCAACTAAACCATCTTTATTTTTATTTTATTTTTCATATTTTTTTTATTTTTTTATATTTTTTTTCCTTAAAGACTTATTAAATATAATTTTTATTTATTTTTAAATTTTCTCAAATTCATTCATTCAGTTTCTTAAATTTATTTTTTCAAATAAATACAACTTAAATTGCTTGTAAGAATAACATTTCGCATCCATAATTGACATGTTTATATGTGTAGTTTAATAAGTGAAATTTTGTTACTCTAAAATCATAGTGACATGTTTAGACTAATAAAAAAAATTGTACTCAAATTTGAGCTTTGTGAAAATCAATAATTATTGAAATAGCTAAAGTTTCAGGTAATGAAAAGTATTATTAATATTATTATTATTAATAGTTTTTTTTGAGGTCATAGGAAATAAAGGTTCAAATATTGAATAGTATAAAACACTATCAGGCAATCCCTTTTAAGAATCTTTAGCCTCTCTTTTGTTACCCGTGATTTTCTATATACGAACAGAGAAAGTGAGTGACGTGTTCATTTGTTTTAAACGATATTTGCAAATTAAGAAGCCTCTTTTGAGAAAAAAAAAGTGAGATACACACGTTAACATGGTTGAGGTTACAAAATTACTTTATGTGCACTTTTAGGTAAATATGAGTGTACATGGAGATGCCAATCACTCCATCTGATATGTAATCTCTTATCCGTTTTTTTTTTTAAATATTCGCTTTACAGATTATATGTGAATATTTAAAAGGTTTAAACCTTGTCCAGTTTTTCCATTTTGATATCTTTCTTATTATAATCTTCAATTGAGTCCTTATAAGTGGTAATTAATTGAGCTCGTGCCGTTAAATTGAGTTAACGGGGTTAAGCTTTAAACATAACAGGTTTAGAGTTGAAACGTAGCATGGATTAGGCCTTTTATGCGTGAAATTATGTAAAATGTAATAATATAAAATTAGGGAATTCTGAAATGGGATTTAGGGTTCAATCAAATTGAATTCAACAGTTGTTACAATAGAAGGGTCAATTGAATCCTCTGAAAGAACAAGGTTGTTAGAGACACTGCTCAAGAGACTATCTCTGCTATTTTTTCTGCAGATGATAACATCAGCAAGCCACCGTCTTCAGCTTCTGCTTCCGCTTCCGCTGATCTCAATAGACGGATCGAAGGGTTTGAGAACACCAACTATCAAGCTCCTTCTCAGGATAAGAAATTGTTTCTCAGTGAGTTGTGGATATTGGAAGTGCAACCATTAAGCAAGGACTCAGTGCCTTCACACAGGGCCATTCTTCGCTTCCCAAATTGAATCCCAAATTCAATTTGATTGAACCCTAAATCCCATTTCAGAATTCCCTAATTTTATATTATTACATTTTACATAATTTCACGCATAAAGGCCTAATCCATGTCACGTTTAAAGCTTAACCCCGTTAACTCAATTTAACGGCAAGGGTTTAATTGATTCAAATTACCACTTATAAGGATTCGATTGGAGATTCTAAAAAAAAAGGGGATCACAATGGGAAAACCCCACATAAACAGGGACAACTAAAGGGTTTAAACCTATTTAAAAACTTATAAATATACGTGAATATTTATGAATATTTAAAAAATATATATAATATAAATTAAAATTTAACTTTAATTAAATTAAATTTAATAAAATATAATTAATTTTATTTATAATTAAATTTAACTTTATAAAATATAAATTAAATTTTTGTTTTAACTTTTTTGCAGATACATGTAAATATGATATGATAAACACTCACTCATAAAATACTCACTACTCACTATCTACAAATAATAAATATTTAGAAGTGTCAACTATTCACCACACTTTTATCCATAGATACTCGAAAGCATAAATATTTTTATCATCCTAATACACTTCAATAATCATAATAATAATAATAATAAATTTTTATTTTAAATTATCTCTATAATAAAAAATAAATAATCTTTAAAAAAATAAAACTTAACTCAATCCTACTATAAAATAAAATCTATACTCATTTATATACTTTAAATTAATTTTATTTTTAATTTACACAAAATTTCCAATCATCAACTATAATATTCTTTTAACTTTATCTTTTTACGTAGTGTACGTAAAATTTTCAATCATCAACTAAAACATTTATTTTTAACCTATTAAACTCTCTCCATCATTTGTGAACTTTTATAAACTTTCAAAATTTTCATTATTTTCTTTCTTAACCCAAACAAATTTATTTTCATATATTTTTTTCCCTCAAATCTATCTCTCAAAACCAGCTTCTTAAACAAACATTAAGAATGATGAATTTCAGTAGAATAGAATTGAACCACAGCAAAGTCGACAGTGGACAACTAATTTTAGAATTAATTTAAAATTAAATAATTGAGAAGGATGAAAAAGAAAAGAAAAAATGTATACAATAAAAATATATAAATAGGAAAAAAAATATTGTTAATGATGGCAAATAAGTTGGACGGCGAGCCTAACCTATGTGTGCAGAACAGCATCCATGAAAAGATTGACTCCAATAATTTATTTCTTGTAATCATAACAACTAAGGAATTGGAGTTTGAAAAGGAAAACAAAAATAAAAATTGTTCCATTGAAAGGGAGAGTCACTTTGGTTTGTTCGTCAATTATCAATTGCTCTAAATTAACCACGTGAATTAATAACTGCTGTCATCTTGGTTTTATCTTGTAATGTCTAAAAAATAGACTTTATTAGAGATAATTACATTAAATTTTTTTATTACATTTAATATAAAACATCTGTAATCTCTCTTAAAAAACCATGAACTAAATATAAAGATTTATGTAACAAGAAAAGATATAAAAGGTGTTTTAGAAAAAGAAAACCTAGTTGGACATAACATTATGTGTATGTATATATATATATATATATATACATATATATGTGTGTGTATATATAATTAAAAAATAGTGATAGAAGCACAAGCTTATTATGTTTGCAATGAATGGCTGCCATAAATAAACATTTTTCCAAAAGCTATGTAAGTTGGGATCTTTAGGACCTACTTATGTCTGCCATGAATTTTTTCAAACCTCATGCTTCTACACCTAATTCACACTCAGATTTTACTATAAAATAATAAAATGAAATATTTTTCATTTTCACATTCATTTGACAGAATATAAATATTAAATAATTATAAAAAATAAATTTTTATATTAAAAAAAATAATATTAAATGAATTTAAAAATTTTATGTATGTCAAAATATATTTTTCTCATTATAAATATTAATAACAAATAATATATCTACACAAATTCTCTTCACATGTTCAGTTTGTGTTGTTGGGCTTTTGAACCCTCGATCTTGTTGTGACCACCGTTGGGCCAATCCCATTTTAACTCAATTATCATTTTATCTAATTTTTATGTGTTTGGTCTATCTTTTTCTTCTGTTTTGTGCAGCAGATTGGACTAAAGGCTCCTACAAACTTAAAAATCATGTTTTGGAAGCTTGTAATCTTTTTTAAATACAAGAAATTATGTTGTGGTTGATTGAGAATTATTGCACTTTTTGTTTTGTTATAAATTGTGTAGAGAAATGGTCTTATCCCACAAAACAAAAAGTGATCATATTCTCTTCTAGACAAAATCTTGTTTGACCTAAAATTATTTTTGAAGCTTGTGGAAGTATGTGGCCTATGTTGATTGGTATCTTTGATGATAACAAGGTAAAGTTCAAAGAATAATTAAGTTTTTTTCATAATAGTGATAAGATCTTGAATTTCATAATGTTCATTATGTTAAACAATTTTTAAATTTAAATTAACTAAAGTTAAATACATCGGATAAATTTTAACTCTAGTTAAATACATTACTCAACAAAAAATATATATTCATTTAAGTGTCAAAAATAAGCAAAAATTATTAAACTTGAGGGTAGAAACGTCAAAGCCACCCAATAGATGCACTTTACTCTTTAAACGAGTAATGCACACGTGACAAGAGAGAGAAAACTGAGAAACCGAGAGATGAGAGGGAAAAGTAGAGCGAGACGCTCTGCTAGGGTTTTCACCCTTCTTCTGCAAGCACCAGAAACCACCACCACACGCCGTAGTTCACACCGGAATTAGCCTAGCAACCAGAGTCAGAAAAACAACAAGCAAAAGAAGAACACACAAAGAGTACTGAATAATACTCACTCTGTTATTTCATTAACCGCAAACATAGTGTAGGAATACAGCTTTATACAAGAGAATAAACTGAAATTAACTGAAAAACTAAAATATGTTTTGTTTATTCTAACACTCCTCCTAAACAAAACATGATTTTGAAGAAAAAAATCCCTTTTCACCGATCAAATCGATAAAACTTTGCTTCTGATGAATCTAAGCATTTTCTACCGATTAATAATCGGTACAAATGCTTCCTTTGGTCTCGGAAACGATTTTCACCGATTAAACTCGTGAAAACTCTTTCTTCCAGACGAATCCCCTTCCAAAGATGAAAACCCTAGGTTTTCATAGTTATGTTCTGTAGATCTACCTTGATCTCTACCTTTTTTACTTCGATCTGCTTTCTAAGTATTAGAAAGCGTTATCCTTTCAGTGCCTTAGTGAGTATGTCTGCAATCTGGTCCTCGGATCTGCAGTATACAACTTCTAATTTTCCTTTGCTAACTTGTTCCCTGATGTAGTGGAAACGAGTTTCAATATGTTTGCTCCTGCCATGAGATGTAGGATGTTTGGTCAGATCTATGGCTGACTTGTTGTCCATAAGTAGTCTGACCTTCCCTTCTAATTCAATCTTCAATTCACTCATCAATGAACTCAGCCAAGCCGCCTGACATGTAGCTTCACAGGCTGCAATATATTCAGCCTCACATGATGAAAGAGCCACTACTGATTCTTTTATAGAGCTCCAGGAAATTGGTGCTCCATTTAAGGAAAATACATACCCAGCAGTACTCTTTCTATCACTTTTGTCTCCACACCAATCTGAGTCAGAGTAAGCATTGATTCTTACCTCCCCTTCTGATTCTCCTCCTGGCAGTAAGATCCCAAAGGTATGTGTACCTTTTAGATATCTCAGAATCCGTTTAATGGCCATCAGATGAGAAATTTTAGGATTCTGCATATATCTACTAACCAGGCCCACACTGTAACTGATGTTTGGCCTAGTATTGCAAAAGTATCTTAGGCTTCCTCCAGATTACCGTTTAGGAATGCAAACTTTACATTTAACTGATGTAAGGTCCAGTTGAGTTTTGTTGCCACAGAGGCCACCAGTCTAATTGTCTCCATTCTGGCCACAAGTGCAAAAACTTCTCCATAGTCTATTCCTGCCTGCTGCAAGAATCCTTTTGCCACTAATCTGGCCTTGTACCTTGTCACCACTCCTTGTGGATTTATTTTGGACTTGTAAATCCACTTAAGTGCTATTGGTTTCTTCTTGGGAGGCAACTCAGTTAGTTCCCAGGTCTGGTTCTTCTCAATTGAACCCAGTTCTTCTAACATAGCCTTGTACCACCTTTTGTCTTTCACAGCTTGTTCAAACTCCACTGGTTCGGCTTCTGCTATCAAGGCATAATGAACAAAATTTCCCTCTGCAAACACAGTTGCATCATAAGCTAGATCATAATCTCTTAGATGTGCTGGTAGTTGAGTCATTCTAGATGACCTTCTTACATTCTCCTCCCTCCTGAGCACCTCTGGTTCTGTTGTAAGTTCATCTTCCAACTCAATAGTTGGTCCTCCATCTTCTTTTGACTCCCACTGCCATGTCCCAGTCTCATCAATTATCACATCTCTGCTGATAGAAGTTGTCCCTGTTGTAGGATTATACAGCTTGTATCCACCTGTAACATGATACCCCATCAGTATCAATGGAACTCCTCTATCATCCAATTTCTTTTTTAGTTGTTCTGGCACATGTTTGTAACAAAGGGGGAACAAAAAATTTTTAGATGCTTTACATCTGGTTTTGCTCCTGTTCAGGCCTCTTCTGGTGTAACCTCATTTAATCTCTTTGTTGGAGATAAATTTAAGATATAGGTGGCTGTCATTACTGCCTCACCCCATAGAAAACTAGGCAACTCCTTGCTCTTCAACATGCATCTCACCATGTTTAAAATAGTTCTGTTTTTCCTCTCTGCTGCCCCATTGTGTTGAGGTGTGTAGGGAGGAGTAATTTCATGAACTATTCCCTCTCTTTCACATTAGTTTCTGAACTCAGTGGATGTATACTCCCATCCTCCATCTGTTCTCAGAATTTTTAACCTTTTTTCACTTTGCCTTTCAACCATACTCTTAAATTTTTGAAACTGTTGTAGCACCTCACCTTTTCTTTTCAATAAGTAGACCCAACACTTTCTGGTCCAGTCATCTATGAATAACAGAAAATACCTACTGCCCCCAGGTGTTTCTATTTGCATAGGTCCACATACATCTGAGTACACTACCCCAAGCTTTTCTACTGATTTCTGGGGTAAGACCCTTTTAAAACTTCCCCTTGTCTGTTTGCATTGAACACATTCCTTGCAAACTGTTTTTGGAATATCAACCTTAGGTAGACCCATCACCATTTTCTTTTGGCTTAACTGAAACAAATCTTGGAAATTCAAATGTCCAAATCTGAGGTGCCACATCCATTCATCCTTACTCTCTGTAGCAGTGAAACAGTTGTGATCTACTGCCTCCATTACAACCTTGAAAGTTCTATTTTGTGACAGTTGAGCCTGCACAACTACTTTCGCATTCTGATTGAAGATACTAAGGCAGTTGTCTTCCATCTTCATCATGTAACCCTTCTGTAAAAGTTGTCTTAGACTTAGCAGATTAGTTTTCAAACCAGGTACAAACAGTATCTCTTCTATTATTACTTCTCTGCCATCTTGACCTCTCAATACCACTCTGCCAGACCCCTCAGCCTCCAAACTGTTGTTGTCAGCAAATCTGATTTTCCCATGTTCCACCCCCTGTATTTTCACAAACCAGTCCTTTCTCCCGGTCATATGAGTGGAACATCCAGAATCTAGGTACCATACTGTGTTTTCTGGTTGTTTTGTGATAATGCTAATTCTTACCATTATCTAAGCATCATTTTAGTAGCAAAATCAACTCTTCTTTAGCTTATTACTTGCTTAAATCCTCTCTTTTATTTAGTTTTAGTATTTATCTATATTTTGGGCTACATTACGTAAATAATACTCTAATCCCTTGTTTTCTTTGATCTATTTTGATGTTAGGAAGATCCTCCATTACATTGAAGAGCCTCAGTGATCCAGGAAGTCATTGATTTAACAGTCATTTTCGCTTAAGCGAGAATAATTTAGCTTAAGCGAGAATGACTATCTTCTCCAAGAAGAATTCTCGCTTAAGCGAGAATAATTTAGCTTAAGCGAGAATTCGGGCAGTATATATACTCACGAGGTAGAAAGAAAACGGGTCTTTGGTTATTTGGAGGTGCGATTTCACGTCTGGAGCTCATGGAGGGCGCGAGGAGCTTGTGGGAACATCTCCTCCTCTTCCTTTGGGTCTCCTTCTTCTTCCATCTTCCATGTTTGTAAGCTTTAGGGTTCTCCATGGAAATGGAGAACCAGATTCATCTTGTTAGGGTTAGATGTAGCCTATGAACTCTTGTGTAATGAATGATTGTTTCGTATTTATAAATGCCTTTTCTATCTATTACTAGTATTCTTGTTTCCGATCTTAAAGCTTGCATGTAATGGGGACGTTCATGACTTGATTTTGGGGTTTCATTGAGCCAGGGATGGGATATGAAATCTTGAACTGAAACAAGAGTCCTTGTGGGTCATTGAGCCAGGGATGGGATATGATTCACATGTTGTCGTAGATCCTAGTTCTTAATGCGGGTTTGCTTGTTAGATTGTCCAAGGGATTGGAGTTTGATAAGGAAAACCTAGGCTCTTTCACCTAAGGGATTAGGGCTAGAGTGTTTTAGTGGATTGACTTTAGTAAATTGATAAAGAGGAGATGAAATTGGTTATACACAAGAGTGCATTGGTGAAAACTAACCTTAACAATGTCATTTCATACCATTTCTAGACTTTTCCATTTCCAAGTGCCTTCAATACCAAAGTCCAACCTTGTAATTACTTGTGAATTTATCTTTTTGCACATATTCTTAAATGATGATTTGTTCTTGAGTCTAGATGAGTTGTTAATCGAACAATTTTTTAGTATTACGAGTCTCTTGGGAAAACGATACCTGGTCTTACCACGGTTTATTACTTGAACGATTTGGTGCACTTGCCAAAGAGATTAACATTTTGCATCATCTTGGGCCATCAATATCACTGCTTCACAATCTGATTCTTCCTCCTGTGCCAAATTGGCCAATTTCTTGGGTTTATTTTTCGCCCCTTCTCCTTTCCAGCACTCTTTGGCATAATGACCCAGTTTCTGGCAGTTGTAGCATTTTACCTTCTTTTTGTCAAATTTCCACTCAGCATCAGAATTCTTTGAATTTTTCAATTTTCCTGACCCACTGGACTCTACTCCTTGCTGATCCTGTGAGTCTTTCCCTTTCTTGAACACTTTTCCACCTTTCTTGAACCCTTTCCAGCCTTTCAACTGTGATCTGGCCTGTAGAGCTTGCTAATGACACTGTTTGCGCTCATTGATACGAAATTCATGAGCCTCTAATGAGTTTAACAGCTCTTTAATTTCCATAGTTTCCTTTCTTCGGGTCTCCTCAATAGCAACCACAACATTGTCAAATCTGGATGACAAAGTTCTCAGAATTTTGTCAACAATGTACTCATATGATATCCCATCTTTACAGGCCCTCATCTTATTCACCAATTCTTGTACCTTATCAAAATAATTAGCCACGATTTCACTCTCATCCATGACTCAAATCTCAAACTGCCTTCTCAATGCCTGCAATTTCACCTTTGTGTTTTTGTCTTCATCACCATAGGTCTTCACTAGAATGTCCCATACCTCCTTAGCAGTAGGAGCCTTGGAGATCTTGTTGAAGATCTTTGGGCTGACACACTGGCATAGCAAGAATCTTGCCTTGCTGTCCAGTTTCACTTGCAGTTTGTAATTCTTTTTCTCTTCTTCAGTAGCCCTATCACTCAACTCAGGTAACCCTTCTTGTATTACCTCTGAAACATCTTGGAAACCGAAGATGGCTTGCATCTTGATGCGCCAGTCATCAAACTGTTTCCCATCAAATATTGGTAATGGTCCCTGTATTCCTCCAAATCCCGTCATCCTTTCTTGCTGAAATCTTATGGTTTCTTTGACTTTTACACAGCCAAAGACTCCTACTTTTCTCTTCTGGATACACCCAATTCCAGATAAAGATTACACACCCACTTCACAATTTCACCACGAAACAGCCTTAGCTCTTGATACCATATTAAACTTGAGGGTAGAAACGTCAAAGCCACCCAATAGATGCACTTTACTCTTTAAACGAGTATAATGCACATGTGACAAGAGAGAGAAAACTGAGAAACCGAGAGATGAGAGGGAAAAGTAGAGCGAGACGCTCTGCTAGGGTTTTCACCCTTCTTTTGCAAGCACCAGACACCACCACCACACGCCGGAGTTCACACCGGAATCAGCCTAGCAACCAGAGTCAGAAAAACAACAAGCAAAAGAAGAACACACAAACAGGTACTGAATAATACTCACTCTGTTATTTCATTAACCGCAAACATAGTGTAGGAATACAACTTTATACAAGAGAATAAACTGAAATTAACTGAAAAACTGAAATATGTTTTGTTTATTCTAACAAAAATTAGATTTACTTTATTCTTTTTCTAAAAAAAAAACAAGTTACGTTTTTTTTAATTTAAAAAAAAAAGTACAACATAGAAATTTAAAATTTTTTGGTTCAATCTATATTATTTTATTATTTGTTGTCTTCTCATTACCTCGAAAGTGATAAGAGACCATTGAAACGAAGTAAAAAAAGATAATAAATAATAAAAAAGTTATATTTAATAAAAAATAGAAATAATAAAAATAGAATGGTAAGTCTACAAATTATTACAATCATTTGAACCCTTTAAATTTCTATTAAATTTTTTTTTCACATTACTTTTATATGTAAATATAAATTAGTCAAAGAAATGTATAATTAAAGAATGTATAATTAATTCTGTAAAAATATAAACAAATCTTTCAAAACTATATATAAAATATAACATAAGTATTTGTTGACACTGATGTGATATAATTTAATCATGTTAGGTTTTAGCTTTGATTAATTATCTCTTTCTTTTCCCAAAGTTACTTTAATCATCTACACTAACTTTAATTTTCTTCACTAATATTGTTTTTATATGCTATTAATGACCCTATTCTCAAAAAAACATAATGACACTAGTAGATCTGGTATTTGGAGAATATATACTAGATGATTAAGGAACTTACTAATGAATTAATAAATTAATAACGTACATAAATTCATTCAGAACAAAATATCTAATTGGAGGATAAATTGGATTACTAATCAAAGTTAAAGGATAAAAGTATATTATTATTTACTAAAATAATATTTAAAAAGTAAGAATTATTTAAATAATATTAAAATAAATATAATCATCTATATACATGTAGAATTAAAATAAGTATATAAATATTTTAAACATAATTAAAAGAAAAATAATTTTATATAATAACTGAAATTTAAATATAATGATCTTTAGTATTCCACATTTTATAAAACTAAACATGCCTTCAAATCTATTCATTCCATACTTAAGAAAATTTTAGTAAAACTAATTCTTTTAAATATTCTAATAATTACTTTAATTTAATAAGACTACAAGTATATATGGTGAATATATCTTTATATTATATTTTATTTTCATTTTTTTAATTTTTACTTTATTAACTACATTTTTAAAAACTATACGTAAAAACATAGAAAATTTTGTTTTAGAATTGATGGTGTGTTTAGAATTGTGAGACTTAATTATTTTAATAATAAAAATTAAAAGTATATATACAACTTTTATAAATGGGTTGCATTATTTAAAAAGACACATTCTCTTTATAATTTTTTTTGAAATTTTACCTCCTTTTTTCTCTAAGATTTCTTAATTTGTTCATTTTTTTTAAGATCAAAGACAATAGGATTTCTTCTTGTGATGAGTTGATCAAGATCAACTGATTAGTTTCTTCAATACAATAAGTTGGTTTCTTTGTCCCTTTATTAGTTTGTTTGTTCATCCTCTATATGTAGCTCTTTTTAACTCACATTTAGTTCTTGTGTTTTCTTTGCTAGTCTTTGTTGGTAACTGTATTAATGGGTGTATCTTGATAATGTTTTTGTTGTTCATAGGAGAATATTGAACTTATTGTCAATATGAGGTGGTTGTATCGAGCTATTTGTCCTGTTGCATGTAAGGGAAGCTAATTGCTCTAGTGTACGTGAGTTGATAAATTTAATGTTGTTGGTATGTTGATTGGATTTTGATTGGTGTTAATGCATGAATTGATTTGTGTGGTTTGAGGATTGAATTAAGTTTGATTGTTGTTTTGAATGTTTTGATTTTTGAGAGAATTAAATAGCTAAACAATTGAGCAAATTGGTATAAATTTTAAAGTATAAAAACTGTGTTGAACTAACTCTCTGAAAAAGAAAACCAATTTGAGCAATTGATTAAGTTCAAGTTCACTTGAATAAAAAATTTGAGTTTGTTGTCAATTGATATAGCATTGAGCCAAGCTTCATTTTGCAAGTCTAGAAGCGATTTTGCTTCAGATCGCTGAGTGCCCCTTTTCACTGTTTGAGGGTCAAGTTTTACAAATGCTTTGGCATTGAATAGTAGCAGGGCAGCACTGAGCGCTATCTTGCACTGTAGGTCAAGAGCAATTTTAGTTCTAGAACACTGAGCAACAGAAGTGTGTCACTGAGTGCGATGTTTTTGCAAGACGAATGTCACTAAGGGCCAAGACTATTA
Source organism: Vigna umbellata (assembly GCF_029865625.1). Classification (NCBI taxonomy): domain Eukaryota; kingdom Viridiplantae; phylum Streptophyta; class Magnoliopsida; order Fabales; family Fabaceae; genus Vigna; species Vigna umbellata. The sequence continues at coordinate 15,322,366 of NC_142167.1, forward strand.
TTGAGCGCCACCTTCTGCAAAAGGTTTGGCGATAGACGTTAGGACTATTGTTGAGCGCTACCTCTAATCGTTAGTATGTATGTTTACATTGTTTCTTCTTTTTAGTTGTTTGGTAATGATTTATAAAACCTTTGAGTATGTTTGTGAGTGTGATAACTGTATGTATGGAAATGAATATTTTTGTTTGGATATATGTGGTATGTTTGTTTAGAGAATTTTCGTGGGTTGGTGATGTTTAGTATATGCTTTGATACATGGGAGTTCAAAGGGATGTATCATGATATACTACAAACCATTCAACTCGTATAGAAAGGAAGGGAGTGTGGTAGAGAATGGAAGGAGATCTTAGTCCTAGACGCGAAAGGGATTAACTTTGTGGGTAGTAGGGTGATAACTAATAGCCCATGTGTTTATGGCTCTACAAAACATAAATACTACTAAAAATACACACCTACAATGAAGTCCTATGTCAAAGGCATATATGCGGATGATTGAGTTTAGTGTAAACTGTTTGTTTGTTTATATGAATTTTAGTATTTTATCAATGTTTAATTGATAATTTATATGATTTAACTGTCTTATGGTGTTTCTTTTGCAAACTAGCTTATCATGTCTTTTCTTTTTGTGTTTTGTTGATACTTTACTATGATCACCTCTTGATGTGAGTAGATGATGAATTATGTTTTGATATATCTTTGATAAAAAGTGATAATGCGACAACATAATTACATAGCTTTATATAGTTGTTTTGTATAAAAGTATTTTTTTTATTAATTCTTGTAGATTTGAATTGTTGTGTATATATATTATGTTATTATAGTTATAAATGTGGATAACTGAATTAATAATTTATATACTTTCTAACTTTTTTGTGTGTATTATCTAACTTTATAATATTTTATTTAATAATTTTATATTATTAAATATGATGTTACATCATAAACTTCTAAAAGTTTTATTTTTCATTAAAAAAACACACATAGTAATAGAGAGTGTTTTTTCTTGTTTTAATATTTGATAAACACAACACAATGCAATTTTTACTAAGCCACATTTCTAGGTGACGTTTTCAAAGAAAACTTTGATCTAGCATTATATAATATGAGTAAAAAAGTCTCAATCTCATCGCACCTAGAGTTGAATTTTAACTCTTTGCAAAAGTGAATTCTGAAACAGTATTAAGGATTATAGACATTATGGCAAACAAAAAATTCAACCACTAACGAAAAAAAGTGTATAATTTAATGGAACAAGAAATAGAACCAATTGGAAAACTATTTTATATTTATATGTACTACAGGTAATGTCTACAAAAGTGATCATTTTTGTCACAGAAGGTAGCTATAAAAACTGCCTGTCAGATCATATGATTGTGTCGTATACACTATTAAAATTTTCCTAAATATGAACAATCTTATTTGTCGTCATCCCTCCAAAACACACGAACTCTCATAATTTCAAGAAAGACTAATATCCACACTGTTTTACTTTTTCCTATCTTTGCACTACATGATTATGCAATAATTTAAAATGATATGTTAAAAAACTTATAAATTATCATCATCAATTGTTATTCCATCGTAGTTCAATTTTAAAATGATAGCCCAGTTATTTTTTTCTTAGAGAAAGGAAATGAACAACTTATTTTCTGTAAGAAGAAATCCAAATATATTATAAATAATACTATATAAACTATATAAAAAGAAATCTCTTTGACGTCGAATATTTAAAGAATTACTGTGTTTGAACTTAAAAAAACTTCCATATAAAATATTTTTCATTTGATTGATATTTTTTAATGGTAATGTGATATTAAGTTTCAAAAATGGATAACTTAGAAGAAAAAAATTTATTGCTTAAACTAAAATGGTATAATTAAATGATATTAATTATAATTTTTAATTAGTGTGAGGTATTTTGTTTATTTACTTATTTGAGAGAAAAAGGAAAAATAGATGGTAAAAATAATAATGTAGTTGTAATCTGACACATAAAAGTATTTACTCTTCTAAGGAATGAAGTAAATTAAATATAATCTATATTAAGTGTACTGAACTGAACTAGTTATGCACTCAAAACCCTCTTATTCAAATTTATATTTTTCAAAAATTTTCTTTATTTTAATAAAATAGTTGTGTACTTTATTTTATTTCAACTCTCCTGTTTCTTCATCACACTAAACATATGTAAATTATTTAAAAATTTAAAAATAGATAAAGTAAAATAGGGAAAATATAATAAATGATGAAGTTTTAAAAAGAAAGATAAAAAGAACATTTTTTTTTCTGGAAACATATAGAAAATAATGAATGGAGTATCAAAAAATAAAATTGTCTCTATATAATATTTATAAAAAAAATAATAGTGTTGGAGAAGAAATTCTTCATTAAAAATTATGCTAAAGCATATTAAAAAAAATACAATTTTGTTTCTAAAAAACTTTCCTCTTTAATTTTGTGTCCCTAACATTTACTGTAAATATAATATATATAAATGCTTAAATTTTTCAAATTTCAAAATATACCCATATTTAAGAAAAAGTTAAATTGGAAAAATAAACGAATGGGGGTAGCTGTAACGTGACCAACTCTTGGAAAGAGCATAATCTCTCATAATCCGACGCTCCAAAACCTACTTGACCTACCATCCTTTCATCTTAACGGTTGGTGTCACCTTATATAATACGACACACTTGCTTTGTCCTTTACTTCATTCATTGTTTTGTTGACAAATCCTATGTTACCCTTTCAAAACCTTCCTCTTCCTCTTCTCTGTGTCTTCCTCACTGTCTGCTAAAATAATCTCCAACCCTAAGTTACTTGCACATTATAACAATCATCCTCCACAATGGTATGATGTTCGAACATATACTCATGTTTTTTTTTTGTCCACTACATATGACAGTGTTTGTGCTTGTCTTTCTCAGGAATTGATGTTGGTGCCTCCACCATGGCTGGAACAACTCTTATCCACCACATTCTTCACCGTATGCGAAACTCACATCAACACACCCAGAAACGAATGTAACATGTATTGCCTCGATTGCAAGGACCATTCATTTTGTTTTTATTGCAAACAATCTTGGCACAAAGATCATCAAGTAATTCAAGTGGGTATTGTATTTTACTTTCTGTTCTTCATTATATATACACATCTCAGTACAGTTTCACAAATGGTTGAGTCTAGCAGAAGGGATTAGTCCTCACAATGTGATGAACCATGTTTTATCTGCAAAAGAGAATACCATGTGCAGCAAAAAAATGTTTATCAAGTATCAATCTTTACATATACATTCATTCATGCATGAAGTTTGATTAGATATTAAGAGAGTTTTAATGGCGATGGAATTAACAGAATGAGAAAGATTGAATATTTTTATCGGTAAGTGTAATGCAGATAAGAAGATCTTCGTATCATGATGTTGTGAGGGTAGCAGAGATTCAGAAAGTTTTGGATATCAGTGGAGTTCAGACTTATGTGATCAACAGTGCTAAAGTTATTTTCCTGAATGAGAGGCCTCAGAATCAATCAAAAACCAGTAACATGGTTGGTGGTGGAAAAAGCAATTCTCATTTGTGTGAAATTTGCAGAAGGAATCTCTTGGATCCTTTTCGTTTCTGTTCTTTGGGATGCAAGGTTGGTTATCTCTCATTTGCTTCTTTCCTTATTCTTTCCAATATCTTAATTTGTGTTACTTTTTCAATTGTTTAGTTTATTAAAACATATCGAACTGTGTCATTTTGTATGTTTGTGTTGATACCCAGAAGAAGAAGAACAATATATATAAAGATTAGAAGTGGTTTTGATAGAATTATCTTAAGAAACTTATATAAAAAGAGTGATTTTATATGTATATAAATAATAATAGGTTGAAGGAACAAAGAAGAATGGGAATGTGAGCTTTGTCTTAAGCGCAAAGAAAGACGAAGAAATAGGGAGACTGCATGAAGGAATGCGAAGAAGGTTGCCATCAAAGGAAGAATTGCGTGAAGGAATCCACAAACAAGTGTACCAAAGCACGTCTTCTAATTCACATCTAAGGCCATCCCTACAACATGGTTGTTCAAATTCAAGGAGAAGAAAAGGGATACCTCATAGAGCACCTTTAGGTCCATAATTGAAGTTATAGTACAATTAAGAATAATTACAAGTTTTAGTTTTGACATATATTTTTATTCTTATGGTTTCATGATTAACTAATTTCAAGCTGGATTTGTGCTCTTTATCCAGCTCATTCCTCACAAACCCATGTGGGTTGGAGTGTCCTTAAACCAAAGCTGTCTTAATGGAGAGCATTAATTTTTTAAGTACCTAAAGAGAGAGCAATGTTGATGTTACTTTTCAAGATAGGCTGGCTTTGGCTGCAATAATGCTATGCTTTGCATTCATTTGAATATAATGAATGAAACATCCTAGTTGTAAATGTTCCTTTCTACACATGAATGGTTTCATTCAACAAAACCATTGCTTTGTTTTTTCTTCTCTTATCTTCTTCCAAATAATTAGTGTAAGACATGCAACAAAATCGACTTTAAGGGAATTAAGAAAATCAACCGAAGGTTAGAACTCTTTTTGAACCTCTACACAAAACTATGTATAGAATTATAGATATTTTTTTCTTTTTCTTTTTTTATGGAGTTAAAGGCATTATAGTGTTTTTTACTATTCCTACTTTATGTTTGTTCGTAGCCAAATTATTGGTTCTAATAAAGGCTACTTTAAAATGAATAGAAGGATTATTAAATCGGTTAAATATTATTGAAATTAAAATAAGTTTGTGATGTTTTCCTTTTCTTTCTTTATTTGGATTAGTGCTGTCAAAATGAATTGTAATCTGCGAGTTTGAGCTGCGAGTCAATCCGACCAACTACAAATTTGACGGTTCACTTGGGTTGAACTCGTTGTGAGTCGGATTGACTCACCAACCCACCCAATTTAATTTAATTTAATTATTTATTATTTTGTATTTCAATATTATTAGTTAGCATATTCTTTTATTATATTATAGATGAGGATAAAAAAAATGTTTCAAAAGAGAAAAATATTATAGATTTATCTATTTAATACTTTAATATTATAAATGGACAAGTGATACAAAAATTATCAATATTAAAAACTTATTTGTTCATTTTTTGTGTTTTCTTTATTATGCTTTGATTGTATGATATTTTTCTAATTTGAATTATCTTTGGAGTTTAACATCATTTTAGAGTGAAATTTATTTAGATTTGAATTAAAAAAAATTATAATTAAGTGAGCTAGTGAGCCAATCCATTTAACTCACCAACCCGTGGTGGGTTGGACTGAGTTCGAATTTTTTCAGTTCGCTAATAAGTGAGTTGAGTTAGATTAACTTACTAAGTGACCAACCCATGGTGAACCGAACATGATCGAGTCAGGTTACCTATTTTGACAGTTCTAGTTTTGATTACTATTATTTAATTATTTACAAATATTATAAATATTATTTATAGAATAATTATCACAAAAATAAAGAACTTTATCTCAATGCTTGAATCGTAACATAAAAGAATACTTATATTTTTAAATTAATTTACTTATTATTTTTTAAAAAAATATTATGTTAGGTACTTAATTAATCAGTGTCAAGTGAGATATCAACTATATAAGTATTTAATAACTACACATTCCATTATTTAGGGCATTATTCATAAATTTGAATAATTTGGCAGGGGTTTATGGTTTCTCTGTTTAATATAATATAGGAAAAATATTGGTAACTTATTGGAGAATAAAACCTTGTCATAACAATAAGGTTTTAAAAGTTTAACCAAGACAAAGATGTTTGTTAAATTTTGTTTTTAAAATTTTATACAATAGAATTATATAAACATGTGTCAGACTAACTCAGTCTAATTTATATAATGGATAATTGGAACTTAAATTTGATTTATTTTAATTTGTTAACGTTGACTAGAGTCATCGTTAGAATATAAAATATATGATATATTATTGTTGCACTGAAATTTGATTCAGTTTAAATTTGAAGTGTGGATGAGAGTCAACTATATCAAACATACAATTTTCAAGATGATATGTTAACAAAAAAAAATTAGTGGTTGAAATAAAATTACCGTGTTAAAAAAAAATTAGTGGTTGAAATAAAATTACCGTGTTCCAAAAATGTGATAGTACTACTATTAGTTTTAATTAAGTTATGTTGATATTTCAAAATTCATTAATTTAATTGTATAAAAAATTATTCATAAAAAAATAAAATAAAATATAAAACACACCAAATCCATAATAAAATTTATATTTCATAAAACCTAAAAAGTTATAATAATTAAGATTGTTTTTTATTTGAAAAGATTTATGTTTACTAATTATTTAATATATTTATTTTATTTAAAAGATATATAAAATAATTATTATTACATAAACAAGTTGTATATGAAGGTTAAATCCATAAACAAATTTATTAAAAATATATCATATTATTATATGTGATTTTTGTTATATATAAGAGATTTTTTAAGAAATATAAATAAAAAAGTATGAAAAGATATATATAATATTTTATGATTATTAGAATAGTTTTTAATTTTTTTTTAAAGATTATTTAAGGTTTTAAGTGATGAGAGCGAAGTCCATAAATATACATATTAAAGAATAAGTATTGTTACACACTTGGATAAAAAAGAACACGACTAAGTACATTTAAAGGAAAAAAGTGAACAGAAAGAGGTAAAAGAAGCTTACATTCTTGTTTTCTTGTCTTTTTTTTCTTGTATTCTTGCTTGTATACGTGCATGATAAGTAGGGTTAAGCTATTGTTATTTTTGGTTATCTTTTGTGATTTAAAAGACTATTTAAAATATGTTGAGATTTGGAGAAATTGATAATTGATTTGGGTATAGGGTTTCAAAGGTTTTTTTTTTGTGAAAGATGATATTTTGATGCAAAAAATACTTTTCATGATTTTATGAGTTTCATGGGATAGGGGTGTGTGAGTATCTTAAGTTGTGAGGAATGCTAACTTTGTTGCTTTGGCTTTGTTTGTTGCCATCTTGATTGTGTATATATAAATATGATTACTAGTGTTAAATTGTTGTTTGTGGGACATTTTTAAGGTGTCAAAAAGTGAGAAGGCTGATTGGACAAAGAACTTTATAAACTACTTTATAAACTATGCTTTGGTGTGCTTGTTTGTTGATGGTCCTTGGAGTGTTGATGTCTTAGACAAAAAAACTCTATAAAGTATGGTTGTGTGTGCTTGTTTGTGGATGGTTTTTGGAGTATCAAAGCCAAATGACTTATATCTCTAGGCACAGAACTATATTAACTGGTGTTTAATATTTGGTTCTTGAGTGTAGAAGTCAGAAAGCTGATGTCTCTAGACCAAGAACTTTATGACTCAAGGTTTTGTTGTATTTTAAAAATTATTGGTAGATTATTTTCAATTATCTAAATTTTCAAATGATTATTCATATGTTTTGGGATTTTAAACACTTTTGGAGTTTATTTTTAAAATTAAGGTTTTTATAATGTTTTGTTAGCTTATTATTGCCTTTATGTTTGTGGTTTCCACTTACGATAACTGTTTTATAAGGGAACATATGATAGTATAGGTATTTGAGAAAGATGCACATAAATGTCAATATTAAAAGACTATTGGGATAATGTTTTAGTCTTAGGTTTTCCTCTTCAATAAAGTATGTTTTTAATTGAGATTTTCAATAAAATAGGAATGAAGTTTTATTTTAAATTATGTAATTTTGTGTTAATTATAGATTTTAATAAGCGAAAAATTGGGGTGTTACATTTTGACCTAACTACTGTGATACCAAAATTTAGTTTGTAATATAAGCAAGCACACACAAACATAGTTCACATACAAGCAATCACAAACAAACACATACAATCATAGTTCATAGAGTTACTTGCCCAAATACAACATCACTCTAGCTTCCAAACTCCAAGGATTATCCATATAAGCAATTACACCCAAGCATAGTTCATAAAGTTCTTTGTCCAAAGACATTAACCTTTTGGCTTCAACATTTTAAGAACTTGAACAAACAATCATAATTAACACTAGTAATCATATCTATATACACAGTCAAGATAACATCAAAGTCAACAAGCAACAAAGTTAACTTTCCTTACAACCAAAGATGCTCACATACCCCTATGTTCGTGAAACTCATAAAATCATGAAAAATATTTTTTCATCAAAATATCATCTTTCTCAAAAAAATCCCTTAGAAACCCTATACCTAAATCAATTATCAATATCTTCAAATCTCAACATATTTTAAATAAAAACTCTTTTTAACCTCATAAAATAACAAAAAATAATCACACTTTAACCCAACTTATCATGCACACATTGCAAGAAGACAAGAAAAGAAAACAAAAATGTAATCTTCCATTTTTGTTTCCTTCTTTTCCTAAAATATATTCACTTGTTTAGTATATTTATTATGTATATTTATGGACTTCACTCTCATTCTTAAGATCCTAAATATTATTAGATACTTTTAGGTGATTCTTTTAGTAACCTTCTAATATAATTTTATATATATATATATATATATATATATATATATATTTATATATTTATATATTTGCATTTTATAAAGAAGAAGAAAATAAAAATGATGCTTGTAAAAAGTAACATCTTCAGAACATATCTAAAAGTATCAAAATTATCTTATAAATTATAAAAATTTAAAAAAGTTAAATATATAAAATTTAATACTCAAGTACAAAATTAATTTATATATGAGAAAGAAAAAAAATTGCAAGATCCCCTCAAAATCTAATCTATATCTAGATTCCTCACTTTTAATTTTTTTCTCTTAAATTTAATTTGAATTAGGCCAAGTTTTGGGCTATATATTATCAACTTGTGTAATACATTTTTTTATTAGATATAAACTATTTGAATAACTTGTGAAAGTTTGGTCTCTTGAAAGAAAGATTCTATTTCTTTTAAATATGATCCTAAAATTCTCAAGAATTCAAGTAGTATTTTTTTTATCTTACTTACCTTGGCCGACTTCAAGTGATGCATTCTCTATTTTGTTTTTGTACTCTGTTTCTATTTTTCTTTGACTTCAAGTGATGTATTTCCTATTTTCTTTTTCTGCTCATTTTCTATTTTTCTTTAGCTATATTTTCCGTTCCAACTTGTTTACTTTTTTTATATTATTTGTTTTAATAGTTCTTAATTTCATTTAATGTTATTTGAATATATGAATTCGTGAATACAAGCACAAGGTGATGTAATTTATGTCAAAAGTAAATATGAAATTCAATTGTAAAGATAATAAAACTAATTGAATATTTTCAATGCAATTTTTATCAATAATTGAGCTTCAATAATGTCACTTCTTATTTTGAGATTTAAAATTCTCAATGATAAAACCCAAAAAAGAAAACAATAAAATAGTAACTTTATCTTGTTGGTAGCATTATCTCCTAAAATACACAAGAAAACATACAACTAGCACACAAACTTTATCATATTCATTGACACATTTCAAGCACAAACACTCCATTTATGCAAGATGGTGCATTTTAAGTTCTCAACTTTAAGAATGCAGTTCCCAATAAATGCATATAATGTTGGTTAGTTCAAAAGTAGTATGTAGAAAAATATGTTTATATCATTTAACATGTTTATCTTTATATTTTGGTACATATTGCATGTAATACTTCTTTCTTTGACTACTATTAAGATTTTAGAGTATTTAATGTTCTTTTGCTTCATGTTACTCTGCTAGTTATAATATATTAATAATTAGAAAATATATATATATTATATTTTAGTGAAACAATGCATCTACATATATAATTATCTATATAAATAAAATATTTTAATTATATACATAACTTTTACATAGAATTTCATTTATCTAAAGTAAGAAAAGTATATATCAAAGGATAAAGTACACAAGTAAGTATTAATTAGAAAATACAGAGCTAAGTTTTTATTTAATTTTGGATTCTTTATATGTATATTTGGTTTTGCTTTTACCACAATTCTTAATTTTGATATTCTAATTGGAGTGTGTTTAATTCTTTTACGTTCACTTAAGAGGAGAGAAATGTTCTTCTTTTTATTAGTGTAATGTCACATCGATAACATACATAAACTCAACATCGATAATAACAAATAACTTTTATTAGACCAAAACTGATATCAACAAAGTAACTATGAGGAATAATGGATGAACATTTTAAAATAGTTTTATGGTTCTTGTATGGACAAATTTTGGTTTTTGTTTCTATATATATAAAGTTTTTTCTTCTAAATTTGTACATGCATATCTTAATAATAGAAAAAGACTTAAATATATTTTTGTTCCTAATTTATTGTAAAAAATTGTTTTTTATCCTTAATTAAATTATAATTTTTTTTATAGTTTATAAATGTAATGTAAATAATCTCTTAATAAATGATAAATAAAAGTTATATTATAACTTCAAAACTCTATTTGTCACATAAAAATATACTTCGTATATTATGTTTATAAAAATATTTTACATAAATTTACAAAATTGAAAGAATAAATTCTTATTTGAAGATGATAAATCTATTTAACTTATAAAAAGGCAAAAAATTATTTTGTTGACATTAGATACACTACTTGACAATTTATTTTTAAGAGTATTTTTATCATTAGAAAAGCTAAATTTTGTATTTGTAAAGAAAGAGAAAGATTGAAGAGTAAAATAATGGAAGTAGATTGTGTGTAAAAATTTGTTTGGTATCAAACTAATACTACCTTAGAGAAATACTTAAGAATCCTAATATAAAGTTGTGAGATTTATTTTTTAGGAGTATTTTTGTCATTAAAAGGGATAAATTTTGTATGTGTAAACAAAGAAAAAGATTGAAGAATAAAATAATAGAAGTAGAATTTGTGTAAAATTTTTGTTGAGTGTCAAAACAATATCACCTTGAAAAAAAATACTTAAGAATCCCAATAAAAAGCTATGAGAGAGCGGTAAAAGTTTATTCTCAAGAGTATTATTGTCATTAAAAAACTAAATTTTGTATTTATAAAAGAATTGAAAAGGAAAGTAGAATGTATGAAAAAAATCTATTAAATGTAAAAAAAATAAAAAAAAATAATACTACTTAAAAAAAATCCTAATAAAAAGTTATTAGACAGGTAAGAAATGACATGTATAAGGTAAGGGTAGTTAGGAAGGTACTGGAATGAATGGAACACATCTTAACACAAACAGGATCCGAGGAGTGCCTTTCTTGCCAACTTAGACTTTGTTCTCACATGCACATGTCCTTTGCAAGCACCATAATCTGACATCATCTTTCAATTCTCCACCTTCAACCCAAAAGCTTCCACATCAAATCTTTCAACTACACAGCCAAAAGGGTACACAAATCATACACCAAAAAGCTTCCACCTTCCAAGTACTCTCTCATCTTTCACTTTTCATTTTCTAACGTATTCTCCATTTCTTCCATTGCTTACACACTAACACTTTTTTCTTATGATTAGCGAATCTCCATGTCTTCAGACTCAACAGCACAAGCAGGACCAGAAGCTATGATCTTAAGGGTTGTTGCAGCAAAAGATGGAAGTCTTCAAGACTTGCAAGAGTTGCAAGAGTTGCAAGAGTTTGAAGAATGCAAAACTCCAACTTCATCGAGCAACAAGATTCCCACAATTGAAACATGCCCACCTGCACCAAGAAAGAGAAGAAGACTACAAATGCAACAGTTTTCTTCAAGCATCAAAAGATCATCGTCAAATGCCTTGAACTATGTAGTGAGGCATGATCAAGAGGTAGAGTCTTTCTTCCAATCCACGTTTGAGCTTTCTAGAGTAAACAAGAGATGCAGAAGTGTATGAAACTCAACTCAACTTAACTCTTAGTCAATAATTGTGAGTGATTGTTCGTCTATATTTGCATTTCAATGGATAAAATCATGGTGGAGTGTTCAATATATCACATATCTCACATTCGATTCCCCACTCGGTTGTTGTAAGTTCCATGCCAATGTCTCGTGTCCGAAGTTCATGTGACTGCCATATGCAAGCTCTGTGTTTATTTGTTTTTTTTAAAATAGATATTGCACAAACGAGGGTTTAAATTATTATAATATCGATAAAAATAGATATATATGGTAATTATACAATGACCTATCATGTCACACGAAAGAATTATCTTACACGTTCCCATAAACAATGTGTTGTGTATGGGAAGCAGTAACTGCATTATCTGATACTTCAGAGTTACAGTAGCCTCTGCTTCGTACAGATAATATAAGAGACAACCCCACTCAAAGAAGAAACTATTATGTCATCGTGATCGCTATTAATTCACAACAAAACAGACATTTTTGTGAGTTTTATCATTTTTTTTAAGAAAAACTAATATTTCCAGTAAAAAAGTGACTTAAAAGTCTATTTCACAGTATTTTAACAATTTTTTAATAATCTGATATTTTTAAAAAAAAATTTAACAATTTTTTTACAATAAATCACATATCATTATTTTATTGGTCTGTGTTTAAACAGACTAATTACAAACTATGACATAATCAATTATTAAAATATTGTAAAAAAAAATAGTTAAAAGTAATTTTCCTTCTTACATACTAAAAAAATAAAATCAATTTATAATATATATATATATATATATAAATTAATTTTATAAAATTAAATTAAACTTAAAATTTATATTTTAATACATATATTTCAAACCATTACTTCTAAAATATATTTACACACGTAAACATATACATATATTTTGATTATAAAACTAAACATGAGTAAATGATGTCAATCAATAAACTTAAAAAACATTAAATTTTATTAGAATAAATTTTAATATATCGTTATGATACCTTATTAAAAGATATAATTTAATTATAACTTAATTTCACGAAATTAATTTATATAATAAAATGTTCATTATTTACATGTTAAAAAAATATAATATAATTTTACAAAATTAATTTATATAATAAAGTTTTCATTTTTACATACTGTAATTCTAACATTATGTAAAAATGGATGATGTTGATTCATAAAAAGGTGATATTTGAGAGTATGTAATTAGAGTGAGATTATTGAAAAGAGAAAGAGACAGATAAACCTGCTGCAGAATTGATTAGCTTTATTTGTCGAAAAGCCATGGATGGGGACCAAGACACATCCACGAGCACCACGAGAACATAATTTGTACTTCCTTACTTTCTAACCATTCATTTCTGTCCTTCACAATCCACCTTTATAATTCAACACGTCATCATTTCTTCACGCACCTTTTGGATATTCAAAAGATATTTTTTATATTATATAATTTTAAATACAATATTTTTTTTTCTTTTTCAAGTATGAATTTATAAGTTTTCCAATTATTTAATTTAAAAATGTATTTTAAATTGTGTAACTCGTGATATAATTTTTCATTTTCAAATTGTGTTTTTCTGAATTATACAATCTAAAATGTATTTGGAAATATAAAATTATGTTTTAGATAATCCAAAATACATTTTTGAGTTACAAATAGTATGCTTCAAAATAAATTTTCAGATAAATGTTTCTGACGGATAGATGATTTGGATTTTCTTACACCTATATGGAGGTGGAAGAAGAAAATATGGAGGTGGTAAAAGAAATATCTCACTCTACCCTTCTGGCCCTTTTACGTGGTCTCCTTTTTGTGTTACACATTTTCAAAACTTTTTTTTTATAGACCAATAAGTGATAGAGGATAGGTTTGATCTCCACAACTACAGAAATGACTAAAACCAAAAGTCATATGAAAAACTCTCACCTAAATTTTATATCTTTTATATTAAATCATTAATATATTATTAAAATAAAGAATTAGTAGTTGGTGATAACATGTATTCACTTTCAAACCATCTCAATATGACTCCATTTGATTTTGATTTTTCTTTTTATGTTATGAACACTCTGTTTACTTTCATTATTTTTCTTGCCAATATACAGAAAAATAAATTGCATAACTGCTGCATTTTGTCATTGACATGTTTGAGTTCTTATTTGGTATTGGCTGATGTCTAATTCTTTTTACCATAATAAATACAAGATATTAATGATAATAGTATTATTCATGTTCTGGTTTAGTTTTTTACAGTAGTATATTATTATTGAAGACATTTTATACTTAAATTAGTTAAATAATACAATCACGTAATTCTTTATCTTTCCTCTATATTTATAAGTTTTTATTTTTTTTCTATATTTATAAATTTTTATCTTTCTTCTGTATTTATAAGTTTTGAAATAAATTTTGTATTAGAGTTAACTCTCTAAAAATTTATTTTATCTTATTATGTAGAGTTTATAAATCGATTGGTCATCCTTAAAATATAAATCGAGTAATTATAATATATATTTGTTTGGAAAGATATTCAGTTTAAATGTACGAGAATATATTGACCGATTATACTATACAGTATGTTTTTATATAGAGATAAAAGGAATAAGAATAAGAATAAACAACACCTCCAATTCCAGCTTAGTTTACTACAGGAGATGTGGTCGAAGATAGCCTTATCCATTCCACCGAATGCATGAAAAACTAAGGGTGGTTCAACAAATATAGAACTCCTGGAAATCATGTTCATTGCCTTGTTCTTTTCTTAAACCACACCACATTTCTTGAATCAATTTTAAAGGATGGTTCTTGAAAAATGGATACACAACCAAGTTCTGCTAAAATCTGACATATACCATGTCTTTTTCTTGTGTATTATAATACTACAAAAACATGTCAAAGGTAGTATAGTACTATAAATTTGAAGGGACAGAATCGCAGTGGGACACATATCCTCTGAACTCTCCTGAACTTGTTACTTACCTTTAACCACACGTATTCACTTTGGTTCCCATGCACATGACACTTGGAGTCCACGTGTCAAGCTCTAGAAGCCCTTCAGGTTTCGATAGTTCTTCCTTCAATAAGGATGCCATCCATCAGTAACTTACTCTTGTCGTTTCTAGAAAAGCTTGAAGTAGTTAATGGCTCCAAAACGTGGTGAGAAGTTGGTGGTGAGATCCACCAAGAAAGTTGTGGAATCAAGCGTGCAAGTATCGGTTGTAAGCACCGGCAGCAGAAGACAAACACGGGGAAACAAAGAAACAGAAGAGGCAGAAGGTGGAAAAGAGCATGTGATGGTTATTCCCGTTGAAGAAGTGAATCCCGAAGCCCGGAAGGATTCGTCTACCTCTGCCATTACTGAGGGAAACAAAGGTGAGAAAAACAACACTGGGGAAGACGGTGGAGTGCAGATTGAAGAGAAAGAGAAGAAGGTAGAGAATGAGGGAGAGAAGGATGAGAAGGAGAAGGAGAAGGAGAAGGCAAAGATACCAAAAGGGTCTAATGGAAAAGAGAGAAAAAAGGGGAAAAAGAAGGGAAGGAAAAGTGTAGAAGGGTATCAGAGGTATGTGTATAGGGTGTTGAAGCAGGTGCACCCTGAGATGGGAATCTCTGCCAAATGCATGACTGTTCTGAACAATTTGATGAATGACATGTTTGAGAGATTGGCTGGTGAAGCTGCTAAGCTGAAGGACTACACTGGACACATGACATTGTCTTCAAGGGAGATTCAAGGAGCAGTGAAGCTGGTTTTACCAGGAGAGCTTGGGAAGCATGCCATTGCAGAAGGTGTCAAAGCTGTGAATAAATTCACCTCCTATGATACTGATGAATAGTCTAGACAGTATAGTTATATGTTTAGTATGTAAAAACATGTACTTGATTAGTTATAAGGTGACTAGGTTAAGGTTTTTCTTGTTTTAGGTGACTAGGTATTTAGCATTGTGTTGTTAAGTAGGTGTTTTTGTATTTTGCAATTTGGAGAATGGTGTATGTTTGGTTGGTTGGTTGGTTCTTCTGATAGGGTCAGAAATGTAGATCACTTACTGTTATTAGTGTGCTTGTTTATCTGTAATGCAATTAGTAGTTATTGCCAGTTTCATTGATATTTCTGGGGGTTGAGGAAAGTTTGGTTTCATAATAGTTTCACAATGTTCTACTCGGTGGAGGATATGATTGTATTTTAACACCTTTTATATAGCATAATATTCAAAAAAGACAAGGAATAAATTGTTAATGGAAAACACTTGCAATGAAGTAATACGGTTTTGTCCCATGTTGTTTCTGAGGAACAGGGTGGGAACATTATACACAAACCTGCTGATATAAGAAAAACTAAGTTATACACAAACCTATGATTGCTCAGTTAATTTAAGGAAAATATTATTTTAACAAATTTTTTTACAACTTTTTTACAATAAAGTCAGGGTGGAAGATAAATTTAGTAATAGTACTGTTATTATATACCTTTCTGGCCCATTTCTTGGAAGAATATATAATGTATCCTTAGTAGGTGATAAATGGCATTTAAAACTCATGTAATATAATTACTAACTAAGAAATAATCCTTAACTTTTCACATTCAAATGATACGGTGAATCCAATTTTTTAAAATATTTATTAAGCTAATTTTGAAAGAAAAAAGGTAAAGTTTTTTGGAAAGTACCAATGTACCGGTGCTCTTTTGTTTTTATCCGGCTCATATTTCTTAACAATCTAATCTCACCCTACTTAATTATACATTAGAATGTTGACTTGAGTCTTAATAAAATAATTGATTCCATGAAAACCCAAAAAAATTAAAAAATAAGTTCATGAGAAACCAAAAGAAAGGGTCACAACATGCTTTGGTCCAAACATCCAAAATAAGATAAGGTTACATATAATCCATTAGAATTGGTTATGGTAATATTTTTTATTGGAGATACCTAAACATGATACATAAACATTCTATTATTTATAATTTAATAATCATGTATATATGTGTGAATTATAATATATTTTTAATTTACTAATAATCATATATATATATATATATATATAAAGTGAAACAGATCTTATTTAAATTGAGTTGGTTTAATAAAATTAAATTAAGTTTAAGTTCTGCTACTTTAGTATAGTATTAGAATCGGTTAAATTTTATTATAACCAAGATTTAAATCATATATATTATATTTGATTTTCATATTCGAATGAATGATATTTTAGTGCGAATTGGTGTATTAAAAATCTTATATCAATTCAATTTCTTTAGATTTATTCTTTAAGTCCATTTTGAATCCATAAAATTATGTGAAAAAGTAAAGTAGGTATGTAAGTTGAAAAAGTAATAAGAAAAGTGAAAATCTACCAATTTAAAAAAAATAATGACTTTTCTTTTTCTTTGCTAAAATAAAATATATTAAATCAAAATCTACCAAATTAAAATCTACAAAAACTAGCTTGGAGTTTAACAAACTAGCTTGTAAATTGATTGCAATTTAAAAAAAAAAAGAAAAAAGGAAGGGTATGTTATATGTGAGATCCGTAATCTTAATGAACTCAACTTAGATGTATACATTCACTCGAATTCTCAAACGTATAAACTAATATGTTTCTTTTATTTACAACTCTTAGAAAAGTACTTAGCAAAAGTTACGCACAAAGCATCTCAAATTTAATCAAGATTGACCAACGTGTCCAATTTAAAGTGATGTCCAACAAGTTGTAACGATAACATTAAAAGATTTTGACACAGTAAATTTGATATTATTTCGATCAAGAAATTGCTTATAAACATGCTATAAATTCAAACATTATGTTACGCATTGTTGATTGATATATTTGCACTTATTCATCGTATATTTGTTAAAAGACAGCTAGCATATCAATTAAATATAAGAAATGAACACACGAAAGCTTTCAAGTGATAATAAAAGGTAAATTAAACAAAAATCTCTAATACATCTTGTGCATCCAGTAGCTTGAATGGAAACATTTAATTTATGTTCTTATTTTTTACATAAGAAAAAGTTAACAAGATTGTGTTTAATTGTTTATCCTCGCATTGGTTGTAATCACATTTAATTACGTATTGAAAGTTGTAGTAGCTTAACCTTAAATAATAGTTAAAATTTTCAATCCGAGTTAGAAATTGTGGATTATAAAAAATGTTGTAGATAACACTTATGTGTAATCAATTTTTTTAAAAATCTTATAAAATTAAATAAGAATGGGATAAACTCGAGCTGAATAAATTATATAAAAATTCAAAATATACATTATAATCCTAGTGACTGGTTTCAGGCTTAATAACACCCGTTAAACACGATGGGGTCACTATAAATTTATTGGATGCTTTTCGGTTGTATTCTATAATTTCCAACTGCATCCCGTAACTTTTAAAATAACAACTTTAAACTTCACAGAACAAAATTTTCAGATATTTTGAAAACAATTTCCATAACAGAATGTCCAAAATAAAATTTTCACAACAAAATTTTCAAAACACACTCCAAATCCAGCTTTTCAAAACTTTCTAGAACATAAAAAATTTCTTTAAAACGAGCTTTTTTCTAAAACAAGCTCCCTCTCTTGTTCTTCCTCACTCAAATAGTGGAGTGGAAAAGACAGGTCCATGATACAGCATTAATGATGATAGTAACAACAGCCATAACATAGTTCGATGAAGGATATTTTAGTCCCTTTATGTTGGTATGGGGATGCAGAAAGAAAAAGCTTTATATTGAATAAAATCTTTTATACTTACATAACCTTACATGTATGTACAATACCATTTGAGTACACTGAGTACAGAAACAGAGGAGTACCTCCATAGATTATTCCCACCGAATATAGCTAAGCTGCTACTCCAGTAGCTAACAGTACTTTTTTAGAGACAGATCATGTTTATAAACATTTCAGTATGGTTCCCAAAAACTTATGGCTAAAATAGAATACAGCAAACCGTCGGTGGTGGAACAAAAGAATATTGCAGCTCTTACCCTATAGTCACGTCACTCTGCTTAAATTGTCATTCCACAACTTATTCATTCTATTCCAAAATAAAAAATTCAAACTCGCTTTTTCCCAAAATTAACAGCAGTAGCAACAACCATAGCAAATTAATAATATTGTGATAATCACAGTGGATTTAGAAGGATCATGCAACATTCCCGCATACTCCAGAGTCACGGATTAAATGCTGTGGCTCCCATTCTCAGTCCCTGTCATATCACTCACTCTCTAATTTATTTATTTCACCAAAATATATATCTATTATTAATTTACTATCCACTGTATATTATAGCTAAAATTGTAAAATATAAAAGCTCCTAACGCAACACTGCACTGCGCTATGCAACACCTTTTGTTATTCTCACAAGCAAGAAGAACATTGGACAGTGTTTGGTTGCTGAGAAATTTAAAACAAAAAATGGAATTCTCTTACCGCAGATTGCTGCTGCAGAACGAGGACGTTCCAATCTCCACGTCCATGCCTCCTCTTCCTCACGCCAAACACGCCACAAACGCTTCCTCGCCGCAAGTGTCCTTAGGAAGCCCTCTGGAAGTGTCCATTCGTCCGGTGTTCACTTCGAGCGTTGCCTACGTCTTCCTCATCCTCTTCACCACCTTCTTCTTCATCGGATTCGTGTTTCTCTACTTCCAACAGCACGCCTCCTCGTCGGACTCCGAGTCCGGCGCCATCCGCCGGCGAGCACAGTCGGAGTCCGTGGCGGAGAAGTCTCTGGCGGTGGTGGCGGATGCGGCGAGGCAGGGGGATTGCGCGATATGTCTGGAGGAGGTGGGAGAGGGAGAGGCGGTGAAGATGATTGCGTACTGTAAACACGTGTTCCACGCGGATTGCATTGACAGGTGGCTGGAGAAGCAGGTGACATGCCCCGTGTGCCGGTGCTGCTGCGAGAGGTGTGGAGAGGTGGAGTCGGTGACGGTGAGAGGAGACGAAGGAGGAGATGGAGAAGTGGTTTCGGTAAGAAGCTTGGATTAGGCGTGTTGCGCGTTGCGTGTGTTAGAGGGCATTGGGTTATTCATATTAACTATGCTTCAACCACTTTTCCTTTCTCTCATTCTCATCATTCCCACTATTTTCTCTCTGTTCAACAACTTAATAACATTTCCTTCTTTTTTTTTCAATTTTTTTAATTTTCTATTTTTGGTTCAAGATGTGATTTTATGTAGTAAATGGTCTGTTAATTCAATCTCCAGAACTATTTTTTTAAAGAAAAAAAAAATTTATATTAAATTATTTTTTCTCAATGTATTATTTACCATATTTACTTTAGTATACTGTAATTAAGGTTTCGATAAATGATAAGTTTATCTTCTGAATAGGTTGTAATTTAATTAGAATGTCTGTTTTATTTGTTACTTTAATTGTATCTTTTAGTATACCATATTTATTCTATTATTTTCAACCTGTGCTTCTAGATATTTGAATCATTATATTAATTAACATAACAAAATATGATGTCTATATAAATAATATTTTATATTTTGAACTTGATTAAAAAAATATAAGATTAATAACAGAGTAGACAGGGTGAAAATATGTAATAATCAAAGCTTAAAATCACAAGAGCTTAAAATTAATTTAAAACTTATATGATAAATACTTGCATAAGCTTTCATTAATATATTTAAATTAAAATTTTATGCAAAATATATCGTATAACACGTGCACACCAGTTTCATATTTACCGAATACTTTTATAGATAAATTTCTCAAAATATTATAATTGAGCAAGTTTAACAATTTTCTATCAACTATCAATTATTATTTTAGGTGTTTTTTTTCTTATGTTCTAACTGACTTACATTTATCAAACGTAAACAAAAAATAGTAGGTCAATAATTTAATGGTTAAACGCATAAAACAATTGCATTATCTATAAAGTTTTTTGAGACGATAATGGTAAAAGCCAATTTTTTTGTTATACATGATAATTTGTGGTTGAATCACGTTATAAAATATATTCACACTAGAATGTCATTTAGAATACAAATATATAAATATCAAAAAATAAAATATACACAAATTAAAAATCTCAATTAGTAATATTTAATTGCACTAATTCCATTTTAAGATAATTTTTTTATAAACTACCCTTTCTAAGATTTTTATATGTTTTTTTAAAGGTTTGAGTATCTAAGTATTTTTTATTTATTTATTAGTCTTCATTGCAGATAAAAAAATTAAAAAATTTTGCTAAAAATAAAATATAAATTAAATAAGAAAATAATTTATATATTATCTTACTGAATAAAAAAGCAAGTGAAATGGAGTTAAAATGTCTTAAATTTACAATTAACACTCAATATTTTTATAATCTAGATAAGAAAAAATAATACATTTTCTATATTATGTTTTTATGATTTTTTTAGTACTTATCAGTTAGAGTACTTCACCGATCCATCGGTTTAAATCGATTGTTGTGGAAACCAATCGATGGGTAAGATTATCAGGATGATTAAGGTATTTATCATATTAAACAAAATTAGAGCATTTTAAAAATAAAAGTTTATTAAAAGTGTTTCAGTAGGATTTTATGGAACTAAGATACTAACATTTTCTTACGTGTCTTTCTTCTTTTCGAAAGCTGAGATTGTTTGAGCTGCTTGTCTTTCTTCAGTCTAAGTCATTTTAAAGTGTCAAAAGAATGTAAATAATTAGACTAACCCATTTTATAAGGTTGAATGGCCAAGCAAGCAAGAGTGCTTTATTGAAGACGCTCAGTTGAGAATGACTGTTCCTCAGCTCTTAGTGTTCGACCTAGGAGTTCCTGGAGAACTTCCTAGTAAACAGGCTTTACCTCTCGACTTTGTGACTTTGACCTAGGAGTTTTTCCTAGGGAACGGGCTTTACCATTCGGTTTATAGTCCATGGGGGACTGTCTTCACCGTTCGATTTTTAGTCCATAGGGAACTGTCCTTATCGCTCGGTTTATAACTTTAGTTTGTTGGCGAGAGGGATTTACCTCTCGGTCTTTGACTTCAACTTTCTAACGAGAGGGATTCACCTCTCGGTCTTTAACTTCATCTTTTTAGAGAGATGGATTTACCTCTCGACCGAGAAGAATTTACCTCTCGGTCTTTGACTTTAACTTTCTGGCGAGAGGGATTTACCTCTCGCTCTTCGGCATCAACTTTTTAGTTTACAAGAGGGGTTTACCTCTCAGCCGAGAGGGATTTACCTCTTGGTCTTTATCTTCAGCCTTCTGGTTGACGAGAGGGATTTACCTCTCGGTCTTTGTCATCAGCTTTTTGGTAGCACTCTCAGTCTTCAACATCATTGAGAGGGATTTACCTCTCGGTCGAGAGGGATTTACCTCTCGGTCTTTGAGCTAGGAGTTCTTCCTAGTGAACGAGCTTTACCGTTCAACATAGTACTAAGAGTTCCTCGAGAACCTCCTAGTGAGAGGGCTTTACCTCTCAGCATTATGACTTTGACCTAGGAGTTCTTCCTAGGGAACGGGCTTTACCGTTCGACTTTTCAGCGTGGGAGTTCGTTTTGGAACTTCCTAGTGGACGAGAGTGTGAGTCCTTGGGGACGTCCAACATCGCTCGGTTTAGGACGAGAATGAGAGTTCACGGAGAACGTCCCTCACTACTCGATTTTTCAACGTAGGATTTCATTTTGGAACTTCCTAGTGGACGAAAATGTCAGTCATCGGGGACGTCTAACACCGCTCGGTTTAGGACGAGAGTAAGCGTTCATGGAGAACATTCCTCACCGCTCGGCTTAGGACCAGGGGTTCTCGGAGAGCGCTCCCTGGGTTTTGTTGACTCCAGTGATGGCTTACTTCTGAGAGGGATTTACCTCTTCGGTCTTCTGGTTGACGAAAAGGATTTACCTCTCGGTCTTTTCTTCAACGAGAGGGTTTTACCTCTCGGTCTTCGACCTAGGAATTCCTGGAGAATTTCCTAATGGACGTGAGGGATTTACCTCTCAGTTCTTGCACTCCTCTTGGCCGAGTGGTCTGCATGGTCCTGTCACCTGCACTGTGAAGCCGAATGGCTGAATACCAGTGAGGCCGAATAGTTGAACTGTTGCACGGTTGAACACTTGATGCCAAATTTGGCTAAGTGGTGAGTGCATTACTGGACCCTTAATAAATCTTGAGCAATATTATAATATTGAATTAAGATATTTAAATTAAATTAAATAATAAAATGAATCTATATCAAAATAATTATCTGTAGAGTCATAAAAGCTTGTTGACGTTGATGGTGAGACTGTATTCTTGTCTAGTTCCTTATGATTATAAGAGATGTCCTTCGACCCTACGATAGACGTCAAAATGTTTTGGAAAGAAGACTATTAGTCTCTCTGACCATAAAATCCGGAAAAAAAGCACTATAAATAAGATATTTAATGAAATATTTAATAGTTTAGCGACGAAACATATTTTTTGACGATATGGTTATTAGGAAAGATTTTGAAATTTAGAAAAGATGGTGATGAATTAAAAGTTAGATAAGCTAGAAATGGACGTGGGTCCTATGTAAGTGGTGATCTCAAGAATCCCATATACAGTAGTACAGACCATAATAATAGGCATGGGTCCCATTAAGTTGGTCTTCGGTTCATGATGTTCTTAACTTTCAACCAGGCTAATCATTTTTAAGTTTTTTTTTTTCTATTATTCCCAAATTATATATTTTTATTTTATCCTTTTTTTTTCATTCGTTTTATCTATCTTTTTCTCATCTATCTTATTTTTCTTTTATTTCTATTTAATCACTTTAACTTGTATTTGAAATGAACATGTTATAATTTTTTAAAATTTAAATATATGAGCAGGAGAATTGTTTTTAGTTTTAAAAAACGTTAGTAGATGATATTTCTTAACGAAGATTTGTTATCCTAAGATTTTTTTTAGCTTAAATTAGTAACAAGAAATTTCTTATTAAGAATAGACATCATATGTCCAGAAAACACAAATTTTGTTAAAATACATTCTAAATTGGTTCTGATATCACATTAAGAAGTAAACTTGAAGCTTAACTCAACCCATAAAACTAGCTTATTCACTCAAATATAAAACAAAAACTTAGTCCGTTTCTCCACTCAAATGACATCAAATTGTTAATGTTTTGCGAAGTTGACATATAAGACGAAATATCAATTCAGAATATTCTCTCTGAACAATAAATCTGGAAGGATGTTCCTTATAAATCTCTTCTTACAAATTTTCGTTGAAAAATGCATTGCTAATATCCAGAAGATAAAGTGGTCATTGTTGAAAAGTTACTATGGCTATAAATAAACTAACAAAAGTCATTTTTGTCATGGGAGAAAAAATATATATAGACATATCAAACACAATGATGACAAAAAGAAGATTAATTAATCTTATACATAATTGTTGGTGGCGGCGTCATTGTTGTCTATTACTGTCATTGTCAAAATTCCACAAATCTCGCTATGGTAGGGTTCTAACATGTCTCTGATATCATGTAAAGAAGTGAATTTTAAGCGTATCTCAATCTCACAAAACCGACTTACAAGATGAGATTTACACTCACTTATATACTCTGAATTAGTATTATCTCTAATTAACGTGAGACTTCTAACAATATCAACTATAAGGTAATTTTCTTAAATATTTGATCAAGAATAGACTTCCTAAAAAAAAATGAATGACATCCATTAAAAAATAATTTCACCAACATTAATCGAGAATATCCTAACTAATATTAATCAAAAACACAACTTTGTTTTGCATAGATGGATAAATAATTTAGTGATGTAAATTAAAAAATAACATATCAACTAAAAACTCTCACGTAAATTGAGTGTCAAATATCTTTATTAATGTGGATGAAATTTTTTGACTTACATTGATAAAAAAAAATAATCCTCCCACCATAGTTAAGAGGACTTTTGTTAGTGTTGATTGAAAATTAACCTAACCTACATTTTGATTGGCATTGAGCAAATAACAAACCCAACTTAAATTAACTGAGAATAACATCAACACAAATGATATTATCTTCGACACCACCTAAAATATTTTGTTGTTAATTAAGATACAACTTACTAACACCAACAGAAGAAAATACTACATTCTTTTTTTAAAAAAAAATATTTTTAACCATGGCAATAAAAAAAATAGTCTTGATAAACTTCAATCAGAAACAAAATTTTATTAACTTTAACTGAAACATAATGTCCAGTTGATGACCTCAATTGAGTCAAAGTGCGTTTCAATTTAGTGTGAGTTAATATATAATAGAATATAAAAAATTGAGATTGAGGATAATATACAATTTAAAATTATCTAATTTCATGTAATTAGATCGCTTTTATAAATTTTGATTTTTTTTAATTTTCTATCTACATAACATATATGGTCATAATTCAAATTCTTCATAAAAATAATTATCTTATAAAAAAAATTCTATAAAAAACATTATTAACATGTGTTTGATGTAATATAAGTATAGAAATAGAAGAAAGGTGGAGAAAATGGTAGAAAATAATTACACTAGGTGTCAAAATTGAATTTCTTAAGAACATTGAATTTGTTGACTAGTCTTCATTTGATTTGTGTTTAACTTCAATCAAGGAGGTGATTCTTGCACGCATGTATATTTCAATTTTTGGGTTTGATAAAGACCTAATTCGAATTCTGTTTCTAGTGTTTCTTAGCACAAGAGTTTTTGCTTGAAATGGTTCAGCTTTTCTTGCAATAAATGTAGTTATTATCAGTTTTTATTAGGTTTACTTATAGTCAATATTATCTCTAACAAGTAGTTAAATATTGATTGAAACTGTTAAACGGTGTTTAATTTTTTTATTTTTTGCTTTTTGACACTTTTCATTGCTTTCGCATTTAAGTCAATTTGGCTTAATACATTGCATTGCATTCTATTAATCTAATTGTCTTCTCTTATTTATACGTCCGATGCCCGTCTAAAACTATAGACAAGTTCTTCCTCCACCTCCATAATTTTTTTTTTCTATTTTGTTCTTTCTATATTATAATACTCAAAAGTTATTTTTTAATAATAAAATTCAGAAGTCATTTTTCCCTTAAAAAAATTGTTTCAGGATTACATAATTCAAAAATAAAAAATAATTTTGAATTGTGTATTTTTTTTTCAATAAAATAAGTAGAGTTGAAAAGTGACTTTCGAATGGGATAATTTAAAAATGGTAAAATGAGAAAATAAATTATGAAAGATGATGGGAAAATGAGAGTTGCAGGAAAAAAGTTATGAAGGTCCAGGAAGAAACTTCCAATCTGTAAATATGATATGCATATTATTTTTGGCGCGTTAAAGATATGGTTAGTTTTCTCTGTATACGATGCGCATTAGAAACCTGTCCACACAAACCTCTCATTCTGTTAAGGATGCTTCATTATCCAAAGTGCTATTCTTCAACCCTAACACTTATAACAATATACCACAAGACGTACTTTAAAAACATGCCAAAAGCATACGAAAATACCAAGAAGAAGATTCACCAATAATTAGCTTCTTGTTTGAAATAGTTTAATTATGTTTTACTTAATAGTGTTTCAGAAATGAAAACACAATATATCAGCATTTCATGTATGAGAAATTGAATAATTAAGCACCAATCGGTACTAATACTTTTTTCATCCATACAATTAGACTACTTAACCGTAAACCTAGAAAAACCAAAATCAGAAAATTTTGCCAGCCATTAATTTATATGAAGAAAACTACATTGTAGTGGATTAACAAAATTAACCTAGTTCATCTAAAACCACTCTCAAAATTGTCACTATCCTGCCTGGAAATTAAGTTAATAATACTATATTTGTGCAACTGTATTTTTAATCCATAACCTCTTTTCCTTTTTTAATTTTTTAATTTACGACAAAATAAAAAACCACCTTAAACAATTCATTTTTGAACAACAGTCATGTTATCCCATTTATTTAGTATGTTGATGACAGTTTGATATATGATTGGTTCATTTTCTACATTTTTTGTTTTTTTCTTTTATGGAAGTTATATGTCGATTCACTTTCTATATTTTATTTATTATTTTGATTATGACAGTTATATTAATATTTTTTACATATTTCATCTTTACCCAAAAGTCAAATGTTAGATGTTAGGGGGTCATACTCCAAAAACCTACAGATAAAGCAAAAGTAACTACGCAATTAATTACGTGGATTATTAAAATGAAATATTGCGTAAAAGGGGATGTCAATATTGTTATCTTACCAAACCACCAATCAAGCAGAAGTTAAGAAATTAAAAAACCACAAAAAGAACATCGGAAAATAGTATTTGATCCACGAAATCTTTCTAGTTGTGATATGCTGTCATTGGTCAAGAAACTTCTACCAACCATCATAGCACCACTTAAAAAAAAAAACTGCACAACCTAGAAACAGAAGACGCAGGTTTGATGACAAATCAAAGCATTGGTACGGTCCATCGTAACAGCCACACAAGCACAAACCATAACCCACTTCAGATCAAAATCAATCTGATTTCGATACGATTAAACCCAAACGAGTAAAACTTCATATAACGACATTATAATCACATAAATAATACAGAAACAGGTTTGATCAACAAGAGTAACTCTATCCCGCAATCACAAAAAAGGTGCAAGATGAAACTTAAAAAAACGACGTACAATTTTTATTCATGAGAATCATGGCCCCAAAAAAAATGCCATCTTGTGTCCCATTGGTTCACTCCACATAAATACAATAATCACAGTAAGAAACCAAAAAAAAAACGAAAAAAGAGTACCCGGAAACGTCCAGGAGATAAAACTTGTTAGAATCCTGTATTTTGTTAAAAGTGTGACCTTTTATATTTATGTCATATTATTGTATAGAGTAAGCCCTTATCACCTCCACCACAGGTGCTTGACACATAGGGCATTTCTTCCTGCTTTGGAGCAACTCATTGGCACATTTTGAACATGTACACAAATGACCACATCTGCAACAGAAGCCCAACGATAATTTTTAGATACAATCAGATTTAGGTGAAAACTGGGCTATAAATGTGTCCAGCTTGGTTATGGAATACTACCTGTACAACAAAGAATCGATATTGCTTTCGCAGCATACACAGCAAAGACCTTTTCTCACACATTCCCATTTAGATTTATCTTCTGGTGACTCGCAATAATCATGTACTTCTGAAATAAATTTAACCTAGACTTATCAGTAAGCAGGAGGACAAAAGTTGTTTCTCTTTAAAAATATATCACACAAGTTGAATGGAAAAATGGAAGACCCTGAAAATTGGGATGTGAAATGATAAGACAAATAGCACAAACCAGACGAACCAGCAGAGCGATTTAGGGCTGCAGAAACTTCTTGTCTTATAGAGCGCTGCAACTCAAGCTGCATATCCATACAGGCCTCCAGCATTCTCTGCATGTTATTCATCCTTTGTTGCAATCGAGCCATGTCAATTCTCAAGTCATTAACAATCTCCCAATCCTGCCAAAAAGACAAATCAGAAAATTATTCAAACGATCAAGCAGATGAGTAAACTTATATTACATTAACTAATAAAATTCATTTACAGAACTAATAAAAATCATTTTCACTTTATTAGAACATAGTGAACAAGAGCACCAAAGAAAATTTACGCACAATTCCTAGACGCTGATTATTTATGTCATTCTGTGACCAGTTGTCACGATGGTGGTGGTGCTGGTCCCATAGAGGCAGAGGAGGCGGTATAGGTAAAGAGGGCAGATCAAGTGGACTATTAACAGGACCCTCCTGATCAACAATTTGATCTCTACTTTGCTGTTCAAGGTCCTGCTCTACCGAGTCAGATGATGGGGTTGTTTCTTGCAATTCCCAGTCAATGTTTGCATTACCTTGCCTTTCAACATATGATTGTATTAACTGATCCAGACTGTCCCGGAAACTGCTGTGAAGGAGGTTCGAGACACTTCTCCTGCAAGATAAACAGAAAGTTATTCTAGATTACTCTAGCATTAAAGTTTTATTTTCAAAAATTAAGTCCAGAAGCTATACAAAACACACCTATTAAGAAGTTCCCTGAGTTCAACACTGTACACATTGTCATCTTCAGGAAAATAAAATCCTCGAATTCTACCAACTGGAGCATTTTCATGATCTGAAGGTCCTCCCAACCAATTTTCCACAGCCTCTTGGAAGCCACCATCTTCTTGCCATGCCTCATGAGATTCTTGCAGATGAGAGTTTTCTCCACCCGCATTTCCCAAAGTGTTTTCTGGCCACTCATTTCCTGTGTTACTGATCTGATTACCATCCGCATTTTCCTCAGCACTATTTCTCCATTCGATATTATTCTGATACCAGTCACTTCCTTCATTTTCAAAAGCTTCTTCTGGCTGTTCTACTTCCAGAGCACTAGATTCATTCCAATTTACATCGTCGACATTACCATCCATATGAATGTCATGATTTGAAGAATTGTTTTCGTTACTATTTATATCACACAGCTCAGAATGCTCAATATGCACCTCACTGAATTCCTGGTTATTACTATGCTGCGAATCTTCAATTCGCAAGCTTTGTTGGGTAATTTCATTAGCACCATAATCAATAGGCAACACATCAACATTTTGCTCGGTGTTGTTGTTCACTCTTTCAACACTAGCACTGAATGATGATTGGCAATCTAGTGATTCAATAGGCAAATGTTGCATTCGATCTCCTACTTGAGCATTAGATTCTTGGCAACTTAGGTTCTCAGATGTGGTACCTTGTACACAGCTCTGGCTGTCTGATACCCTGAGACCATCGCTTCCTCTGTCATTAGGGTCAGACTGTTCAGAATGTACAATTGGGACTAAATGTGAACTGTTTGATCCCATTTGTTCATTAGTGCTAAAATCAATATTATCAACATTTGACGAGGTATCAGATACATTGCTGGTTGCTTGACTGCAACCACAATTCTCCTTTCTAGCGATAAACCCCTCCCTGTTCAGAAGACAAGTTAATGTCACTGGCATTTAACAAAAGTATAAAATAATTAAACTGAAGATCATGATAAAATAATTAACGTGCTCCAATTAGATTAAGGAACAAATGAGATTTTTCAACCATCTTTAGAAAGACAAAAGCAGAGGAATTTTTTTTAAATGTCATTAATTACACATATATCCCTATTTTTTATTTCAACTAAAACAAATTAGTATTTCACATTTCTTTTAAAAAAACAGGGGAAAAAATGAACATGTGAATCCAATATACACAAAAAATAGTAAAATTTAAATTCCAAAAATATCAGTTTAACATTCAAAGGATATGCATATACCAATTTTTCAATACAAGCCAAGCTATACGTTGCCGTAGTGAAAGAAAGTTATGTATATTAACACACGTGCACAAGATTATCATGCATTTTTATCGGGTAAAAACATGCATAAAGCTAAAAAAAGTATGCAAAAAAAAAAAGTATTTGAAAGCATCAACTGAATGTCATAAATAAATTCATACCTTAGACCTGATACAGTTTGTTTACGCCTCAAGAAGCCCAATTCACTTTCTGCAACAGATAGGGGCCTGTTATTATCGACAGGTCTATCATTTCTCAAGAATCTGCCTCTAAGCAATGCCTGCAAACATTTCAACAAACATTCATTCGGAGGACAAAGCTTAGGATTTAAATTATTTCTGCATTCGGAATACTGGAATACTTTACATTTTCCCCACGCCTCATTATTATACTATGGATTTTAAACATAAGTTTACTATACCTACAGTGGTATTATGTTATTGTAATATTTCCTTGAAACTCGATGTATAATCAAGAGCTCACCCACAAGTTCTGTCTAGCTCAACTAATGAGAATAACTTACAATGTTCACAGTAACAAACTCCAAAACAAAACTTGAAAGCTAATAACTGCATGATGCAGGAAAATTGTATTAAAAAGTAATAATTTAAAAGGAAAACATAAACCAGTTGTTGAACAAACCTGAATTCGATTACGATAGGGGAATTGAGATACAGCCCGATGTACTGACAAATCCTCAATTTCTCTTTGCCTCTCTCTTTCAGCCTTCTTAAGCATATCAAGCATAGCCTGTCGGCCGCATAATTTCCGTATGCCCCTCCGTGTATGCTCATTTTGGCCCCCATTCTGGTTAACAATGAGTCCATCACGAACACGTTCAATTTGTGTACCAATTTCAGCAGATGGTTCTTCCCTGTTTTCCCCAGATGAAACACTTCTCTGCTGGCTACTCATTTGTACCCACTCCCTAATAATTCTCACCCTTTCCTGTTCAGTTTCCCCAAGCCATTCTCTCCTTGAACCACTACTTCGTCGGGATCCACTTGATACATGATCCCTGGCACCACTATTCATCCATTCCCTGAAAATTTGCCTAACTCTTTCCCTTTCAACTTCTCCTAAATCAGAAGAGTTTTCACAGCTAGAATTATTTAAATCCTCGTGATCTTCATGGGACTCATTATGACTTGGTGACTGTGACCATGTTTCAGATTCATTCTCAACCAAAACTGCATCTTCTAAAACATGCCCCTGCCCTCTCTCTTGGATATCCAGTCTATCTTCCTGAGAGAGCTCAGCAATCAACCCATTCCTCCTTTGATCAAGAGGTACATCACCAGGCCTTCCTTGAACTTGATTCACCACATGTTCATCTTCAATCTCTCGCCACATTTGCAAGAGTGAAGATGACCGGGTGCTTCCCCGTCTTCCCTCTCCCCCTCTCCTAGACGACTGGGAATGGGAATCCCTGAGGAAAGGAGAGTCGAGCACAGACACACTGTGTAGACCAGCAATAGCCATTTCTACTTTACTTTTGTGGCAAGCACACAGATCTCTTCAACCCATCTCATTCAAACGCACTAAAATTAGCATTCGATAACAAGGAAGAAAATAACAATTTCATTCAAGGCACGGATCTTTTTATATTTTCATGGATTCAATCATCAAATTAGGCAAAATCATTACTCTCCTTGCCAATGATATCACCAGCATTAGCCCCATCAAGGAAACAAAATCCAAGCTTCGGAGTTTTCCAATTGAAGGTATCACCGCTACCTTCACTTAATCCTGCGCAAAAGAAAAAAATATCAGTTGATGTTCCCTTTTCATAGCGACAGCACGTAAAACAAAATACATACACAGATATACATAACAGAAACAGAACTACTGAAATAAATAAGTAAACTATGCATAGCCATGGTGAAATTTCTGATATTCCAGAATCTCGGCGAACCTTGGCAAAACAAATTCATTCTGCTCACGGCGTCGGCGTTAGTCATTTCGACTCCGGAAAAGGAAATTCGAAAATCCATTTGTCACCATTTCGTATAGAAACAGAAAAACGCGCCACCGAGGAAACAAAATTAAAATGAACTCCACACGGAAATCAAATCTACATTGCGAGACAGACAAATTTCCGACCAAGAAAAAAGAAAAACTGAAGGAATTAAAATTGAATCCATAGGATTCAACAACGGAACACATAAAAGAAGAGGCATCATTAAGCGATTGTGATTTAACTGTAACGTTGAAGCGTGGAAAGGAACGTACCGGTGAAGCAGAGCTTTTGATTTTGAAGTAAAGGAAACGAAACCCTAACAGCGAAGAGAAAGAATTTCAGAGAGAGAATAATGACAACGAAAATGGAAGCACAGAGATAGAGAGAGAAAGAAAGAGAGAAGATGAAGAAAAGAGCGGCGATTTAGAATTAATAAATGTTGACACGTTTGCATGGAAACTGCCGTAACGTAGAATAAAAAATTAAAAAATTAATTTTATTTTTAAGCGATTCTTACCCTTCCGTGACACGTGGCAATCTGCCCCCTTTTCCGCGCAAATGACGAAATGCTTCCTCTCACAGTCTTAAATTGAAGGTGAAGCTTTTTAGACCGCAGAACACCGAACCCACTCAAACGTGGTCGTTTTGCAAATATGGATATTTTAAAAAAGAGGGGGAAGGAGTGATTTCTTTTTCTTTTTCTTTTTTTTTTCTTTTATATATCTTTCTGCTTTTCTATTTGAATTGATAATTACTAATTAACTCACTTAATAAAGATTCATTTGGAGGGATTTATTTGAATTCATAAAAGAAATATATGTATATATATATATATACTTGTACTAGAGTAAGACTTTCTATACAAATTGATCAAAACTTTAATTTCAACCATTTAAAACAAAATGCATAGAATCAAATAAAAAGTTGACTCACATTTATTTGGTCAAAAGTCTAATTTATTTCTCAAAATACTTATATTTATTTATAGTATTGACTTCTTTCAATGAATTGCCTTTTTATATTCAAATTTAAAGATCAAATTGTTAATTATATATTTAAAAAACATTAATACCTGTTACTTATATTAGACAATATTAATTTGGATAAAAAAAAGTTCTCTGTATGATAATTTTAAGTCAGTCTTTCAACAGAATAAAATCTTTGAAAATAGTTTTCTTTTTCATTTAAGATAAACCTTATTTAAAATGCAATTCAGTCTTTGTAAAATGTACTTTTATGAGGACTTGCCTTAATTTTTTGAAATAAATGATAAATGTTAATAAGAACTTGTTTCCATTTTTTAGCTTATGAATATTTAGAGTAACTTAATCATCTTAGTCAATATAAACTAGACCATTTTCTTTTCGGATTGAAAACATGTTAGAAATTTTTGTTCTAGCATTATAATAGATCAAAACTATATTTTTCTGAAAACCTTTTAGTCAGAATAATAATTAAAACAATAGTCTAGTAATTATTGTATGCATATCGGATAATCATTATTACTACGCTGTAAATCATATGGTAATGATTATTCATTATATTCTTATATCTGAACAAATGTGCCTGAGGGAGAATAATGTGAGAAGAATAATTAAATAAATAAAATTCTTGCTATTCTTGTAATGAATTTGTAACATAAGGTCCTATATCATCCTACTTAAATATAAAATTTAAATACAATTGAAAATAAATATTTTTTTCTTCTAATTCAAATTAATTATTCGTGTAAGTTCTTGGAGAAAAATAAATATTATATTAATAAAAAAAATCAAAATAAATAGAGGAAATCTTTTATAACATATTTTCTTCTCATATTAGTGTTCTCACACACATGTATATAATAGTATTTATTTTATAATAACATTTTTTAAATCGTACTTAAACTTATTATTTCTTTAGTTTTTCTATTTTATTTTATGTTTAGTTATCTCAATAATCCTTACCCCTCTATTTCTTGAGAATATTTTTTAACAACTTTTTTTGACAACTTTTTTACAACAACTTATGTGGTAACTTGTGATTGATCCATTTCAAATATATTAACCAATAAAATAGTGACACATACTCTGTTGTCAAAAAATTGTTAAAAAAAAAGTTATTAACATAGTCCATTTTTTTAAACCATTTTCTTTAATTTTTTTATTCTAATATTTTGAAGTTAATTCT
Source organism: Vigna umbellata (assembly GCF_029865625.1). Lineage (NCBI taxonomy): Eukaryota > Viridiplantae > Streptophyta > Magnoliopsida > Fabales > Fabaceae > Vigna > Vigna umbellata. Next base: position 15,356,645 of record NC_142167.1, read on the forward strand.
CATTTTTTTTTCAAAAAGATTCACACAATTAGAAGATTGTTAAGTATAAGTCATTTCTAACTTGGAAGAATGTTATTCATTATTTTTAAAAATGTTACCATATTTTTTTATATTATGGATAATCAATTTGAGTGAAACTATGCCCTGTTGTTGAAAAGAGTAAACTTACATTTAAAACATTGTAAAATGGATAAAAGTGTTGAAATTTTATTTCAGCACGTTTTGTGAATATATTGTTTTCATGATTCAATGTATATAAGTTATATGTAAGTTGAGTATTGAATTATTATTTGAGTGACACTTGAATGAAGATTATTAACTTGTATGCATAATATTATCACTTAAGCATTTAGTCGTTCAGAAATTATATTTTTAATCAAATTGTGATTTAAAGTCTCGGAGATAAAGTTGCTCAAACAATGAATAATTGATGTTGTCACCTAAATATGACATAAAATATCATTAAAGTGACATATCTATAGTTTATGGAAGAATTATGATGAAACAATTATCTATTATTTAAAGACATATTACTTAGGTGATGGTGTAACACTCAAAATTGGTGGGAATCCAAGTGTGAGTCTAAGTCTCACATTTGATAGAAATGAGAAAGTAGAGCAGTATATAAAGGTGAAAGACCCATTAATCCATTGCTTTAAGGTTTTGGGTAGAGACTGGTGTCGATCATTTATATAGTTGGTTCAGATGTTATTGGTGTTTGTGTAACCCACATGAAACCTCCTCCTCAATAGACCCAACAGTGGTATTAGAGCCGATGATTTGTCTTGGTTATTGACTCAGACAAGTATAATGATCCTTATATCCAAAGTCTTTCTGGCAAAGGTGGAGGGAGAGTGCACCGATGCGAAATGGACTTGAAATGAGAAGGTATAGCAGTATATAAAGGTGAAAGATCCATTGCCTTAAGATTTTGGGTAGAGAGTGATGTCGATCATTTATATAGTTAGTTGAGATGTTATTTGTGTTTGCGTAACCCAAACATCCTCCTTAATAGACCCAACAAAAATATATAATATAGTATTCAAGATTATGTTGCTCAAATATAAATACATTCCTAAGTAATGTAAGAATAACTTTCAATGCATGTTTTTGCTCAATTAACCTATTGAATAAATATTCAATGATATAACTCTTTGATTATAAAGAACTAAGTATGTTAAGCATGACACTTGAAACAAGTTAAATAATAAAAATGTTATGTTGAGCAAGGAACAATAAGAAATTTAATATAGTTAAATACATTTTTTGTTTAAAGTATCAAATAATTTATATGCATAATTATTTAGGCTTGTTAAATATAGTGAAAATTATTTATGGGATTAATCTCCCTTGTGTTAAACACACATAGGGTTCTCTATTTATAATAGAAGAAATATGGGCTAAGCCCAAAATACAAATAAGAAATAATAACAAACTAACTGAAAGATAAAAGATAAAAGATAAAGATAAAAGATATAATATTTCTAACACTCCCCCTCAAGCTGGAGCATACAAATTGTATGAACCAAGCTTGAAATAATTGAACTTGGTTTTGAACTAGATGATTTGTCTTCAAGAGTGTGAAATAAACACTTCAACTTCAGAAGTGGATGAAGGAGAGCAGCGGAGAAGGAGGCAATAAACACTTCAACTTCAGAAGTGGATGAAGGAGAGCAGTAGAGAAGGAGGCAATAAACACTTCAACTTCAGAAGTGGATGAAGGAGAGCAGCGGAGAAGGAGGCAATAAACGCTTCAACTTCAGAAGTGGATGAAGGAGAGTAGCGGAGAAGGAGGCAATAAACACTTCAACTTCAGAAGTGGATGAAGGAGAGCAGCGGAGAAGGAGGCAATAAACGCAACATATATGTGCGGCAGATACAATAAGAAAGGAAGAACAAGGCAAGAACAGCAATACAGAGGCGAAACCCTCTACAACAGAGACGAAGCACAAAAAAACGCAGAAAGAAGAAGGAAGTCCGAAGATGCAGAAGCATGCGGTGAGAAGAAGACAGACGTCGATGGCAGCAATGGCTGCTCTGGAAGGTCTGAACAGAGAGAGGGAGGTTCGTTGAGACGACTGGCAGCGGCGCGGTTTGATACCGATGTCGAGAAGGCGACGCGTGATGAACACGTGTCTGAGATCTACCGGAGAGTGGAGGCGCGTGACAACGCATGCAGACGAGACAAAGACGGCGACCGCCAGGGTTAGGTCGCGCTTGAAGAGACGGTCCAGATCCACTGGTCACCGGTCGAAACTGTGACGGTGGCCGGTGAGAAGGCGACGACTGGTTCATAGGAGGCAGTGGTTCCCAGGAGACTTGTCTCTTTGATTCTAGGTGCTGAGATTTAAGAAGAAGAGAAAATGAATCTTATGAAATTTTTAGGGGCTGCCGACGGCAGACAACAAAGACCACCGGAAGAGATCAGAAAACCTGCTCTGATACCATGTTAAATATAGTGAAAATTATTTATGGGATTAATCTCCCTTGTGTTAAATGCACATAGGGTTCTCTATTTATAATAGAAGAAATATGGACTAAACCCAAAATACAAATAAAAAATAATAACAAACTAACTGAAAGATAAAAGATAAAGATAAAAGATATAATATTTTTAACAAGGCTATAGTGTATCTAAACCCATGCATACCTATAAAGCAAAATCCGAAGTTGAAAGAATGAGTTCACTTTTAGAGTTTAGTACGTCTAAGTGCGTGTATAATAATTTTATGGAAGTAAATAGAGTTAATCCTCGAATCGAATTAATAATATAGATCAAATTTACTATTTCACTACTTTTTTATATTTAAATATTCAAACTTATTTTTGGGTGGGTGAATTTTGTCACAAACAAATAATAATTGTAATAAAAAAATTAATGTATTATTCTTTTATATTGTATATGTGACCTTAAGTATAATAAATTTACATTTTATTCGTGATTTTGTCAATTTGTATAACATAAATATAAAAATGTTTTGAATGTTTCCATCTTATTAAATGTGTAAAGTCATTGAAAAGTGATTAATGGACATTAGAAAAGAGTTATTTTAAAATTGATTTTGAAGATGTAATTGATAGAAGAATTGAATTGAATTTTAAAAATGAAGAAATTATAAATGTCTTTTAGGACGATGCATTAGTTATATTATGATTTCATTGGAGTCCAAAGCAACGCGCTTTTTGTCACCTATTGTTGTATAGCAATCCAATAATAGTAGAAGGGAGTGGTTGTGATTCAGGCTAAATAAATGATTCTTATCGCGTCCTTTGCTAATCTTTAAGAATCAAACAATCCACCTTTTTCTTAATATATTTAAATCAATATCATTTTTATATAATTAAGATGTTTCCTTTTTATAAACGAGACATAAATATTTTTTTTTCTCGTTGATAGTTATCCCGTTTAAGTTGCTTGAATCAACAAATAATGTTTGAAAAGACAATTTTTTTTTCTAATCAAGTTAGTTTATTCATATATACTTTTATTTGACCCAACACATTTAAAAACTCTAATTATTTTAAATAATATACTTTTATATTAATATAGTAATGGTGAAGTTTTTTTTGATGAAAATTATCGACTAGATTTAACACTAATGGAATATATATCCCTTAATTTATTTTTAAAATAATAAATTTATGAACTTTTTTATATTATTTATTTTACTTAATTGTATAACCCACACTTAAATTTATTAAATTTAACATTACTAAATTATAAATATTAATTATAACAAATCGAAATATCACTTTTAATACAATCTTAAAGTAAATAAATTTATGATTTTTTTTATATATTGTTCATTTTACTCATTTTTAATTATCCTCACAAAACTTATAAGATTTAGGTTACTATGGTAATTGTAAGATATAGACTTTAAACCTAACTCAATCACATAAAGTTAGATAAAATTTACACCCACTTATATATTATAAATTAATCTCATCTTTAGTCGATGTGAGACTTCAAACAGTGATTAAAAAATATATAAATGTTTCATATAATTTGTTCACGTATAAATGAAAGGTTATGCAAGTAAAAGAAACTCACGTCACTGTACCGTTGAATGGATAGAAAATGGATTGTGATAATTTTTCATAGAGATTATACATTCAAACTATAATTAGTCTAAATATATTGGTTTATCTTCAACATTATTGGTTAAGATTCATTATTACTAACCATATAATGAGAAATGAATAAATTACAAAAAATGAAAACTGTTTATTTAAGTAAGAGTTATTTAAAGTAAAATTAAAGTATAAATGTGTAGAAAGTAAAAGCATGAATTTTGGTGGTTAAATTGTAGAATGAAAAGGGTAAGAAGAGTAAGGTGGTGAGGGAGAAAGAGGCAGGAAGATGAAAACAGGCATATTGAGATAGAAAGGTAGGTGTGTTTGGTTAGCTGTCTTTGATTTGCACCCTTTTGTTTTGTTATGTTATGATATCTATGAAAACTGGTGAATGGCATGCTCTATATGTTAAGGTACTATCCTTCAAACCCAAGAGGGGTAGACCTAGGAAGCAAGGATATATTATAAGTCAGTGATCAAATCAAAGAGCACCTTTATTCTAAAAAAACATCAACAACATGCCAAAATTCACACAATTTAACGTGAAACCTTGCAATGCCATGGACCAACGATGTTTGCTTAAAGCTAATGCCTACTGTGCACTCTTTGCCTAACTCTTTTCATCACACGTAGACCCTCCTTTCAAGCATAAGATCGCACCCCTCCTATTTCTGTCACAATAAGATATACCTTTTTTCTCAAACTCAAAACCTCCATTTTATAAGGTACACATTTTCCTCATAAATAATGCCATTTAAGATATTACACCCACATGTAACACGTTCAAATGTTCATGTTTTTGATAACAAGATAATTAAAGAGATATTTCACTAAGTGTACTAATTCTCCTAATTAAAAATAATAACCAGAAACAGTGACTATCAAATCAAAAATTAAAAGAAAATGTATTTATTGGCTAATTCTTACTTACATTCCTTTTAGTTTTCAAATATAAACTCCCATACCTTCTTTAGTTTTTAAAAATAAAAATAAAAATAAGTTTGAGTTTAAGTTTGATATCAAATAAAAATAAAAAAATTAAATTTTATATAATAAAAATTCATAAATCCATTTTCTTAATATTTTGAATTAAAAATAATATATCTTATATAAGTTCAACTCGTGTCTTATTAATGTTATATCTCTTCAGACAATTCTCTCTTTCATAAACTTATTAGTATTAACTAAGTACGATTTTTTGTATTAACTTCCAAAAAATTAATCAATATAATATTTTTCTTAACAATTTTGATTTTGACATATGATATATCTTAATTATAAATGAAATGATTCATACAATATAAAATAAAAGTTAAGGTTTTAAAATAAAAATTGAATGGTTTATTTTTTTAAAGGAATTGAAGTTTCTCTTATAAATATAAAATAGTATAGATGTTTGAAACATTCTTTTCATTCAACAGGAAAGGCACGCGGTTTGATAACTTTTAATAGTTCATTTAGAATCACATAAACCGAGCACTGGAGATTGTGATTTTAAGATGAGAATTATGAAGCACATAACTTTACGTAATTGTTCAATAAAAGATATTCACAAGCTTAAAGCCGTAAACTATGTGATTGCAAGAATCTGCATTGCATTGGATATGCATCGGTTGTTGGGGTGTTTGTAAATTTTAAATGTAGGGTATGGAGCTTGTACTCACATATTCAACTACAAAAACATAATTTTTCTTACACAAAACAATAAATTTTAATATATTTATGAAAAAACTTTAATAAAATTATATTTTCATCTTATAACAATTACAAAACAGCATTAAAAATTTTACAATGAAAAAAGGAGGTGGAGATGACACTGAATTGTGGTTGGAGTGAGAAAAATCGAACAGAAAATGGTGGTTTTGGCTTTAATTTGTGGTAGATGTCAAAGTGATGTTATTTTGTTAGTTAAAAGGGAGGTGTCAAAGGAGATTTGTTCCATTTTCGTTTTGAATTGTAACAACAAAAGTGATGAGTGGCACATAAAATAAAACTTTGCTAGGAAATGCCAGAGAGTCATTTTCCTTGAATTAATTAGTCTTGCCTTAATTTTGAGGCCATTTTCTCTCTCACTGTTACATGAAAGCTAGTAAAATTGAAATGGGTGGGTGCAATGCCAACTACCAACCAACTAAACAAACTCAGCAATAAATACAAGCCACCGAAAAATAAATACGGATATCTGCTTTTTTTCTTTAATTCATTACAATTTTTTTAGGTCAAATAGACACTTACCATCTCATCTTGTGCCCTTGGACCATATTTTTTAGAATTAAAGCTCAAATATATAAATGAAAAACACTTGCTTATTGTATCTCGTGATTTCTTTCCTATCCATGTATTTATTATGTTCAATAGTTATACATAGTTTACATGTCGAGTTAAATGCAGTTTAAATATATATTTTTATTTTATTTTTGAAGACATTTTTTAAAAATAAAATTGTGATAAAATTTTACATCTCAAAACCAAAAATGAATATATATATATATATATATATATATATATATATATATATATATATATATATATATAGATATATATATATATATATATATATATATATTTTGAGTTTGTATAATTCAAAAGGCCTCCAAAACATCCAATTTAAAAGTTAACCAAATATCAGGGAAACCAAAAACTCACTTGTGCAATATTGCCACCTCTCACCACCACTACTAACAAACTATTATCATAGGGGTAAGTTTGGTATTTTAAACTTATGGAGGTGCATGTAAGAAACGAGGGGTGGAGAAAGCAATTCTCATGGATCATATGTTTTTTCAAGTATAGCCATTCATAATCTTGTGATGTAACAATAACAACTCTATATTTTGCTTCCAAAGAATATTTAAAAGTTAATGCGAGGGAGTGTTTAGTTTATACATAAATTAATTGGATTTATGAAAAAAAATATTATTTCTTAAATCTTAAAGATAATTAAGTTTATTGAAATAAAATCTTGATAGACCAAAGATAAAACGAAAGTATAAAACCCAACACAACTTGTTAAAAGATTAATATTATAAGGACATGGAGTTATCCATCATATCAATAATCTATCAAACACCTTGACAAAGGCAAATCATTGTTCGTTATTTAGTGTTTTACATTACATAAGGTGGTTCCAAACCCTTGGAACTAGAGAAGAAAAAACATGAAAAGGTAACAACTAAAATTTCCACAGCACAACCTTGAACTTTCTATTCTTGCCTTCATCGACTCATGTCCCATGAAGATCATTCATGTTACTTCACTTTCAAAGGTCATATAGACAAATCTAATATATTGAAGAAAAAAACATAAATCTTACCTTCATTAAAAATAAATTTTGAAATATATACGCATATAAAGAAGATTTTGTACCAATCATATTTCTCTGATTAACATGAAATCTCTACTGAAATACATCGTATCGTATTCCAAGGACTATTAGGAGAGTGTTGAAAACCTTTATGGTAGATTTACAATCCATGCTGCAATAGAAACTCAGCTAGGAATGTTAGATTCAAGAAACAAATATATTGCTATGAGCCTGTATTAAATTATTCCATTAAAATAAAACTTAGCATTTCTTGTAGGAAAATCAAATGAAGATGCCAAGCATGATGTTCTTTACTTGATTTGTGATTCAAGATTAAATTAATACTAATATATGCAAAAAAAAAAAATCATTTTCAGAAATCAAAACTCACTCAAGGGAAAAACATCTAAATTTAAAAAGTGAAGGTATTGATTCTTGCCTCTCCTCTTGCTTGATTACCATTTTATTATATTAAAGCAGCTAATAGCTTTTATTTGAACATTATGAAGCAGAAGTTATGGCATTAAGGATCTAGCTTTCTAGGAATTCAAGGTTTGTACATTGTAAGTAAGCATATTTACAATACTAAGTTTGTAAAAAAAAAAACATTGAACACGAACTGCTTAATTTTAATCATTGTTTGAACACAACTATTTCTAATTATAAATTTTAAAGTTTTATTCAACTTTACATATTTGATTATATACGAATTTACTTTTTAGTTTATAAATTTGTGTAATATAAAAAACATATTATATTTGTATTATAAATATACACACACTAAAATAGAAAAACAATATTTTTCAAAATGAAATAAATAATATATAAGAATATTAAAAAGGAAATAAATGTTTATACCTCATATAACATATGTTAGTCACACATTACATTCTTATTATAGATAACATTATAGACAATTACACGGGAATCATCAACTATATCTTAATTAATGATTTAGATTAATTTGTCATACTCAAATCCTTAAAAAAAAACCTTATATTAAACATGTTTCATCAAACTTATTCATAGAAAACTTATTAAACAAATTATCTTCATCTTCCTATGTTAGGATTATTTATTGTACTGGTTTTGTAATAGTTTAATACACAATTTTGCATTCACTTATCACCTCATATTTTAATTTATATTTGAACTAAGTCATTACTCTCCTTTTTATATTAGGTTATGTAATATTATCCCACACACTTGTAAAGAGTCAAACCACCATACTAAACATACACAATATATTAGACCATAACATCATACATATATTCAAACAAAGTACAAGCTTATAAGTATATTAATTATAATAGTGTATGTATTTCATCAATATTATCATTATATGTTGAATATAATAAAAATTATGAGATTAATTTCCCTTATATTGAATATACACATAATAGTGCAAAATACATTTTTTAAGTTGCACATTTGACATCAGTTTGTTTGCAACCGAAGCATAAAATGGCGCGGTGAAATTTTTGTAATTAGCGCAAACATATATGCCTTGGTTCACAAAAAGTCAAAACCTAATTGTGTCTATGACCTTAGTTGTTTAAAGAATCGATGCCATATATTACGTATGTCTCGGTTATGCCACGAACCAATGCATAAAATAACTTCAATTTTGTTTTAGATGCTTTAGGCAGTGGTTCTTAATAGAACCAAGGCCATACACCCCTTATTACTTCGGTTAATAAAATAACCGAGATAATAACGTTTATTTCTAGGGTTAAATTTTGCGAACAGACATAAACTCTTTCACATTTTCGTTTTCACCTTGTTGCTGCGTCGCTCTCCTCATTGATCTCCTTCCTTCCTCGCCTCTATCCCCCCTTCAACTCCCATTTTCACAACCATCATCAATTATCCTTCCATTTTTTACATTGATTATGTACTTAGTTATGATTTTCTTTCGTTTTGACCAATTGGTTTTGTGTATAGATATACTCTTTGGATGAGTAGTTTGTGACATTCATTTTCTTTCTTGAAGGTTAGCTCCGTTTTAGTTTTTCATGTTTTCATTTGGTTGGTATAACTGGGAGTATGTGCAAATAGAAAACAACGTTTTAGATTTTTCATTTTTTCATGTTTTAATTTTGCAAAGTTTGAAAAAAAAAACAAAATTAATTTTTGAAAAATAGAAAATAGCATTTTTTGGGAGATCTGGAAGGAGTAGCTGGCTATGCCGGCTACCACGGTATCAAAAAAAATTTTCTACCCCAAATACATATATAATAATAGGAAAACGGTTAATCGGTTGGAACCAGAACCGAGGTAATAAACCCTTTTTTTTTGGGTTTACTACTTCGGGTTTTCTGAATCGAGGCAAAATAACCACCTTTTTGCTTCAGTTTTTGAACCGAGGTCAAAAGTCCAAATTTTTTACCTCGTTTGAATATACCTCGGTTCTACAACCGCTGTCATAAATTCAAAACAACCGTTGTTATATCCCTTAATTTCATCAGTGTAAGGTACTCTATTTATAATAAAAAGACATATGAACTAAGTTCAAAATACAAAATAAAAAATAATAACAAACAAACTAAAAATAAAAGATAACGATAATATATCTAACACTCCCCTCGTATATACAAATCGTATGTACCAAACTTGTTACTAATATAATTCATAAAGACTTGGTAAAAATATCTGCTCTTGAACTTAAGTGACACCAAATTGTTAATGATTTGCGAAGAGGAAATACCAACTCAGAATACTCCCCTAAGCAACAAATCTGGGAGGTTGTTTCATATAAATCTCTTCTTACAAATCATCGTTAAGGAATGCATTGTTGACATCGTAGATAAAGAGGTAATGAAGGGTCACCACAATTATAAATAAACTAACAAAAATCATCTTTACCATAGGAATAAAAATCATATGTGGACGAGTCAAACGTAATAGTGATATAAGGGAGGTTAGAAAAGACTGCAATGGAAGAAGCCATTGATGAACGAGAGAGAAAAACCTTAAAAATCGAAGATTCTGCAATCAAGGCACTTAAAAAAGGAAAAAGAGCAACATCGATGTTCTGAATAGCTATCTGAGAGGAGACATGACATATGACCATGTACAATAAACCTAAAAGAGAAAAAAGAGCGACATCACACTCTAAATCGTTACTTAAGAGGAGATGAAACATGCCACCACACATGACGAAAAATGGAACAGATCCACAACTTCAAAAGACACTGAATGTGCGTAGGAGCTCCGGTAAAAGCGTCGTTGACAACATCGTGGTTGCTAGCAACGACGAGTACAATGGTAGAGACAACAAAATTCTTTTTCCTCAAAATAACTAGACTTTAAATACCATGTTGAATATTTTGAAAACTATAGTTTTTTCAAATACTTACAAAATCATCAATTATGAAACAACAGTTACTCCATAAGAGATAATAATATATATGTAATATGTTTTAATAATATTATCAAAATTAAATTTATTAAATGTAGTTTATTTATTAAATGCATTAAATTCTTTAAATATGGTATAATGAATGCATTGATAGTATATTTAATGTATATATTAAATTTATTTAATGATAATTTACTATTTTTATGTTATATATGGTTTACTTTTTTTTCTTCATTAATTACACATTAATTAATATTATGCATCATATTTTATTTTATTATAATAATAACTATTTTTTTACACCTTTAAATAAATATATAATATTTTATATATATTATGTTTATTATTATTTATATTATTATCTATACATTTATACACATATCTGTACTATATATAAATATTTTAACTTATTTGTTAAAGGTAATTGTATAAAATTGTCATCCGTTTCAATATTACTATATGTTTACATTTATTCAACTGATTTTTCCTTTTTTAATTTGGATTAAAAATTTTACTAAAAATTATTTATATTTTATTTGACAATACTTTGGGATTTGTTGTATTTTCGATTTTGATTTAATTTTTTACTAAAAATTATTTATATTTTATTTAATAAAACTTTGTTATTTATTGTAATCTCAAATTTGGATTAACGTTTTCACTAAAATTTATTTTTATTTTATTAATACTATTTAAAAAAAATAATAAATTTTCATATAATTTTTCTCGCAAAAACTATAAACTATAATTTTTGTAGACAAAACTATGAACAAATTTGCAGATAAAATTGCAAATCCTTCTCAAATAATATTATTTTTTGACAAATTTGTAAATTCTTTTCATACAATTTGACAAAATTACAAATCTTCACCCAAGAGATATTCCAGTACAAACCTTTTCATACAACTTTTTTTCACAAACTTACAAATAATCACTAAAGAGATATTGAATTATGGTGACAATTTTAAAAGTAACTATGTGACTATACTCTTGAAATCCACTGGAAAACCAACAAAAAAAACAACTTGCTTGTAATAATGACAATAGAAAAGTAAGAAGTGAAGGATCTTCAACAAATATTTTGTGATATAAAGTTTTATATAAATGTGTAAACAATGTTATGCAAAACACATAAAGTATGTTCAAAATAAAAAAAAATATCTATATTTTAAATTATATACTAATTTTTATATATAAAATTTGGGGATAAAGTCCACCTCTACTCTTCTCGAATGCATATATAACATGATTGTTTGTGTTTACAATAAATAGATAAATAATATATATATGGATTTTCCAAACATACTAATAAGATAATTTTTCATTATATCTTAGTTGGAAAATGAGTTCTATTTTTTTTTCATTTTTCATTTATCTTTTACTCTATTCTTATTATTTTATCTCATCTCATCATATTTTTTTAAATATCAAAACATTATAATTTAACAAAACTGGTGTTGAATAACATGTTAGAAGCTTATATGTACTTTAATAATAATAAACATAAAACGACATCTAAAAGTGATTTTACTTTATTAATGTATGCATAAATTTTTAAAACTGATACATAAAAGTTAAAGTTCAAAAAAATCATGGATATAAATGTTGTTTAAAAGATATATAGTTATTAATTTATTTTTATATTTCTATTGTTTGATATTATATAATTGATATATTTTGTTATATTATATATATATATATATATTTAATAAGTTAAATTTTAAAGTAATATATGAGAAATAATTTAGACAAAATATAGAGATGAAAAAATATAAATAAGGCGAGAAGACGAACTAATGAAAGAAAGAGAAAGAGATACAAAATTTTGGGGTGGTACGATTGTTTTGCGATTTAGATAAATCAGACATATTTTCTTCGTCTTCTTTTCAGGTAGGCAACATTTCTTTGTCTCAGTCTTTGTCGTTGTTTATTCTTCTTACTTTTATCAATCCCAATTCTCAAATCTCTTAATTCCTCTTGAAACCCTACTTTTTTTTTCTTTTACACTTTTCAATTGCGTATATGTATACATCTCATTACCATCTTATATTATTTTTAGTCACTTTAATTCACATCACTTCAAATTTCAGAGTTTTGTTGATTGATTTTGTATCACACATGCATGGCGAACAATACAAATTCAGAACACTTTGTGGAGTTGTATGAAGTTCGTAGAGGTTTGAAAAGGGAATTTGCCTTTGCTATGAAGGCACAATCTCAAATATGTGATTCTCTAGGCCGCACTCGATCAAAAAAGGCTCAAACTTTGGTTGAGGTATCAACTAATTCATCCAACAAGCGATGCCAAAACTCTAGGTTACCAAAGATTAAAAATCTAACAAATTTGGTAAAAACCAATGAAGATAATGGTGTTGCTCTAAGTGAAAAGAAAGTAAAGAGTGATGTGATGGATGCAAAAAAACTTAAAAGTCAAGTGAGTGACGAAGCAACAATGTTGGTTATGTGTGAAAAAGAGCACAATTGTGATGAACCTAAAACACAAGTGGAAGATGGAGGTGTAAGGATTGTTATTTGTGATGAAGTGCATAAAAATGATGAATCTAAGACTGAGATTTTGCAAAAACAACCTACTTGTGATAATGACATAATCAAAGAGAAAGATGACAATGATGAGATTGTTTCAACTTTGGGTTACAAGTTAAAAATTTCAGGAAAGTCTACACAATCAACATTAAACAAATTAGAAAATTGTGATAGCCAGGTTAAGAGCACTGGTGTTGATAAAGAAAGAAAAAATGTTTCTATGGTTGCTTCAACTCCATTGACATCTTATATGGCTTTTATGGGAAAAAAGTTTCCTTCCAAGCTAAAAGACCTTTTATCTTCTGGAATTCTTGAAGGACTACTTGTGAAATATGTTCGCAGCATCAAGGTATTATTTTTTAAAAATTTATATAAGTTTTTAGTTTTTTCTTTTAATGTGCGCATTGATGAAATAGGTACATGATTTTTTGTAGGCAAAATCTATAGGACTTATGGGAGTTATTTCCGGCATTGGAATATTGTGTTATTGTGAAGTTTGTAACAAAGTTGAAGTAAGTGAATAAATACAAATTTATGTTTTACTTGTAAACAATATTTTAAATTTCAATTTTTTTGTGTGCATTTTTTGGAAATTATGAAAAAAAATGCAACTACATTACAAGTTATTATAAAATTATGGTATTCAATACATGGTTAAATGTCACGAACTAACTTTTTTTTGTGGAAGTAGGTTGTGTCACCCACAATTTTTGAGTTGCATGCTGGTAGCACAAACAAGCGTCCTCCGGAATATATTTTCCTTGAGAATGGAAGTACTATTCGTGATATCATGAACACATTTTTGAATATTCCATTAAACACTTTGGAGGAAGTTGTGCAAAAAGTTTTGGGAGACTTCACAATGAGAAAATCTAAGTTTTGCATAAATTGTAGAGGTTTGAAATTTATTGTTTTTTACCATTTTTATGTGCCTATCTACTTATTCCAAATATAGTTTAAGAAAATAATATTTAATTACATTATGTAATTTTGAAGATGTCAATGTTGTATCCAAATTATTCTGTAATTCATGCCTGGAGTTACTAAAGGATTGTCAAGCTGATCTCATTTCAACAAACGACAATAATAATACCTTTGAAGTTCAATCCAGGTATTTAAATACAACTTACTTTTTAAGATAACTTTTTGTTGATACTTATACATTAACATTAGTATCAATAATGATTATATGATTAATACAAATGTTTGGTATCTATAACATGATTTATCAACAAAACATAACTACTTCTTCAAGGATGTCATAAAGTAATACTATAGAGCTCGTTAATAATTAATAATTAGTTTTAATATTGATACAAAAATACTTTTTATTTATGATAATATATGAAAAACATACCACCCTCGTCACAAGGTTCAATTCATTTTGTATTTACAATTTGACTTCTCATTTGATTTTTTGTTTAGAAAAGAAAACTATTTTTCCCACATGAAATTTTCATGAGTAGCAAATTACATATGTACATGATACAACATTTTTATATAATATATATTATGCATTACTTGTTATGTAATACTCTCTTGATGTTAACTAATACTTTTCATTAATCATGTTGATATAATATCCATTAATCAACTATTACAGATCCTCAGAATTAGTTATGTTTCAAAAGTCATTAAATCGTGGAATGAAACATAACACATCTTGTGGAAACAGCATAGGAAAACTAACTAGGAAGTAAGTATTTTTGTCAAACATATTATCTTATTGATTTAGAAATATGATTTTATTCATATAGTAACATTTTACATTATAGTCTTTTATCAAACATATAATCTTGTTTTATGTTGTCAAAATTTGGAAGGGATTTACGCTTGCATAAACTAGTATTTGAGGAAGATGGGTTACCAGATGGAACTAAAGTTGGATACTACATTCATGGAAAGGTTGTCTTGATAATGTCTTACTCTTATACTTATATACTTTTTTCTTTTTACTTTTAATTTTTTTAAATGTATTTTATGTTATGTGGACAGAACCTATTATCTGGTTATAAGAAGGGATCTGGAATTGTCTGTTATTGTTGCAATCGTGAGGTAAATATTTATTATATAATACATATGATGTCT
Organism: Vigna umbellata; assembly: GCF_029865625.1. NCBI lineage: Eukaryota > Viridiplantae > Streptophyta > Magnoliopsida > Fabales > Fabaceae > Vigna > Vigna umbellata. The sequence goes on from NC_142167.1 coordinate 15,372,019, forward strand.
CAATAACTTCTATTGTAATCATACATTATATGTATGTAAAACATGAGCAGATTAGTCCTTCTCAATTTGAAGCACATGCTGGTTGGGCATCGCGACGACAACCGTGAGTTTTTGTTTAATTTTGTGTATGGTTGTAATTTCATTATATCTACTTTTATTTTCATGAATATGACAATTAAGAGTTGTACTATGGCATTTTTTTAAGAGGTCTAATACTTTTTCTTATTTCCTTAATAATTTTTTTTTTTGTAATTTCTTTGTAGTTATGTGCACATATGTGTATCTAATGGACTATCACTCCATGATTTGTCTATCTCCCTGTCACAAGGTCGCAAATTTTCTATCAATGATAATGATGACCTATGTAGTATATGTAGAGATGGAGGAAATCTTCTGTGTTGTGATGGATGCCCAAGAGCTTTTCACATAGGTGAAGTTTTACCTTTTCATTTAAGTATTTTGTTGATAATTTAATAATATGTATTTACTTATTAAAACTATTTTTAGTTTATCTTATTATCTATTTTGTCATATGGTTTTGTATGTATAAAATATATCTGTCTTTGTGTTGGGTATAAACAAAGTTTCACATCAGATAAAATACGAAATAGACATGAGTTTATATACAATAAGATACCTTCCTTGGTAAGAGGCTTTTTGGAGTGATACCAAAAGCAAATCTGTGAGGGCTTAGCCCAAAGCGGACAATATCCGTGAGGGCTTAGCCTAAAACGGACAATATCTTACCCGTGCGTATATTGAACCTACACAACATCACTTTGTATGTAAATTAACTTGAGATTTATTTTTGAATTCATGATATCATTATACCTTTTGTACGTTTTTATGTTATAGTTGGATTAGAGTTAAGATAACAAGCTTTAATATTTTTATTTTTGCAGATTGTGTATCTCTTCCATGTATTCCAAGTGGTACTTGGTATTGTAGGTATTGTCAGAATTTGTTTCAAAATAACAAATATATTGAGCATAATGAGAGTACCAAGGTTGTAGAGAGAGTTGAAGGCATTGATCCCTTAGAACAGATAAACCAGAGATGCATCCGTATTGTCAAAGAATTTGAACTTGGTGGATGTGCTTTGTGTAGGTAATATATTCTTCTTCTATCTTTTAGTGAGGTTATTGATACATGCATAAATAATGTTTGATTTTTCTTCTTCCTTATGAATATTTTGCACTAGATTAACATCAACAAAAAATGTACAATATAACAAATACTTGGTTTTATAGAGTAATATTACTATATATATATACCAAACTAATATAAGTGTTACCAATTCATTGTACTTAAATTATTACAACCTTTTGCTAGTTTGTTCTATGAAGTCTATCGGCTTCCTTCTACTTCATTACCATTATATTTATCTACTCCTATGTAAAAAACATGATTATAGCATAACAACATACATCAAACATAGCTTTATAGGGTGAACTAATATTTCACTTGTCTATCAAAAGTCACATTTCGCATTTACATTTAAAATGTAATAAAGATTGATTATTTTCATAACACTATAATATTAAGTTCAAACAACCTTAGAAAGTAACACCTATCAACAACTTGATATGTTTGGCCATCTGCCATGTTCTAATATAGACATGATGTGACAACCTCAAATAACAAGGTTAATTATACACTTTCTCAAATAACAAGGTTAATTATACACTTTCTCAAATAACAAGGTTAATTATACACTTTTAATTAAGTATTAGTGAGTCTTATTATCAACTTTGTGTATGAAATTTTCATTGAGTTTTTACCATATGATATTTTTGTATGTGATTCAATTTATTTTTACAATTTAGATGTCCCATCAAACTTTCTAACTTAATACTCAACATATTTTAACAGGCTCTGCCACTGTCTCACAGATGTTATTTGATTTGAAAAATGAGGAGAATCAATCCCTGAATCTTATAGAAAAGCCATAAAATATTCAGAAGAGATAGTTTATAAATATATAAAGATATAGAGATGAATAACTAAATAGTTAAGTCTCTAGTTTATATACATAATATAAAAAATAAAATTTAACATTTTATTCTCTTTTAACTTAAATATCTCTAATAAACTAAAATGTTGGGTTCAACTGATTAGTATTTTATCTGTTTTACGGTAAATTCTTTTGTATTATCTCATATATTTCATTTCATATACTTCAGAAGCCAAGATTTCAGCAAAAGCTTTGGACCTCGAACAGTGATTATTTGTGATCAGGTGTTGTTTAATTCGAAATGCTAATTATGATGCCTTAATAAAATAGATATCATTTACTATATTATCTATCTGTTTAAATAAAATTTCCAAGTAACGTGTGTTTGCAGTGCGAAAAAGAGTATCATATTGGGTGCTTGAAGGATCATAACATGCATAACATAGAGGTGTTGTATACTTGTTTTTCTTCTCTGATTTATTTATCTCTTTGTTTTAATTAATATATGTAATTGTTGACTAGTGTTTTTTTTTTCCAGGAATTGCCTGAAGGGAATTGGTTTTGCTGTTCAGAATGTGAGAACATTAATGTTACTTTGGTGAATTTGGTGGCTCGTGGAGAAGAGAATCTTCCAAATCCCCTCTTGAATTTGATCAAAAAGAAATACAATAACAAAGGCTTAGAATTTGGGTCTGATATTCATATAAAATGGAGGCTTCTGAACTGGAAAGTGGGTGAATCTGAGGAGACAAGACAATTGCTTTCAAAAGTTGTTGCTATTTTTCATGTGAGTGTATTACTATCTCCATTACTTAGTTAACATTGTTTTCAAATTAAGTACTTAGAATTATAACTATGTTTTGTAGGAGCAATTTGATCCAATAGTTCATACTACAACTGGGACTGATTACATTCCAGCAATGGTTTTTGGGTTAGCAGAATCAACTTTAATTGTTCTATTACCTTTGTTTTCTGATATGCATGAACACATGATAAAATCAGTTTTTGTTATTTGAATTCCACAGAAGGAACATCATAGGTGAAGATTTTAGTGGAATGTACTGTATGTTACTCACTGTTAAGTAAGTGAAGTGTGTTCTTGTTCAATATTTTTCCTATTCGATTTGCTTGAAAGAAACTATGAATGTTGAATGTGTTGAATGTTTTTGCAGTGAAATGGTTGTATCTGCTGGAGTTTTTCGTGTGTTTGGGACAGAAATTGCAGAACTTCCTTTAGTAGCTACTGTTACTGATTTTCAAGGACAGGTTGGTTGTTTAATGTACTTGAGAGAAAGTAAAATGAGATTGTGGGAGATGTTTTTTTTCTGAAAATGATGTGATTTTCTTTCAGGGATACTTTCAATCTCTGTTTTCGTGCATTGAGGGTTTGCTTGGATCATTGAAAGTGAAACGATTTATTCTACCTGCTGCTGGTGAAGCTGAATCAATATGGATTAATAAATTTGGGTTTACAAAGCTAGTTCAAGATCAGGTTTGTAACACATGTTTTCTTCTTGAGTTTCATTAGTTATCTGTTTCAGAAATTATTCTAGAACATGTTAAATTTTTTTGTAATATGTGTCAAATGAATATAAATATATGTTATTCTGTCACTATTTTTATTTGTTCTTATGCTAACTTTTATTCTGGTTATTGCAGATCAACGATTACTGGAAATATTATCACATGATGATCTTTCAAGGGACCTCTTTACTACATAAGCAAATTCCTCATCTTTGAAGCATATTTTACTTTGAGTATGTTAATTTAGAGACCTAATTTTGCAAATGTGTTTTCTGGATTTCGGTGGGTGTGTGATAGAACACATCTTTGAACATGTACTATGGATCGAAACAAGATCAAACGTTTGATGGTACTGTGGTAAACTTATATTTGAAAACTGTGGACATCGAAACATAGAATGAACTTTTAAGACACAAACAAGTTCTATGTTAAGTTTGGTTATTTCTAGTACTGGTTTTCATTATATTGAATTGAATAAGTGTGTTTGTTTTAGGAATATTTGCAAAGATCACTTTTGAAAAATAAAATTATTTCGTTTTAAATTAAGTTTTAATAATATGACGTTTAAGTATTTTGTTTTAATCTTAAGTATGTCGATTATCATAATTAAGATCAATTACATGCATTCGATATGGTTTGTTTTAAAGTCAAAAAATTTTATTTTTAAAAGTATTTTAGAGAGTGAAATGAAGAAATAATGTTTAAACTATTTTATATTTTAATTTTTAAATTATATGAGACTATTAGATGTGATAAAAATACATTTCAAAACAAAAATCAGTTCAACTAAGCTGATTTAATTAAAAGTATACACATTGAAAATAAAAAGAATTTGAATATTTTTATTGGAGCGTATTGGATTTTTTTTTTATCATTCTTTCTTATGAAGCGTTTAATTTCTTTCCGAGTTTATTTATGATCGAGAAACGGTAAGTGTTTAAAAACATTATAACCTATTTTTATAAGTTAAATTTAATTGAAATATATGTAACATTTTTTCTCTTCTACTATTATTTAACCAGTACGTTATTGTATTTGTTAAAGTTTATCAAGCTTTTATATTAATACAATAATATTCAAAATGATTTTTATTTACTGATGTATAATTTTTATGAAAAAACTTAAAAATAATAACCAGATTATTCAAAAACTTATATAATTATTAATTTTGTATCATTAATATACTTTGGTAATCAATAAATTCTCATTAAATATAAAGTTAGATAATATAAATTAAATTTTAAAATAATGCATAAAAATTAATGTGTATAAGATATGGAGGAGAGGATAACGGAAAGAGATTAAAAAGTAAGATTTTGTTGTTGAATTATTATTTTGAGTTTTGGGCTTTTGATTATTTGGATTTTGGACAAGCCTAACATCTTTTCTTTATCATAGTTTAGATTAAGTTAAAATATTTTTAATTCTTTGTTTAATTTCTCTTCTAGAAATTGAATTCTTAAATCTCTTTCTCCTTTAAATCCTAATTATTTTTTCTTTTACTTTTCTCAATTGCATGCTTGTACACACTAATGCAATCTTAAGACTTTTACAATCATTTTTATTCAAATCACTTTAATTTCTAAACTTTAATTGTGTAGTGGGAAATAAATCTAAAAAGTCAGGTGTTTGTTAGCTTATTTCATAAGCAATTGTTAGCTTATTTCATAAGCAATGAAAATAAATTATTTATCTAAACCAAAAATTATAAACGTTCTAAGTTTGAAAAAAAAAGAGAGAGAGGATATTAGTGATGCTCTAAGTGAGAAAGAAATAAAAAGTGATGTGATGAATGAAAAGGAACTTAACACTGTGTTTGTTTGAAGGGAAACGACTGTTCACGGTGATTGGCAACGATGGATTTGGAAAACGAGCGTTGTTCTCTTGCGATGATTTGCGACGATGGAATAACGATGATTTGCGAGATAACACTGTTGAAGTGATCTCGCTAATTTGCGAGGATTTGCGCTGATTTAGTACACAAAGACTCATATGCCCTGTACGGATATTAAAGAGGAAGACGGTCGTTAATGGAGGACCAAGAACGTTGTTGATGATGATGAGCGAGTGGATGAGGATGACCAAACGAGGAAGCAGCAGGGGTTGAAGAAGTGATGTTCATGGCTAGGTATTCGGTTCGAAGAAGAGGGTATCCGGTTCGAGTTTTTGGAAGGAGTTTGACGAATTCGGTTACATGATTGGCGTATCCGGTTACACGTTCTCAAACAACTTCCATGGGAGGCGTATTCGGTTACACATTCCGTATCCGATTACAGCTTGTCCAAGAAGTTCCAAGCGAATACACAGTCTGCTATCCAGTTCCAGCCTGTCCAACAATAGTCCGGTATCCGGTTCCAGGCAAGGTGTGTGCGTGTTTAATCGATTGTTCTGCTTCCACGTTGGTTGGTCCTCCTCCTCCGAATTCTTGTCGTTGGCGGGGGGTCGTGGCATACGATGTTTGGGGCTGTTGGGACTAGGATGCGGTCAGTTGAGCGGTACGAGGTGGGGAGGGACCGATGGGTGGCGATGGATCCCCTGCCCGGGTTTCGGGTTGGGTGTGTGGAGTTTGTTGGCGAGGAGGGGAGGGAGTTCTGGGTGGTGGGAGGGTACGGCACGTCGCAGACCATATCTGGGGTTTTTTCGTTATAATATGATGGTTAATGTAAATTCCATCGTGATTCAATTATGAGTTAATGTAATAGATGTTGTTTGCAAATTACTTCTAAGCATTATAATTTTTTTACTAAATTCATTTTACTTCTAAAAATTGTAATTTTTTTAATAAATTCATTTTACTAAATTATAATTTTTTACTTTTAAAAAATTAATTTTAATTATTATTTTTAATTTTTTACTCTTTATAAACATTTTTACAATTAAATATAGCATTAACAAATAACATTTTATATTACTAGGGGCATTTTGGTAATCTTAAATTTCTATCAATTACACAAATTTTTTTAAATCTGTCACATCAACCAAATCCTACACTAATTCTCACAAACTTTACTTCCAAATCTACTGTCAATTACCCACAAATCCACTCAAAAAAACAACAAAAATATTACTCTCAAATCGACTCAAATCCATTCAAATCATCTCTCCAAATCATCTCCCCAAATCACCTCTAAATAACAAAGCCTAAGAGTCACGTGAGTAATGATGTAACAAATTTTGTGGGAAAAAAACACAAGTGTAGTGAATCTAAATGCGAAGTGGAAAATAAAATATAATGATTATTGTTTATGAGATGAAACACATAATGATAAATATAAACTTAAGTATTGTTTTAGTTCATCAAATTAAAAATTACTAGTTTGAGTTCCTTAATTTAAATAATATATTTTTAATTTCACAACAAATTATTTACTAATGATTTTTATTTACAAATGTATATTTTTTATGGAAAAGCTTAAAAATAATAATTATACAAATATTATTGAAAAAGTATATAATTATTACTTTTTTTTTATTTTTTATTCATTAATATTACTTATAATCAACAAATTTTCATTGAATAGAAATAGATAATATAAATTAAATTTGAAAAAAAGCATAAAAATGAATTTATATAAGATAAAGAGGATAATTAATTAAATTAGTTTTTTAATAAATACATCATATAAATTAAATTTTAAATAATGTATAAAAATTAATGTACCCAATAAGAAGTAGATGACAAAGGAAGAAGAGAGAAAAGGGGGTAAAAATGCAAGAATATATAGTGATAAGATTACTTTGGATTTTAGATAGATCAAACATGCTTCTTTCATTTTATTAAACTATCCTTCTTTACTTTAATAACAAATTATTTTCGTGCATGTAGATATGTTTTATGTGAGCAAACTATGTATGTACGTGATATAAAATTTGTATTAATTATATGCGTATATTACTTATTATATGATACATTATTGATGTTGACGAGGCCTTTTCATTGTGTTATTATAATATTCATTAATAGGTTATTATAGGTTCACAAAATTAGTTGTGCTTTAAAGTTATTAAATCATGAAATGAAGTATTATACTCTCATGGAAAGAGTTGAGAAAAACTAATTAAGAAGTAATTATTTTTGTTTCACATATTAAATTATCTGATTCATATATAAATATGATTTTGCTTATGTAATAGAATTTTAAGTCTTATCGAATATATAATATATTCTTTGTGTTTTAAAAATTTAAAAGGGATCTACTTGTATAAGTTTATCTTTGAGGAAGATTGTTTATCGATCTTAAAGTAAGATATTGTATTATATGAAATGTTGTCTTAATATATTGTGTTTTGTTTTTATACCTGTATGTCTATTTTTTTAATTTTAACTTTTTTCTAATATATTTTTTTGTTACATAGGCATAACCTTGCTTGATTAAAAGAAAATATTAAAAATTATTTGTAGTTGTTAAATCCTGAGGTAAATGTTTTTTTTAACTCAACCATTTACTTAAAATGATATATTTGACACCTTTTTATACAAAACAAGGCATCAACATGTTATTAATTCTCTGTTCAAAGCATATGGTGATTGGTATTATGACTAAGATTTTGAGTTTTTTTTATTGTACAACAAATTATGTTTTAAAAAAATTAACATTTATTGGACTTAATCTTTCATTAAAAGTTATATTTGACACCTTTTCTACAACTTTCCCACGTTTTACTTAAACATTTCTTATATACATTTTCTACACAAATATTACATAATTCTTACACTTTGCTAACACTTTTTTACACTTTTTCTACATTAGTCTTACACTCTTCTACACTCATCCTACAACCTTTTGACACCATTCCGGTAGCCTTTTAACAATCTTCCTACAATTTACACCATACAATAATCTTATACCCTTTCTACACATTTTCTTACACCTTTTCTATACCTTTTTTACACATTTCTTATACCTTTTTTTACGTCATTTCTACACCTTTCTTTCTTACGTCCTTTCTAAACCATTCTTACACCCTTCATACACCGTGCTTACACTCTTCCTTCATGTTCCTACACAATTTCTACTAGTTTTAAACTTTCTACATCCTTGCTACACCCTTTCTACACCATTCTTATATCCTTTATGGATCTCTCTCACACCCTTTGTACACCCTTCCTTCATATTTGCCACACATTTCATATACCATTCCTACATCATTCTTACATCCTTCCTACACTTTCTACACCCTTTATACATCCTTCCCACAAGCTTCATAAATTTTTCTTACATCTTTTTTACACTGTATACCGTACACCCTTCTTACACTCATCCTATACCCTTTTTATACTCTTCACACACCTTTTTTACACTCTTCCTGTACTTTTTTTCCTATAACCTTCTTTTCCACACATTGTTTACACCATATCTACACCTTTCTTACAACCTACACCCTACACCCCTCCACCACCTTTCTTGCACCTTTCTTATACTTTTCCTACACCTTTTCTAAATGTTTTATACACCATTTCTACATCCTTCCAACACACATCTTACACCCTTTTTATACCCTTCTTACACCCTACACCCTCACCCTACTTACATTCTTCATCCTTCCTATACCTTTTTTACATTATTCGAACAAAATTCCTACACTTTTCCTACATTATTTCTATACCCTACACACTACTTACACCTTTCCTACATATGTTTTACATCCTTCCTACACGCTTTCCTACTTCCTATGCCACACCTATACCCTTCCTACATCATTCTTACACCTTTTCTACACGCTACACCCTACTTACACCCTTCTTACATATTTTCTACATCATTCCTACACGCTTTCACCCTTCCTACACCACACCTACACCCTTTCTACATCCTTCCTACACTCTTCTTGTACCCTAAACTCTACACACTGCACACTCACCGTTCTTACACCTTACACCCTTTTTGGTTGAGAAGATGAAGATGAAAATGTGATGATGTGACCGTTTGTGATTAGTTCAATGAGTTTGATAGGATCACGCCCCAAGTCTATCACATCATTTAATATAAGTCACTTCAGTAGAGATTTAGGGACCTAATTGCATCAATTTTTCATAGATAGGGACCTAATTGAGACAAAAATAAAACGAGGAACCAATTTGATAAAAGTTACCAAAAATAAGGACCTGTCGAATAATTAAACCATATAATTTTCACCATTTTAAAATAGGCTTAATTACTTATTTTATTCTTAGTTTCACTCAAGTGTGTATTTAACGGAAGAGACTTCCTTGAGGCAATTTTATCAAGTGGAGACGCAATTGACACCTTTTCAAAATGATAAACTAACTTGATACACTTGAGCGAAATTGGGAATAAAAATTTTGGAATAAATTTTTGTTTTATATTTAAAATATATAATTTTAAAATATAAATTTATATTTCATTATATATTTTAAATATTTTTAGATTAAACAATCTAATACTAAAATAAGAATCCTAAATTAGAAAGTATTTTTTGAAATTTTTATGTTCATGTAGGTTGATGTTGTGATTATGAAAGTGTAGTAAGAAAGTATCTTAAATTGCAATGAGCCGAAAACATAAGGGTTTTTGTTTCTTGACCCTCAATTTTTCAAATGATCATTCTCCTTTATGAGCTTTATTCCTGTGATGTAGTTTTTTTTTACTTTTACTCCATCACTACGATGTTATGAATTTCTTCAAGGTTTGGTAGTGGTTTAGAGTTGGTTAATCTTTGATGGGTTGAGAATTGAACTCTTTAGAACAACAGCAAATTTATATTCATAAAAACCAAAACAAAATTAATTATTTGAGATTGGATATCCAAAGTGTTAGCGCTTTTATAGGGCTAAATATATCTTATGAAAACTCCAAAAATACTTTAAATACTTCAAGTCCAAAGGTACTTGTCTTTCTTAAGCTAAATAAGGGTTATGCCTAAGTCAGCCAAATGCGTTAGTATCACAATTGAAATCATGGCGGGACGAAGAACAAGAAAAACTTTTGTAAAAAAAAACAAAAATATTATAAAAGGAGTCGTCACCATAGTTTATTGAGAAAAACTATGAAAAATCCAAAAGGAGTGATTTAGATAACCAAATTTGTTTCGTGAGTTATTTATGTGAGGGGTAAGTGTTAACACACCACAACATCCATTTGAAGACGATTGTGTGTGATAATTGGGATTAAATCTATCATGTTTATTAAATGTTGTTGTGCTATGTATTATGTATGCATATGTTTCTTGTTTTTCAGTTACCTTATCCTTTTATTCTCCTTTGTTGTTTTGTTTGTCTTAATTTTGTAATAATCAACTTAATTGGTTAAACATACAATAAAACACATGTGTTAATTTATCTTATGATGGAAAGGAAACAATAATCTAATTATAGGAATGTAAATTCTTATTACGTTGATTTTTTTTTGAAAGACATTGTATAATTTTGTAATAGAATAATATTATAGTAATTTCTAATATATTAATGTTACGTTATTTTTGGGATAATTGTATTATTATACTATATACTATTAGTTATTTGCTTGACTATTATGAAATGTTTAATTTCAGTAATATTGTATTATTAAAAATAGAATATTACAATTATTTTTCTTATATATATTTTTTAAAATACTAAAATTAATTTATATATTTAAAATAATAATTAATTTTACTTTACTCAATATATTTTTTTTTCTAAAATATAATATACTGTTACAAAAAATAATAAATTATAATTTTTTTTAAATAATATATATATATATATATATATATATATATATATATATATATATATATATATATAATTATATTATTATAATGTTGAGAACCTTTACTTAATTTTTAATAATGAAATAAATTTCTTTGCTTTTATTTATTAAAACAAGATAGTCCTGGAATTAATTAAATTCTTTTAATTTTTTTTAATGTGCTTTAAGTCTTAAAAAGTAGCTCTCTACTTATTTTAGAATCCAATCAAATTTTAAAATGGTAGTTTGTAAAAATTAACAATTTTAAAAATATTTTTATTTTAAATTTAAATAAATTTTTTACCTGTATCAAAATATTCTTTTTAATGAGATTTCTACTTATAAGCGTCAGGAAAAGTTCAAAATTGGGAATGAGGAGGAGCGGGAAAATCTAAAATTTGAAATGTTAGAAACAAAGCCGTTATTATTACTTTACTTATTAGCCGTTATTTTTTTTAAGTGTTATTAAAATAAATTTAAAAGAATAAAAATACACCTCTGTACAAAAAAGGAGTATAAGGCTGAATTTACCATTCCATCCTTGATATTCGTTGAACATTATATTCCTAGTCGTTCTCCTTTTCTTCTTCTCTCACTCTCAATCTTCACCACGCTTCAGGTGGGAAATTTTTTTCTCTCTATACTCACTTTTTCTTCTCTGTCAATTTTGATATCTGATTATTTGATTATTCTATTTTAGTTAAGAATTTTTGTGTCGCCTTGTAGCAGATTTAATCGAGCAAAGTTACGAACCCTAATTTTTGAGGATGGGTCAGATCCAGTATTCTGAGAAGTACTTCGATGACACTTATGAATACAGGTATACGCGCTTGAATCCATTTTCTTTAGCTTTCTAATATTATTTTGATTTCAATTATTTTTATACTGATGTTAATTTTGTTGTTCAGACATGTGGTTCTGCCTCCTGAAGTGGCCAAAATGCTTCCTAAGAATCGGCTTCTTTCTGAAGTAAGTTGATTTTCTTTTTTTAAATTTTTTGTTTCAATTTGATTTTGTGTGTTTGATAGGCATTTATGTTTTATTATTATTTTTAATTTAAAGTCAGTTTACGGGTTAGCTATCCTTAAAAATTGAAGAAAATTCTTACAGTAATCTCCTTTCCTGTAATCTCTTGCGAAAGGCCTTTAATGATTGGATTTTTTTTACTGTGCTGGTTGAAGATAAGTGAATATTACTCAATCAAGGATTCGACGTGCTTAAGTTTTCTTTAAACTTTGTTAACTATTGAAGGTTGTGGTTGTGGTGCCGTTTGTTTTATTTTGTATTTTACTATAGAAGGGTTTATAATCTCTGTTGTAACAAAATCATAATTTTGCAAGTTTGTTCGGATGGTGTGGTTCATGTAAGACATTTGTTCTGTGATCTGTTATCTGATTGAAAGTTGATTACGTGATTTTCATGTATTATGGTTTTCTTATGCAACTTTTGTGGTGCAAGGGCCATTTCTGTTTTGTTTTTATCTTGGGTTGTCTAAGTTTTTTGGTTTAATGTCATTAGAGAATGAGTGGCGAGCAATTGGATATTGTGGTTTTCTTATGCAACTTTTGTGGTGCAAGGGCCATTTCTGTTTTGTTTATCTTAGGTTGTCTAAGTTTTTTTGTTTAATGTAATTACAGAATGAGTGGCGTGCAATTGGGGTTCAGCAGAGCCGTGGTTGGGTTCATTACGCCATTCATCGCCCTGAGCCACACATAATGCTTTTCAGGAGGCCTTTGAATTATCAGCAGCAGCAGGAGAACCAGGCTCAGCAAAGCATGCTTGTCAAATGAACACTTCCTTTGCAAATCCGAAAGTGGGAATACAATGTTATATAGATTTTTATTTTGTTGGAATATGGGTGATATTGTGAAGACCCAACTGATGGAATTCTCTTTTTGTGGAGAATCTTAACGTGGTTTCAATTTTATTTGAATGTGTTGTGGACATGGTGTTTCTTCGATTTGTGTTGGTGTACCTCTCGTGTACTCTTGTGGGCTTCGTGGATTATATAATAGTCATTATCAGTTACATTCTGCTATGGATCCATGATTCAATTTGTGTTTTACTAGTGATCACATCGTCTTTTAACAGCGATGTTCATAACTTTTCTTTATAGGCATGTAAACAATGATCTTTTTTCTGGTTTTTGAACCAGATTGTGCATTTGTTGAAAAACACTCTGCTCTTACACCGTTTCATGAAGCCACAATGTGCTTTCCATGACAACGATTTGGATGATATTAATTTACAGAAGACCGGTGGTGGGTAGGGTTGAACTGCAAGGAACCTTGTTCAGTTTAGCAATGAACCCTTAAAAATGATGTTGATTTTGAAATGTGTACCGTTGGAAGATTGAAGTTTTTAATGTTTACTTTTGCTCACACGTGAGAAAAAGTTGTCACTGGATATATTTTTGATTCACAATCATCATTGAAATTATTTTATCGGGCAATAATGCCTTGATGAATAAATAAGGAAAATGTTTAATACATTTGGTCTCTAGAGTTTTTTTGGTCAAAGTTGTTTTATCTTTTAAAAAAGTTCATTAAGGTCCTATTTTTCGTTAAAAACAGTTCAAAATGGTCATTTTGGCTTATGACGGTGCAATGATGTGACAACACTGATCTGCCCAACTTTTTTATTACGTGGCAATGTGAACTAATTGATGTGGCAATACTGTGAAACCCTAATTTCCCTAAGGACAGAACCCTTGTGCTGCCACTTTGAAACCCTAGTTGTCACCAAATCCTCATGCAACCATGCCACTGTATCACCATCAACACAGACTTACAATTCGAAGCAAAGCAACATAAAACCCAAAAATCAAACCCAAATCGCCTAATTCCAACAAAACCCTAGCCACCATGAAACCCTAAAACGCGTCGCCACTAATTAGGACAAAATCTCCACCATGTGTCGCACCTCACCACCATCAAACAAGAACCAAATCGAAATCCCTAACCTGCAAACCAGAAATTCCAAATCAAACATGAACAAGAAAATCACAATCACGACACCTAAAATCTCAATTCACACCTACAGTAAACCATAAACACGCATAATCGCTACCCAAATCGCAGAAACCCTAGTTCGCAAGCAGCATCCATGGACATTAACCTGCAAATTGCACAACCCATAAATGCAGAAACAATGCGCCTCCATGCATCGTGCAAGAAGCCACTTCGTGTGTCCTCCATCTTCGTCTTCTTTGCAAAGAGCAAAAGCCCAGAACAAGAGCTTCTTCTTCGTTCATCATTGATCAAACGCATTGTGCCACCATGGGTAGCTGCGAGTCAGAGTGCAGAATCACAATTGCCACGTAATAAAAAATTGGACAGGTCACAGTTGCCACATCATTGCACCGTTATGTTTTTAACCGTAAGCCAAAAGGATCAACTTGAACCGTTTTAAACGAAATATGAGTCTTATTGAACTTTGTAAAATGTAGGACGACTTTGAACAAAAAAACCCAAAATCAAGGATCAAATGATGTATTAAACCTAAGAAAAATGATAATTTAACAACTTTTTAATAATATCATGTGTGACACAGTTAGCATTTTCTTCATTTTTATTTTTCGAAAATTATTGTTCATCCGAAAACCTATTTTTCCAAACTTTTCTGGACTCTTCTATTATTGTCGCCGTGCTCGTGTTCATAACCACAAAGACTAACAACAAAACAAAAAATACAACTGAAAAACCTTCAACCTAAACTTAAACAAGTTGACGACGATGAAGGAATCCAAAGAAGTTTGGAGAAGTAGGTTTTCAGATTAACAATAGGTTTTGAAAAATGAAATTGAAGAAACCGTAAAAATGACTTATGCAAAAAAAATAGCCCTCCATGTCAGCTGTTTAGTTTTAAAAAACAACTAAACTAAACCAATAACTATGTGACAATCTCATAATATTACTAAAAATAAGTTGTCAAAATATGTTTTCCAATAAATATCGTTGTAGCTTTTAAATCGTAGTTTATCCAATCATATTGAATTCACGAAATGAATGAATGGCGATATCTGATTTTCTTTTCGAATTAAAATTTGAACTTTTCACGTATTATTTTATTCAAAACATAAATTATTCAAGAAAAAAATTCTATTATTTTAGATAAATCACTCTTAAGATCCTTAGTTTTACTAAAATTTTGAGGTAGGTTCTACTTGTTTTGAATTTTTTTACTGGTCGTTGTACCTTTTGAATATATTTTAAAGGTTTAATATCTATTTTGATCCCTCGGTTGGTTAGGTGTGTTCAAATTGATCCCACTTTCCTTAACATCCCATATTTTGTAAAAACAGTTCAAGTTGGTCCTTTTTACTTACGGCGTTAAAAACGCTAACGGAGAGTTGTTCTCTTGGCCAAAACTGAATGACTTGTCCAGTTAGTCATAGCGTGACAAGCTCCGCCAGTGAGAAACTGCCACATGGCAGTCCTCTTCCCACTCAAAAAACTAGAAGCTTCATCACACTTTTCTTTCTTCTGCAATCACTCTAACCCTCGTCACCATTAACCGGCCACACTGAATATCGAGCCACATTGCAGCCTCCCTCACAACTTATCCTTCATTACCTTTAGGTTAAAATCAATTCGCGATTTGGGATTGAAGAATCTGCTGAAATTGATGTTGAAATTGGGGTTGTGGCTCGTGAAAATTGAATTATGACAATAAAGGCAATGGAGTTTTGGTGAGAAAAATTAGGGACAGTGAAGTTTTTCACTTGGGATTATATCGTATTATTATTCAATTATGAGCACAAACTGCATAGTGGAATCAATGTTGACATGTTAATGCATCTTTTAGTTCAAGTCCAAACCAGTTTTTGAAAGAATGAATATTCTAGGATTGAGGTTGCAGATTGGGAACAATTGTTCCCTAAAAATAGCAATGACAAATCTTCCACAATGAACAATTTATGAAATCAGTAAAAGAAAACGTTTCACAGAGATTCTTTCTAGTTCATTGCGAAACCCTAGCTTTCTCGGCATCAATAATAGACTTCATCAACTTCACTGCATTCTCCAGCTTCCCCTTCGCATTCACCACAACATAATCAAAATTCTTCAAATGCTTCATCTCCTCTCTTGCAATGCCCTAAATATCGACCCTAAGAACGACGTCGTAGTCCTTGGCAAGGCATCTCGAATTTGCCACTTTGGGACGCCCTTGTAGTGCCCGTAGACGAGTACTCGAGCAACTCCTTCCACTCCACCATCCCGAGAAACTCCTCCTTCGAGACGAAGAGGTAGTCCTTGTCGTTGACTTCGGTGGGGCGACGAGGGCGTGATGTGGTGGTGATGACAAAGTGGAGGCCGTGGTGGGTTCGCAGAAGCACGTGATAAGGGTGTCTTTGCCGATGCTGCTAGGGCCGCTAATGACAATGATGAGAGGGTTAGGGTTGGGAGAGAAAGGGTCGAAGTTGAAGGGGGAGGCTAGGGAAGCTTCCAGAGCGCGGAGGAGATCGACGCGTTCGACCATTCAGGGTGGCGGCTGATTGCCCTGCCGCAGCAACTCCTCCGAGGACAATGTTGGTGCGCCCGATGGCTCTCACTTCCACAACGTGAATCGCTGTGGCATCGCTCCACTCCACCGACTTCTTTCCGGCCGTGAGAACCGTGGCCTCCAGCACTTGACCTATAGTAATCCACTTCATTAAGTTATATTTTTAAAATTGACACCTCAATTCATCTCAGAGTGTCACGTAATAATAAACTGGACAACTCATTTAGTGGTCGCCAGGTGAGTGACTATGTCGTTAGTTTTTTAACGCAGTAAGTAAAAATGATTAACTTGAACCATTTTTTACAAAACTATGAAACGTTTGTGAACTTTTGAGAAAAGTAAGAGCAATTTAAACATATCTAATAAACCGATGGATCAAAATAGATATTAAACTTATTTTAAAACACGTTCTCACTTTAAGTAAACAATATGAACTATAATACATAGCATGAATTGGATAGAATTAATCGAACTTGTACTGAACTTTTCTTCATAAGGACGTCAAGATCAAATAAATATTTGAAAAAGATAAACTTTCTTAATGAAAAATAAAATAGTTTTTGAAGTTTTTTAAAATAAAAAAAACTTTAACTTTAAATTGAGAAGGGTTAGATAAAGGTCAGATGAATGATAATTATGTAGGACATTTTTCTTTACGAATTTAGTAAAAATGTTAAAACATAGACGAGTATCCTTTTTCATAAATAATTCTTAATTGAAATAAAAAAAATTATAAATTTTTTTTTGACAAGTTCAGTACCAATATAAGCATTTTTCTTTTATACAAATAGGTGGTAAAAGAGCAAAAAATGGAGTGAGAATAGCAGGCCTTTTGAGGCCCATACTCATTTTAATTGTTGACCAGAAAAAAAAAGGAAATTCGCTCAGGTTCATTCTTCACCAAAACTTTCACTGAATGTGAAACTCAGACTCAGGAAGGAGAAAATCTGCTCCGTAGTTAGGGTTCGCAAGTTTCGATTGGCACTGCAACAAATTTGTGGAAAAAGAAAAAGATTCGGTTGAGTTCCGAGGTAGTTCATTTATTTGATTAATACCTGCATATTCTAATTTTGATCAAATATATCTACTATATGATTTCATCTTTCTAAATTCTTTTTAGGGTTTTCTGTAGCAATTTGGTATCAGATTGATCGATGGCACGAGCACGCAATCTAATGGTTGCTGCGGGTTTGGTTGCTTTCGCTGCAGCAGGCATGTCATTTCCCTTCTACATGGCGTAAGTTTACACAATTCATTGTTTTTTGTTCACATTATCCTCATTACTTAATAATGTGTCATTTCTATTTTTCTATTTAAATATAGTTATTGAAAAGTCAATAAATTTAACTTTACATCAGTTAAATCAGATTATTCATAAGGTGAGGTAATCTCTTACACTATAATTTTTTAAAATTTTTTTATTTTCAACTTATGCATAAACTAATTTTAATTTACGGATAAGTCAATTTCGTTTGTTTTTTTTTTTGTAATTTTCTCTTCTACAAATTCTTCTGGACAAGTTCATCTAAACCTGTGCTATGTATGATCATTTTTTTTCTGAATTGTCTAAAAGTTATTATTATTACTCAGTTCATCAAGGAAGCCTGTTATTGATCCAACAAAGCCACTTCCACCACAAGCAACTTTTCGAGGGCCTTACATCAACACAGGCTCGCGTGATGTTGGTCCTGATGTTGAGAAGAAATGAAACAAGTTGAGTTAGATGATCAAGCTCATATTCATATATATGCTCGTTGTTTGAGAGATTTTTTCTCACCTCAGTTTGGTGAATTGTGATTCTTAAGCACAATCTTGGAACTGAGAAAGTTTGAGGATGGGAGTTCTTTTCTGGAAGAGGTCACTCAATCTGTATGTATTAGATGAATGATGTTATTTGTCATGTCACTTGTATCTGTATCTTCTGTTTCCAAAAAGACATGTAGTGTTGCATGCCTTTGTGACCACAATAACAACAACATTTTTGTCTCGCTGGTTTAGGTTGGTTATATGGATTACAAGATACCATTTAGTTCAGTTAAAGACCAAACGAGATTCGTCTTAATCACTTGTTCTAATGTCTTTGCTGGTCTTCGTTTTTGATAGGACTGAAAAAACATGCAATTTACTATCCTCAGTAATATGTTTTCTTCATCTTGTGACCATATAATTGTAAAAACTTTAAGCTCTAGCAATTTGCACTTTTGGCTAAGCTTAGCTTGTGGTTGGATTTGAGTTTGCAGATTTTCTTTTGCTTAACTGATGTCTTATCCTCAACGTAATTAGCTGTTGTTTCTTGCAAAGGTTTTGTGTTCTGAAGTCCTCTTTGCATTGTTTTCTGAACATAGGGTAACTATTATGCAAATGCCTATTGAAATGTTATGTTAGCTTCATTCGGTGTGAATTCATATAAACTAGTACTTGCTGCTACTTACAGTTTTGCTCCTTGTTTTGATTGAAGGTTGGCTTAGTAAGCTCTTGCTTTGTGTGTGTACCTTAAAACTTCATCCAGGCGAATGACTACAGTTTTATGTTTATGGCAAGTTTGTTTCAGTTTAGTTTTTTGGTAATATATGTTTTTTTTTCTTAAAAGCTTTGTCAAGAAAATGATTAAATTGCTTTCTGATTTTTATAGAAACATGTATTTATGTGCATTTTAATCCTTCAAGTGTCGCTACTCAGTTTTATTTGGTTTTCATAAATGTTTAATTATTAAAATTGATTCATTAGTTATAGTTTTGACAAATTATGAAAGACCACAAATCTGCTAAAATTCTCTAATGGTGTAAAACCACTTCCATAGATAATCTTGTGTGCGTATGTCTTTGAACGTCACAACAACCAAAGACAAACATTGTTCTGACAGTCAAATTAAAAGGAGACAAAACAACACACACAAGGTTACTCCCTACACCACTCCATTTTTTTTAATTTTTTAATTTATTGTATTTTAAATTAATATATAAATATTATTTAATTTTTTTAAAATTATTACTTAATTATTTATAAATTAATTTTATTTTATTTAATAAAATAATTATTATTGATTTAATTTATGTATTATTATTTAAATAATAATTAAAATATTTTTTAAATATATTCAAACGGATGTGATGACATCTTTTGAATTTTTTTTAGTTTTTAGTTTTTTAATTTTTATATTTTAAATTAATATATAAATATTATTTAATTTTTTTAAAATTATTATTTAATTATTTATAAATTAATTTTATTTTATTTAATAAAATAATTATTATTAATTTAATTTATATATTATTATTTAAATAACAAATAAAATACATTTTAAAAATTTATTAAACGGATGTGACACATTCGTTGAAATTTTCTTTTTTTAAATAAAAATAATAAATTAAAATATAAAATATGTAAATGGATATCAATATTTATTAAAGATCTGTTTTATAAAAAGACAAATTAAGTATAGAGTGGTGCATGGTGTGATAAATTAAGTATAGAGTGGTGCATGAAGCGTTGTGACAGTGGGAGCAACTCTCAACAACGCAACAAAGTTGGACAGTGTAAAAGCAAACGGGACAACAAACCACAGAAGCAGTCCCTTCTTTTGCTTTGTACTTTTTGTTTTTATATCTAAAATTTATTACTGCTTTTCTAGATCAGTTTACTTGAAAAAAAAAATTATTGTTTTGAAATTTCTTGTGAAATTTAAATAAAAGCTGTTGTTTCCCTAAATTAATCTCCAACCAACATGTTCTTTACACGCTTTTTGTTTGCATCTTCAAAAAGTTCCTAAAAGAACTCTGATTCACGAATCGATGTTGATGAATTCTATACTTGTTTCTGAAACACTTACCAATGGGAAATAGGTTACTGTTTTTGTTTGTATTCTTTGCCATGTTTCATACATTTTGTTTCTGTATGAAAAGTAACAGGAATGAGGAGAAATTAATGCCTATGTGATAAAAGATTTTAAGAATGAAAGGGGAATTCAGCTGATGCACTTTAATTCCTTAAAACTTTCAATTACTCTAATTTATTTACTCTTTACCTCCAATTTGGCGTTAGAAATATTTGGTCATTCACTTCAGTTTGTTTCATGATTATCTTATATATTAAACTTAAAAAAAATCTAATTATTTTTATTACCTTGACTGATTGTTTCTATTTTGAATGCTAAATTAACTGTAATTAGCAGTGATAACTGAAAAAAGAGAACACTAAAAAATATTAATTTTAAATAGTGGAATTTTTTTTAACAAAAAATTAGAACCTTTCTAAACGAGATAATTAATATTTTTACATTTATTATAGTATCTTACTATATATTTATTATTTAATATGTTTTAAAAATAAATATAAATAAGACCAAAACTCAAAATGCAATTCAATCCAAATCATTTTAAACCAGATTAAATTAAACAAATTTTAATAAACCCTATTAAACTATGAATAGAAAAATAATCAAGATGATGGAATCAATTTATTTTTTAATTTTTTTTCTCAATTTCTTTCTTGTTTGAAACAAGTACACACATGAACACGGACAGATTTCACCGTTTTCAGTGTCTTCTTTTCCCTTCTACAAACAAATATTCACCCACGTGGTAGATACCCTTCAAACTTGTGGACATGAATCATTCCACCGAATGGTTTCACTTCTTTTCCTCCGCTGGAAAATAAAACAACAAAATTTCTCAAAATACTAATTAGAAACAGACATCGACGCAAAACTTTTCCAAGTTTTATTTTACTTCGTAAAATTTACAGTAAGCACTCGCTAATTTAGTTAATTAGCTAAACTAAGAAAATTAAAGTTCTCAGAGAATGACACATCTGAACAGTGTTTTGTCTGAAACCGAAAGAGCTGAAGAAAGAAACATTTGAAGCTTGCACGACTCAAAAACCTTGGTCTTCGATTCCCTTATTAACATATCCCGCTTGAACCTCTGTGTACAATTCCTCGAACCTTAACGTCTCAGAAAAATTAACTACAAAACCATTGATGGCACTCCCACACTCCATCTCTGCGTTATCAACCACACTCACGCTTTCCTCCTCAGTGAGCAAACTCACCACCAATAAAGTGAATTCCTTTCCCTTCTTCTCGAACAAGGGTACGCAATTTTTCACGAAACAAACTCGACCCAGAAGCGGAAGAAGCCCTTTGCTTACCCCTGCACGCGTTGCGGCGCCACCCTCAACGGCTGAAACCGATCAGTTGTTCCCTGAAACCGAAAAGGAGGAGACTGAGGAAGAGTTTAACGAGGAGAGCTCTTCCTCTAAGTTCACCTGGAGGGATCACTGGTACCCTGTTTCGTTAATTGAGGATCTGAACCCTCTCTTACCCACACCGTTTCAGCTTCTGGGTCGTGAAATCGTGCTCTGGTACGACAAGTCCACTTCCCAATGGGTTGCTTTTGATGACAAATGCCCCCATCGTCTTGCCCCTTTATCTGTGAGTATAACTCTCTCTCTCTCTCTCTCTCTCTCTCTCTCTCTCTCTATATATATATATATATATGTGTGTGTGTGTGTGTGTGTATTATTTTATTTGAGGGTATAAGCTCTATTTAATCTATTTTATATATGATAATTTGGGTAAATCACTAATAAATGTAGAATCTTTCTGATACCAAGTACTGGACATTTAGAAGGAGTAAAATTTGCAAATCAAGTGGTTTAATAATGACTCGATTAGGGATGACCTAATAAACGAAATAAAGTAGAATATCCAATACATCTAGGAGTTTAGTTTCGAATATAAATCAACCACAAACAAAAACTAATGGAGTTAGAGGGACTTATTATATGTAGTTTTTGGATATTTTAGTTTCCTTTTAGTTTTTGTGATAAAAAGTTGGGTGTTTGGTTTTTGTAGGAAGGAAGGATTGATGAAGATGGGAAGTTGCAGTGTTCTTACCATGGCTGGTCTTTTGATGGTTGTGGATCTTGTGTTAAGATTCCTCAGGCTGCATCTGAAGGTCCAGAAGCACGTGCTCTTCGATCTCCTAAAGCGTGTGCCACTAGGTTCCCTACTTTAGTGTCTCAGGGATTGCTCTTTGTTTGGCCTGATGAAAATGGTTGGGAGAAAGCAAGTGCCTCCAAGCCTCCAATGTAATTTAGTTAATTTTGTATTGTCTTGTCTGAGTAGTAACATTAAATTAATTGTAATTGGGCCCCTTATGATGGATTTTGTCTTGTGTTTATTATTTGATGTTGATTTTGGAACATTTTATCCTAAATTTGTTTGTTTAGGTTGCCTGATGACTATGAAAACCCGGAGTTTGCCACTGTGAATATTCAGCGTGACCTGTTCTATGGTTACGATACTCTAATGGAGAATGTCTCTGATCCTTCTCACATTGATTTTGCTCATCACAAGGTACAAATGACACCCTCCAACTTGAGTTTTAAGTGCAGGCTATTTTAATTTAGTTTGGTGTGCATATTGAAGGTATTTTATTTGATCCTGGTGTAAGTAGAGTTTGTTAAATATACTCAGAAAGTGTTAGCAGGAAGAAAATTTGGGTTGGTTTCTTTTATTATACATTTTCACTCACTGAAACCGGCATATGATTATCATGTTTTAAAAACTTTGAGAAACCTTCTTCATATTCCCTTGTGAGAATTTGGTTTGAACGTTTGTTTGAATTTAATTAGGAAGATATTCTCACTGTCCAAGTGACTGTATAGGAATTTAAACTTTACCTGATGTTTCAAGTGTTGGATTAATTGATCATGTATCTCTTAAGCTTGCAGATGTGCTTTGTCTATTTGTGGCCCTGTAATTAACTTTTTTTATTTATCATAATATTGCTTCTTACTCTGGACTTTTAATTTAGAGTCTTATTAGATAAGCAGTTGCAGAAGTAGAAATTGTTTGGTATTGATAGGTACTCAAGATTATCCTAATCAGTAACATAAATATGGTCCACACTCTACAGGTCACAGGAAGGAGGGACAGAGCCAAGCCTCTGCCATTCAAGATGGATGCTCGTGGTTCATGGGGCTTTTCTGGAGCGAATGAAGGGAACCCTAAAATCAGTGCTAAATTTGTTGCGCCTTGTTATTATATGAACAAGTAAGCCAATGACTTTTGCGTTGTTCTCGTGTGCATTTAGTTCCATTGTTAACACTGAAGGAAAACATATGGATTCTGAGTGTTTAGGGCCAAAAGATTTGTTCTCAACTGTAATTTAAGGCCATAATTTTGGATAACTTTCGGGTATCACGCATTCAGTCATAGGCTTCTTGTCTCGATACTTGTTGAATGAAATATGAAGTTTTATCCACCAAAGCTTCCTCAATAAGTAGATCATTCAGTATCAGAGGGTTCCCATAAATCTTATCTTTTTTCCTTTCCGAATTTCTTTCCTTTTTCACTCTCTAAAGGATAACTGGGAAGTAATATTGAAATGTATAACCTTCTTATTAATCTTAACAGATCATCTGCTGTTTAAGGTGAGACATATAATGCTAAGTTAACCGTACCTTCACTATGTAGTATGTGAGGTTCTTGTTGAGGATAGTCAATTTGATATAAGAGTGAATGATGTTGGTGGTATGTATGCCTTAGTAGTGCATCTTTTTTTTAAGTGTTTATATGCATATTAAAGATGCATTTCAGATAACTATTACTTTTCATCCTAGGCGCTGTTGCTCTCTTCTTCAATTGTTGCTACTGAAGCCCAATACACTTGGCATTATTATTATTGCAGGATTGAGATTGATACCAAACTCCCTGTAGTTGGTGATCAGAAATGGGTTGTGTGGATATGTTCCTTCAATGTTCCCATGGCACCTGGTAAGACTCGCTCCATAGTTTGCAGTGCTCGAAACTTCTTCCAGTTCACAGTGCCAGGGCCTGCCTGGTGGCAAGTAAGATTTCTATGGCCTATGCTGTCAATTTTCTTCTGTTTGATTAAAAATACATGTTCCAGTTTGCTTAATTTCAATGATCTTTTACTGGTTTATCTGGACAACTTGTTCTGCCCTGATGTTTATGTTGTAGCAAATTCTAAATCATCGTGGAAAGGTGAAAGAATTTGTCTATTTTGAAGTACGCCTGAACTAAGAACACTATTGAACATTTCTTTGTTAGGCAGAAGGTTCCAGTGTCTGAAAAAACACCCTAAGCTTTCCTCTTAGAACCTACAATATTATTACATGCTTCAGATACATTAGAAGTTGACATACTCCGACTTACCTTACCATGTTGTTTCTGTATCCCTATAGTTCTCTTCTGAGTAATCGTGTTTTCTGCATTCGATTTCATGAATGCTTAATGTAACTTAGATCTGAGTTTTGGCTTTACAATGTCTCAGGTAGTTCCTAGATGGTATGAGCATTGGACTTCGAACAAGGTATATGATGGGGACATGATAGTTCTTCAAGGGCAAGAGAAAATCTTCCTTTCACAAACCAAGGAAGGAGGCGACATTAACAAACAGTACACCAGCATCACCTTCACACCAACACAGGCAGATCGCTTTGTCTTGGCATTTCGAAACTGGCTGAGGCGACATGGCAATGGCCAACCAGAATGGTTTGCCAACATCAGCAACCTGCCATTGCCATCAACAGTTTTATCCAAACGTGAGGTACAATAAACATGATCCAAGATTCTCAGTTTCAACAATGAGAAATGTTAAGAAAACACTCTATTACAACACTCATTTTAACTCTCCAATAAAATTCACTCCAACTACAAAATCAGGAATAAGACTAAATGAATCATTTTCTTTTTGGTTGTATAGATGATGGATAGATTTGAACAGCATACTCTGAAGTGTTCATCATGTAAAGGAGCTTATGAGGGATTCCAACTATGGCAGAAAGTCCTAATTGGTGCAACAGTTATGTTTTGTGCAACATCAGGGATCCCAGCAGATGTCCAGTTTCGTGTTCTTTTGGCAGGACTTGCAATTGTCAGCGCTGCCTTAGCTTTTACCCTAAACCAGCTCCAAAAGAATTTTGAATTTGTCGATTACGTTCATGCAGAAATCGAATAAACACTGATTTCCACGTTAATTGTAAATAGAGTTGAAGAAAGATTACATGTATTCATACTATTTTGATGAAAAGAGCTTAGTTCTACACAATCTTGAAATTTAAGACATGAAACAAGGTTCGTTTCATATCAATTACATGAAGTAACACTAACCATTGGAATTCGTAAACTTGGTGACTTCAGAATGATGAACTCAAGAACTATGCTATAAAAGTGAACCTTTGTTTTTTTTGATAATTTTTTTTACAACAGTTTATGTGACAATTCGTGATTGGTTCATTTCAAATATACAAACTAATAAAACAATGACACAAATTATTATCAAAAGTTATTAACATACCACGTTCTTGTAAGAGATAAAGTTATTGATGTGGATTTCACGTTGAAGTGTTTGAACAATACCAACTAATAAGTTATGTACCATATTTTTATACATATATTAAAAGAGTAACATTTCTATTTAATTGAATTTACAAAGTTATTTAAAACATTTGTTTAGCGCTTCTTAAAAAGAGCATACTTTTTCGGCTATGATTATTTATATATGTAATTAAGAAACACGTTAGAAGGTCTAGTTTTTTGAAGTTTTTTTTTTTTTTTTACTTTCAAATTTATGACGAGTAAAATTAAATTTGATATATATATTTTTTAACTTTGTACACACTTATATTCAATTTTTAAAATAAAATCTACTTAAGCGTCCAACGAAGAAGCTGTTAAATTGAATCAAGTTATTGAATTATTCGAAAATATGTTCATTTTACTCTTTTTTTTAAATATAATTGAACTCAGCCTACCACACCTTGTAGGTTAAAGTAAATTTTATTTTAATCACTCGACTCATTTTAGTTATAAATAAATAAAACAAATTATTAAATAAATACGTAAAATATAAATAGAAGAAGTCTAAAAATACCAAACTAGTTTAGAAGGTTACAAAGTGATCATTGAAAAGAGTCTAATGGAGAAGACTTTGTTGGAAAATAATTTCTAACTTCTTCCATGAGTACTCTATGAGCATTGAGATCAATCCTATATCAAAGTTTTGAATAAAGAAACACACAGCAACTTAACACATTGTTTTCTTAAATTAAATTAATGAAGATAAAACTATGATGGAATCCAAATTATTAATTTGTCTTTAACAAAAGAATAAAAAACAGAAAAACTCATTTTAAAAACGAGATAAAAAAGAAAATGAGAAATTTTATAAGTAGGTTTTGTAGCTATTTGACCCAAATTTATATTATTATTATTGTGAGTCCAAAATATCCCATAAACACGAAGTGCAAATGTGAAAATAGTATGATATTTATGATAATATAAATAATAAACTAAATCTAAACTTAGTTTATTTGTTAATATTTCTTACATACTAACATGTACATGAAAACCTAAAAATATATCATATCACATAAGGTATATTAATTGAATACTTATTCTTTACTCACAAAATAGCATGAAATTTAGTGTTATAACTTTTCTTTAGGTGTGAAATTATTATATCTTTATTATTTTTGTTAAAAAAACTCTAGCATTTTGTATTTTTTTTAAATTTAAATAAAATTATACCAAAAACATTGAATAATAATAAGTTCTTAATAAAAGAGAGTAACTTTTTATTGATATATAAATATTTCTGGTATAAATTTTTTCTCTCCTCTTTTTCTGTTCAACCAAATAATTGAAGATAAAATTTTCAATATTATCTAACCTATTATTATATATCTACGTAACACATTCTTATTCTATATTCAATTTGTTATCATCAATTCTATTTTCACCTTATTTTACTTTATTTATATCGGAAATATTTCATTATAATTATATTGTTATGCTACTTATGATCTTTTTAATTATATGTGATATGATGATATTGAAACTCAATGTAATTTTAACTTTTTTTATATATAAATTTTAACTTTTTTTATTAAATACGGAAAAAAATATACATATAATGAGAACTAAAGACAACATAACAGTGAGAGTTAATTTTTAATAAATATTAATGATAAAAAATAATGATTCATATAATCAAAATTAAAAATGAAAATTAGATATTAGTGAAAGTTAATTAATTATTATTGTAAAATAAATATTACTTCTTGATAATTAATATGCAACTTAGATGGTCTTATCATCTTATGCATTATAACATAACGAGGACATACATCAATTTTGGTCTTATGCATTATAATATAAGGAAGACATACATCAATTTTGGTAGAAGATTCAATTTCCTTTTTATGATAATTTTTTGGAGTTATATTATTAAAACCAAATAGATCGAAATAACATGTCATTATTAACTCCATCACTTATGACTTGTTTTTTTTTTTCTTGTAACTTCAATATTAGTTCTGAGAATGAATATTAGTTACCATGGCTTCAATTCTTAACATTAAGTAATACTTCTTTTTACTTTTAAATTTCTTTCTATATTTTTATTTTATTTTTGATATCTAACTCCATGCGTACTATACATCTAACTCAATGCATATCATAAATTGTGATGGAATGAAAATTTTGATGAGAAGTGAATAAAAAAAGCACAAAGACACCATAGAGAGAATGCTTCATGATTATTAAAAAAGACACATTGTGATGGAAGAAAAGAAAAATATGGAGCTATTAGAAAAGGAAATTAGTAAAGAAAAAGAAATGAAAGATAAAAAATTAAAAAAAAAAGAGAACAAAAAGAACGAGAGAAAAGAAAATAAAAGACCAGAAGTTGAGAAAAAAAAGAAAAGAAAAAACTCAAAATTACTTTGACCCTCGATATTATTGTGATAGTTAATAAGACAATAATCAAACATTTTACTAAATATTAAAAATTAAAAAAATATGTCACTCGGATTATAACTATATCATTAAGAAGATGAATAAAATTTGAAAATACTATCAAATTGAAAATTTTAAAAGTAATTTTGAAAACTTACACCATAAGTTATTCAGATTATTGCAAAGCAAAAAAATAAATAAATTAAAAACTAATTAATTAAATTTGCCTCTCTATTTAATTGTTTAAGTCTAGGTCCCTTCTATACCAAGTACCCCTACCTAGGTCAGGGCTGGCCTGGTTAGCCTTAGTTCTAAATATGGAAATATAATACATGTAGTCATGCATGTGCTCTTAGAACTGTCTCATTGAAGATATATCAGAGTAACAGTGCAAACGCATAAAAATATATTATCTATATACATATATATACATATATATATATATATATATATATATATATGGGTTTGCTAACGCGCGTACGCCTGTTTTTCAGTTGGTACATTTTAGCAATGTGTACCCAATTTTAGTAGACAAAAATACCATTATATATCATGGATTCTAAGTTTTAAGGTTAAGGGTATTTTAATAATTTTGATTCTCAAAACTTAAAAAAAAAAAAAAGAAACCCCCAAACCCTTACTCACCTCTCTCATTCCTCTCAATCCTTTCTCTTTCATCTCTCTCACTCCAACTTTTTCTCTGTCATTCCTACTGTAGTTTCAATTGAAAAAATCAGAAACATTTGCCTTTAAACAATTTGCCTTTGTAAAGAGTTGAGTCATTGACATATTCACCTTCAGGCAAAAGTTCATTCAAGATCTCTTCAATTTCACCATCTTCTCTAATTTTTCTAATTTCATCATCTGCATATGTTGAATCATCATCTCTAAAAAAACCCTCCAGGCCAATTACCAATTCTTTCGGATGTCATTATGCTTGTGAAAATTAGATAAAATTATATAAGACAAAAATTATAAAATGAAAATTCATTATAAAGTCATTTTTTTTGTAAGAAATTGTTTAACAACGAGTGTTTCTGATTGATTTTTTTCAGGCCAATTACCAATTCCTTTGATGTCATTATGCTTATGAAAATTAGATAAAATTAGATAAGACAAAAATTATAAAATAAAAACTCATTATAAAATCATTTTTTGTAAGAAATTGTTTAACAACAAGTATTTTTGATTTTTTCCAGGTCAATTACCAATTCCTTTATGCTTGTGAAAATTGGATAAAATTAGATAAGACAAAAATTATAAGATCAAAACTCATTACAAAATCATTTTTTTGTAAGATTGTTTAACTGCAAGTGTTTCTGATTTTTTCAATTGGGTTAGAGTAGGGTGTTTCTGATTTTTTCAATTGGGGATACAGTAGGGATGACAGAGAAAAGATTGGAGTGAGAAAGATGAAAGAGAAAGGGTTGAGAGGAATGAGAGAGGTGACTAAGGGTTTCAGGGTTCTTTTTTTTTAGTTTTGAGAATGAAAATTATTAAAATACCCTTAACCTTAAACTTAGAATCCATGGTATATAAGGATATTTTTGTCTACTAAAACCCGGTACACATTGCTAAAATGTACCAACTGAAAAACAGGCGTACGCGCGTTAGCAAACCCCATATATATATATATATATATATATATATATATATATATATATATATATATATATATATATATATATATATATATATATATATTCATACACACAACTCTATTTACTTTAGTCATGGATATTCACCTTTCAATACTAACTTATCAAATTAGCAAATTTTTAAAGATAGTTTGATCCTTAATTTATAAAAATATAATAGTTTGAATTTTTTTTACAGGTAAGTCATTATAGATTTTGACGACTTTCAAATAAAAATTGTCATCAATAATGACAACTTCTTCGTAAAATTACAATGAAATTATGAGAATTTATGATTATTTCTTTATAATTATGTTAAACTAAAATTATCAAGACTGTAACGACTTTCAGTTTATATTAAAATTGTTAATAACATTCAATTTCTATTGAACTAAAGTAGTCATGACTTATATAATATCAATTCAACACAATTATAAAGAAGTCTTATAAATTTTAACAACTTCAATATAAATTGAAAGTCGGAGTCTTATTTATGATTTCAGTTAACACACTTACAAAAAAAATCATTATGAGTTCTCATAACTTTGCTTTTTCATAATTTTATAAAGAAGTTAATCCTAACTCATGATTATTTCCATTTTAAAGTGGTTAAGACTTTTACCATAATATGTAAAAATATTCAAACTATCATATTTGTGTAACTTACGGTCCAACGATCCTAATTCAAAATGAGCAACCTTATACAATTCAGTACACCCTCGTATATAGATGGCAAACCTAAGGAATAAAAGAAGAAAATTCAAACTAACAGAAAAGAAAACCATATTTATATACGATAAGGCACAAACCAAATTAGAGTAATGTAGGCTATATATATATATACCACATCTGTACAATGATATGCTATGGCAGAAAATTTGCAACCGAACCGAATTTTTGTGCAGTGAACATGCTCGAGATCACTCTCCCCAACTTACTGCACCTAAAATAACAAGAGACGAAAATGTTAGCACAAGAACTCAGAAATAATTTTTAGTTAGTTTTTGAAGTGAATAATGTCTGCGTATTCATGACAACCATTTTTCATACAAAATGTTACGATGATATTACATGAAAATAGAGAACTAACACTGAAACTGGAAGAGTTAATCAGCAGCTCTTGATGATGAATCATCGAACATATGTCGAGAAGCCATGAATAGCTGGGGTGTGTCCCACGAACAAAGCAACATGGCCCATAAGCTTGTCTTTCCTAGAAAATGTTGTCCCACAGGAGCACTGCCACTTGGCGTCCCCACAGTGCTTCTCATGTGTCCTCAAATCAGAAAGCACCGAAAACTGCTTCTGGTTGCACCTATTGCACACGTACATCTTGGGGCAGTGGCTCCTCTTGTAATGGTTTTTAGCACAGATCATTGACTTCAATGGCTGGAACTTTGCATGTTTCTGGTTCCACCTACACCCTTCTTGAGGGCACGAATATTTCTTGCTGGAACTTCCCTCACCCAATAAACTCTCCCTGCTTTTCATTGGGTTGCTCAAGGCTGCATTTGTTTTGTACTCTTCCCCATGAGCCCTCATGTGCATCCTCAAATTCGCATCACGTTTGAACCCTTTCCCACACACTTGGCAAAAATAAGAGTACTTGGCCAACAAATCAGCAGCATCCAATTCGATTATATCACTCTCTCTCATGATGTTCCTGTCGGCTTCTTCATCCTTAATGTTACAATCTCCAATATTGTTATTGTTGTAGCTTTCACCAAACCAATCCAGTGCCCCTCCTTCTATACCAGATAGGAATTTACTTTGCCCTCTGATCATATAAGAGCTCATGTTAATGCTACTCATACTAAGCATACCCCTATTGTTGTTGCCAAAGTTTGATGGATGATGAGGTGATAATACGCTACCATGATCAAGTTGTTGCTGGTTCTGGTTTCGGTGCAATTCATTAGCAATACTAGTACCTGAAGAGGAACCAAGAGTCATTTGCTGACAGGTAAATCTCATTGATGTGGCTGCCACTATGATTTCTTCGAGTGTTGCGTTCATGGTGGAGATTGCCATGGGAGTTAGGTTATGTCGAGGGGTGACAAGAACATCAACCAGGTTCTGCAGCTGACCTAGCTTGTCCTTCAGAAGAGAGAGATAGCAGAGGAGGGAGGTAGAAGAGTGTGAAGTTGAGGAAGAACTTAGTTCAACAGAAGATGAAGCCAAATATTCATTCACAGGAAACATTTGAGATGCTTGAAAATCCTTTGTGGAGTAAGATGTAGCCTTTGGCATCATTGTTGAATCAATCTTCCTG
This sequence comes from Vigna umbellata, assembly GCF_029865625.1. Lineage (NCBI taxonomy): Eukaryota > Viridiplantae > Streptophyta > Magnoliopsida > Fabales > Fabaceae > Vigna > Vigna umbellata. Next base: position 15,404,369 of record NC_142167.1, read on the forward strand.
CAACAAACCTGTGAAAATGGTAGCTGTATGGTTTCAAATCTTAGTTTTCGTGTGAAGATTGGCTTTTGACTTGGATCATACAGAGAAGGATATAATGTTGTGGAGGGAACGTTCTTTATATATAAAGTGAAGAGCAGCCAAATAATGATCATAATAATTTGTATTTTTCTATGTTATGTATGACTTATGGATGGTTACAGATTCTCTACACAATACTGAGTTTACCCCCTTTATATATACAACACCCTCTAGCTTTTTAATTAATACATTTTATTAATATAAATTACTTGTTTTGGAATTGAAATTTAAATAAATAAATTAGTGGTAATTAAGATCTTTATATATGATAGGTTTTGGAGTTTAAAATGGTAAATGTTGAAGATAAACATCAGATTTATGTGGATAAAAAAAGAGATAGAAAAAAATGTTATTAATTAATGTTAAAAAAGAAATTTCTTTAGTAAAAATATAAATTTATTTTTACCGAAAATTAGTTTTTTTAATAAATGTATTGGATTTTTCCATCAATAATTAATTTTTTATATTTTAACTTGTATAAAACTGATTAACTTTGGGTTATTCACGTTCAATTATGGATAAAATAAAGAAATTGTGTATAAAGGGATGAATTTTAAAGACATAAAACCTGACTAGCTTTAAGTGTTGGGTATAAACAACGTCCCGCATTAGATAGAATAAGAAATAAACATGAGTTTATATACACATAAGATACCTCTTTTTGTAGTGATACCAAAAGCAAATCCGTGAGGGTTTGGTCCAAAGCGGATAATATCTTATCAGTGTTTTTGAAGGGTGGATGTTGGATACAAACAAAGTCTCACGTAGGATAAAATAAGAAATAGACATGTCTTTATAACATACACAACATTAACCTCTTCAAGCTATATATAAAATGTGTTTTTCTCCAATTTTGAATTTCCAAATATCTTTTAAAGTAAAATAACAATTTTAGCTTAAATTTTAAAGTGTTTGGTTTTTTCAATTTTTTTTGGAATTTTCGTTTTTTAAATGTAGACAATAAGTCAACTGAGAATTGAGACAGACAATATATATATATACTCATCCCCACTTAAGACCTTCCTCACATGAACCCTATCTCACATCAACCATGGCAAATGAGAGATAATCCAATTTCCATTGGTTACAGAACTTACAACTTTCATCGGACTCTCTCATCATTCTATTTTTTTTTTCACGTTGATTATTATAAAAATTAAATGCTTTGAGTTCTTCTATCCTTTTTAATTTAAAAAAGTATTTTCTTTTGTCTTATTATCTAAACCTAATTGTCCTTTTAGGTTGTGTTGTCAATAAGCACAAGGTTTGAAGGGTTCGCAATGACAATCTTTGTTCTTGTCAGCGTCCATTCATTTTGTTCAAGTACTACAAGTCATTAGTATGTGATTGTATTTTTATTCATTTATTCTTTGTCTTTTATATTGCCTTTGTACACGATGGTCTAATGTAAAAGATACTTTTTCCACTATTTTTTTTATTAAGAACAATGGTAAATTTCTTTAAGTAATTTTTGAAATAATCTATTCTTTTGATGATGTATAACCAAATGGGTTTGTGATTTATGATTTAGGGTTTTGAGTTTTGTAAACCCTAAATCTTAAACTTAAACAATGGTAAATGCACGTGGGGGATTTTGGTTTGTTCCAACAAAAAATAATGAAATTCAAAGGAGTCAATTGTGTATTAAATTGTCGTTTTTTATATAATTGTTTGAAATTAAATATAATTTTTGTTTTCAAATTATTTAAAAAAAATATTTTTTCTAAACTATATATATATATATATATATATTATTCTTGTATTTTAAGAAAAATTACGTAAAATATCTTTTATAGCAAATGATATAATGAATGTTATATTATAGTTTATTATACAGTTTGAGTGTCACATGAAAAACATTCCACACATTTTTTTGTTAAAATTGTTTACATTACTTTCATAAAATACAGAAAATATATATACACATTAGTTTAAAGATAAAGCATAATTTTTAAAATTAATTTAAACATTCTAAACATGTTTTTTGAATTAATTTTAAAAATTATTTTTTATCTTTAAACTACTTACTAACTATTACATAATCCTTTTAAAAATTCAATGCTTTCAACGAAATGTTGAAAATGCTATCGTACGTCTTAATTTCTTATTACAGCAAGTGGATTTTTATTTCTTTGAGTGTACAATAATTCATGAATAGAATATTATGAGAATCCATATTATAAAGCATATATACCTTCTTTTTAGTAGAGTCAAATGCTAAAGAGACAAATTAAAGTATAATAAAAACAAAACTTATGACTATTATCTATTCTAGTTCAGGTAGTATAAATGATTGTTTAAAAATACTCACATAAAATGTAAATAAAAAAAGACTACAAACTTTTAAAATTGTCAATTTTTATAAGAGGTTGTTGATTTGTGAGACTTTTATACATAACTGTAACTAATCATTGTGATTTTTACCCCTTCTGCTGAAAATCAATATTCATGTTATGCATTAATTACTTTCCCTATTTTTAGTAGGATAATAAAAATAAAACGTATTTTTTTTACTATGAATAGAGGTTTGTTTTACCGTGTAAACTTTTTTTGTTGTTGTTTTATTATATGATTGTTAGCATATTTTTATTCAACATACTTCTAAAATTAGGGATTATTAGTGTTATGTGACCTCATTCTAATGTTAATAAAAAAATATATGAGTCGATCATATATACATGAACAATACTCAATCTTTTAAATTAAGTATAAGAATGAAGTTGTATAAATTTTAATGAATGATACCTATTTCTTTTAACGTTATTAATAAAATTTCTTAATTTTTGTAAAAGTTTATTGGTTTTACTTATGCTTTGAAAAAAAATACGTTTTAAGTTATTAAGCATTTTAATTCAAAGAATATGTAAACATTAATAAATAATAAAGAACTAAAAATAAAAATAAAATTAGATATTTAAGAAAATATATAATTTAAAATTTATTACTCAATTTTTAATATATAAATGATTTAAATATTAAAGTAGTTAATTTATATTTACTACTTTTAAAAATAAAATATTAATTAAAATATATATGTTGGTTGAAATGTTTAGAATATACATTTTCTAACTCACTTCAATTAACACTAATTTATTGGTTAACATTTATTAACGAAAAAATATATATTCCAAAGAGGATGCTTCCACTAGTGCAGAAAGAACTTTAGACGTCTGTTATTTTAGGCTTTTAACGTATGATATCTGTCTGACGTCTATATGGGTGACATTAATGAGACGTCGGACCCTTTAGGTCATACGTCTCTATAGACATCGGACTTATATAGGTCAAACGTCTCTATAGACGTCGAACCTATATAGGTTAGACGTCTGATCCATATAGGTCAGACATCTCTGGGTTGCTCCTGACTCATGGTGATTCGAGTTTACAACTTTATATTTTAGTTGAAGAGAATGTATTGTACATTTTTTTATTGGATGGTTTTAAAAATGTAGTGGAGGGAATTGGAGGAGTACAAAACGCAAGAAATCCCCGTCAAAGAACGTCGCCCAAGTACACAAGAATAACTGCACCAAAACCCAACGAAAACGCATTTTAATCGGTTCAAATGAAATATATGCATGAAAGAGTGATGTAATCTGAGTAAAATTAATTTAAAACGGTTCAAAAGTGAAAAAATGAACCTGAAAAGTGTAACCCGTAGAGAGAAAACGCGACGAAGATGATGAACAATGAGTGCGCGTAATGGCTGTCTCGCGTTTACGGTGTTTTAATGCCGAAATTTAGACGTCGGTTCCCCCAATAACAAACGTCTAAAGGACTTTAGAAGTCAGAGTGACGGGATCAGACGTCTAAATGGAGTCAAAAAGTGACATTTTAAATTTCTGGGTTTAGGGTTTAGACGTCGGTTCCCCCAATAAACAGACGTCTAAAGTGCTTTAGAAGTCGGAGTGGCGGGACCGGACGTCTAAATGGAGTCGAAAAATGACTTTTTAAATTTCTGGGTTTAGGGTTTAGACGTCGGTTTTCCCAATTAACAAACGTCTAAAGCGCTTTAGAAGTCGGAATGGCGAGATTAGACGTCTAAATGGAGTCAAAAAATGACTTTTTAAATTTCTAGGTTTAGGGTTTAGACGTCGGTTCCCCCAATTAACAGGCGTCTAAAGTGCTTTAGAAGTTGGAGTGACGGGATCGGACGTCTAAATGGAGTCAAACAGTGACTTTTTAAATTTCTAGGTTTAGGGTTTAGACGTCGGTTCCCCTAATAACAAACGTCTAAATAGAATAAAAAATTATTTTTTATTAACTTTTTCGTTTAGTTTTGGCGTCTATTCAAGGTAGTCGACATATATGAGTATTTAGACGTCGGGCCCCTCCATAGCCGACGTCTAAATAGTTGTTTTATTTATGAAAAATGCCACCGATCATCTTTTACGTTGGATATTCGAGGGTGAAACGTCTAAAGAGTGACGTTAAAGGTCTTTTTTGCACTAGTGTTCATAACCTTTCTCATAAAAAATTTATAAGGATTTAATTATATTTTTTGTCCCTAAAATATAAAATCAAATTAATTTTGATTTCTAAAATAGTTTACTTGTGATCAAGTTTTGAAAGTATGATTTTAGTTCTCAATTTAAATGAGTAAAATAACTTTATTTTTCAGATTTAGTCTTTAAAGCTAAAATTATTTTTTCTAGATTTAAAAAATTAAAATACTTTTCAAATTTTGGAGGATCAAACTCCAATTCTTTTAACTACATATATTATTAAATTAAAATAAATAAAATATTTTGAAAAAGATTTAGGAATATGGATGGATTTGATAATATATACCAACCTAATTTAAATTGAATTTTATTAATTTAAAACTAGGTCAACGTTATAAAGTGTTAGAAAAATAATCAAAATAAATAATAATAATTATATAAGAATAAGACAGAGATTTGGATAAAAACAAATTAAACCATTTTTATAACAAAATATTTCAAGATAAAAGTAAATGAGAAAATAAGTAGAAATAGTATGGGTTAAGGTACATATAATGTTGTCTGTTAGTTAGACTCAGCTTTTACTTTTGACCGTTCGGTTTCTTGTTGTTAACCGTTCGGTTTTATGTCTGGTCGTTTGTGGCCAAACTTTCTCTTCTGAGCGTTCGGTTATGAACGTTCGGGTCTTTTGGCTTTTACTTGGATTGGCTATATATATTGTAGCTTGTCTTGGTTTTCAATGATTAATTCAATACCGTAATATTCAGATAATTCCTCTCTGTGTTTTTTCTCTCTTCTCTCTCATTCTTTCTAGTTCTCTATTTCACACTCGAATCCAATATTGTCCTTATAGATAAAACGATTTCACTGTACAAGACAAAATAAAATTATATATACTTATTTTCAAGATACAATAATCCATGAGATGGACTGAATGTAATGAATGATCTCTAAATTTTATGAATATCAATATCTTAAAAGATAATATAGAAGACCGAAAACATGTTTTATGACTTGATGTATTTTCTGTATTTTTTTCTCCATCCAAATAAGTAATATTTATAGATAGAAGAAAAACTTGCCGGTCAATTATAATTAATCTAATTTAAAAAATAATAATAATTTTTAAATGTGAAAAACTCTTTATACATAAATGGTATTTATCTCTAAGATTAATATTGTATTAAAACATTAGCAACAATAGGATTTTATTGTAATTAGTTATTTTTAAATGATATTAAATATTTCTAACAACCACTCGCATCATTTAAAAAATAAAATAAAATATATAATCTTTTAAAATAAAATATTGTAAGATAAGGAACCATACACATAATGTCTTTTAACGGTTAAGTCTATAAAGGATGATATTCACTAGAGATACAACATCAATGAAACTTAAGTTCAACCACATAAAAGATTTACATGACTCTCTCTTCAAAACCTTAAGGCAGTTGGTTAATAGGTCTTCACCTTTATATCTTGCTATACTATCTTATTTTTATCCAATGTGGGTCTTGGACTTATATTCTCAACATTAACTTCCATTGGAAAAAATGCAAAGACTTAATTGTCTTGAGCTAAAGCTCTTATAGCCAGATTTTAGTACATAACACAGAGTATCTATATTCATTTTAGGTTCTAATAAGTAGTTGCATGTAAGACCTTATACATACATATGTTTCATAAGTGTCACTTAGAAACTTGCACATGTCTCACAATAGCGGTCACACCATCACACTCACTAGATAACTCTCAAAGGGTGATTACACCCATGCAATAATTATTATTGGATTTATTAAGAGGTATTTTAAAAAATAAACATAGTAATGTACATACATACCTCAACCTTATTATTGTCATAATTTATAGTAAACATCACCAAAGGAATGAGACATAAAATTTAGTCATTAGTTGGTGTACTTTAAGTTAATATCAACTTGGTTATTACACATTGAACACTATTTCATGAGATCATCATGTATGTGGAGATGAGTGTCCATTGTTACAACTAATTTATGGCTTTAATACCAACCTTATGACTCAAATATTTGCTTTTTTTTTTCATTGAAATTTTTGCTAAACTTTAAATATAGAAACTTGAATGTCACACTACATTGAAATAAGAGTTATAAGTTTATTTAGTAATGGTAAATCATATAGATAATGAAAATTTGCCTTAGCAAAAAATTGTATTTACAATAATCTTTGTTTTCATGGTATATCAGGAAACAATATTTTATTTAGCAGATTTTTATGCTACTGCACATCTACCCAAAGCAAAAACATAACCATTAAGAGACTTCATTCTTCTAATAGAATTTAAATTTCCTTGACCTAGTCTAACATGTTACATTTCACAACTTTCAAACATATGTAATAATCAAATAAGAACTATTAGATATTTTATTTGAAGATAAAGACATAAGTCTTAACTTAAACAAAACCTTCACAAATATATTCTTTAATAACAAATACATCATGTGTAGAAATAACAACCCTATTATACTAAACAACCAGTTAATAATAAACAAAATATTTTTTCTTTTATTTCTAGTGTAAACAAAATAAGTTTCTATTAACATACACATAGTTTAACTTAGAGTTAGTGACATGATACCTTTCATATGAGAAATCATATAGTAATATTATTAACTTCAAGCTTATAATTAGATTGAAATTTTTAAACAAGCTTTAGAAATAAAAACTATGTTTTTTCTCAACACAAAGATACATAATCAAAACATCACAAAATAATTTTTCATTTAAACCTTGATCACAATCAACAGGAAGGAAGCAATTTTAAATTAATAATCATGATGGCAAGTAATAAACAAAAATTTTTAAATTCATGAATTTGATAAAAAAATGTTTATATTAATCATTTCAAATTCAATTATTTTTCACAAAAATATTTACATAATTTTTTTAAAAAAAGTCACATTTTACTTAACAATAATTTTAGTATGATAAGATATTTTATAAATATTATTAAACAAAACATTAAAAATTTGTTCATGATATCAAATATCTTTATCTGCAACATCATAACAAAATGTACTAGCAAAAATAATATTTACTTTTACTTCTAAGATTAATATTGTATTGAAATATTAGTAAAGATTTTATTTTAATTATTATTTTTATAAATATATTAAGTATTTCTAACACAAAATAGTAATAGAGTTGATATATACTTGTCACCTGAAACGATAATGGGAAAATATGTGTTATTTACGAATGTGTTTTTTCTTTTGCATTTTCTAATTTTAAAAGCAATTAGTATTTTAATCTAAAATAATTATATTTTTAATTTTATCCTTTAAATGTTAATCCAAATTTAATTGTTTTATAAATTTAATTTACCATTTTATCTTTTAATAACTAATTTTTTAAAGTTAAATAATTATTTACAACAAAAATTATTTATTAATAAAAATTATTTTATAGTTTAATAAAAAATTTCTAATATAAGAAAACACTCGTTTTATAATAATATTGACTTTTTAAACTCGTTTTAACTTTTTTTTTTTGAAAATTCGTGATTTTAATATTTTCTCTATTTAAATTTAGTTTCTAAATGATAATTTTTTATTCTCACAATTATGATAGAAGAACATAATTTACCTAATATATGATATTATATATTCAAATTAAAAATTAAAAAATTATTGGTAAAAAGATTAAATTAACGTAGTATTTTTTAAGTTTGAGGACTAATTAATTAATCAATAATAATACTGCCAAGTAAAAGTAAGCAGTAAGAAATTAATTTTAACATTTTGAACAAGAGTTTATTTTTCATATATTATAATTTTTTTTAGATCAGGAAACTTGTCCACAAATAACGTATGATGAATTTGAGTTATACGAATTTGAGTTATATAATGGTAGTTGTATATGTAAATTTTATGATATTTTAAGATTTTTTAAAACTTATACTAATAATTTTCTATCAATTGAGCATATAAAACATTTTTATATTCAGAGTTTATTAAAATTAAATTCAAAGATATATAATATCAACTAAAAAAGTTCATGGGTTAAAATAATAATTATAGAAGTAATAGTCAAATTCTTTATCAAATAAAGAATATTATTGTATTTAATTTAATAATTCCAAAATTTAAAAAGTTCTCATTTTATAATTTACGACGCGTAACACTGGACAAGAGATAAGAAAACAGAACATTGTGCTTGTTCTCAATCCATCAATGGCGTCACCATTATCTTCTCTCTCCTCTTCTTCTTCACTCTTTCACCACACCTTCACCGGAAGCTCGAAGGTTCCAGTTCACTTCCCCAACCAAACTGCGCACTTTTTTGTCTTCGCTCAAAAGAAGGCAAAGAAAACTCGAAAGGTTACATAAAATTCCATGCTCTAACACGATAAAGAAATAAAATTTCGTGCTTTTCAACACTATTTGGATGTCAAATTTGAATTTTGTTGTTGTACGACAAATGGGTATGCTCGTTTTTTTTCTACAGTAATGTATTTGTATTTTGCAGCACTATATGTTCACTTGGTTAGTTATTTGTGAAATTAGATTATTCTGAAGGAGGATGTGGCTGATGTGGGAAAGCAAGGGCAACTCCTTGATGTGAAGGCTGGTTTTTACAGAAATTACCTGCTTCCTTTGGGAAAGGCACAACTTGTTACACCTGTGCTACTCAAGTAATGTGTAATTAAACCACCTAGGTCTTGGATGGAACATTAATTTATCTGATAAATTTGTTTTCAAATTTCTATATTTTGGACTAGTGCTTCGAATTTGCGTTTCCATGACCCGTTCGTAGTAGAAATGATGATTTTCAAACAAGCAATAGGTTGGATAAGTTTCCAGTGAGTTCTGAATATGTCATTGTAGTGTCATGAAATATAATATGTCTCTGATAAGAGGTCATCTGAATGTGATTTATTTGTGTATATAGACTAACGAAACTTTTAGAGGGATTTGATTGGAGAACAACAAAAAGATGGCTTTTAGTTAATAATTATACTAGTAATGACTTTAGGAAGTTATTTTTATTTCACCCATAGGGTTTTGATGTTCTGGGTTGGACAGGTTTTTCATGTTTTTCCTTCTTCTTTAAGTTGTTCCTGCTGTATTAGTTTAATAACAACTGCTGTCATCTTGGATTGCCAAATGGAAATTGGCCTCTTTCAAGTGAGATTGCTGTTGTGGCATTTTTATGATAAAATTGTGAAAATTCTACGTTTGTGAGTGTAATAAACTTTGTTTTAGTAATTTGTGCATTTCTTTGTTTGAGACTCTTTCTATCTGTTTCTTTAAGAGAAATGATCATTGAAATTTAGGGCTAGCTATTTCTTTGTGCAGTAAGTGCCGTTAAAATAAAATATGTTCGTCTAAGTTTTGATCTGAGTTTACTTTTCATTGTGCTTAGAACTATTCATTTTGACCTTCTCTGTCCAGGGAAATGAAAATAGAAGAAGAAAGAATTGAGGCTGAGAAAAGACGGGTAATTTTTCCTTTCATCCCCAGTCCCTACTTGGATTCAGGGTTACCATCTCTGAATAACATTAGAAATGAATGCTATGGTGTTTAGCTCCATATGTAAACCTTACATCAAGATCTGTAAACTTGTGAAAAAGAGTTTTATATGATCGAATGTACACATCTTTCAATGGTTATCCCTGTAGTAACTTTGCATGCAGCAAAACACTTTCTTTTTGATATCTGGTTACATCTAATTTCATACTATCTTCTGAATTTATTAACAAGTATTTTACCCCATGCACAGTTCTTTTAGACATATGCTGTCCATGTTTACATTTCTGCAGGTAAAAGAAGAGGCACAACAACTTGCTCTAATTTTTGAAACTGTTGGGGCTTTCAAGGTGAAGCGTAAAGGTGGTAAAGGAAAACAAATTTTTGGAAGGTGAGATTTGCCTTGCACGATTATGAGAAGTCAATTTATGTCCTTGTATGGATTTTGTGTCTGATGTTTGAATGCTTTTTAGTGTCACTGCTCAAGATCTTGTTGACATAATCAAGGCTCAGCTTCAAAGGTACCATATTTTACAAAATTCTTTTATTTTGTTAGTATTGTGGATGTTCTTTGATTGAGTACTATACTATACTATACATTCACAAGTTTTCCTTTTCCTTTTCTTCAATGTGTCTAAAATACAGAGTTTCTAAAGTTTGTGACAGACTTCGGTAAGGTGTTTGTCATTTAAGTAATGCAGATTTTTTTTTTTCATTTGACTCTGGAGCTTTCTCTGATTTTTGGGTGTTAATATTGTGATATTAATGGAATATAAACCAAATTTCCGAAATAGTAATACAGTCATTCAATATCCGATACTTAATTTAGCAAATGTCATTATTTTGGAGTGTGCATGCATAATATGTTTCATGTGATAACTTGGTATCATCTGTCAGTATTGCAAGTGTCTTTCAGTAGTGCATCTGATTTTACCTTTTTCTTTTCCCTTTACAATTGCTAGTAGAAAATACAATATAATCCAACTTTATCAATGTAAACCATCCATGCATAATTTTCTTTGACGTGTTTCAATCTATACAATTTTCTACTTGATTACCATTTTAGAAAATTTCCAAACTTGTGGCACTCTTCAATTTATATGGTATTTGTCTATACGGGATTCAATTGTCACACTTGAAACAATGTTCCTAGTTCTGAGAATCTATTGGGGGAAGATCATGTAATGTAAGTACATTTCACTGCAAAAAAATGGGGAGATGAGTTGTTTTTCCAATATTTATTTCATATCTGTCAATATTTATTTCATATCTGTTTTGTAATCTGATTGATTAATGTTGCTTTAAGATATATATTGAACTGTGATTCATTTCTAGGGAGGTGGACAAGAGAGTTGTTGATCTTCCAGAGATCAGGGAAACAGGAGAATATATTGCAGAGTTAAAGCTTCACCCAGAAGTTACAGCTAGAGTGAAGTTGAATGTTTCTGCCAACTAAAAGCACAAATATTTTCTGAAGTTCCTTTGCTAAATGGACAATTTGGAGCTAGTTACCTTTGTTCAAGGTGCATAACCATCTTATGACGATGAATCTTGAAGCTTCAAGCAGTCTGTAATCTTGTAATCATGCCCTGACTCTCGGATGAGGAAGGGTTTGTCATAGGTCCAAAATGAGAACTGTCTCTGATTTGAACATTTTTGTTCTGTTCATACCCCATTCTTGAATGTTTATTCATTTTTAGGACAATGCAATGCACTATGTTGGTGGTAAAGGCTATTTTTTCTTTGATCTTTCCTTGGTTTTGTGAGCATGAAAATGGAATATAAAACGAATCCATTGTTTTTCTGCACTTGATTCAATGATCATGTTTACATTCCAGTGTGAATGAAGGCTTTTAATTTCTTTGGAGGCCACTGAAAGATTCAGCATTTATTTTTCCTGTTGGAGGAGAAAAACAAAAATGTAGAAGATTTCCATTTAGTGTGCGGCTAACTTATTGACAAAGAAATTGTCTATGTTGTTATGAACACCCTGTAAAATTTTGTCAACTCTATTGAAATGAAGTTAAAAAGGAATGTTCTTCAAAGTTTAAATTGACAATCACATTTGTCTTAGGTTAAAAGAAATTTGGCAAAAAAGGTAATGAATTGACTAAAAGAGAAAAAACAGTAAAATAAAAAATCAATGTTGCTGCCCAGGATCGAACTGGGGACCTTCAGTGTGTAAGACTGACGTGATAACCACTACACCACAGCAACTCGGTTGAAAATGTATTCAATAAAGAAAACATTATAATAAACGTTTTTGACATTTGAAGAAAGAAATTGTATGGATTTATTGTATTCATCACAGTGTAGCTTGCAATTGCACAACTGAATCATGTGTTTTTCAAAATTTATTTTTATATTAACTTTATTTGTTAGCACCAATAATAAATACATAAGGTGTACGACAAAGAAAATGCCCAACAAGAAATAACTCATTTCATGTTTCATTCTCATGAAATATACATTTAAAAAGTTGAAATATAAGGAAACACATACAGGCAATATACTCTTTTAAATGTTTTTCTTTGTTGATTAACATTTATTAAACATCACAAAGTTTTATAGACTTGTTCTTACTTGATAATGGATACCACTCATAATTTTACAGTTTCTAATAAACTTTAATCAATAAAAATACGTCAGAGAATATGATATAAAATATATCACAAATAAAAACAGTTCTTTTAAAGGAAAAAATGATTTTTTTTTTCATTTTTACAATCTATTAGGTTATAACCTACAAACCATGGAAATTGGTTTGCTACCCGTGATGGTGGTTTTTCGTAAATCTATCTGATAAGAAATTTAGGGATTGAATCAAATTCTTATGTGATTACTTTAGTTTACAGGTTCATGGTTTTAAGAATAAAATGCATAAAAAAGAGTTATAAACAAAATAGAAAAATTCAATAGAAATAGACAAATAAAAGAATAAAAAAGAATGAAAACAAGAAAGGAAAGGATAATTTTTTTTACTAGAAAATCCATTCATGTCAAAAAAACTCTATATACCTTAAACCAAAACACCCTTTTTATATTAAAAAAATTATAATTAATCATCATAATTAGTTTTATTGACAAATCTAACTTAAGATTTAATTACACTTAAAACTCCTCTACCAAACTTAACGTGTATAATCGTTCAACATTTGATAAAGATTGTTGTATTGAAGTTAGATATTTTAAAATCGAATAACTCACCATTATTATTCAAAAGTAACAAGTCTATTTAACATAGTACATTTAACACCTACAAAGTATTTTTTTTATGTATGTCATTTGTCTTTAATCAACCGACACAGATTTTTACCACAACAAATATCTTAACACCAACCAACAAGGCTTCTTGGAACATTATAAAAATTTCTGCCAACTGAAGGAGAAAGAAAAAGTAGCTTACGTTAAATTGGTAAATATCCTTAATTTTGTCAACAATATGTCAAAATCTGTTCAACAGTCATTCTCACTTCTAGTAACTTAGCTTTTGCAAAAGCTAACCTAACCCCAAACCAAGGAAGTGGATCTTTAGAACATATTCCAGAAAGAATGAAATGAAATGGCACTATTTGATTAATGAAAAAGAAGATGCACACCAAACACCGATTGGCATCTTAATCAAGGGTTTTGGTTGTGATATTTGGAAACTAAACCTTGCTTATGGTCAAGACTCAACACCAATAGGGTATTAATTAAGCAATTGATTAATGGTGTGGAAATTAATTTAAGATTAGCAAGCAACGACACACAGAATTTATGGCCGGCCAAATGCCTACTTTTCTGGTTATGGCCACAACCAGCCACATAGTAAACCAACTCATGCATTTGAGACATTTGTCTCCATCACCAAAAACCTTCAACCAATGTTACTCTAACACACATCTTATTGAAAAGAAAATTACGTCCAACAAAAAAAAAACTAAGAGAGAAATAAGAAAGTTTAATAAAAAAAGAGATTTAAAATTGTTTTAAGATTTTAGATTAAAAATTTAAATATAATAGTATAAACACATTTATACACTCGATATAGAAAAAATTATATTTAAGATTTTTTTACTTAGATTGAACTTATCAATTACTAAAATGAAACATTAATTAAGAATGCAAGTGTGAGTCCAAATTTCACATTGGATAGAAATGAGAATGTAAAGCACTACTGTATAGAAAGACCTATTAACTCATTGCTTTAAGGTTTTTGTTAGAAAATAGTGTTAATTTCTTATGTAATTGGACTTAGATCTCATTGATGTTGTATCTCCTCTTCCTTAATAGACCGAGTCATCCTTAACATAAAATTTACTCATTTATATTCTCAACATTTAATATGTTATGTGAATTGAATTAATATTTCAGTATTGTCTAATCTCACTGATTAAGATTAATCCTCTCGTGGTAACAAACCACGCAATAAGACAATGCATGAACAACTATAGATCAGTTAATTTTCTCATTCTTTTTCACCAAAAGGACATTGACATCTCAGCAGATACCACAGTTATGTCTGGTAATCGAGAATGGCCATTTGGAGTAAGTTAGGTAGTCAAGTGAAATTTGTACACAACCCCATGATCTCCTTTTGGGAAATCATCTCACATACAGAATAAAAATACGTTTTTTTTTTCTACATTGAAGAAACATTGCCGAAACGCGTATTACAGTGTCATAAGTTGCGTGAAGAGAAATGAAAATTGGGCGTTGAGAAAGCAAGCAAAGTAATTGTTTGTGATATAGGAGAATATAATAATACGATGAATAAAGTAGAGTTATACACAAAGGAGAATATAAATATAAATAAAAAAATATAAAGTAGAAGGTTATTAGATTAATTTATAGGACATGGAGGGAACATCTCCAACTACATGTGCTAATGTCAATGAGTGATATGTTGTTATGCATTCGGACACCTCACGCAAAGTACGTGTCCACATGCTTCGCTTACCACCATTCACCTAAACGTGCACATTACTAACTTTAGATAAGTGCCCACTCAAACTCACTTAAAACTCTTCTATCTCTCTCTTTCATTTGCTTGATTCAACTTTTATCTCTCACTCTTTCGTTAATACTATTTTCCGTGGAAGAGAGAAACTGAAATTGTTGTCACTCACCCTGTCTTTTTCTCATCTTTGCTTATGTGAACTGCATAAATAATGCTTAAGTTTTGTAGCTACAAAAGAGTAGATAAAGAGTAGTAGTACTAACGAGTGGGTGATGGGTCCAACTCCAAACAGTGACCATTCGTACAAGTCCTAATCAAATGCACTTGTGGCTTCAAAGTTAATAGTATCTTTCTTCCCAGCATCAACTTTCTATTCTATGGGCTCAAAACTTCCATGCCATAATCTCCAAACCCATTATTAAATAATCATTGTATACGTGTGTTCAAATTTTAATATACAGAGAACAAATTAGTTTGTTAGTTAATTAGGTGAAAGATATTAGTTTGAAGCGACTATTGGCAAAACAGTTGTGGGGAGGATGAGATTAACATATATAGTAAGATACATTATAGTGTATTTTTTTAAGTAAGAGTAAGTGAGAGAGTGGGAACCATGTAAATTGAAAGATACATGGTGATGGGCATGCATATGGTAGAGGCATATTTATCAAACAGTTTTGACAAATCCTTTATTCTCTTCATTAATGAAAGGAGTGGGAATGGGTAGTGAGTGTGAATGAGAAAGTGATGTTTTAGCTTTATTGTAATGAAATCCAAAACAAGTAAAGGAACCTAATCCACCACTTTTGATTATGGTTATGGTTATTGGTCATGGTGATGCCAAAACCAAACCCTAGCTATAGCAATGCCAAAGCACTCTCTCTCGCACATCGCCCTCGATTATCCCCTCAAAGAAGAACTTGCAAATACACCCAAATAAAATAAATAAATAATTCAATTAATTGAATAAAAGATGCCCTATGAACTATCACTCACTTTTCGTGAATGAAAGGCAACCACATCAACACTAACCACTTACTTACTCAAAGTATTCCAACTTGAACAAGTAGATCGATCACATATATCAAAATGGAAATTATTAATAAACCGAATTAGGAATAATAATCCAAAAAAATCGATAATTACGAATAATTGTAAATTAAAAATAACACTAATAATTCACATTGATATCAAAATAATAATTCTTTGAAATTCCAATCCCCACCCTGTTCTCTAATAAAGACAATCTACCAAAGCCGGAGTACCAACCAGCATCTGAGTTGTTACCGGAAATTGAAACTTAGCCTCCCGGATATCATCCTCCGGCGCCGGGAGGTTAAGATCCAACTGCAAGACGTTCCGCGGCGGAGAAACAGTGGTGGCCACGGCGATGACGGTGTTAGAACTTGATGTGTCAACAGTGTTGGTGTTTGTCGATGACCTATGCCTCCTCATGTGTCCACCCAATGCTTGTCCTGATGAGAATTCCGAACCGCAGATGGAACATTCATGAATCTTGACCTTGTTGTTGCCATGACCCAATTGAAGGGAAATCGGAGGACCATTTTTAACGTTATCCTCTTCGAACCGATCATAGGTTGTAACAGCCACGTGTGGCGATTGAGAGGGTGGTGGTTTTTTCTCTTCAGGCGAAAGTTTGGGCTTTTTGTGACTCGCCCTGTGTCCACCCAGTGCTTGAAACGAAGGGAACGTTCGGTTACACGTTTTGCACTCATAAATAAAGAAACCAACTTTGGTGTCAACTGCGGTTGTTGCGGCGGCGGCGGCGGTGGTGATGGTGTTACCGTTACCCTTTGCTGTCTTGACACCGTTATGATCTTCAACTCGTTGTTTGTGATGATGAGGTTGATGAGGGTGAGATTCCCCTCCTTGGGCCAAGAGAATCAAACAATTTGCCATGTCTTCTTCTTCGCTCTCATAAGTGGTGGTGGAGGAGCCACCGGAGTTAGGACTGGAGCAACTGGTGGTGGTGGTGGTGAGTCCAGTGGTGGCGGCGGTGGTAACAACGGCGACACCAGAAGGGGACAAAAGCCTCATCCTTTTGGTCCGTTTGCCCTTGGCTATGTTGCTCTGGGCAGAGCTAGAATAGGAATTGGAATTAGAATTAGAATCTAACCCTTCCATCTCCATAACCAAACTGAAACAACCTAAGTGATGAGAAACAAAGCCTCAACGCAGCAGTTTTATATGTAAAACAATGCTATTTAAGGTAAGAGAGAGAAATGTGATTACGATGTAGTGATGGAATTGAAGTGGTTATGTTATGTGGATATGTATATATATATATATATATGTATGTGTGTGTTGTGAAATTTGGTAGTGAATGGCAACAAAGAAGTTGAAGCCGTCTTATAACAGCTACACCCAAGTGGTCTGTCACCAAAATCTTCCTTGCGTTTCCAACCTTCGAAGTGTTACTAACAAGAAAACTAACTTCTTTCAGCTTTTTCACGCGCCTCTCTGAGCACTTCTTTCTACGCCTTCATCGTGACCACACTTTTTTGCTTTCTGTTTAACTTCTACTATTTTATAATAACATCAGCTCAGCCTCAGGGTGTTACTTTTCTGAAATAATATTTTATTTTATTATCCATAGGATACATTTTTATACCTATTTTTTCTGATAACAAAAGTAACTAACGAAATAAAAACTGAGACTGTTTTCTTTTTTAATTGTGTTTTGAGTATTTTTTTTTCTATTACTATAAAAATGTGAACGCAGCGTGTTAACTTGTGTTGTATGTTGTTATAAAATAATAATAATAAAGTTGCGAATGTCAATGCTTGTGTTGTATTATTCTTCCATGATTAAAATGGTTTTTATTTCGTAATTAATGGGGAGTTTAATTAGTGGGAGTGTAATTAATATATATAGTGTATAACTTAAAGTTGGGTTTACTAGTAAGTTAGGTTGGAATTAGAGAAGGAGATTGATGGATCTGATAAGTAAGTAACTTATAAAGTGGAAAAAGAAAAAAAAAAGTATGGAGGAGTTAAAGAAAGAAAGCGTGAAAGGTTGGCCTTAACGTTTGAGAATCGGTTTCAACGCTCTCTTTTGTTCACACCTTTAGGGCAACTATTTACACTAATCCCTTCAAGAAAAGTGAGATTGCATCACGTTAAAAGCATGTCAACTTTCACAATTTAGTTCTCTAATCTCTTCTGTCATTAAAGGAAAAATTACTAATCCAAGGGTAATCATCATTCAAGTGGCTTTCAAGCTGTGTGATTAAAGAAAAAATTATTAATCCAAATGTAATAATTATTTGAGTGTGTTTCAAACCGTTATAAAAAAATGACTTGGAGGTTTCATTTTATTAGATATAAGACAAATGTATAATTATTTTATATGTTACAAAATAATTTCATTTTTACTTTGAAATCAAAATATTTATATTTGAATTCTTAACAAAATAAATAATAGTTATGAATTTTATTTTATTTTTTGAGAAAAAGGGTATTTTATAATTAGTTAAGAATTAGGTATACTAATGTAGGGTTGGATTAATGATATGAAGTAAAGAAGAGACGGCATGATAAAAGAAGTATAGAACGTAAGAACTTTAGGAGATTTCCTACCAAAGGGTAGGGTTCCTCATAATTTCCTTTCGTTAAACTTCATCTTATGCTGAAAGCTTCATTGGTTAAACTTTAGAAGATCACCTGTCACAATAACAAATTATTGTTAAACATTTTAATGATTTCGTATTTGAGAGTTTTAGTTCAAAAATAATCATCAATGGTTTATATACAGTACATTAATTATAAACCAGTTTTTCTCCTCAGTTTTTACTCATTATGGAAAAAAATAAAATTATATTTACTTTACATTTATTGACTGGCAAAAAAGTTATAAATTTAATTTGTATCTGGTAGTGTTTTTTTTCTATAAATTTAATTGAAAGGAATTCACAGTGTCAACTTTTTTTTTTCCGACTGTCCTTGGTTGGTCATCTACATTAAATTTTGATCGTTTTCGTGATAATTAATCTAAAAATTACGTGTGGAATGATTTTTAATTTATGAACATGATGTAAAATTCCTTAAAAGCAATTCAATTGTAAAACTATACTTAGCAATTATGAAATAAATTTATATTTTATATTTAATTTTCATGTGCTAACTTTATTGACTTTTATGATAATTATTTTAAACTTTATTTATAACTATATCTAATTGATGATTTAATGAATTGCCGAATTTTTTGTATACGGCTAAGGTACTAAAATCAGACTCTTAACTTAATTATTCATTTAATTTTTATTGTTGTACAAAATTGTCTTTTACTTTTTATGCTTAAATATTCATTTTGGTTTTACAAATGCTAATTAAATTTAATTTTATTTCTTTATATATATTTTAGCAATATGTACAGGTTTTAGTAGAAAAAAATGCTCTCATATATTATGAATTTTAAGTTTTAAGGTTAAGGGTATTTGAATAATTTTCATTCTCAAAAGTAAAAAAAAAAAACAAGAAACCCTCAAACCCTTACTCACCTCTCTCGTTCCTCTCAACCATTTCTCTTTCATCTTTCTCACTCCAACCTTTTCTTTGTAATCCATACGGTACCCCAACGAAGAAAATCAGAAACACTTTGTCTAATCCTAATCCACCTTTCTCACTTATCCTATTTGTTTCTCTCTCATCTCCAGACTCTATTTTACTCACACACAGCAACCCGTGACACCACAATTTGTTGTTCTTGTTATATTCCTTCATTTGTTTTCCACTTTAATAACAAAATAAGTGATGATGTTGATGTTGATTTTTGATTGAAGGGTTGTGTTATATCTTTTCCCTTCCGATTGTTATTAAATTTCGTTTTTAAATTTTAGAATTAGTAGTTTATCTCTAGGGAGATTTGATATTTTGACTATTAAGTTGTCTGAAAATATTTTCCAAAAAAGAAAAATTGTTATATGAAAAGGGATTTTGGAAGGGGTAGGTCATTATCCAGAAAATGGAATATACTTTTCACCTTCCTACATATAACCAACGTCCAAACATAGCAAAAAAATGAAGCTCCTTCACATCGTATTAAATTATTTAACCAGAACAAATTATTGAAGAGAATTATGAACAGAGAAAATTGTTGTTGTTGACTATGTCCCCTTATTCAGAAAAGAGATCATTGCTCGTTCCCTCCCGAATGTTTCATATTGATAAGTATATTTTCATTTCATTTTTGTAAAAAGAATAAAAATATTCTAACAAATTACACATCTTCTAGATTTGAGTAGATTGTAGAATATTGAGTAGTTTTCAAGAGGAACTGCATTGATATAACAACTAATTAAAAATCAACCAGAAATTGGTAAACTAGTCATAATGAACTTGTTAGGTCTTAGTTGGACCAAAAAATTACATTTCAAAGTAAATCACATCATTTAAGTTTATTTTAAACAATTCACATCTCCAACTTGTTTGGTCATTATAAACATGATGTTGTCATTTTGATTTATCATTTGCTGCAGAAGTGAAATTAAGAAAAACAAAACGCACTGAATTTCAAATTAGAATTTAAACTTAATAATTTTGTTACCATCACGCTCATAGTTTAACTTCTACTCTTTCATTTCTATGATTTTATCAAAATTATAAACATGATGTTGTCATTCTGATTTATCATTTGTCGCAGAAGTAAAATTAAGAAAAACAAAATCATATATATTTCAAATTGGAATTTGATCATAATAAATTTGTTACCAATCACGCTCATAGTCTAACTTCTACTCCTTTCATTTCTATGATTTTATCAAAATTGGTATTAAGAAACTAAATGCTTTGCAAATATTATGGGTTTATGCTAACGTCTTTTCGTAAGGTTTCTTGCTTTTTTTTTAGTTATGAAAATTTTGAAATTATTGTAGATTTTAGTTTTTTACAAATTTAATTATAGGGAAAAGATATAACACAACCCTTCAATAAAAAATCAACATCAACATCATCAATAATTTTGTTATTAAATTGAAAAACAAATGAACCAATAAAGTAAAAGCAACAAATTGCGGTGTCGTGGGTTACTGTGTTTGGATGTGAGAGAGGATGAAGATGAGAGAGAAACATACATACATATATATACATATATATACATATATATATATATATATATATATATATATATATGTATATATATATATGTATACATATATATATATATACATATATATATATATATATGTATATACATATATATATATATATATATATATATGAACGTTGAAAGGAATATATTTTAATGATTTTGAATATTATAGTTTTTTTTCTACAGCATATTCTATTATTAAAAAAATATAGGGTTAAATATGTTTTTAGTCTCTAAACTAACCGTTTCTGGTTTTCGTCCATCTTTCAAAATAAGGTACAATTTGGTCCTCATTCTTTTCGAAACTCTAGTTTTAGTCCTCGAAACTTTGGTTTTAGTCCTCGAAACTTTGGTTTTAGTCCTCGAAAACTACCACATTTTTAACGGTGTTAGTTTTCGAGGACTAAAACCAAAATTTTCAAAAGAATGAGGACTACATTGTACCTTATTTTGAAAGATGGACGAAAACCAGAAACAGCCAATAGTTTAGGGACTAAAAACATATTTAACCCAAATATATATATATATATATATATATATATATATATATATATATATATATATATATATATATATATATATATATATATATATATATATATATATTAATTGATTATGAGATAATTAATTAAATTGTATAACTAATGCATTAACACACAATCAATTCTATTAAATAACTCAATTAATTATAATAAATAATAATTATTTATATAAAGTTTTTTCTCAATATAAATATAAACACGCGCAGACACCTATTCATCTATGCACGCGCTCACACGTTCGTTAGTCTATACATGCATGAACACACTCATCCACGCACAAACATGTTTGTCCTTCTACGCACACATGTTTGTCCGCCAACACATACATTGTTTTTCATTTGTTCTTTTTTTTAATATTTTTTTAAAATTATTATCTACATGTTAGGTCTCTTATTGTGACATGTGATACTTTCAATATCACATGGCAAGGTAGAACCATATGTCATTGTTAGAACAAGTGTTATTGTCTTGTATTCAATTATATCTATTTGAATTAATTCAATCTCAATTGTTTTAAAAATGAAATAGTATTGTCCCTCTCCAGATTAAAACCAAATTTATTATTTGTATAAATATTATATTGATATTTATATTAAAATTAATTTTTTTATGAAATATTTTTGAATTTTTGTTAAACCAACTCTAAAGATATTATTGGATTCCATTTAAATTAATTACTTTTAATCTTATAAAAATTATGGATTAATAATATAATAGTTTTGAATACTTACTCTTTTTTAAATAAAAATTAAATTTATTTAATAAATATAATAATGCTTGTATGATAAATAATAAAATATTGTCTGACTTAAAATAAATAAAATTAAAAAAATTATTGTTAGTGTTATAATAATAAAGTAATTTAATATAAATCACTTTAATAATCTTAATTTAATATGTTAAAAAGTTAATTCTAATAAAATATCAACATAACATTTATAACAATAATAAATTTGGTCTTAATTTTTAGAGATACAACGTTGTTTTATTTAAAATACAGTTAGAACCAAATTGAATCCAAATATATATAGAAACAAATTAAATATATCACTGTGATACTTAGTAATAACATTTAGTGATGTGACACTAACACTAATAAACATTTATACATGTTAATAAACATGTGTCACGTGACAATAATAAATAAATAAATAAAAATTAAAAGAAAAAAAATTATAAATTAACATATGATATTTTTTAACATTATATGTAATATTATAATAAAAATGACCTAATTGAGTCATTTTAAAAAAAATAAAACTTGATTGAAACAAAAATAAAAATGAAATTCTACTTAAAATTTTTCATCTAAAATGACTAAATTTTAAATAAAAGAATGAATTTTATAATCCCACCTTATTGCCGACATTTTAAGCACCCAAATTTACCTAACTTTCTTAGGGAGTAAAATGCACAAAAACACCTTAAGTTTATAATAGAAAACTAACACTAGTTTTAGGTACATAATTGGATACTATTAATTAAAAAGAATTGATTAAATATGTGAAATACTTAGAATATTTTAACCTTTTTATAATTATACAAAGCGCGTTTGATCGAACTTTACTTCCACTTTTCCTTCTTGCTATGCCTAATAATCTCACCTCTAATCTGCACCTATATTATATGAAAGACGAACTCTAAAGAAAATGAAGGGAAGGAAAATCAAAATGTAGTTATGGAAAGCAATTGTGATTAATAAAGAAAATAATTATTATTAGTATAGGTTAGAGAGAGATTTGAAGAATTCCATTTTCCTAAATATTTTATAATAAAATGTTAATTACTGATTACTTTAATCAGATCATTGACTGAATTGTCCATAAGTAGGTACTGAGGCATAATGACATTATTACCCATCAATCTGAGTACAAATAGGAAGAGCAGTTGAAAAGTAATCCACACCACTACTATTTATAACAGGACATTTTATATATATCCATCACTTTAGTTTTTAGTTTTTTAATTAGTCATTAATTATAATGTACTCGTGTAATTAATAAAAATTAATTTTTATCAGCTAGACTTAATATACAATGTAAAAGGCCTATTATGTTATAATGTAAAAGAAACTGAAAAAAAAAAATATATGTTGCGTGTTTTATTTTGAAAAATAGATTTGCAAGAAAGTGAAAGTAAATGTTATGTTGTTTGAGTTAAGAAAAAGGTGATAAAAAAATTGAAATGAAAATTAGTGAATAATCTAATAATTTAATAAATTAAAAATTATTTATAATTTTTTATATATAAAAATATATTTTTTAAAGAAAATTTATAACCAAATTTTGTCTGTGAAAACTTTAATTAATTTCACTATTACAAAAAATTATAGATAATGCTATTTTTTTATCATAAATAATGTTTTTTAAATGCTATCTACCCTATCTATTAATAAATAATATCTCTAAAAAAAGACGGATACGTTTTTTTTATACTTTTGATTATGTACATGATGGCATTTGTACATCATTTTTACCTTTGCAGTGAAACAAAATTTTAAGTTTTATTTAATCTCATAAAATTAGCTTGTAAAATAAGATTTATATTCATTTATATATTATAAATTGGTTTTCTTTATTATAAATTGATTTTATCTTTAATTGATGTGAGATTTTTTTATTTATTTAATTATTAATTAATATAATATTGTTTCTGTATATTTATTTTAAATATTTTCATTTAATTTGACTTCAATCGAAAATATATATGATTGCATAATTATGTTTGAATACTACATTGGATTTTATAAAGAAATAATTCAAATGATTTTACTGTATGGTATGAATTATCTAAGACACTGGTAAAACAATGTTGGGTACTTACGTATTATAGATAAGCAATGGTGAAAAATTACTGACGGTTGAATTGTTAGAATTATCTACAAATAAGTAATCATGAGAAATTTATCTATGGATGTTTGTATGTTTTACTATGAAAACATATTTTTTATAGACCAAAAATTTATAGATAAACCAGGAACAAATGTTAGTACCGGATACAGGAACAAAGGTACAATAAAATTTCTAAACCAGGAAGAATACAAATGATTTCTTACCTGTTCAAGACATTATAGGAAAGGTAGGTTCGCTGTTGCGCGAAAGGGAAAGGGAGGTTGAAGGGCTTTATTGCGAGTTTACGGTTGTGTGAACGGGAAATGTCTCTCTATCGTGTTTTTTGTGTATGCATTTTTTAGTCTGGTTGCAATGTTTTATTTTGTTTCATTTTATTAAAAATCATGTGGATTAGTGAATCAATTTAGCTTATCACATATTGAATCCGGTTGAGTTGAATTCTCAGAGATTTGGGTTTAAAATTAGTCTGTATTAAAATTTTAATTTTTTTTCAACCCAACTCGGTTCGAATCTATGGTGGATCAGGTTGGCTCATAGATTTTAATCCCGTTTTAACAACATTAATCAGCATAATTAACAAAGGCAAAAGCTATTAGAATTGTTTGTTGATAAATTATAATTCTTATTATTGATGAACATTTCTATCAGTACCTTATCATTATAATTAATAACGGCCTTGTTCCATTGGTAAATTTGTCACCATTTTAAGGGGCAAATTTCCTATCTAATCTAATGAAGTCTGTCTTTTTTACATTTAGGGGAGCTGAGTAAAAAGAGTAAGAAGAAGAAAAGAAGAAGAAAAAGAAGAGGTGATGGTGACTCAATGGTAATGTGAAGGCTTGTCGGTGACGTCGATGATGTGTAAGTAGAGGACGCCAGTTATAGTAACAGTAGTTATGGAGATAAAGAATACGGTGAAAAAGGAAGATGTGTAGCAAGAACAGGAAAAAAGAGAAAGATAAATAGAGAGGGATGAAACCTCTCAAGTGATAAAATTGACTTGGAGGTGGTGGTGGTGGCCTAACGACCCACCACACCTGATGATGAAAAAGATTAACAAATAATTGAAAAAAAAGATAAACAAATGATTTTAGTAACAAATGTTTATTAACAAATATTTACAAATAGATTTATAATCGTTACTATCCATTGACATATCTAGAAATTTGCTGATAAAATTTACCAACAGATTTTTATTCGACAATAATCCGTTGGTAAATATGAGTTATTGACAAATTTTTTTTATTATTAAAATTTGTCAATATTATATTATCTTCTTGTAATGATATAAATATAAAGACTATTAAATCTATTTTCTTATGATTTTAGGTTAAAAGTAATGTTCATATTTAAAAAATAAATTTGTATGTAATTAGTGTTGTATATCTCGTTATTTCCTTTAAAAAATTTATAATAAAACATATTTTATAATAAATATTATCTTATGTTATGAAGAAAAGAAAGAAAATTGTGTTATGAATGTAAAATTAATGGTTGGCAAAGGTTTTTCTTGTCACAAGAATGCTATCCAACTTAGTTCATGACAATTTGTTAATAGTTCATAAAAAATTTAATAATGGAAGCAACATTTTTGGCGCAATTAAAATATAACGAAGAAAAACCATATTCAATATGATATTTGAAGAATTAGAATAAATAAATAATTGGCACGCTAAACTTTGCATGGTTAGAGACTGTTATGATTTTTAATTATAGGACTTGGAACTTGACAAGTATAATTATTGTAACCTTCTTTTTAGGTCTAATTAGGTTTATTTAAATGTTTGGCCTAACTTTGTGTAAAAATCTTTCTAATATGCCCATCAACTACAAAATGTATCAATGTATTACAAAACAAACTAATCCGCTATTGGTCAGTAAGGTTAATAACATCGATATTATTCTTTTGAAAATAATAATAATAATCATAATAATAATAATGAATTATTATTAGAATTAATAGTGCTTTTAGTCTGAAAAGTTTTCAAATATAACTATAAAATAGATCAAGTTGTCAAGTTTTTTCTTTAAAAAAAAAAGTTTTTAGGTAACTAAAGTTCTAACTTTTTTGTTTAAAAAAGTACTTGGCATGACATTTTTCTAAATAAATAGATCATTAGGAAGCAGATAAAACCGATGATTCTATTTTCATCTTATAGATACATATATTTTTATCATACTCTTATTTAATTATCAAATATGCAAATTTTTTAGCCTAAATAATCAGCAATTGACGTATTTTGCTCATTATAGTTGCTATATTAAATTCAGCTACATGTGCCAATAAAGATTCATTAAAATATAAATAAGTAAAATGCATTTCAGCAGCCAGCTTAAGGTTCAATGTACAATGCTAATAAAAAGAGCAAAATAAAAGGGCTACCTATTCCTAACATATCAAAATTGAACAATAACTCTTTAACAAAATTTTAATCCCCTTTTTTGTTAATTAGTTTAT
Source organism: Vigna umbellata (assembly GCF_029865625.1). Classification (NCBI taxonomy): domain Eukaryota; kingdom Viridiplantae; phylum Streptophyta; class Magnoliopsida; order Fabales; family Fabaceae; genus Vigna; species Vigna umbellata. The sequence continues at coordinate 15,431,305 of NC_142167.1, forward strand.
GAAATAGAAGTGATTAAATATGTCATATTTTATTATTTTCAATATACTTCCACCAATAGGGAAAAAAATTATTAGATATTTTAGTTGAGTAGAAGTAGTGGGAAACATGAAGTAATAGTAAGTATGAAGAGATTTGGAAAATAAATTAAAGAAATGTTAAGTCAAACATAGCTTTGAGTGTTAAATAAGAATGTTGGCATCTTATAATTACAATACATGAAGAAACAGTATGGGATTAAGACATATTCCTCGTTAAATTTTAGGAATCAATACAAGCTATTGAAAAAAAAGGGTAAAAAGTCCTTCTTACTACGAAGCTAGTTTACCTAATTAGATTATAGGAACTATTATCATCAAAATATGGTTCGCATTTTATTAAAATATTTACCTTCATTTTAAATAAAATCAAATTATAATATATAATCAAAAGTAAATCTAATTTTATAAGTTAATTTTGTAAAATTAACTTAAACTTAAACTCCTTATATAATTAAATATCAAATTCTGTTTTTGACACGAAAACGTTATATTCTTGATAAAGGAAATATGGTAAAAAAAATTATATTAACTAATTATAAGAGAAAATTACAATATATAAATAAATATGAATTTCATCGTCTTACTAAATCCATTATTTTAATCCATAATTTTGGACTTTTATTTACTTTAGTTTTTTTCTGTAAACATTTATGTCATATTCATCTATATGCAGATGAATTAGGATTGAAGGATGCGACAATATAACAAAAAATAGAGTTTTGTTTTGTCTTATCATATGTTTTTTCTAAATTTGAATGGTGTATTTCAAGACTAAAATCGCATGGAATATTACCAAAAACTAACAAGATAAAAACGAATGTAAAACTAATAAAACAATGAGAAAATAGGAAGAATGGTGATAAAAAGATATTGACTAATGTGTCGTAACATTCAAATGTTCTATCTTTTTAGTCTAAGTTTGTCTGGTTGACAAAGATTAATAAATAGTTTTTAATTATTAAATCAACATAAAAAAATTCATGAAATCATTTTATCGTAAACTTTTAGGATTTTAAAATAAAAATAAAATATTCCAGATTAGGTGAAAGATATTAAAGAGAGTGATAGACACTAACCCACACTACACTACCAAAACAATGAGCAAAAAAGAGAGTGAAATTAGTGGAATTAATCCTCCAACTCCACTTTTTAACTCTTAACACAACACTTCACACCTCACTCACTCATTCACTCTCATAACCTTTTCAACCACTCATTTTATCATAACATACAACTTAACCTAATTGGTTCGAGCTAAAACACTACACATATTCATAATATTATCATAAAAATTTTCATATTAATTATTACTTCACCATGCTCACTAAAATATTTTTCACTAGTTTTAACTTCAGATATTGCTTATTGGATCTATAAAAGAAAATGTTTACTAAGTAGATATAACATCAATAAGAGATGAGTTTAACCAGATAATGGATTGACATCACTTTTTATCAAAAATCTTAAAACAATGAGTTAATGGATCTTCAACCTTATACGGTATTTTATTTTTTTAATTCTATTCAACACGGGACTTAAACTTAAAACTTTAACAGCATCAAACTAAACCAAATTCGATTGAGTTGTCTAAATATGTATGACCTAGTTATGTTTCTGAATTAATCATTTCTCATCCATATTTGTGAATATAAAGGAGAAAAAATATATTCATCAACAAAATATTGATCAGATCTAACTATTTTTCATTATGATTATAATAGAGAGGAGACCTCAAATTTATAATAACAAACTAAGAATAGCAGCAGTGAGAAACATGTATTATATTAAACTCCAAATATTTTATTATAGTGATTAGAAAGGAAGTAAATATATATATATATATATATATATATATATATATATATATATATATATATATATATATATATATATATATATATATATATAAATAGGAGATAGGTAGGTAGGTACTAGTTGTGTAGGGGCAAGTACAATGGAAGCAGCTTGGCATTGCTTATATCCAAAGTCAAATATATGAAAGAGCACACAGAAAAGAAAAGAAAAGAAAAGTGGTAAACCTAACACTCACTCCACCTCTTCAACAAAAAGACCATTTTACATAACAACAAACTATCTGTAATAACTCTGCATTTCTTTTCATTTCATAATTCCCACTCACTCATAGTTTATTACACTGCAACTGCTACTTTCAAATGTTTCAGTTCTTAGGTTGTTGTTTGTTTTCAAAAGGTTGTTGTTTTATCTAATCATAGCTGTGAACTCAAAATTACGTGAATAATTAATCACAACACGATAATGTCATATCGCTTGCCAGTGAAGGCTGCGAAGGAACCGGCTTTGACGGCAAAATTCTAATTTACTTCACACACTTATAATATAAAGGAATTATTTCTAAAGAATGTTGCTAACATGCAAACACTGCCAAAGCAATCACGAAATTAAATAATTAAATAATTAAATAATCAAATACATATATAAATTATTATCGATATCGTTTTGAAGGAGTTACTTCTAAGGTATTATTGCCCCCTTTACCAACAATTTTAGAAAAATATATATATAAGAAAATGGATAGATTTTTGAAGTGGTTATTACACGACTTCTGATTATATTTTAAAACACGATTTTTCATTTTGAATTGAAAAAAATAAGATTATTTGTAGTTTAAAATATGATTTCTCTTTTTGAAAAAATAAATCTCACTTCAAAAGTAATTTTAGTTTACTTTTTTAATTGAAATTTTATTTTTTTAATTATGTTTTTAAAACGTAGTGTGTTTATATATACATTAATATCAATTTTTTTATTAGAAATTGTGTTATAAAATATTTTGTAAATGATTGTCGATTTCAAAATTACAAAAATATCTAAGTTATTTGTTCTTCAATATTAATGTGTTGTATATTAATAAATGAAGGTTTAATTAAGTTTCAACTTCATAAGTTTTGAAATCTTCGGGTCTCTAATAAATATTTGTACTTTATTAAATTCTTAATAATTTTAAACTTTTTATGTGACGAAAATTAAGAAATATGATAAAACAAGAATAATCACACTATTCAATTAACAATCACACTATCTAATTAATAGAAAAAATTAATAATATGAACTCAGTTAAAAGAAAATTCAAGATTCAATATATAACAAAAGTTTATTGAAGATCAAATTTAAAATTCTATTTTGAAACTTAATTAAGCCATACATAAATAAATAATCATATATTGCTTGCAATGATAATTACTTGAAATTGTCATAAAGACTTTGCTTCAAACTTGAAATTGTTATGCAATTTTGTTATTCAATATATTTTTTTTTATAGAGTTCAAAGTTTATGCATTACAATTGTTTTTTTTATGACATTCAATGAAGGAAAAAGAGCGAACTCAAAAGAATAACTATTTACCTGTTAGAAAGGTATTAATTTGGAAGAAGAATGATATTTTTGAAACCCAAAAATATTTTACATTTATTTGATATTATTTTCACTACCTTTTACTATTTTTTTTTCTTTAGAAATACCAAAATTCGTTTTTTTTTTACCATTTTACATCTGAAAGTGAGTTGTCAAATGTTGTTTTCTTTTTGGTCAAAACCAACCCTTAACACTCCTTTATATATAAACAAGTAATTATTTCATATCATCTTTATTGAAGTATACTCTGAGACTTTGTTTACTGAGGAATGAATTTAGATGAATGAGATGAGTTATAATTTTGATTATTCGAATCAAAAAAGAAAAGATGAAATGAAAGCAGAAAATGGACATTGAAATGAGACACCAAGAAGTTTGAAAGTTAAAAGCAATGAAATGATTAAGTTGAGCGATGTTACGTTGTATGGTAGTGGGACTTAACTTAATGAAGTGGAAGTGACAAAAGTGGAGAGTGAAGTGAAGTGAAGACAAGGCAAGTAGCCATGGCTTACCAAATCCTTTCTCACAATAACATTGACTCACTGCCAACTCCTTATATAATTCACTTCCTTCTAAGCCTTATACTGTTACTGTTATACTCTTAATTAGGTTTTCCCTTTATGCTAAATTTCTTTTGCTTTCACCCATTAATCACATGCATGCATGCCTGCTTACCTCCTCAGAAACCTTTTTTCCATCACACCATCATCAATATATGACTTTAACATGCAAACTAGTCATAGCCAATGCCCATGACCAAACCAAACCACCCATTAATTAATTTATTACAGACAAAAACAAACTGCTTTTACCAAAGACAAATTGCCAAACCAGTTGCCTCCTTCTCAAGGTGCAAACCCTCGTGTACTTAATTATGGTTAGATGCTTTTGTTTGATTAATTTATTCTACATGTAAGAATAAGATGCGATCACACAAAATGTTATTTAGTGCGGCTGCAAAATGGCCACATGGCATGCTGATCTAGAGTTTAGGCGGAAGATGCATGCAGAATTTAACAAAGTTAAGATTAAGAGAGAAATACATGGTTCAAGAAGTCTCGTATCAACCAGAAATAAGACCAATTTATAGTATACATGTGAGTATAAACCTCATTTCACAAGTTGATTTTGTAGGATTGAATTAGACTTAAAGTTTATCTTATAACGTATTTTATTTTTGTATAAGATTATACTACCTTAATTAGATCTTTTCAGTGTTTAAGTTTTATGTGTATTTAATTATCATATTTTTTTGTGTGGCTGGGCTTGAGTTATTTGAAAAGAGACTTAGGAACAGCAACAGTAGTGTGTAGAGTGAATTGGAATTACTGGTAGAGGGTAGTCTGCCAAATACCTACCTAATATTACAAGTTGCTTTCCATTCTAAACCGCTAACTAGAAAAAGGTAGTCACTACCAAAGTAGTGATGACTCATGATTAATAATGGTGAAAGACTTTGAATTGATTAACTTTTCAAACCCACATGATTTCATTTTCCTAACAGAGACCTTCTTACACCGTAAACTTGGTAGGTCTTAGCAAGGAAATTTATGACATGCGTCGCTGGGCAGAGTTATACATGATCCCTTCTTTCATACTTTTACATCTCTGGCATTATGAAGAATTAGTTGCAGTTTTTGTTCTAGTGAATCACCAAATATGAAACTTAACTAGTAAACTCCACTTGCATTTTTACCTAAACCTTATAAAACTACACGCCACATTAAATCATTTCTCCCTCGTCATGATATATGAGCAGATAAGCAAACCCCATCTACATACATGCTACATATACATACGAGCCCGTTAATACAACTTGTCTGTTCAGTTTTTATTTTTGTTTGGGTACTTTACTTTGAGAAGTAAACAAAGAACATATTCTTGTAATCACACAATGCAACTTTATTTCATGTTCGGGAGTCTTGTTTCATTGGCAAGTAATGGGAAATAGTGTGAAAGACCAACACGATACTGCATCCAATCTTATTTCAGTGGGATGGACATTGCGTCTTGCTCCAACTTGAAGAAAATCATAACTGTTTGTAGCAAGAAAGTATACCATTCCAGGCATATTTGGGCCAAATAAGATGAGAAGTGTAAACCGTGCAGAAAATAATTAGACCAGCACTCTTACTGCTACCATGTGTGATTACAGAGTGCAATGACATTGTCGTTGCTGAACCTTCAGCTTTCTGAAGGGGGAGACCAATTTTACATTTACCTTATGTGAACCACTTTTACAAGGGAAGCAAGTTCGTGTGTCTATTTGTTTACTAGTTATTATGGGCTTGACAATAAGCTTCTTACCATGAACCATCCAGCATTGGAAAACTAGCCTATAAAGCAACAACGCAGGGCAGTTTCTTCCTGCACCTGAAAACTCACATCTTGTACCTTCCAACTTTCAGGGTGATCAATCCCACAAGTAAAATTACAGTCCAAATCAGTGACTTCTGGATTGACGAATCCACCAAAGAAAAAATATATTGGTACGAGGCGAGCGACATATATCAACTAAAACACACTTCACTGATGAATTACTTTATCTAGGTTGGGAAAAAAAAAACAAGAGAAATCTCATCTTCGTAGCCTTGAAAGCACAATACACGTCTCAACTGAATATGATGAACATATAGAATCCCTTGCAGCATAGCTTCACTAAAGAGCTAAAAGGGACATGGGTAAAAGAGCTTCATTTGATCCCGTCCCCAGGACCAAAAGTAAAAGAACATTGCACACAAGTAACCAGTTGCTGCACTACATAAATTATTTGTGAAGCAGGCAACAAGGACTACAGAAATCAATTTCATTAGGGGGAATAAACACCTGACCGCATGATGAATTTTATTCGGGTGTGCACACCGGTGAAGGACTGATATGTTTTCAAGATTCATTTGCGCACTTGTCTTTTGATGGACATAATGCTTTATAGTTTACATGGCGACTGAAGAAAGCAAACAACAGCGAGTCATCGTGCTTCACGGGATGGGGGTAACCCAAAGAAAGAAAAAAAAAACATCATCGGAAAAATAACACGACTAAACATTCGCTCCACTAATTATGCTGGAGTCAAACCAACCACACCTGCAAACAAGCAACCACAAACACATTATCACACAGGATAAACATAAATTCAAAAATTGGAGTATAAACATTATGAAGACAGCCGACATATAAATAAGCTATAACTTTTGAAAATTGAATTGTTGAATAAACTTCTCAAAGTTACCAGTAATGGCAAATATATTAGCTTCACTAATTCAAAAACTATTTATTATATTTTGAGTTTATATGAAAAAATAGATTCATTTCATATTTGAGGTTAATTGTTCTACAAATACATAATTTCAATTTAAAATAATCATCATGAGCGGGGGGCAGGATGACAAAGGTGGGGGGAGGTTTAAATTTAATTTGAGTGAAAAATCTAACTACTAATAGTTCAATGAAATACTCTTAAAAAAAAGTCACATCAATAATAAAATGTCACCGTGATAAGTTTTCTACTTCTCTGTTCAATTTGGTAGTGGATAGCAGTATTAATCTACACTATAGATCAGGAGTCAGCTTATTCAACAGACTCAAGTGCACAACTTTTGAAAATTATATTAGAGATAGTCTGTAAATCATGCATTACTTATCAAAAAACCAGTTTGTAAGCAAATCAGTGTTATAGAAAATAGTTCATCTTAGAGCATTGAAGCAAAGAGTAAACCAAACAACATAAATATAATTATGTTGAATTGGAAGAATAGAAGAACATGAAAAGGATAGATCAGTTCTAGTTTATAATTTTTTTCATACCACATGCTAATCTTCCACCAGCATTTCCAGTTGTCAAACTAAGTTCATGACCCCCTGCAAATGTAAAAGCAAACGCAGATAAGACAAGCAAAAATAATCCAGCTATGATTCATACATATTGCCCATACTACACAAGATTCCAACCGCAATGTGCGATACAAAATGCAAGATGAAAAACCAATGTCATTCCCAGGTCCTTCCTCCCATTATACATACATACTCGCTACTGTTTATTTCGGTAATGCAATTGCTGAAGTCAGTGGAAGTAATTTTTGTCCACAGCACAGGGATCCAAATGCAAATATAAATAAATATTAAAATGAAATAACTAACCCTTTCCAAGATCATCCTCAAGCTCATGAACCACCAAGGCTCTTCCAACTACTGAATTGGGGCCAGAGAGTGGTATCTGCATGTTTGATGCCAAACATACAACACAATTAGCCACTTTCAATTCAATGTGGAATTATATCGTTCAAAATGGTTTAAAATTATGACTGACGAGCATAAAAACCATGATTTCACAGATATGTATCAAAAGAACAAGTATCGTGTTAAAATACAAATTAAAAAGAGAACCTGAATATCCACGATTGAAGCCTCTGCAACCCCTATATTTCAAAACAAAGGACAACAATATACATAACCAGGTCCAGAAAGCAGTTCAATATAGAGGAAGACAAACGAGAAAAGAAAGAAGATATACCATCTGCATTAGCAACTATGTTTCCCAGGTCACCCGCATGACGGATTTCATCCTCAGGAGCACCATGTGTCAATTTTTTAGGATTAAAATGTGCTCCTAAAAGACATTCAAGAAGTTTAATTGAACCGGACCACGGCAAGAAAAGAAAGCAGTGAAGCAAAAAATGGAAACAAAGTTCTAGCTGCCTAACCTGTCGAAATACACCCATTTGTGGTATCACCATACTCATGCTGCAAGAAAAATTGATAAAAGAGTTTACGAAGAAAACAATTTTGAAGGAATGGACATGAAGTAACAAGGTAAGCAAACACTCACAAGGTGAAAACCATGAAGCCCCGGAGTAAGGCCAGTAATGCGAACAGTAACCGTTGTTGGGCCTACTCATTACACAAAGATAGGTAGTTAGAGACACGTGAAAAGTAGCAACTGACATTCACACATGACGAAAGGCTAATTTGAAACATCCACTCACTTCACTTCTGTCTCATTTTCATCCTATTTTTCTTCGTATCTTTCTCTTCCCAACACTATCCGCTGCAAAATGGGGGAGAATGTTTTACTTTCTCACTTCTCATCTTTTCTCTTTATTTTTTGCCTTGTCCGGAAAAGTTATCCCACAATTACTTATTAGAGAAGAAACTAGAAGTGAAAATGAATGCGCTTCTCCACTAGGCTAAAATAAACTTGTGTACTTAACTCTTACGGAAACTCTTCTACTTAACTCTTCAAAAGCTGAGATAAGCTGATTTTAGCTTATTAAAGAAATTCAATTCATTTTATTTCCTTGTTTCTTTCAATTCAGATAAATTTATTCAAACTATAAAGAATTTATAAAACTACAATTCCTCAAGCGAAGAAGAGTCCTTCTCTTGTATAGTTATATTATGCTCTTTTGGTTACACCAGTTTCAGAAAACCAAAATGTATCAATTTCTTTCTTCACACTTCAATGCTTGCTCAGACATAAAACGAGTCAATACTCAATTTGATATCTAAAAAATTGAGGGGTTAGTTGATAGATCCTGAATACTTTTTTCATATAAATGAGTCCGTAAAAAAATTGAACTACTAATAATTCAATGAAATACTCTTAAAAAAAGTCACATCAATAATTAAATGTCACCGTGATAAGCTTTCTACTTCTACCAGACTCAGTGAGACATGATAGAATGAGAATAAAATGCACAATTCCTTGAATAACTCATCGCTTGTCACCATTGTATTCATTTCGACTTCAATCAAACTAATTGTTACAAAGAGGAGAGGACAAACCATCGTCTTCTTGTGTTAGGGTGGCTACGCCTTCGACGGCGGAGGTTCCCTTGAGAACGGCGACGGCCTTCTTGGTGGCGGCGAAGACGGTGAGGGTCCTCGAGCGCGAAAAGGTTAGGGATTGGGGAGTGAGCTTAACGGAGACGCCGGAGAAAGATGACCGGAGAAGCGAGCTGGGTTGGAACGGCGACGGAGCGACGACAGCGTTGGCTGCCATTGCTAGATGCATTGTGACGGAAAGTGAAAAGAGGTTTAGATGTTTGTGATAATGCTACACAGAATGTGAGTGAATCTGTGGTTAAAAGCAAATTATAAAATCCTCTTCATCTTATAGTGCATCGCGCACACTCGCTCTCGAAACTCTAGACCTTTCACTTCTTTTCCTTTTTCATTTCTTTTTTGGCTGCTTCTGAAATTTAGTACTATTTTCTATCAGATAGAAAAAGTAATAACTATGTAGTATGTAATAAATATAATTCATTAATATATTTGATATATTCTTTTACAATAATTATCTTAACCTCTGTTATTTTCTTTAAAAAACCAACTCTAAGAAAAAACTGTTCCTTTCATAAATTTTACGAAAATACCTTTTTTTTTTCTCTTCTCAAACAAACAGAGAAAAGTGTAATATGTTTATGCTGTTTATCTTCATTATTTTCTCTTCCATCTCATTTCGATCAAAACAAAGGGCAGATGAGATAATTGTTGAAGTCAGCCTAAACATTTCCTATTATTTTATATATATATATATATATATATATATATATATATATATATATATATATATATATTATTAAAATAAACTAATAGAAAGTTAGTCAAATATAGTATAACTTTGAAATTTTAGATGAATGTGGCAGTAGTGACAGAGATTGTCACATCAAGTGCGATAGCAATTTTTTTATACATTTGGGATAACAATTTTAATTCAAGTTTGCAACGTGCTGGTGCAGCATTATTAATATTACAGTTTTAAGAACTTATAAACAGAAGCGTACACACAGATACTACTGATATTCGTTCTTAAAAATTGATAGGGCTCTTATCTCAAAATAATTAATTATTAGTTACATATCAATGCTCATAGTTAGCCATCACCCATGTATCAAAAAAAGTTAACCACTAACCAGCACTTAGATATATTATCACATTGACTATAGATTATAGATTTTCATGACTAGTCATAATAGCTCTATGTCTCTGCAACCTTAGTTGATTACAGCTTAAAGTTTATAGATTGAAAGAGTCAAGCATTAAAAATGGTATGAATTCAAAGCCTTGCTTCACAAAAGCTTCACACACCCAAATCCTCATGCTGTGCAGGTTAATTTCTGGCTCAGAGATTTTCACCTGTTTTCAACACATCAATATGATAAAATCAGTAAACAAAAGTTACAACTATATCCTAAATTTGGAAGTAAAATTGAAATTCTTTTCTCTTCCAACTTACATTCAATGAAAATGTAAGTTGAAAACTGTTACCAACTGTGGATAAGTTTGAATTCTGAACATGAAAGCCTGTCAGAGACTCTAGAGCTTTGTACAATGAGGCAGCCACCCCTTCTCCTTTGTTGCAAACTATTTTCACATAAAACCCTTTTGCATCCACTTGAAACATGTCCATCTACACAGAGAAACATTGAAGATATTACAATAAAGTGCAGGGATCAAGTAAAAACTATCTACGGAGTTAGAAAGACTTTTTCCAGAAACCTGGATTATCTTCTTGCGTATTGAAAGGATGTTATTGGTAAATTCATCCTTCATGGGATTTTCAACTGATCCTTGATAGTTTTTAGACAGCAGTAAGGAAGTTTCAAGTGCTTCAACCTCAGCCTTAAGCATGTTGGCTTGTGCTTGAAGCTCGTGCATATATGAGACAGCATCTCCAATTATAGAGGCCTTATCCATCTTCCCACACAATCAATCATACATGTTTGTACATCAGTAAACTTGAGTTTCAAAAACGTTGAACATGTCACAATCAGGTTTGTCTTATGTGAAATTTTCTGAAGTGTGAAGTTTTAATGTAGTAGTAGAGACACCTACCTTAGTTATGAAGGGAACCAAAGATCTCAATGCATAAAGCTTTTCCTTCATTCTGTCTCTTCTCCTCCTCTCAGAAATCAGAGTTTTGGATCTGTCAGTTTTTGGTTTTGACTTAGTAGGTGTTGTTGTTGTTGTGCTTGTTGTTGCATATGAGTGCTCCATATCATCTTCCTCTTCTCCTCCTCCTTTGGCTTCCCCATCAAAACAAGAGGAGTTAGGTGCAGAATTTGAATCATAGACATTCATAGCATTACTATTGCACTGATCATATGGGATTGCAGGGTGTGGCAAGAAAGAGTTATCAATGAATGCTTCGTTGATAAGCTCAGAATTGAAGTCACAAGTAGCATCTTTCTTCTCCAAACGAATGAAATTGATCAAATGATCTAAGTTAGGATCTTCATCAAAGTCGTGTAGCTCAAAGTCATCAATGTGCAGTAGAGTCTCTTGATGAAGATAGCTTTTGTCCATGCTTCACACATGGTGAGAGATATAACTGCAATATATAGATATTTCACACCATTAAATTAACGTTGCAACAGCATGCTGTCCATTTCAACATACTGCTTTTAGTTATAAATGGTAGTGATAATTTAATGCAATTATCATTAATATATATAGAGATAATGCTAGTACTGCACAAGTGCTACATAAAACTAAGTTCAGAAAATGTTAAATGCATAGTTAATTACGTAGTCACAGATTGCATTTTCATATCATGCTGGTTAGCATATATAACGATGATGTATTATATTACTCTTAATTTAGTGAGTGATGCTGTCGTGAATGAGAATACATGAGCTGAATGGTGTAATTAATTAAAGTTATGTTATATGGTCACTTTCTGATCATGAGCACTCCTGCTTAATATTATGTGTGTGTGAACAGAATCTGATGGGAACAAGATGACGCTATTCCTCACGTACTTTATTAAATTGTGTAAAATTAAATATAATAAAATTGGTAACATGTGTCTTTAGAAGATTAGTTCAGGAATCAAATATTGAAAAGTTTATTAATTATGAACAATTGTTCATATATACTACTGTTGTGATTTTATCAATAGAAAATTGTTGTGGAGGAAAGGAAGGGATAACAATACAAAAGGATGCTGTCCTACATGCAAGCGTTGGATCCAAATTTATGAAAAAATAATTTTTAATTTTTACACACATACATACATATATATATATATATATATATATATATATATATATATATATATATATATATATATATATATATATATATTAATTGTTTTGATCGATATTTACAAAAATAAAATATAAATGATAATTAAGATGTAACTATTTTTCCTTGTAATATGTATCACGATTTTACTTAACGTCACTATTTTTATGTGTTCTATCAAAATAGTTATGCAATGATATGGATAAAACTAAACATATCTTAAAAATTATTATTAGTCCCTAATCAGGTTTAGTTAACCAATAATGTTATTAACAAATAACTCTCGTGTAATAATCATCATGATTCACACAAGACATTTTTTTCAATCTTTTTGTCTATTTTTCCTGTTATTTATTTTATTAAATTTTAATAAGAGATAATATTTTATTTGTGTTGATTCCTTGAATAAAAAATATAAACGATATTAACTTATGACAATACATAAATAAATAGAAAGAAAAGGAAATAATTGAGGTTTTATAGTTTCGGTAAAAAAAATTGAAAGTTCTTATTTTAACGTGCAAGTTTATTTATCGGATATTTAGGGGATTTAAATTAGTGTGAATTTAGTGTCTCTTAGGAAGATACTCCTCCTACCCCCTTCCCTTATAGTAAAAATGTTTTACTTTTTTGTTTATCTCTTTCTCTCAATTATCCTTATTTCTTGCTCTATGATAAAATAAAAGTAAAAAACGATTATATAAAGAAATGAAAAAAATAATGATAAATGAATATGAAAAAAGAAATTATAAATAGACTTGGTTATGTAATACTAATTTACAATTTATAAAAAAAAAGTAAAAACAGAATTATAAATAGAAAATATATAATAACAATGTAATTAATAACAACATAATTATACCTCATTATAAATAAAAATTATAATACCTATATGATTATAATATATGAATACTATTCTAATAGGTATAAATTTAAGTTATTCAGAACAGAGAGACTTAATGAATTTGGTTGAATCATAATATTTAATATATCTAATAGATTAAAAATAAAATAAAAAAGAAAATAATCAACATTTACAGTATTCATTAATGATATAAGAATGAGATGCTTAAGCAAAATCATACTATTATTTTTATTTGTTTAAGGATACTTGCAAAAGCCACAATATTTTTTGATTAATATTACGCTCACTTTAGGAGAAGTGTTGTATTTTCAAAGGTTAAGTCAATATTAAGGGAGAATCACAATTAATATAACAATAAAGGGACAAAAACATAAAGAATAATTATTTATATGTACTATTTTTAATGCTTCTTTGTATCTAAGAGCCTTTGAAGAAGAGTCTACTTTATTGTTAATGTTGATTGTTTAATTATTGTTTAGACATAGTAAATAGTTTTATATGCTTATATAATTTAAAAGTATAACCTTGGATAATTTAGAATTGTATAACTTTATTTTGAATTTAAATATTACATTAGATTATCTTTAAATCTCATAGTTTGATATAATTCCAAATTCTATTATAAATTATTTAATCTAAATTATTATTGTTTAGTCATAATGATTAGTTTTGTATACTTATTGTTTGATTGTTTATACAAACATAATACATGATTGGGTCAAGAGATTCTTAACCCTTTTTAATATAATTAAAAGCCATCTAACATTTATTTGAATCACATCATTAAAAAACATATATTAGACTATATAATTTAGAATGACGTCCTAAATTATATAATTCAAAATTACATAACTTTATTTTGAATTTAAATTATCTTTAGAGCTCATGATATTATATAATTCAAAATATTATTGTAAATTATATAATCTAAAACGGTATTTTAAATCATAGGTTGAATATATTATAATAATATTATGTTCTTATTTTTATATAAAAAAAATCAAGGTCCTCTGGCTAACAGCACCCGTTACATTCCCGGTGGCAATGAATGTTTAGGTTAGTTTTGGGCAGAAGAGTTCGGTTGAGTTTAGAAGGAGAATGGTGGTCGTCGTCGGCGGCGGCGGCGGCGGTTTCAAAACCATCCCTGTGCCGCCTAAATCTATTGTATTAATTAAGGCTAATTCCTTTCTCCGTCTTCCTTCTTCCCCCACAATGCTAATGGCAAATCATTGTTCTTTCTGTAGGTCTTCTTGAACCAATGGTGGCTTGTGAAGCAACGCAACGGTTTAGCCGTTGGAGGGGTTGCTTCCGTCGGGTGAGTTTTTTTTTTTTTTTCTTTTTTCTTTTCTAATTCAATTTTTTCATTGCTGGAAATGGAGTAATTGCAATTCGTACGCGCAGGAGAGACAGAGAAAGAGTGTTTACGTCCACCGTCATTGCGGAGAGAGAAGAAGCCAATGTCGTACGTACTCAAGATGACACCACTATTATTTTCCGTGGTTTCGTCGACACCTCTCGTTCATCTCAGAGTGGCGTCCCCTTAGAGGTATTCAACAACCTAACATCAAAATGAATTTAAATTGAATACCCTAATGATCCTATTGATGGGTATAAAATTTAAATTCAATCTCTTTTTTGCCAGGTTTGTCAACACTTCCTGGTTGGATTTCCATACAATTGGAGCGCGTATTCTTCAATTGATAACATAGAATGCGAATGTAACAATAGTGAAAAAGGAATCCCAGTTGAAAGCCTAGCCAATGTTGAAAGCCTAGCCAATATTCAAAGCCAAGCCAATGTTGAAACCCAAGCCGATGGTAAATCTTCGATCGGTATGTATGATTCCACAGGCCCTTCTGGAAAAAACATCGTTAAAACTCAAATTTCGGCCAAGAAAAAGAAAGCTGTTAGAGAAAAGATAGGGTTGGATGCAAGTAGGATGGTAACGAGAAGCATTTCCAGAAATAGTCAATCAATGCCCAAAGAAGACGGGAAAGCTCCAAAAGCCAATGTTTTTTCTCAAGTTAGGAGATCTCCCAGGCTATATAGTTGTAAATAATTATCTCTCATACTGAAGTAGTGTTGGATAGTGAAACTTGTGAACATAGTTTGCTATATTATGCTCTGTTAGTTTATTTGAAGTGTGTATTATTGACGTGAAGGTTTCGATGCATTATATTTCATTCCATTTTCATTCAACGTCCCACTCTTTACTCAACCCATTCTTAACCTTCACATACACATTCTCTACTCTCTAAGCCATGCACTAACTCTACTGAGTAAACCACTTTAATGGTCATTCACTGTTTGTGTTCTAGTTAATTGTCTTCCCTCCGCCAAAAGCTCTCCCCTCTTTTCCATGGACATCACTTATGACCTTATAAGCTCTGTTAGTTTATTTGAATAAGCTTCACCGCAAGTTTATTAAATTAATTTAGCTACACACTTTCGTGTATTGTATTCTTATTAATTAAGTGGTTAACTAAATTATTTACCCGAATGCAACCTTTATATGTTGTCTTGAGTTCTTGTGTAATATATGCTAAATGGGTAAAAAAGAAGATAAAAGAACAAAATTATTTTATGCTCGATTGTGCTTGTATATCCTTAAAAGTAGGTAGTTTCAGTAAACTTAATTTTGTTTTTTTTGTTTTCCTCGGGCTAAACATAATCAAAATAATTATAAAATGGCAATTGTATAATTACAACAACCACAACATAGTTTTATTCCACTGAGTAAGCTCTTCACAACATGAATTACAGGGTTCCATTTTGATAGTTTTACTTATTGACAACGGTTTTTGTGCTGCAATAATGTAAACCAATTGAAAGCACAACTGGTCTCGAAATTTTGACATGTTATATCCGGAGCTTCATGTGGATTCTTCATAAAATGTAAGTGTTGTTCAATGATTGCTAATGTCTTGTTTTTATGAATTTGTGAAAATACTGAGAGCACCGAACCTGTAATCATCTGCCTATTTAAAACTTTGTGACAATTCCAGCTAGGGGCAGCTTCATGAAGCACCCTTGTTTTGAATTTATCATAGTGGATGTATAAATTGTCATGGATTAGCTGGAGTGTATCTAAATTGTAATGAAATGTGTCTAAAATGAAACTCGGCGTGTTTGTTGTGTATTTGGAACTGTATCAGAATGATTATCCAGAACTCTATTTGGACATATGATGTTATCCAGAAATTCTGTCCCAAAACTGATTATTGTTATGCAATTGGTTGGCGATGCTTCCAGGAAGACGAGCTTATGTTGGTTTCAGTGCTTTTTAGAAGAGCAATAATTGTGAGTTTGAGCTTTCTCCCTATTCTTTGTAGTCTTGGTTATTCAATCATCATTGGATTTTTTTTTTGGCTCTTTATTAGCTTAATGTTTGTGTTTTCTCTTAACCTTTTGTGTTTATTTCGTGGGAGTGGTACGAAACGGTGATAAAGAAATGGATGATGTTCTAAGATGCACCGATAGCTTACTCATGTTCTGTTGTTTCTAATCTAATGAAAATATTACTGCAGTTTCTTATTAGCGATTTGATAAAAACTTGCTGCAAAGCCATTTGGGTACCTTTGGCAAAAATCAGAAAACCTGAGAAGGCTAGGGCATTTGGGAGGACGTAAGGGGTATTTTCATTTAATTTGGGATATTTGTGAGTCAATAACATTTCATATGATCAGTATCAATCACATTTCATATGTTGTATTGCATCCATGTTTGGTATCTCTTAGGTAGTGTGTAGTATTAAGAATACGTTAACATTACTTGAAAAGTTAATTTGTGAATTAAGGAGAATAGATTTTCTTTCAGAAATGAAAGTAAAACTTTCCTCAGAGATTGCGGTTCAGCCTGCTTCCGGAAAGTTGTTGATGCACCTTCATGAGTAGATTTTTGCATTGCTGCTCCGCAGACACATGGTTGAAGCTCCACTTTTGTCGTCATTTTCAAACAAAAGGATACATTACATAGTGATGTTAACCCCAGAGGAGGGTTTAGATGAGGGTGGATCTCTCTACTCAAATTCCACAAACTCAAGAAGGTTAAAGAAAAACAGCTCTTAAAGGTTTGGCGTAGCTTAGAAAGGGTTTTTTTATGTGTTTGTTTAGGTTGCAGAAGCTTGGGTTATGAGTAGATACGGAGTTATGGCTGGGTTTAATTAAAAAATGTAAAAAAATTGATTAATCAATAAATAGAAAAAAAAATCTAAAGAAAACTCAATTAAAAATACTCAACTTAATCGACTCTATTGAAACTCATATCTCATTAATTAAATATCAATTATGATAGATGAAATTGAATTAAGGAGAATAAAATAAAATATCTTTGTTAGTGGTAGGATATTTTGTCAATTCGGCATCGTGCTAAATGCTACGTGACAGTAATAATTCACACATGTCAGTTTTTATATTTAATTTAACTTTTATATTCATTATTTTTTTTTAATTTAGTATTATTTTTTAAAAATTAATCCGTCTTTTTCCAAATTTTAAAATTAAAACAAAAGTTTTAGGAGTAGAACTAATATCAGTAATTTAAAATTTTACGAGATTAAAAATCATATAAAATATTAAATAAAAATAAAAATTAAATTAACACATTTTACAATGTTAAGAGATATTATTGTAATTATTAGTATGATAAAAAGACACAGAAAATAAAATCTAAAAATCTAAAAATATAATTTTGTACAAAAATAATATATATATATATATATATATATATATATATATATATATATATATAAATTTGATAATTTTATTTTATATTTGATTAATATAATGTTGTATGAAGTTTTTATTTAATAGTTAATGTGTAAAACTCTGAAAATGACATCTAAAAAGGAGGGACAAATGTCTCAACCAAAAGAGATTTAACATTTTATAGAATTTTCCAAACCACAGCTCATCTCATTTTTTCATAAATCTACATCTCTCCAAAAACTCAAACCTCTACCTTTTCTACTCCTTCTCTCTAGAAATTCTTCATCTCCTTTCATTCTTTTCTTCAACCAGCCATTGTTTAAGCAATCTAGGAGTCAAGATCATTGTCTTTCACTGATTAAAATCAAGCTTCGAGTTGGTAAGTTCATCTTCTTCTTAAAAATTCTATTTTTCGGGCACATGCAAGCCAAGTTTCTGGTTGCATGTGTTCATCAGCTTCTTCTTTTCTTCTTCTTAGTTCTGATCATTTTTCTGGTAATTTAGGTTGGTATTTCCTCACCAATTGGTGAAATATAGGTGTTCTTGGGATTTTCTAGAGAGGAAGCAAAGTCTGGAAAAGAATAATCGTTGTTCGGTACGGTCAAGAGGTAAGGGAAGTTAGCTAATTTAATTACTTAGTTTTGATGTATGAAACTGTTGTTGATGTTGTTGCATGTATGTGAAATTGAATTGTTTGATGTTCGGTGATTTTGGGTGTGGACTGTTATATGCTATGTTCATGAGGTTTGGAGTTTCTGTATGATTATGGTTCAGTGGCCGAGTGAAATTGGTAAGGGTTGGGTGTTGATTATAATTCTGTAGATATTCTACAGAATTAGGTAGTTTGTTGAAGGTCTTTAATTGACCGTTTGGTTTCTCTCCGGTGTTAGGTCTTAACTGAGTTTTGCTATTGTGTATTCTCAGTTATGACCGCTCGGTCTAGTGTTGATTTTTTTTCTTATTTAATATAGCATTTGGTCTTGTACTAGCCGTTATGCTAGTGATAGTGCTCGGTCTTGTACTAGCCGTTATGCTAATGATAGCGCTCGGTCATGTACTGTCTTGGTAGTGCTTGGTCTTGGACCAGCGCTCGTTCGATATAATGCTCGGTTTTGTACTAATATTTATGATAGTGTTAGCGATCGGTATTATTGAGTTGTGTGGTCTCTTATGAGCGCTCGTTCTCATACCAATGCTCAATATCGTACTTGTACTAAGTTAATAGTGTTCGGTCTAACCAAATATTGTTCGTTCTAAATCATAAGTGCATGATATAAGTTCAAGTGTTCGACTCCAGTCTTATTCTCTAAATGACCGCTCGGT
The DNA here is from genome assembly GCF_029865625.1 of Vigna umbellata. Taxonomy (NCBI): domain Eukaryota; kingdom Viridiplantae; phylum Streptophyta; class Magnoliopsida; order Fabales; family Fabaceae; genus Vigna; species Vigna umbellata. The sequence continues at coordinate 15,450,656 of NC_142167.1, forward strand.
CATGTTCTCATATTAGGAGTACTCTCTCGTTCGGTCTTATTCATAAGTTATGTTGATCTTTCACGTTAGGTCTTGTTTAAAGGTGAGATTATTGTTTTACTGTTATGTGTGATATTTATTTAAAGATGTGATGGATGAGGAAATATGTTGTTAATGAGATATGGTATTTAAAATGTGATATGAACGGAATAGTATGAATATGAAGAAGTATGATGTGATGGATGTGAACGAGTGTTCCAAGGAGAAATATCTCATAAATGGTTATGGAATTGTAAAGTATGAATTTGGTCAGACTAAGTTGTCGTTCGTCCTGACATTCTAATGGTCACCGAGTCTCAAGTAGAGAATGGTGGGGCATGTGGTGAGAATAGCAGGAGGCCTGGTTGCGTATAGCTTGGGGTTCCAGCTATCGGACTAAACTCATGTGTAGACTTGGGTTTCCAGCTACAGTGAGGGATGAAGGGCTAACCTCGTGTGGCGGCTTGGGTTTTCAGCTATGGTAATTCTGATGATTTTCCAGATTACCTTTCCACGAGTGCAAGAACGTTGTAGCTACATAATTCATACAGTCCGGACAGTCAGAGTAAAGTGAACAGTCATTGCATGCATTATTGTATGATTATGGTTGGAAATGTATGATTGGAAATGTATGATTGATTGTTGCAAGATGGACTTATTGATTTATATCAGATTTATGTGAGTTATCTGTTTACATAGTTAATTAAATTACACTAGCTTACCCTTATTTTCCTGTCTTGCCATGTTGTCCGTTCGGTCGTCCTTGTCTTTGTGATAATCAGCCTGTGGGTGTGAGCAGAAGGTGCAGAAGCTTCTCTGGAGCAGGCGCTGGCAGAAGAGGATGGTCTCCGCTAAGAGTAAGACCGTTCGGTCTTGACTTTGTTTTGGTATTTAGTATAGGACCGTTCGGTTAATACACTTCTTGTATGACCGATCTGTATGCCCTTTTGAGTTGTATCAGTGTAGGTTTCTGTAAAGTTTTTAATTTATGGTTATTTTAGGATAAGTGTAAGTTAAACTTTATTTCCGGTAATTGTTCTATTTTTTATTGTAAATGTAAGTACTCTTGAATATAGTTTGCAGCTATATTTTTGGGATGTTACATAATATGATTTTTATATTTTATGTAATTTTTTAATCTCTTAAAATTTTAAATTAATGGTTCCACTCTTTTTTTATAATTTTATTTCAATTTTAAATCAACTCAAACCTTAATTTAAAAATATTTGATGAAAATATTAATATAATATTTGTATAAATATTAAATTTGGTTTCAATTTTAAAAACGAAAAAATTGCTCTATTTTTTTTAAAAGACAAAATTAAACAAAATTATTAAATTTAGAATCCAATTAAATATAAGGTGCTGTGAAGCTAAATCTTTTAATTAAGAAAATAAAATAAAAACAAAAAAATTACGTCATTTGATATAAACTATACATCAAATTAGTATTTAAATTTAAAAAATAATCATTTTATTGATGTTGATGATATAAAGATTTCATATCAATGAATTTTCTTTTTCTATTTATTAAATATTATAATCATAATAAATTTATCTGGGTAAAATGTATTTACTTTATTATCAAATTGTACAAATTTCCTAATATAATAAGATATATATTTACCAGGTAAATACAAAAATAAGTATAATGTATTTTTTATTTAATAAACTAAATATAAAATGTCTTGATATTGATAATAAAGTACATTTTGAATTCGTAATTAATTACAGTTTTTCATTATTAAACTAACTTAAATTGTGATTTCATTTAATATAAATTATGATGTAAATATTAACAATTTAAATTGTACTATATTGTAATTTAAATTAGACATGCAATCATTTCATCTGCATAATCATACTTAATTTTTTCTATAATTACTCTATCCAATTTTTGTTTTGCAATATCTCTTACATCAAATAAAGAATATATTAAAACACATTTGAATGAATTTATTTGTTTACAACTTTTTATTTACAATATTTAATGATAAATTAAATATATTTTTAGGTTTTAAAACATAAGAGCACGTGTCACGTGGTGAATATATTGGTGCATAAAATTGTTAAAAAGATCTTTTAAGATGTTATAATTTTTTGATTTGTTTCTATGACATTTCGATTTTATTTATTAACTGTAACACGTCCTTGCGTGTAGCCGAGTCAGCATCTGTAGATAGCGTCATAGAGAGAAAAGGTTTTTATAGACTTCAATATCAATAATCATAAATTAATGATGTTTTAAATGCAACTTAGATGCTTTCTTACAACATCCTATAAGATATTTTTAATGAAATAATACAAAATATAAGACTTAGAGTCTTAAATTAGATTCTAAATTTCTTATTTATATATATATATATATATATAATTGAATAAAATATTTATAAAAATTGAATATTATAAAAAATTTATATTAAAATAAAAATTGTAGAAATATCTTAATAATGATGTGAAATGGTGAAACTTATAAAATTTTAAATTAAGACATGATAAAATAAAGTAAAAGATATTTTGATGAGAGTTGCTTAGGGAAATTGAATAAATAATTATTTTTTAAATTTTAAAAAGTTATAATTACAAAATTCTAAATAAAATATAGTTTTTATTAAAAATATCTTAAATAAATTCTGATCAGAGATGCTACAACATTATAACAAACTAAACAAGTGGATTTTGCCAACACTGGCACACAAAACTATGGAAACCACCGCAGAGGTTGTTTCATCTAATTGTCTTCTTGTATCAGAGTACTCTGAGTCTAACCCCACGCAACTTTCTGTTATGGAACTTGGGATTCGGAATTTTGGGTACTTCTTAATATTTCAAAGATGATAACTTTCTTATCTTCTTCATCTTCTGTATTTGAGAATTTGGTTCGGTTGGGATTTCGTTTCCTTGTTTTGTTTTATGGGAAAAGGTAGAAAAATCTTATCTCGTTTGTGCCATGTTGTTTGAGACAGGTGCACGCATTACAGAAGGAGATGCAAGATCAGAGCGCCGTGCTGTGATGAGGTTTTTGACTGTAGGCATTGTCATAATGAAGCTAAGGTATAGTTTTATGTTCTTCCCAATTTTTCATCGTTCTAGAGTTGTGTTAGTTTAGCAGAAAAGACATACTTATACACATACATGTTTCTTATCCGTTTTTGTTTTTAATTTTATCAGAACTCTGAGGAGGTTGATGTTGTGGATCGTCATGATGTTCCACGCCATGAAATTAAGAAGGTTTGTATGTGTTTACTCACTTCTTGATTTTGAATTGGGTTTGATTCTTTATGGTGATTGTTATCCTGTGACTTAGTAATTCATATGAAATAATATTCTGATTGCCAGAGAATTGTCACTTTCATGTTTAGTAGGATTGCAAGTTCATTAAAGCTCTCTTATATTTTTGGATTATTGAGCAAACTAAAGTTCTAATATTTATCTTGTTCTTATCTTATTTTACTCACAATGTAATCTATATTTGATGCTGTTCACTCCCTTACTCCATTCTATTTTGTTGATTTTTAGGTTATCTGCTCTTTATGTGACACAGAGCAAGATGTGAGTCCTATAAAATCTGAATTATGATAATCGAAAGAAAGATGTGTATACTCATAAACATGCCTGCAGCTACTGATCCGATGGTTGTTTTTCATGCTGTCAGGTTCAACAATACTGCATAAACTGTGGAGTATGCATGGGCAAGTATTTTTGTGATATATGCAAATTCTTTGATGATGATGTGAGTTCTCCACTGTAATACAATCTCAGTTGTGATTGTTTCTTTTAATCAGTACTATTCTTGATTGTGCAAATTGTGTGAAAAGTTTCTTCAATCTTGCAGACTTCAAAGAACCAATACCACTGTGAAGAATGTGGCATTTGCAGGTAAAGTTCTTCACTCTGTTTGCTGATAACTACATTTCATAGTGTACTGCTCAACAGAATTTGAGTTATAATCTGCTCTATGCAATAACTTTTACAGAACTGGAGGCAAGGATAACTTTTTCCACTGCAAGAGATGTGGTGAGTACATTGCTCCAAATGCAATTGTTTAATTTTTCTCATTAGTGATTACTTAAAATCTACCAAATTATGCTTTAGGATGTTGCTACTCCAAGGTAATGGAAAAGGGTCACCGTTGTGTAGAAGGAGCAATGCATCACAATTGCCCTGTCTGCTTTGAGGTAAAACAAATCACTAGTACTATAACTGGCTGAAATATTTAGAAAAAATGTTGGATTCTCATTTAGATTACTTCATTTTCCCCGATGCAGTATCTATTTGATACAGTAAGAGAAATCAGTGTCTTGCCTTGCGCGCACACTATACATTTAGACTGTGTCAAAGAGATGGAAAAACATCATAGGTAACGCATTTACATCTATATCTATATGTCACCAATGCAGGACTTAAAACTTTTTTATCGGAAATGTTAGTTATTAGTACTTGTTAATGGGGAGAGTTGAATTCACGAACTGGGACAATCTCTCTTCCAAACTCATCAAACGAATCTAATAACTCTTTAGTATTAGTGGGAAGAGTTGAATCCACAATCTCTCTAACTCGTCTTTCAACTTTACTTCTAAGTCAACCTTATATCTCCCATTGCAGAACTTAAATAGTGTACACCTTTATGAATTTCACCATGCAAAATTCTGCCATGAGCCCATGTTGATATATACCTTGAGACAATCTTCATCATTTAGTAGTGTTATTAATTCTCATTCTTTGAAAACGGATACAGGTACTCATGTCCTGTGTGCTCAAAATCCATCTGTGACATGTCAAGTCTGTGGAAGAAGCTTGACAAAGTGGTATGCAGAAGCTATTTTCTTTCTCTTAATATACTTTTTAAGCAGCATATGATTGCATCAATATATTCAGTTATGTAACATTCTCGAATTAAAACTTGTGCTCAGGTTGCCTTAACTCCAATGCCTGAAACCTTAAAAAACAAGATGGTAAGTAACAAGTTCCAATTCTAAAGGTTTAGAGCTAGGAATTAAGGGTAAATATATCTAACTGTATTGTTAAGAAGTGAACTTTAAGTTTAACTCAACCTTACAATATAATCAGGTGTGGATTCTTTGCAATGATTGTGGAGTGAAATCTCATGTTCAATTCCATATTGTGGCACATAAGTGTTTAAGTTGCAATTCATACAACACAAGACAGATACAGGGAACACCTGCTACACCAGGCTCGTCTAGAGTGACAGAAATGGTGATATGAACATTAAGGGTCTCTTGGAATGGAAACAGCTCTTGTTCAGCAGAGCTACTCAGTTATTGATGACAGAGATCAAATTGTAGTGGTCAAACATAGACAGTTGAGGATAAACTTGGTTTAGGCTGTGTTGTCTTATGGTATTAGTGTTATTAAAGCCTAAGAAACATTTTGGTCTCCTTATCATTGCCACCATGCCATCATTATATTAAAATGATACAAAGGTTCAAAGCTCCCAGAGTCAAATTGATGAGTGACTATGAGCTTTTACTTTCTGCATCCACATAATTTCTTTGCGCACCCCCTTAAATTTCTAAAATAACCATTTTTCTCTCTATAAAATTTACTTTCAGATTACATTTGAATCTGCACCCTCAGATTACATATTTTCTGAACAAGCTTTCCGAAATGTTGAGTACAAAATTTTCGAAATAAAAATTTTGGAATAAAATTTTCATAACACAATTTCAGAAATAAAATTTTCTGAATGTATGAAATACATTTTCGAATACATATAATAATACCTTCCACATGTGTTTCAGAAAAATACTTTTCAAAACCCATAAAATATATTGCGAAAAGAGTTTTCTTTCGTATTTTCTCTTTTCTTCTTCCTCTCCGGTTCTCCTCTCTTTTTCTTTCTGTACAGCAACAGTGATGATGGAAGTAGTGGTGGCAACGACAATGATAATGTGTTGCAGTAGTGAAGAGTGTTTGAGTCTTTTCCTCTTATTGTGGAGATGCAAATTAGTAATTATGGAAGTGCATGAAGCAATAACCGTGACTGTATGCTTGGTCACCAAATCACCTTTGCTTTCAATTAGATTCCATTTTCCATTCCGAGCTTTTATTCATTTCTGTGACAAACTTTGAGGGTGGACATAGTTAGAAAAACAACAAAGTAGCTTGCTGAGTAGTAAAGGGCATAAATGGAATTGTGCATTTTTTTCAAATTCATTTTCTCTTCCCTCAAAACCCAACAATTTCATCTTTTTTGGACGATAACATGTGTCTTCTTACATAATTGTGGGGGATCTTCATATTAATCAATGGGATTCGGTAAATACATACTTATGAACCAACAAGATTTGTATTATATTGAGTATAAAACATAAAAAAAATTTGAATTATTGATATATGATAACAATTGGGTTATCTTTAGAGAGACTAAAGCTAAAAATGTTGAAAGGTTCACTGATATCATAATTTCCCATATAAATTCATTGCTATGTTATATACTAGAACCACCACAATAAGCAAAAATCCAAAAAACCCAGAGAGTATAACGAGAGAGAAAGAAAAAAGGTAAGATTACAAATCAAAGATTACTAGATAAGCATAGTGGCCTACATGTCTTGTGCCTTGAGTAAAACCAAAGATATGTGAATTGCTTAGGTAATGATTTTATGGGTCAGTCAAGATCTCAATAGCCAGACAAAAGCATGAAAGGACTAAGCCTGATTTTAGCTTTCCAGACAAAAGGCTTTTGGACAACACCTTTATGCTTGTCTTCCTCAAGTTTGAAGCTAAAGACACAAGAGTAAGGACCCATGAAACAGAGCCATGGAAACTCACCTTCTAAATCCTTATAATAAAGTAGTCTTAAAATGTCAATCTATTCATGTAGCCCATACATTTTTGGAACAAATTTGTCTACCGTGAGATTCTTACTGTCGTTTCAATTGATGCTTTCTGCAAGGTCAATGAATCGTGTAGTGTGCCAATATGGAAACAGCAATATATAATCATTAAAATCAACCCAGCTTTTAAAATTCATGACTTGAAGCACCCCTTTTAAAAGGGTTCATAAAATTAGCTTTTCACCAACTTTTTCTAGCTTTGAGAATTAAATCTGGTCATCTAGGATATGTTACATTTTGATGTTAAGTAGAAGGCATCCAATGTCAAAATCAAGTCACATTCTTGACAATTGACATCAGCTCCAATGCCAAGAGAAGGGTTTTGAAAACGACCTGCACTAATTTTTTTTTCTGCACCTGTTGCCCTTGAAGGTGAAAGCTAGGTAGTATGCAGTAATCAATAATTTGAAGCAAGGAAAAGGAAGGGTGCAAAAGGAAGATATTGTATCAGGAGTTACAGCAGAATGTGCAATCACTTCATATCAGAATCGTAGTCCTTCTCTATCCAGCACAAAAGATATTGAAGGTAATGGACCACTGGGACCACACCTGCTCCATTTGCATTGAGTCAATTGTCAAAATAATTTTACTTGTAAGCTTAGGAAAATGTCACGTGGACCCACCAAGATATATATACAAAACCATGTTGAATTCAAACTAAAGCAGTTTTTTCTGTTGTCTAGGTTCTGAAACTTCAATTTTTCAACTGCTGCTAGATGCTGTGTCTGAAAATGGTTTGGATTGGATTATAACCCGAGCTCCTGAAGCAAGCCTGTTGAGGAAACACCAATTGTTTCAGTTAATGTTGCTGAAAGGTGTAAGAACATAATGATAGTTTTATAGGAGCCTTAAGAAATAAATGGAGTCAACACTTAACTTTCTTCAATTTTGATCACTTCCTCCTCTTCCTTAAATGAATCTATCCTCTTTGATTGTTTTTTCCCTGAAAGAGGTTCTGTGATTCTTTTGCTGCTACCATTAGATGTCACTGAGGATATGCCAGAGCCATCAATTCTGTCTGATGAGTGGCGTGGTCCATCAGAAACAGGGGATCTCATGGATTCACTTCGGGGATGCTTGGACAATGAAGCCTTAATTGACCGTGGAATGCATTTTGAATGTCCTGAGGATGATGATTCCTCTTTGTCTTCTTGTGGTTTCTGTTCTTTAAATGTCCTGCACATTTGTGAGTTCATTTTGTAAAACATCATAGGCCACAATGTGACAATTAACACGTCCCTATCAGATTTAGTGGCATGTTCGAAGATAAATATACAAAGGTTCTTATTTCATAACATAGAAAGAGAACAAGTAGTAATGATGTTCCCAATAACATATGATAAATGTGTCTCTCTTTCTTACTCCACAGATTCTCAATCCAGCTTTTTTGTATTCAATTATTCCACTTTTCATATCACATACTAGCATCATAAAGCAGCAATGAAAGACTTTCTGTTTGGACCTTTGAAGCCTTCATTTCCATGAGACATCTCATACAATCAGAAATAGAGATACAAACATGCATGTGAAAGTACTTGTATTGTATGAAATCATTAGCTTCAAACACCGATAAACCAAAACATAAGAAAACAGATTTTGAAACCATTTTATTGAACAATGACATGGCCAAGGGTAATTAAGATGGTAAATTTTTTTTAATAGAAAAATGCCGAGAGATAGACTCATGCATTTAATGCAAGAGAGAGAACTTAAAGCAACAGGAGAAGAAATTCAGATTTGAAAGAAACTCAATTAGCCTTGTATGACCAGATTGAAGCATTATCACCTTTGGACCACAGCATAACTTGTCTGGCTTTTCAGTCTAATCTGACAATAATCTAAAGAATTACAATATCTCAATTATTATTCCTATTACATTACCACATCAAGGATCAGACGAGAAGCGACCCATATACTATTTTCTCAGCTTTGAATAAGTATTAGGAAATGACTAGTCTTTTCTAGCATAATTAAGAAGCAAGTGCAACTCTTCACCATGCTAATTATGATGTTGCTAGTGAAATTTTAAAAGCAAAAGTTACCTCTCATCACTGTAGGAAGAAGAGCGTTTCAGAACATTAAGTCCATTTCCTTCCTTCAGTTTAGTCTCAACTAAGCTTCCACTAAAGTATTCTTTGTCTTCTAATCTGAGACTCATCAACTTTGGATTCTCAGCTAAGCAATCTAACTCCCCCAACACAAAAGAAGTTGAGAACAGTGGGGAAGGAAATTTTGAGCTGGAAAACCTGGGCTTGTATGAAGGAATAAGTCCAAAACTGTGGTTTTTCACTGATATTGAGCCACACGAGATCAGTTGCATTAGCAAATTTGAAGCTTTCAACCTCGTGTTGGTCGGTTCCCGAATGCTCTCCTCCTCCAGAATCCTAAAGCTGTTTACTTTACTAGCATCAGCTCTAATCAGAGATTCCAAAGTTTCAGCCTTCCCCACAAAAGACGAGGAACTTGAAGTTGAGGGAGGAGAAACGGTATCCCTGCAGATTTGTGGAGTATCTTTCACTTGTGGATCTTCTTCAACTTGACATATTTCATGGCATTCAGATTCCAATGATCCATCCTCCGTTGATACACCCCTAGTACAAGTTTTCTGACCCCTGGATCTGCTGAATCTTTCTTCAGTCTGAGTTGAAGCATCAGCAAGTCCTTCAGTTTTATAAATTTTGTATTCTGTCAATGCCAGGCTTAGAGCATCACCCTTTTCAGCTCTAGCCTCTGGAGAAACATCAGAGGAACCAGATTGTTGTTCTTGGGAAAGCTCGTCGTCTTGGGAGATTCTTGTCTCTTTCCCGTTCATGCTCGAAGAGGATGAGGCTTCATCATGGCTCCTAGAAGAAGTTGGCCCCGGCAACAGCTTCACGCTTTGTATTTGAACATTATTGACAGGACTGAAACGATCTGCGAAGTAAAATCCATTGACTAAGGTTGCAGGAACTCTGTATCATTTAGGACCTAACAATTTCTTACCTGTGGAAGATATTTACCTGAATTTGATTCATCAAAGAGCTCAGAACCTTTTAGAACATATTCATTTCCATGAGCTGGAAGAATTATATCATCTTCACATAGATCATGCCACACAAATCCATGCTTGTAGCTTCTGAATTTCAAGAAGAACATATACCAGTGATGAAAAAATAACCCAAAGTTAAATATCTTAAATTGCAAATTTAATGTAGCCTTGACTTCTCTAAAATGTCAGAGGCACAAAACCAGTGATGTTTTCTTTTTCCCTCGACATAAAAATTGAAAACATGAACATAGAAAATGCAAGAACTTGCTCACCTCTTGCAAGACCATGAGTACAAGGAAGCCATACCTCTACCTCTCAACGCATTAAGTCTATCAATCACGTCTGCAGAAGAAACAGCCGTCAAAATCCACAACCAACAAAGTAAAACAACAGAGACAACACCCCACCCCAATGAGGAAAACCAAGATTATGTCCTCCCATTACTCATTCTACCTCTCAGGTATAGCCCGTCCGGTGAAGAAAGAGGGACCTCCATGAAATGAGGGTGCTCGAGCTGCCTGTTTCGACAAAGATAGTAAATCACGGGCACCTTCAAACTCTGGTGGTATTTTGGGGACTTCTCAGTCCACACTTTTGCCCTCTCCGGACTCACTTGTCGGTTGTACTTCTTCATCCTCGTTTCCATTCCCGCATGCAAAAACAGCCCCCACCACCCCTAAAAATTGAATCTTTATCGTGCCCTCACCTCGTAAACTCTCTCAAAGAGAACCCCACTTCTCCATCTGCTTCATGCCGCGCAAAACCGTTACTGGGTGTGGAGATTCACAGACTTTCCACCGCCGTCGCTCATACTGCAATGAATCAGATCTAACAAGCTCGTGACACCAACATGCGTGTGAAAACTGGAATATTTAACAACATCGATGCAAAACTAAATAAGGCAAGAGGACAAAAAAAATACCTTGAAGAAAAAGGGAACTGAATAAGAAGTTGAAGAGAGAAAGAGAAAATAGGAATGAAGGCCCAAAATTGAAAAGTTGGGAAAGAGTGAAAGTGGGAGTGGAAGGGGATGAAACAGAGACAAGAGTGGGTCAAGAAACTCAGTTTGAGTAGCTTGGTCCGTATTTTATGGTGATGTTTTTGGCCGATTTGATGGACTTTGTTGATGTGGTTGAGCACTTCAGATTTTTGTGTTTGTGTTTGTGCTGTGTTGTGTTCGGTTGTCTGACTTTGTTGTTTTTTCCACCCTTTATAATATTAGTTCTCTTCTTCTGTCCCTTTTCAAACTACCACATTTGCCCTTCAAATCATGCGCGGTAAAATTCAAAGAATATATATATATATATATAGACACACATATACATATCAGTGAAACAATATTTCTTATTTATGAAATAATATTTATCAGTGAAAACCTTAACTAGATTGTATCATGGATTTATGTGAAGCAGTTAGAAATTAATTTTGGGAGCTGTAAAAGTGTAAAGTAAGCCAATAATTTACTGTCAGCAATAATGTGTTATAAATATACCCAGTCGTACAAAAACTTTATTTCTTCGTTTCTGGTTAACTGTTTGGAAATCTGTGTTTATGGAAATGTCTGATATTAGATAACTTAGCAAGTTGCATGGAAATAATATTCACTTTGGTCAATGAGAGGTTCATGTTTATAATATACAAGTTGTTTCGAAATATGATTAAAATTGAGTGGTGTGGATCTAGGTAGTATGAATTACAAAGTAGTGTTATCCATTATTAATATGAATGTAATAATTAGTTGAGTGCTATTATGTTAAATTTGAATGAGTTAATTATTGAAACCATACTTAAAGCAATTAGTCTAGAAGAAATGATAAGTAGCTTTACTTTAAAAATTTAATGATCTTGGAAGTGAATGTTTAGAAAGGAGGAAACAACTATGATTGGGAAGTATGGCATAGTTATGTGTGAAAAGATTTATATGTCATTACAGTTTATAAACAATGATCATTTGAATGTCATTCACATGGTTTCTCCTATTGTCTTTTTCCTTTTGAAAAGAGATTGATTTTCTTACGGAATAATAGATTTGCAAATGAATTTAAATAAAATTATGCAAATGCCACCATACTTGAAAAAGTTTGTATAAGTCTAACAATATTCGTGGGACATAGCTTACATATAAAGTTGCAACAATATTTGATTGTGCAACACAAACCAACAAACGAACAAATTGTCAAAATTTATACTTACAACCAACTGTCAACACCAACATATAATACAACACCTACTATTAAATATACTCAAAAAGTTTTAATAGAAAACTAAAATCTACAGGTTTTCCTATTGATGTGTACCTTTCCCAAAACTAAAAAATGTCATTCGACTCACTTGGAAATTGAAAATCATTGCCTTGTAACAATTGAGACTCCACAAGAATTTCTATGGCTTTTCATGAGTCTACTTTTCTTCATTCTAATGTTCATCCTGTGATCATTAAAGATGACAAACAATCTTATTTTTATTGGTATTGTCGGGATTTCTTTTAACATTAACGAGAAATTTTCATGTTGGCCGAGTTTATACATGAATATAGATAATATTTAATTTTTTTAAATGAATATGATAATAAGGATTAAACATGTATATAGTTGTCTTATTTTATCATTATGTCAATTTTTATATTTATTGTTTTCTTTATATTTATTATTATTTTAAATTATTAAAATACTCACACTTTATTACGTTATTACTAATATGAGAAATTAATCTTTAGATTTATGAGTTAGAAAACCTTAATTTTTTATCACCCAAACTTTTCATTATCTCTCTTAATTATTGTTTAATATTTACAAAGTTTACTCATATTTCTAATTTATATTTTCTTATATTACATACACATTTTGTGTTGTTGTATGATTTCATTCAAATGATCCATTGAACTCGATGAAACACAAACTTCGATTTTATTTCATTAAATAGTTTGTGGAGGACATATTTAATTATTTATGCTCCTTTTTATTATATTTTATTTATGAATTTTTTTTACATGAAAATATCACAATTTATAGAATTCAAATAGTTTTGATTAAAGATGACAAAGAGTTGGATTAGACACAGATCATGTTTACATGCTACCTAATCCGTACTAGAAAACTCAACTTATAACCTTGTTGATATTCATTTAAAAGATATCCATATATTTTATTCATAGATACTTGCAGATATTTAAAAAATAATAATTTATAAATTCTTAAAATGAAATTTAAATAAAATTTAAAAAAAAGGAAAGTAAAAAATATAATATAAATTAAATTAAATATAAATTAGATTTTAATTTTAATTAAATTTAACTTAATAAAATATAAAATAAAATTTAATTGTAATTAAATTTAACTTAATATAATGTAAATTAAATTTTATTTTTATTTTTATTTTTTTAGGGACAATGGATACATATGGTACAATACACCTATCCAACTCATTTATAAGTAGTTATTAAATTATTTCTTACTTGTTATATACAAGTTTTCATTTGAAGTATCTATTTATTATTCATAACGGATTTTATTTGCGGTAATACTTATAATGTGATTTTTTTAGGAAGAATTGTATTATGACACACTTTTACATTTTTTGACACAGGATATAAGGGTAAAATGGTCATAAAAGAGTAAAATTTTATATTTTTTCAAGAAAAAAAAGAAGAAAAAGTAAGTAAGGATAGTGTCAAATGAATGTAAAAATTTAGATGTGTCAAAAAATCATTTTTATTTTTTGACAGGTGATATCATACTTTCCTCCTTGTGTTCTTTTATTATTTAATGAATATTTGAGAATAATATCGTATAAGGTGTAAAATATACATGTGAGATGTTGGTAGGAAGAGAAAAATAAAACAAAACTTTTATATTAATTATATATGAGAATATAGATAAAAGTTTACTTAAAAAAATATAGTTAAACTTGTAATCTCTACATTCTACTTTGCATTCTCACTTTAATAGATAATATAAAATGTACATATTATATTTTTTAAGTTTTCTTCAATTATCCAATAAATTATTTTTTTTTTCAAAACATCCTTCCTTTTTTTTAGTCATCTCATTTAATTCCACAAGATACTAAGTGAAAAAAAAAATCATATCATATTATGATATTTAATTAGTGTTTTTAACATATTTTAACACAACCATTAATAAATATTTTTTTAAGAAAAAATCATTAATGATGAAAACGCATTCAAAATCATCTAATAAGCTTGGTGTTAAGAAAAATTAAATCATTTAAAACACAGGGACATTATTAAAATTATTTGCATAATCATAAACTTTGGTTTTAAAAAAACTGAAGTATATTATTATCCTGGCTATGATTAAATTTTTAAAAAAGTTACTTTTATGCAACAATATCTTTAAACTCCCATGATTGCGAAGCTTTCGTTTTTTTATGCCACAATAAAACAAAATCACTTACATTACCTACATAAACTTGGTTGTTAAACAATCTAATTATGAATAGTTGAAGGAATTATGTATATTAATTGTTTCAATCACTTTGAAACATCAACAAAAATTACACTTAATATCTGTTATAAAATTGTTGAGCTTCGTTTTAACTGCATAAATTAGACAACAAATTACCTATTCAAATGAAAATAAATGCGATACCTCCCACTACCGGTTTTGCTACTTCACCTAGCTGTCATCTTCTCAGGGTAGGCTCACTCTAACGTATTGTTCCATCGTTCATAAATAAAATCAAATGGTAACATATAAGTGTTTACCAATTTTATTTTTTAGATATTTAGTCTTATATTTAACATTTGTAAAAGTCAGTTTTCTGAAAATCTAAATATTATTTTAAGTTTTATATTAAATGAAAATGTAAAAATGAGAAAATTAAGTATTACATAGAACGAAAAGTCATAAATTCATTATTTTAAGGTTTTTTTTGGTTGAAATCGGTATCAATCCCTTATAGTAAGTTATGTTTACATTTTATTGATGTTGTATTTCTTCAATGATTTTCTCTTTAAAGACCATCTCTTTCGAAATACCATTAATAGTATTAAAACCAACTGTCAATGCTGGTGATTGGCTTAATCAAGTCTTCCTATTAAAAGTTTTTTTTTCGAAATTAAACTTTAAAATTTTGCATGGAAGTTTGTGTCAATATTTTATTTATAGTTTAGGTTCATATCTCGTTGATAGTGTATATTATTTGTGAACATCTTCTAAAAACATGATAAATGTTGATAATTGACTTAAAGAAATATATATATTGAAAGTGTCTCAAATAAATGAAAGATCATAAAAACATAATTGATTGAGATGATTGACTATAAAATAAGATAAGATGTATTTGTGGTTAGGAGGTCTTAAGATCAATATTTATTCACTAATCCAGATTTTTTGTTTAACAATTTCTTCCATCTCAAATGATCAATCACTCATTCACTTGTCACCTTCGTATTATATAACACGCAATTAATCATGGACCATAATAAGTAACAAAACCTCAGTGGCCAATTAACTAGATAATCAAGTGTTACATATATGAAGATATACATCAATGAGTATCATAACTTTTTTGGGCCATCAAAGATCATGACACAGAGAGTCACATTGAAAGGCACCAAAACTAAACCATTGAGACATATGTTCATGTATACTTAGTGAATGATATTCAACCAGCTGTCAACACATAGTCTCATTATTTCTCATCACCGATCTTAGAAGGATTTCATCATTTATATGCTAATTCATCTTATTGCTAATAATATTGTTCCATTCTCTGATTTAAGGCAAACTAACATCTATGAAAATAACACAATAACCTTCAATATCTAATATAACAATTTACTATTCAGTTTACAGAGTAATCATGTTATCTCAAATCACATACTGATATAAAAAAAACGATCGAAGTGTGTTTTTCTATTAAGATACAAACATAAAATAAAAGATAAAAATAGATTTATATACGCATAAAATATCTTGACTTTGTAAATATTCAGATAAATTAATCTGGTTTCAGACAGACATGTATATGATGGGCCTTTGATCAATATTAATGGCTAACTGCAAAGTTGTCTAGTGTTATGATGAATTGAAATAGGTTATATAATCATCTAAATGGAGACCCACAAATCAATTCAAACAATTATTCCTTCCAGTACCCTACTTTTCTCCCTGGGCATGAAATTGGCCACACACAACTGCATCATTTATAAGGTTCATAAAAAAAATCTTAGAGTTATTATATATATATATATATATATATATATATGTGTGTGTGTATGTGTGTGTGAATGTATGTATGTATAAAATGAAAAAATGGACCATTTTTCTGCTTCCCTGCTGGTCAGGGGACATTGAATAGTGACACAGATTAATGGAAGTGTCAAGTTTATAATTTATCTTCTGAGTGTAATTATGCATCCAATTATTTCTAAATGGAGTTTAGGTGTATTCACTTGGAACAAAGTAGATAAATGTACTAATAAATGAATATTTTCATAACTTTATCTGAGATACTACAAATCTTTATATTCCAAAGTAACATTAATATTTAATATTCAACATACTTCTACTGTCATAAGTTATCATGTTAAATTCAAATTATTTTCTAAACAACACGTAGAAGATGAAAATTCAAGATCTTTAAATAATTTACTATTACGGGTAATATATGATGTAATAATATTTGAAAAGAATTGTGTATTTACAAGAGTTTAAAATATTTTGTACAATTTTAAAAATAAACCATGTCTTTATCATTTTATTCTATAAAATTATGTAAATCAAATTATATTTTAGTGATAATCAGTATCAATATTATGGTAAGTCAATCAGGATAGAAATAACGTTTTATATTCATACCATCATTAAAAATAGTAAGTATTTGATGAGTGCCGAAGAAGAATTCAAAACAGTTGAAAATAAATAAATATGTGTAAAATAATTTACTGTTTTGATTGGTAATTATAGAGAAATTAGAAAATTATTTTAATTTTCTTTTCTAAATTAGGTATGTTAAGTCTAGATAAACCAAGATGCTTTCTTGCCATTTTGTTCTGAAACTGATTATATAATGCTGTAATTATATTTTTTTATATAGAAATATAGAAACATGTATTGTTGTTATGTGTTTTTGTACATGATCACCCAAATTGGAGGATATGTTGACATCAAGTAAAAATAATCTCAACAAAGCAAACTACTAGTATGCTGGGTATGTGGGAAAAAGTATACGTAGGTATATACTAAAGGATTGATAGAAAAAGAAAATCAGGTAAATTTACCTAGAGCGGTCAAAACGGGTTATCTGACCCACTACGGGTTGGTAGGTAAATGGGTTGGCTCACTGACTCACTTAATTACAATCTTTTTAAATAAATATAATTCAAATCTAAACAAATTTCACTCCCAACAACACGAGGGTTTAATTAATTTTGAAAATAAAGAATTTAAATAATTTTTTCAAACAAAAAATAATAATAAATATTTTTTTATAAAATTAAAATTAAATTTTAATAAAATAAAATTAGTTGGTGAGCCAATCCGGCCCACCACGGATTCAACCCGCATGAGCTGGGTTTAAATGAGCCGAATTTAAATGAGTCGGGTTTAAATGAGCCGGGTTGAAATTTGACCCGCATAAAAAAATACAATTTTTTCAAATCCAACCCGGTCCAAACTCGTGGTGGGTTGGGTTAGCTCACGGGTTGTGACCCATTTTGACAGCTCTCAGAAAACCCGAATCAGTATATTTCTTGGATAGAGTAGAGGACAGTATAGTGATATATATTTATCTTTTTCTTCTTTTGGATATGGGTTGGAGTAATTGATTATCTCTATTAACTAAATTTGTTTTTGTCAATAACAAAGAAATCTAGATAAACTAAGGGGTAAAAATAGTGAGAAATAAAATAAGGAGGGAGAAATTAAAAGTCCATTGACATTGTTTGGATAAATAATTTTAGTCATTCTACAAAATTGAAACATATGATATTTTTTAATTATTCACAATTGAATTATTTTCATTGTAATAGTTTATATTTCAATTTTTTTATACAACAATTCAATTTCTCTTTTAAGCCAAAATTCTATTTTTTGAATTTTTGAAAAACTAAATTTTATATTTTAATTCAAATTGATTTAGTCTGATTTTCGACATGGATTAACTCATCTTGATTTTTAACTCAGAATTATTCGTTTTGATATTTGACTTGATCAATTCATTCTAATCTTCAATCCACCTAACTGGTCTCGACTTTTGACCTATATCAACTTGTTTCAACATTTATACAATACTAACTTATTTATAACTTTAGCAAGGATTAACTTGTCTCAATTTGTATCTAAGATTAACTAAACCTTTGATCTAGACTAAATGAGTTTGATCATAGGTTGAGTTAACTAAACACAAACTTTGTCATGGATCAATTAAACGCAGACTTTGTCAAGTCAATTTATCTCACCCTTTAGTCATTGCGAACTCGTCTCAAACTTTGATATATGTGTGCCAACTCGTCTCAAACTTTGATACGTGTGACTTATCTTGAATTTTGGTTTGACTAACTCGATTAGTCATTCATTGTGCGACAAACCAACTTGACCTACAACCCACATCGAATCGGCTAATCGTTGGCCTACGCTAAACAGTTATTTTTTTTTGTTTTTTTCTTTGTTTTTATATTAGACGAGAATGAACAACAAAAGGCTTGAGAAATCGGAGATCGGGGAAAAGCCAGTGTGTCAACGATGGCAGCCGACCGAGGACCAGGTCAAGATCATGACAAACATCTTCAACTATGGAGTCTCTCACCTTAGTCGGACTCAAATTTGTGAGATCACCGCACGACTCAGGGCTTACGGAGAAGCTGGGGAATACAACGTTTACTGTTGGTTCCAGAACCATGGGAACCGAGTGAGGCATCTACACTCAGAGCTGGACCCTACTGGCACAACATCGTCGTTCTCGCCACCCTCGCTGCCGGAAGGTCCACGTTGGCTTCACAACCGCGAACACTGTCATCGGGATAGGAAGGACAACCTTTGGCGCGCTAATGGCAGGGTTGCTTCGGATGAACCTTTCTCTGGGCGTGAATCTTGTTGCTAAAGAGGAGGATCCTTCCCCTGCGCGGCTAGCTAAGAAAAGAAAGGTTGGGGTAGCTTTCTTTTCCCTGTTTTTGCTTGAGAGGAATACCTTGAAATGGCATGGGCTTAGGCTCGTTTTCAAATCCGAAAAAAATTAAAAATAGTGGAGAATTGATTTAGGGTTTCAGCCTATTTTCATTTCTGGAATGAAAGCGTCCTGTTTCCTTTTTAGAAGGAAATTGGGTTCAGCCATTTTCTTTTCTCCTTGTTCTGTTTTACTTCCTTTAGTTTTGTTTTTGGTAGGTTTCTTTGTATATACTAATTCTATACTCTTTTCTACAATAAAAATAAGCATCCTTTGTTGTAAATAAATAAATAAAGTTTTTGATTTGTTGGTTGTGTTGAGCATTGTTTGTGATTTGTTTTATTGAGCATTGTTTTTTAAAATTATAAAAAAAACGGTTTTAAACTGTTATTGTTCTTAAATTTGTTTTCTTCAATAAGAAAAATAATACAAATTATAAAATTATAAAATATAATTCTTGAGATTTATTGTTTTGTTTTTCTTAAACATAAAATGAAGAATAAAAATATAAGATTATAAAATTAGCCAAAAATTGGTTGTAGTGTTTCTTTGATATTTAGTACCTTTTAATGATTACGGCATAGTTTTAATTTATTCTCTATTTTAGATTTTTCTTTAAAAAATAATTATGTAAATGTCACTGTTATTATTTTATAGTTTTTATTTTTTCATGTAGATAATTTTATTTTATTTCATTTTATTTTTTTAATACTTAGGTAAATATATTATGTAAATAATACTTAATTTTACTTTAAAAATACTTTTGTACATATTCTATTTTATATTAAACCTTTATATAAATACTATTATTATGTCATTATTAGGTAAATAATATTAAACTCTTATGTAAATATGTAACATTCCAAAAATACAGTCAAAAACTATATAATAATATAATCACATTAATTAATAATTCAGATCAGTCTTTGTACTAAAAGTCGAACGTACACTTACGGCCGAACGGCCTTACAAAAAGAGTTACCATAAACTATAAAGAATGAGCAAACCTCACCGAATGATTTACAAAATAAAATACTGAACGGTCATATATAACAAAAAGGAAAGGTGATCGAACGACCACCTTACCATAACTAGACTACCGACCGAACGTCCTACGGTTCAGTCTTGACTTCAATCTCAACTAGATTTTCTTCTTCCAACGCCTCTTCCAGCAGCTCGTCTCCTTCTGCTCACATCCACAACGGATGATCATTGCAATGACAAGACGAATGTACAAAACAAGACAAGACAAGAAAACACGGGGTAAGCTTATGTAATTTAATTCACGTATAAACATACATTTCCACACAATCAACACACAAGATATATTTCATCATACGTTTCATATAAATCATAATACTAGACTGACTGTCCGGACTGTATGAAATCTGCATAGCTACAGGCGTTCGTGAACCTGGGTGGTGTAGTAACTGGGATGCCCCCAACAGCTGCCACTCGAGGTTAGTCCTATCTGTCCAGAGTACCCCTAAGGACTAGGACCTCCTGCCGTTCTCACCATGACCTACCCTCCTCTACGTGACGACGAGTACTCACGAAACATCAGGATGAACAGCCAGCTTAGCATGCCCACAGTCATACTTTACAATTTTAATACGTTCCTTCCTGGAACACTCGTTCAAATCCACAACATTTCATTCATCTCATATTTTCTTCATCTTTCATTATCAATCTTCTCAAATTCATCTTTCATTACCAATCAGTTAAATTCCATCTTTGTTCAAGTATTCTCAAGGACACCCGATACCGAACGTTCAATCCTCACTCAGAACGAAGACGAACACTTGGAACAATATAGAGAAGTCTCCCGTTCCAGAATAGAATAAGACCGAGAGGGTTACTTGTCAGGTTGAGAAAGAAACCGAGTACAACTATATGTCACAAGAACGACTAGAACAAACGTTACCTACAAAATGAGTCAGTTAAATGAACTGACTCTCATGAGCTCAAACCAAACACCCCAAAGAACATGTCAAGTACTAAGGCTCTAGGCCGGAACCAATGAATGTAGACACGTCAAGACATTTAAAGAACCATACTTAGAAGAATTCACATAAAGAAACCTAATGCCAGTCAATGACCGAACACGGTAGAGGGAAAATTCTATATAGTCATGAGAGGGGAGGTTATTCTGCACAAAGAGAGGAAGAATCAAGTGAGAAATCTCGAGAAATAGAGAAGAAAGAGTTAGGAAGAAAATTTTAATTGCAAGAAGAGTAGAAGTTCTAGAGGGTTTTCGGGGAAACAAATTCTGAACAAGAGATTAAGTCTGGAATAGAGGTAGGGGAGCTAACCTTTCTAAGCTTTTATATTATGATTTAGTATTGTTTTATTACTATTCATGTCTTGAAATTCTGTGTGAATACTTTTAATGAAAAACATAGGTGCTTGTTATATATCTATCTATATTGAATTTTTGTGTTAATATTATATGTTGTTTTGAATATGTAAATAAGAAATTTGTTAAAACTAGTTGAGGAACACTTTGGCTAAGGAAAGACTTGGTACTTAAGTTGTCCATTGTGACACACCTCTCTTTCCTGGAAGTCTACTCGACAAGTTTTTAACTTAAATCTTGTTGAACAGATTATGTACTGTTAAATTATTGTGCAATATATCTTGTTGGAATGAAAATTTTTGATGAATTCATGTTATTGTGGTAGATATGGAATTATGAATTATAATTGTGATGGTAGGATAGAGGAATCTTAAAAACCGGAGTTGGTACATCCCTGATCATAGAGCAGCCCTGGTCAAATCCAGTAAGTTCTGACTAGTCATATGTACTGACGTTTATGGTGAGTTTGATTCGTCAAACATTTGATTCTTCTCCGGTGACCATTTATGGTGATATTTTAGTATTGTTAATTTATTTTGTGATATATTCATTTTGTATGATTTATGTGATGATTGTATTTTATTATATTGGATTTGAATTTACGCATTTGAACATGATATGAGTATTATGAGGAGATTTTGTAATGGTATAATATGAGTTGAGGAATATGAGCATGGTATGAGTCTCGTGGAGAGATTCTATAATGATATGGTATTTGTGTATATGTTGATGTTGAGGGTCCTGTTGTTGGAGGTTATCCTGATACTCTAATAATCATCCAGTCTCAAGTAGAGAAGGATGAATTATGTGGTGAGAAGGGTAGGAGGTACTGGTTTATGTGTCGGTTTTGGACATAGTGTTGAGGACTAACCTTATGGATGGTATGAAGTATTTTGGAAGTGTATTTGTAAGAAGAAGTAAAAGTCATCACAAGTGCATAACCTCCCGTAACCGCTCATCAACGTATCATCCGAATGAGTGTCTATTGAGTATTGTGGGATGAGTGTCTATTGAGTATTGTGGAATGAGTGTCTATTGAGTATTGTGGGATGAGTGTCTATTGGGTATTGTGGAATGAGTGTCTATTGGGTATTGTGGGATGAGTGTCTATTGGGAATTGTAGTATGATGGGATGAGTATCTATGGTGCGATTGTTGTATGATGGTGTGAGGGTGTCTGACATAATTATTATATGAGGTTTGTTGAGTGTATCAAAGTAATTGTGCATGTTTTATAAATGATTTTTTGCAAATGTGACAACCCAATTATATAACCACAATCATATAATATAGACGTCAACATCCAAATAAAGAGAACAGTTAGAGTATGACTTGCAATTAAGTACGAAATTACAGTCATCCAAATTATGAAGACAGAATTTTAAACTTCAACAGTTTAGAGTATTCAACACTTCAAGCGTTCAAATAGAAAATTCCTAAGTAGACTGCACTGCAACATCAGTATCCTCTAGTTCTTGCTCCAAAAGTATCTCCTCAACAATTTCTGCTCCCATCCAAGTGGATGATCATCGCAAAAGGAAAACATACACAAGCAGCACACAACACAGAAGCAAGGGTGAGCTAGGTAAACAAGCAATAATCATATAGTACAATCAATCGATGTCATCATGCTTAATCACATATAGAAGAACAATTAAAGCATACCCTTTAAACCATGACTTAAACACTCACACGACTCATCCGGATTTGTATAACTGTCGAACTATTGGTCGTCTTTGCACTTGCATAGTTCAGCTGGCACTCCCAACACTATGCAAGGTAAATCTCCCATCTGTCTATGTCTAAACTCTAAGACTACAGACGAGGATCTCCCTCTACTCTCACCACTTACATTGTTCTTCTTTATTTGAGCATGAACAATGTTTTGAGTGTAGGGATAGACATACCAGTTCAAAGCTCCATACAGCTATACAGAACAACAACAACACCACACACATCACTTTCAATCATCTCACCCTGAGATGTCCACTTCATACTCAATTACGTCATTGCAGTCCACATTCATATTCTTTCCAACCACCCAAACCTCATACATAAATGTACATAACAATCTGTTAAGCAAACAACATTAATCATACATTCACATACTTCCCACATAAATCACATCATGTTCAGACGCATAAATTCAAATAAATTTTCTATTTCGAAAAAAAACATTACTCTTCACTCATATCATTAATTAAATATCTGAACCCATCAAACTAATTAACAACATGTTTAGATCATGTGGTAAAATTTTCAGTCCAATCCAACGGTTAATAAGGCAGAACTCATAATTTTTGTATAAATGGTCAAAAACAGAAATTAAGCAATATTGAGATTCCTGAGAAGATACGAAATTAATATCTCTAAATCTGTAACTCCGATTTCAAATCCGAACGGTAAAAGTAATTCACTATGTGTTAGAAACTACATATTAAAATTTCCGGTTGATCCAACGGTTAACTAGATAGATATTGAGGTTTTACTGAGGTAACTCAGGGACAAAATTTTAAGTGGTTTTCGGTTATACTCAAAATGCGGAACAAATTCCTCTAAGCACAGACATCTAATTACAAATCTAAACGGTCAAGATGACTTAATATGTCTTATGAACTACATACTAAAGTTTGAACTCAATCTAACGGTAAATAAAATATATTTGTTTTGTAACGTCCCGGCAACTTACAGAGACCATCGACTGCCCCCACACATCACCACGAGGCTTTCCAGTGTGTTTTGTCCTCACTCGCACACTTTTCGGGAAAAATTCCCAAAAGGTCACCCATGCCCAAATTACTCCACGCTAAGCACGCTTAACCATGGAGTTCTTATGAGTCATATCCTTACCTATTCACTAGTAAGTTTAATTTTCGAGGACGAAAATTTTTGTGTTGGGGAGAATGTAAGGATCTGTAGAAACTAAATTAAGGGGGGGGAAGACTTTTTCCTTTATTAATGCATAAACCATATCAACTTTACCAAAACTCTGATTTTTCTTCAAAGTCACATCCTCTCTCTAGAAAGTTTCTTCTTCTTCCTCTGACTTCTCTGTAGATTCCCAGCACCTTGAACCATAATAATTCAATTCTGGTGCTACCCAGGCGTCCGCGGAGTTGAGATCTTCAACTCTATCGAACGTTTCGCGTTCATAGCGAGGATTACTGTTTTGGGGCTTTTCTAAAGTGTTGTGCGTATAAACCAAGGTAAGGGGAGCTAGATCCTTTTCTATGGGTTGTATGAACAATACATGTGTTGATCTATGTGTGACTATGTTGTTTGGGTTGAAATTGTAGTTCTATTACTGAGTCCTCTCGGTAAAATATAGATCTTGACTTATTTAACCGTTAGATCAACCTGAAAATTTGAAATATGCTCCCTAAGATATATTACTACACTTTGACCGTTCGGGTTTGTAATTGGAAGTTTGTACTTGGAGAAATAAATCCTGCAAGTTTGAGTAAATTAAATACCCCTGCAGTTCTGTTACT